>NC_134540.1:92482738-93125738 GCF_050624435.1 Tenrec ecaudatus
CCCCCGCGATCAAATGGGACCTTAACTCAGCTTGTGGGCAACCATTTAAGGTTTCTTCCTACCAGAAAAGTGTAGACCGTCGAAGCTGCAAGGAGACAACTCCTTCAAAGGACTCACGAGCCACATGATCCCCTGCCGCCAAAGAACTGGAGGCACCTGCCTCCTGAAACTGATGACTCTGAAAGAGACCACACTAGGGGATCCTGGATAGAGTGGGAGAAAAATGAATAAAACTAAGAATTATTTTAAAAGACCAGACTAATTAATTGGAAAGCGAGTGGTAGAATCCCTGAGACTATGGCTCTTCCACATCCCTCACGCCTGGAATTGAACTCACCTCTGTGGCTCAACTTGCAGCCAAATGACAAACAGGCCTATAAAGTCCATTATAACCCAGGGAGGCATCGCTCATTAGAATAGGCACCCAGAGGAGATCAGAGGGCAGTGTTTGCCCAGGAAAATATCCCCGAAGCCAGGGAGAACTAGGAACTGGGCAACACTGGAAGGACATGGGGAGAATGCAGATGCACTGTGGGGATGACGGTCAGGGACACAAGACAACAATCTGTATAAAGGTTTCAATGGAAAACTAATTGGCTCTGTCAACCTTCGCCCAGCTCACAATTAAAGCAGAATGAAAACAAGCTGATGGCTTCAAGGGCAGGCCCCCTAAGGAGCACCTGGAGCATCACGTGTCTGCATTCTCCTCTTGGAGTAAAGAGTTCTGCAGGTGCAATGGCTAAAGTGTTATGTTGCTACCCAGAGGATCCTGGTTTGAGCCCACCGGTCTCTCTATGGGATAAAAGGGACGGTCTGCTCCTTTAAGGGTTACTAATTTGGAAACCTTTACGGGAAAGTCACTAGGAAGGAGTACAACTGAATAGTGACAGTTGGTTTTGGAGTGGGGCCATGTGACCAATTCTGTGGAGCAGTTTGGAGCCATGTGTCACTGTGTGGTTGTTAGGAAAGGCTTCCTGGAATGCACATTTTCTTCTACCACATCAACAACACCAGTCCACTTCTGTCAGCCTGGGCCGTGCAAGGGGAACAATGTAAGTACAAGAGGATTATTATATAATAGAATGAGAATGACTCTCTTGCTGGTGCTAAGTCACAGAGATCTCCAGGTTCTTTGAGACAGCAGTGTAACCCAGTGTTTCCCGCCTGACCTATCTCCTACAGTGGCCTTGCTGCCCTTGATTATATTCATACCAACCAGTGATTCTTCCCATCCGAATAAGACCTCTCATGTGCTATAATTATTCTCCCCTCTGCTCTCATTTCGCTCTCTTAGCTCCTGTCTTCTCTGATGAAGACTTTGATACGGGCCACACTGAATAGAGAAGTACTGAGCAGAGCAGTGGGATTTTAAGAGAACCTTGTGTAAACAAGAGCATATGCAGCTCAGTGACTGGTTTCCAGTTATCACGTTTAATTTCGCTTCAAGAACGTGTCAGATGACACCAAGGGCAGAAGAGATGATAAGATTACTACTCTTTGATTTCAAAGGTCTGTAAATTCAGTGGATTATCAGATTCTAACCCAATCAATGTTCCTGATTTGGTCTCTTTCTTGCTTTCTGGTGTGAACTGAAAAACACAACACAAAGAAACACTGTCCCCGGGTGACATCTTTTCCCTTGGCGCTCCCACTCCATGCAGTGTATTATCTGAGGAAGATAAGGGTGGAAGTAAGTTAAACGTTATACAGATGTACGGAGGGTAAGCCATGCCAACCATACCATCATTCTAAGTGTACTGCCATCACCCTGGCTAACATTGCCTGGAGGTGCCCTAGTGGTTGGGCTGCGAACTGCAAGGTTGGCTGTTTAAGCCCACCTGCTGACCAGTCACAGTCTAGGGGAAAAAGATGAGGCTGTCTGCCCCCATAAAAGTTGATAGCCACTGAACCTCTATACAAAGGTGCTATGGGGGTTTGGTCTGATTTACCATGGATTGTTTCTTATGTGAGAGGCACTCAATTAAAAACTCATAAGAATCGTTGACATGTCACAACATATCATGAGACTCTATTTTACAGGCAAGTTAACTGAGCTACAGAGAGTGTAAGTATTTTGACTGAGGTTAACAAGAGATCAGTACTATTAAGAAAATTTGAAGTCCATGTTTGTTTGAATTTAATTGGTTACTTTTCCAAGAGCTGGTGTGCTAACTTTAAATGTTGCCCTTTCTAGGAGTGCAAAGGATCCCTGGTGGTACAAGAGTCAAAGGCTGCGAGCCCAAAGGTCTGTAGTGTGAATCCACCATCCATTTCAAAGGAGAGAAAACCTGGCAGCCTTCTCTCAGAAAGTGGAGAGACTAAAACCCTGTGGGCAGCTGTAATTTGGAGTCAATGTCACACCTAAAAACATCAAGGTGAGGAGAGCTCTTGCCCCACCCATCCTTGACTGGCCTTGGGCTGGAGTTTTTTAGAGTTGCCTAACGACTGATTTCTCTTCCCTCCTGTCTCAAACACAAGGCCAAACTCATCGCCGTTGAGGCAATCCTGACTCATAGAGACGCTATAGGACAGTGTAGACCATGTTCCTGTGGTTTTCTGAGGCTGCGATTCTTTACTGGAGTAGAAAAGCCACATCTGTCCTCTCCTGCAAAGGGCTGGTGGTTTCAAAACGGCTACCTTGGGGTTACCAGCTCGAAGTGTAACCCACTACACTACCGGGTCTCCACTTCATCCGCCTGCCTCCAAGACATTTGATCAGACATAATTGCAAGGTTGGAGATGGTGGTGGGGAGCAGAAAGGTTGATCTAATCGCTTTTATAGGCAAAATGGTAAATTGTGCACAGTCGGGAATAGGTAAGTGCTCATGTTATCAACTGCTCTAAGGCGAAGTGTTTCTTTCAAGTATGGGAAGGAGTTTCAAAGTTCATGGAAGAATGCCGTTATCTTTCAATTCCATTTTCTATAAGCTTTTTGAAGCCCTCTCACACTTGTTGAATAATCAAACTCTTAAACTTCCTCTCTGGATTTAAAACTGCACATATACAGCTTTTATACAATCCCCATTCTTATTCCTTTTCTTCCACCAAGAATACTGGGTTTTAAAGTGTTTCTAATAGTTTGAGTAAACTGAAGGATTTTAGGACTATACACTCTAACGCTTTCAATAGTTTATATAAGTGCAAAATATAACTCTAAGTATGGGATGTAATGGGTCCCACCCCACCCCCACCCCCCAAAAAAGGCTGGAATGGTTTTAGACTAGCCAAAGCATTTCTCAAAAATAAGAGCCCATGTGATTAGTCTTGTTAGTGACCAGCACTGCATGTTACTTCCTCTGAAGCCATTCTGTCTAATTCCCTTTAGGCAGAGGTAATGGGCACTTTCAACTGCAGCCCAATGGACACAATGATCCACTCAGCCATGCCCTGGTGGCAGCAACATGGAGCAACCAGCTGAAGTACAACAATTACCTTAACACACTCCTCATTGGAGTCTCATTTGCAGGAGCATATTTCTATTTTCATTTTCTCCAAGATAATCTCAGATGACAAAGCTTCCTCACTGAAGTAAGGCTCTACAGCGCCAGATGAAGACAGCCGCTTCATCTCCCAGTCCCCTGCTCAGCAGTCCCTCGGGGGGCGGGGGGGGGGGACATGAGTGCCCTTTCATGAGCTGCTCTCTGAAGGCCCCAGTCCATTTTCTCATAAGGGGACAAAGAAAGCCCAAACTGTCCTTTCCTATTCCAATTCATGCCGACTCTGGGTGCCGAGTCCAGTCGCTCCACGGTGTGTTTAAGGGTGTCACCTTTCAGAAGCACACGGACCTGTCTCGTTTTGCAGGTTTGAACTGATGACCTTTTGGCTGGTAGTCCAGGCCTTTCATGCCACTCAGGAATTCCACTAAATCGAAAATGTCTACACAATGATCAGCTTCCATTTGATTAACTGATTAAAGAAACTAAGTTAATGATTATGAAATTTGGGAAACAAATGTATTACTGTCCACAAGGATTAGTACATCTAAAACTAATTTCTACATATTATAAATAAATACAGATGAACTGAAGATAAATATACATATACATACATATATATCTCAACATATACATATACATAAAGCTATTACATTCATGGAAACATTGCATTGTGGTTCAATTGCACTTTTCTATGACTTTTAAAAAGCCTTGATATCTGTAGAGTCCTAGTCATGCCGCAGATTAGGCATTTTGCTGCTAACCACAAGCTTAGTGGTTCAAATTCACCAGTCATCCCATGGGGAAAAGATGAAGCTGTTAGTTCCTATAAAGACTTATAGTCTCAGAAACCCCGTACAGGGTCACTATGAGTCAGCATTGGCTAAATGGCAGGGGATTTAGTTTTGCTTTGGATATTGCAATGTGAATGATTTAATATTGTTCATCTGGCCGTAGCCTTTGTTACTCCCACCTAATAGTAATAAATTGGATCATATGAGTCAACTGTGAATGGTTGTTGAAGGAGTTCATTGTGATTGCCATCCTACTGGGGATACAAGGAGTCATCTCAGAACCAGGTGTGGGATTGAGGGATGAGTGAGGGAAAGGGGCCAGGCGTGGAGTGTGACGTTTGGACCTTTTGTTCCCTGCTCATTGACCCTCCTTGAGCCAGGAGACACCTTTGACACCAGAGGAGGGGAAGAGCAGTTTCAGGAGCCAAAGTGTGAGACAGAATGGGGGACTTCACAACCCCACCGAGCAAGTAAAGTTGAAGACTCTGGGGCAGGAGGCAATCTTGTGCAGTGGAGGGCCTGTGAAAGCTTAATTGCAGGCGCTGGGTTTGCTGGCCCTCAAAGCTGGAGTTGATGGCTTTTAGGCAGAGTGGCATGCCGGCATCTATTAGCAGCCCTATAAGAGCTTTATGGTATTACCAACCCCAGCCTGGTGGCTGAGGGTTAGAAAGAAACCTGCCGATGGTGGAGAAGAAACTCACTGGACAGTTGTATCTCAAGCATTCTCCACCTGAATTGTAACCTGGCTACCTCCCTAATAAGCTTCATGATAGTGAGTACACTCTATGAACCATTGCATTAAATGACGAATCCCCGCCCCAGACGTCGAGTGTCATGGGAGAGATGCTTGGCATCAGAATCAGAGGAAAGGATGCAGAGTGGAGTCATCTTTGACCTCATCCTCAGAGGAATCAGCCTCGGGTAGTTTGTGCTGTTGCTGGTAATTTTCTTTCCCCCTTGTAGAAGTGTAGGGGGTCAGATGCCAGTCCCACATAAATTCATTCATTTTAATATCTTGACATTTTATGTATATATAGACATGTGTATATAAATATAACTACATCATATATATGTATATGTATATATATATATATATATATACTAGAGGTTCTAAGAAAGATTAGGTGTTCAAATATGTACTAAGATAAACTAGAGAACAATTTTGTTTGGGAATTTCCTCTCAGAATAGTCAAGTTTTACAGAGCAGTTTTTCAAGCTTCTGCTGTATTTTGGAATGAAGTAAACCTTACAAAAGAAATGCATTCCTTTGTGTGTGCCAGATGCTAGCCATTAGCATTAAATTTCCTGAAAGAAACTAATCTCTTCAATCTCTTCACTGAGTCAAGACTCTAGTTGACCAACTGGAGGCCAGGTTGAAAAGGTGATATTTCTCCCCCGAAAATCTCGTACAGTTTGAACATTGTTCGTGATACAGAAGCACAAATACTGCCGAGTCAGCCACCTTGAAAAGGACACACCCATTGACCGCCGACACGTGCAGAAGGCTGCTTTGTAGACTGCTGTATGTGAGCTCTGTCTGTTAAAGGCTGTCGGTAGTTTTTTTGACATTTCTGGTTGGCTATTTTATTAAAGCAGTGGCAGAAATTTAGCATACCTTACATGATTTTCTGTGGGAAATTCTATTTATGTGATGAAAATTTTATTTAATAAAATGTATTAATTTAGAACCACCTACCATACAACAAACATTTTAAAATCATGATCATGATTTCTTAAAGAAACCATACTTACTACCTCCAAAATATGTAGCATTCCACTTTTAGACACACACACACACACACACACACACACACACACACACAAATGCATTTGAGGAAAATTCAGTGCATCAGAACTTAATTTGTGTTTCAAATACATCTAATCCTGGGTTTTATTTTTGTGATCCCATTATAATTAAAAGATAAAACACTCATCTAACAATAACAATGTTGCATTATTATTTCCTAGTAAACAGTATGGGCATGAATTTCCTGAGGGATAGGATATCAAGTTTGAAAAGCTTTCCAGATGATTTCTATAGTTCATAATTCTAACTGTAGCTCATATCTTATTCCTTTAAAATTTAGCACTCCAAAAAAGGCATTTACTCCATTGTAATAGAATTTGACTGATATATATTTTTTCTTTCTTTTTCTTTGAGGTGAATGAAATACTACAGGGTACCAGGCAATGTGCTAAATGAAATCTTCATGACAGCCAACAAAGGGTTTGGCCTATCTATTCGGGCAAATAATAATATCTGTCATAGCATAGTTTTCCCTCCTTAATCTCTACCTTGCTTCCAGAATATTGGTTTCTACAAGATAGAAAAGAGTTTGGATTTTTAATACATCTCAATTTTCTCTAGTGGATTAAAACACAGGTGTGCAGTGTCGATTTTTTTTTTTTTAAATCTTGAGTGTCTTCATCCTGTCCGCCAAATTTCTTGTTCTGAAACAACTGTGAAGAATTCCAGACAATGTTTGTTCCTTTGCTAGTGGGGGGAAAGAAACACACCAAATGAAGACTTCATTCACTAGATGTGACATACTTTAAACAGTTCATTTGGCCTATTATCTTCTCCAGTTCCCCCCTGAAATCATCATTCCCGGTACAAACTCAGTTGATAATAAAACATAGTCTAGTAGAGTGCACCTTGTCAATTTTTCCATATCCAGTGACTCAGACCATACTTAAAGGCCACTCCAAATAAAGATGAAAAATAAAAATGCTTCATCCTAAGCTGCTGCAAATTTCTGTGAGGAAAATAAGGGTAGAAGCAGTACCTTAGCCTTCAGGTTCGAAGGAATATCACAGCATACCCCACTCTCCAAGCCAGCCTCCTGCCCAAAGGTACTCCATTTGACCCATTCTACATTATATCCAGTGGAATAGCACAACGGACCAATCCCCTCCAGTAAGGTTTCACAGACCCTATTTGTTTGGCCCCATACAGTCACTTGGTGGTCCCTTGAAAGACTGGATAGAAGGGCCACACCAAGGGATTTCAGTTCATGGCATTCAATCACTTAACCAGTGCATCACTACATTTGGGGGAGGCTGTATCTTGCCAAGGTATCTGGGTTTCTTCCTCAGCACACTGGCTTTTGTTGTTGTTGTTGTTGTTGTTACAAACTTTCTCATGATAGCTGGGCAAATGTATCCTTGAAATCTGGATTTGCATAGCTGCTTTGCCTTTGACCACAGAAAGAGAGACATGTCTTTCTCCAAAAGTGTGTATCAGTCACCCTGAAAAGTAACTCCCTGTGTTAGTTACATAATCTGGTATCAATTTAGGACGTGAGAGGATGAAGAGTGAAGGGGTGGGGTCTAGTCTGTCAATTAGATCAAAGCCAATGAGGCCTCTGTGTGGGCATGGCCTTCTCCTGGGGATTCTGGGAATTCCTGGAATTCCTCCTTGGAGGCTGGAGAGACTTTCTTTTGGCTGACTTTTGGAGCGACATTCCTTAAGACAGCAGTTCTCAACCTGTGGGTCACAACCCTTTTGGGGGTCAAACAACCCTTTCACAGGATTCGCCAGATTCATAACAGTAGCAAAATTACAGTTATGGAGTAGCAACAAAAATAATTTTATGGTTGGGGATCATTACAACATGAGGACCTGTAACATGGACCTACCCTAATGCAGCCCTGGGTGCTGGAGAAGCCACGTGGAGACCCCTGCCAGTGCTGAGATGCTTGCAATGCCACTGGACCCAGAAGACTTCCCACCGACTGGCCTGTGAGCTTCCTGCATTCGGCAGGAACATCATTGCAGGTGTTTCATGAGTCAAAAGAGGACTTTACAGATTGGTATGGGACATATGGGCTAATATTGGACTTAAGGACTTGATCTAGACTGGGCTGGGAGGTTTTCTCAATATTCAATTGCTCATATATATAAAGCTCTTTCTTATTCACATATGAGTCTTTGTGAATTTGTTTCTCTAATCCATCCAGACTAACACCCTGTCCCAGAATGGAGCATATACTCAGTCATTGAGGACTGCGTTGAAGTCTGTTGACTACTCGACTTGCTGCTTGAAAGGGGCTGGTGAAGGGCATCGGGCCTCCCAAGGGGACTAAAACTGCATGTGTGTGTGCGGTAGCAACAACAATATTCAGTGTTTATTGCTCCCTCCATGTCATGTTTGTCTTCATCCCTCTAAACAGTGACCTTATCTTTTATCTTTTAAAGTGCCCACTTGAAGCTCCTTTCAGATAGACACTATGTCTAGTTTCTTGTACTCTGCTTCCAAATTTCATATTTGAATCTCTTTCAACTATACATTTTTACTTGTTTAGGGTTTTCCTCTCTGTCTTAAAATGTATGCTCAAATCACTTGTTAAATAAAAATTATCAGCCTTTTTGTCCTTTGGTTACCTCTTCTTTTATCCCACAATCATTTCTGCATAGTTCAGTAGGGTGGTGAGGGACTTGGGATGTATTCAAGAATAAAGACATGAGAGTCCTCTATCTGTGGCTAGTAATTACTTCCTCCCCTTTCCTCCCTCCATGGAAGCAACTGAACACCAAAGCCGTGATTCAAAGTCAATGAACCTGGGTCAGTAATTCACAGATTTGGTCACATGTCTTAGGGATATAATGATCAATCCTGGAAACTCTCAAGAAAGACTTAAATAGAAGCATTAAAAAAAATTTAAAGGCCGCTATCATTGAACAGATTCTAACGACTGAGGAACTCATGTGTGACAGAGTTCAGTTGAGCTCCACAGGGTCCTCTTGACTATAACACTTACTAAGGGGCTCCTGCTTGGGCTTAAATGGCCAGCCTTTGGATCGGCAGCAAACGATTGTTGCCACCAGTCACGTGTCCATTACACTGCAAAATGATCAATCATTTCAATGCAGTGTGAACATTGCAGTGATTAGGGTTCTGGGCAGAACAATCTACTCCAGTTATGGGATGTCAGAGGAAGAAGCTTCTTGGAAGAGGCAACTGAACAAGTTACTCAGCCTCGTGGGATTTCAGTATTTGTGATTTTTTTTTTTTTTTGAGAGGCTTGGGAGACCTGGTGGTGACCAGACATCCCACTTTTGGTGGGACAGTCCCGATTTTTAACAATTTTTCTCGCGTCCCCTGCTGCGTTTTCAAAAAGTCCCGATTTTTGGAAAGAATGCACGACAAGCTAGGCTATACGGTTTTCAGCTGCCATGTGGCTATTTCGCCAAGATATGAGTTTTATCAATGGTGTCCCGCCTTACCAATGTTAAAATCTGGTCGCAGCTAAGTCTCCAAAATTCGTGGTTTGAAACCACCTGCGGTGCCTTTGGAGAAAGACCGGGCTTTCTACTCCCTTAAAGTGTTTCAGTCTGGGAAATGCATAGGTACAGTTCCACACTTCCCTGTGGGGTTGCTATGAGTCGGCATCAACTCAGTGGCCAATAGCCTAGTTTTCTGTGTTAAATGATGACATTAATAACAAACCAGCATGCATTCAGCCAACAGGGACTTATGGTGACCCCAGTGGGCACCAGGGATTATCAGTGGTTGAATTTTCAGAAGAGTATCTCCAGGCCTTTCTTCCAAGGCACCTGTGAGTGGACTTCAACACCACCACCTCCTTCTTTTCAGTTAGAAGCCAAGTGAGGTGTTTTCTTCACTCAGAGACATTTGATAAGGATAGAGCCCGCAATTATTGATTAAAACACTGAAAATACTTTCAGGAAATAATGTGGAAGAATTACTCACACTGTATCCTGAATTCAGTCCAGAATTTTTCTCTCATATGATCTGATCTTCTTTCCACTTGTTTTCTTCTCAGCAGTCATGTGTTGTACAGAGGGGGTGAGAAAGCATAGTTAATTAGAGAGATGTGTGCAATCTTGACTCCTGGGTAAACATGCCTGGGAATGGGGCTTTTTCCAAAGTTAGCAATCATGTTAACACAATATTTAGTTTATTGGGGGAAGTTGTATGGTTTGCCTCTTCCTCAGAGCAATCTCTTACTGCACAAAGTCTACGACCTTCAAGTCACACATTAGCTCTGCAGAAAGTAGTGACACAGTTGGTAAATGATGGGGGTCCAGGATGTCATGTTGTGTGGTATTTCAGATCTTTACAATGGCATCGATTCACCAAGGACCTTAGGGAACATTTGGATTGACTGGTTCTTATATGTGGCTAGTTACACATAGATGCTTTTCTGCCAGATATTGAGAGCCTTTACTATGCTTTTCTGCTACCAAGTGAAATCTCTGAAAAAAATGTCAAAAGGTAACTGTATTGAGTATTTTGATACCCCATATTTTTATATATGGTTCAGACTTCTACTTAACTGTATGCAGTGTAAGTGCAATCCTAGTGTATGGGCACCCTGTATCTAAGAGAAGAGTCTAGTTTGAAGCAGTGGTTCTTTTTTTTCATTTATCAATATATATATTTTTTTCATTTATCAATATTTTGTTGGGTTTCTTTGTTTAATAATGGCAGTCATTAAAAGAATAGGGCTAGAAATCAGACTTTTGATTCTTATTTAGAACTTGGCTACAATCTTCTTTTTTTAATATTTTATTGGGGCTCATACAGCTCTTATCACAATCCATACATAGATCCATTGTGTCAAGCACATTTGTATATTTGTTGCCCTCATCATTCTCAAACCGTTTTCTCTCCTCATAAGCCCTTGGTATCAGTTCCTCATTTTCCCCCTCCCTCCCAGCAACCCCATCCCAGATGAAAACTTGATAATCTAGAAATTATTATTATTTTGTCATATCTTACATTGTCCGATGTCTCCCTCCCTTCATCCACTTTTATGTTGTCCATCCTCCAGGGAGGAGGTTGTATGTACATTCTTATAATCAGTCCCCCCTTTCTATGTCACCTTCCTTCCACCCTATGGTATCACCACTCTCACCACTGGTCCTAAAGGGATCATCTGTCCTGGATTTCCAGTTCCTATCTGTACCAGTGTACATCCTCTGGTCTAGCCGGATTTGTAAGGTAGAATTGGGATCATGATAGTAGGGGTGGCAGGAGGAAGCATTTAAGGACAAGAGGAAAGTTGTATGTTTCATTGTTGCTACACTGCACCCTGACTGGCTCATCTCCTTCCCGCGATCCTTTGGTATGGGGATGTCCCGTTATCTATAGATGGGTCCCCAATCTGCACTCACTCTCATTTATAATGATATGATTTTTTGTTCTTTGATGCCTGATACCTGATCCTTTCGACACCTTGTGGTGACACAGGCTGGTGTGCTTCATCTATGTGGGATATGTTGCTTGTGAGCTAGATGGCCACTTGTTTACCTTCAAGCCTTTAAGACCCCGGATGCTATATCTTTTGATAGCTGGGAACCATCAGCTTTATTCACCACATTTGCTTATGCACACATTTGTCTTCAGCAGATTGTGTCGGGAAGGTGAGCATCATGGAATTCCAGTTTAATACAACAAAGTATTCTTGCATTGAGGGAGTACTTGAGTGGAGGTCCAATGTCCATCTACTAAACATATAAATACATACACATAGATCTATTTCTCCATCATCATATATAAATATAGATACATATGTACATGCCTGTCTTTAGACCTCTATAAATGTCCTTTGCCTCCTAGTTCTTTCATCTATTTCCTTTTACTTTCCTCTTGTCCCACTATCATGCTCAGTCTTCATTTGGGTTTCAGTAATTTCTCTGGATTATATTGTCCCTGATCAATCCCTACCAGGCCTCTCACACCCTCCTTGCCACTAATTTTGGATCACTTGTTGTTCCCTTGTCCCTGGATTAGTCAACACCACCTCCTTTCCCCCTCCTTCCCTCCTCTCCCATGTCCCCCTGGAACCATCGGTTCTGTTTTTCATTCCTCCAGACTGTTCATCCAACCTATTTTATCTAGATAGACTTTCAGAGATAATAATATGCACAAAAAACAAGATATAGCAAAACAAAGCAACAAAAGAAAACAATGACAACAACAAAAAACAATGACCAAAAGAAAGAAAGAAAGAAAAAACCTGTAAATAGTTCAAGGTCTGTTTGTTGACCTCTAGGACTGTCCTCCAGTTGAGTCCAATGGGGTGCCATGCCCTGGCCTCAAAGTCTATCCTTTACACTCCCTTGGGACCTCTCTGCTCTGCCTCCCTGCCCACTGCCCCACTGCCCGCTGAAGCAGCGATTCTTAACCTGTGGGTCGCAACCCCTTTGGGAGTTGAACGACTCTTTCACAGGGATCACCTAATTTATAACAGTAGCTAAATACAGTTATGAAGTAGCAACCAAAAATAATTTCATGGTTGGGAGTCACCACAGCATGAGGAGCTGTATTAAAGGGTTGCAGCATTAGGAAGGTGGAGAACCGCTGAGGACTTTCTCTTTAATACTGAATCTGTAATCAGGATTGTAAGCATCTTAGAGAGGCCATCAGGAGCCCTGCTTGGGTAGTGGTTACAAGTTGGGCTGCTAACTGCAAGGTCAGTTTGAAAACACTTTTCTCTTCAGGAGAAAAGCATAAGGCTTTCTTCTCCGGCAAAGACTTAGACTTGGAAACTCACCGGGGCAGTTCTACCCTGTCCTATGTACCGGTCACTGTGAGGCAGCATCGGCAGTGAGTTTGCTTTGGCTTTGATTTAGAGAGGCTGTGAATGGTATAAATAGTATATTTTGGCTTCTAACTGAAAGGTTTTGCATATTTCAGTTCACCCAGAAATGCCTTGGAGAGCAGGACTGGTGAACTTTTTCTAAAAATATTAGCCACTGAATCCTTATGGGATATTGTTCTCCTCTGATGCATATGGATCAAAGTGAGCCCTGGACATATATATGTATCTATGTTATGACACACACATATATATACATACAGACACATGTATGTGTATATATAACAACTGAAACCTCTAGCTTTTTACCTAATCCCAAACCAAACCAAACCTACTGCTTTTGATTCACAAGAACCCTGATAGATCAGATTTTTTCTGTCCTCTAGTGGTTCCAGGGATCCGCAGTGGCATAGTGGGTTAAAAATTTAGCTGCTAACCCCAAAGTCATCAGTTCAAAACCACTAGCTACCTATTCATAGGCACAGTTCTACTCTTCCTCTCAATCACTCAGAGTGGGAACAGACTCAGTAGCAGTGAATTTGGTCTTTTTTCCTTGGACGGTTTCCAAGGAAGCCAATCTTGATGGAAGCAGACAGCCACCAGATACTCCTACGATGTGCCTGGTGGGCTCACCTGGCTGACCACTGGACCACTAGAGCTCTTCTTCTTGCCTTACTTCTGAAGTATTGTGAATTGATGCAAGCTAACCATCAAATTCACCATCCTCCATTGGGCCTTTACTCAACAACATTTTGTTCTATTAAACTGGCATTCCACGATGCTCACATTCCCAACATGATCACTGTAAACAAAGTGGGTGCATAAGAAAACGTGGTGAAGAAAGCTGATGGTGCCCGGGTATCAAAAGATATAGTATCTGGGGTCTTAAAGGCTTGAAGATAAACAAGGGCCATATAGCTGAGAAACAACATAACCCTCATGGAAAAAAGCACTGGTGTGTGAACATAAGGTGTCGATAGGATCAGGTATCAGACATAAAAGAACAAAATATCCTATCATTGTGAATGAGGGGGAGTGCGGAGTGGGGACCCAAAGCCAATCTGTAGGCAACTGGACATCACCTTACAGAAGAGATGAACCAGTCTGGGTACAATATAGCACCAATGAAACAGAGAACTTTCCTCTAGTTCTTTAATGCTTCCTCCCCACACTATCATGATACCAATTCTATCTTAGAAATCCGGCTATACCAGAGGATGTACACTGGTACAGATCAGAGATGGAAACACAGGAACTCCCCAAAAGATAAACCCCTCAGGACCAATAATGAGAGTAGAGATACCAGGAGAGTAAGGGGAAGGTAGGAGGAGAAAGGGGGAACCTATCACAATGTTCTACATATAACCCCCTCCCTGGGGGATGGACAACAGAAAAGTGGGTGGAGGGAGACATCGGACAGTGTAAGACATGACAAAATAATAATAAGTTATACATTATCAAGGGTTCATGAGTCAGGGAGGGTGGGGGAGGGAGGGGAAAAATGAGGAGCTGATACTAAGGGCTCAAGTAGAAAGAAAATGTTCTGAGAATAATGATGACAACAAATGTACAAATGTGCTTGACACAATGAATGGATGGATGGATTGTGATAAGAGTTGTATGAGCCCCAATAAAATGATTTTTTTAAAGAAAAATAAAATGATGATAGCAAGACATCTACAAATGTGCTTGATACAATAGATGTATGTGCAGATTGTGATAAGAGCTGTAAGAGCCCCCAATAAAATGATTTTTTAAATTGCTGTGCTCTTTCTAAAATGTTGACAGCACCTTACATGAATATGCTGAATTACAGAATTTAGTGATGATCATGAACTCCTGTGTAGCTATTCAATCTGTCGGTACTTACTGACCTCAGAAACCAGAGAGAGCCCCTTTGTTCCATGAGGGACCCACCATGGAGGATGACAGAAAAAGACGACATCATCATCCTTCCTGGGAAGAACTTCTGACCTGGAGGAGGAGATTTATGAGCAAAAAGTAATTAGAGAATAATACAATTTAGTAGATAGTCAAGCACTTAACGGGCTATAAAGATGACCAGATTTATGAGGAGAAGCGTTTAATGAGTGCCGAATAAGAGAATCGCCTTTTTGAAAGAAGACAGAAATTGAATTAGATTTTGAAATACCTTTGTTGCATCTACATATATGTCGCATTGCCCAAACTGATTAATGCACTAAATGCAGCAGATTAGGATATACTTGAATGTAACACATAAAATAATGATACCCAAGGCACTTTATTATATATATATATATCTGTATAATTCATTATACATAGAAAAATATATATAATTCATCATATATAAATCTATAAATTCATTATATATAAATATGTATAATTCATTATATATATAAAATGAAATACTTGAGTATTAGTATTCATATGCGTATGTTTCTGTATAGTCAAATATTTATATAAATACTTTGCATGTCAAGATTTACATATATCTATGTATATTCAAAATACTGTAAATATATGAGCTTGTTATATACACAACACTTGGTGTTCTAATAAGGCTGGACCAGTTTAGTTCTATAAAAACACAGTCTTGCAATCCAGTATTCTAATTCTCAACACTGTGCAGAAGAATCACCAAAGAACTTCAAAAAATAACCAAGATCTGCAGAACAAAAAAATCAAATCCCAATTCTTGGTGGCAGCATCTACATCTGTATTATCTGAAGGCTTTGCAGGTGATCCCAATGTGCAGCTGGGATTGAAAGGCATTGTTGCAGCTAAAGACTTGCCTTGCTCACTCCCCAAAGTTACTGAGTTAGTTAAGGTTTATTGTGCCAACCTGGCCGATAAACATATGTGGGGTTAATTGAAGGGCAGGGAGATAAATGGCTGGGTGAGCCTCGCCCTTTTTGTTATGGGGTCTCTTGCTCTCTGATGGCCAGACCAGGGTACAGTTGCCTTATCCAGTTCTCTGCTTCATCTGACAAGGCTCACTTCCTGTGAGACATCCCTGAGGAGAAACCACACAGACCTACCCTGATGAAGCCCTGGGTTCTGGAGCAGCCTCGTGGAGACCCCTGCCAGCACTGAGGTACTTACACATTCACTGATTCAGCTTTCCTTCTGCAGTTGGCGTCATTGCGTGTGTTATGTGAGACTGAGGAGGACTTTATAGATTGGTGTCAGTCATATGGGCTCATGTTGGATTTATGTGCTTGGACAGCACTGGGTTGGGATGCTTTCTTAATGGACACTTACCCTTAATATAAAACTCTCTCTCTCTTTTAAAATCATTTTATTAGGGGCTCATACAACTCTTATCACAATCCGTACATACATCCATTGTGTAAAGCACATTTGTACATTCGTTGGCCTCATCATTCTCAAAACGCTTGCTCTCCACCCAAGCCCCTAGAATCAGGTCCTCATTTTTTCCCTCCCTCTCCACTCCCCACTCCTCATGAACCCTTGATTATTTATAAATTATTATTTTGTCATATCTTGCTCTGTCCCATGTCTCCCTTCATCCACTTTTCTATTGTCCGTCCCCCAGGGAGGAGGTCACATGTAGATCCTTGAAATCAGTTCCCCCTTTCCAACCCACCCTCCATATCCCCTCCCAGTATCGCCACTCACACCACTGGTCCTGAGGGGATCATCTGCCCTGGATTCCCTGTGTTTCCAGTTCCCATCTGTCCCAGTATACATCCTCTGGTCTAGTCAGACTTGCAATGTAGGATTCGGATCATGACAGTGGGGTGCGGGGGTGGGGGGGTGGAGGGGTGTGAGGGACGAAGCATTTAGGAACTAGAGGAAAGTTGTATTTTTCATCGTTGCCACATCACACCCTGCCTGGCTCATCTCCTCTCCAAGACCCTTCTGTAAGGGGATATCCATTGGCCTACAAATGGGCTTTGGGTCTCCACTCCACACTCCTCCCCTCACTCACAAAACTCTCTCTTATACATAGATGAGTTTCTGTGGATTTGCTTCTCTAGTTTACCCAGACTAACTCTTACCTCCCCACAATGTTAGTCTTCTAGGAGAGGCCCGTGGTGTACTGGATTACACATCGTGCTGCTAACTGTAAGGTCAGCTGTTCAACTCTACCAGTGGGATGATGAGGCTCTCTCCTCCCACAAGGATTTATAGCATTTCAAACCTTAGGGACCAGGTCTCCTTTGTTCTAAGGGGCTGCTAGGAGTCAGAATGGATTCAATGGCAGCAGGATTGGTTTTGAGCTTGGGTGGGGAGAGGCTGCGTCCCGGCAGCACTGTCAGGAAGCATTGGGTTGTAATCACAGGTTGACCATTAGAACCCAGAAGCTACTTGGCAAGAGAAAGACAAGAGCATCGGTCTGACTAAAGATTTACAGCCTTGAAAATTTGATATAAGTTGGAATTGACTCAATGGCAGTGATGAGACAGTGAGTGAGCAAGAAGGAAGAGAGGAAGAAGTGAGAAGGATGCATGTGTGAGCGCTAGGTGAACCCTACTAGCTATTACCTTTGAGAATGCACGGTAGTTTTTCTATGTAATGACATCTCTGCTTCCTCCACCTTCATCTGCTCATGAAGGAAGTCACTGTTTCCTCTGCACATGGAACAGAAGAGGCAAAATGGCATTCCGAACTAGGTGCCATAGATAGAGCACTTGCTATGTGAAAATTGCTATACCTGTAAGGTAGAGAAGATGCGTTTTTTACTTTCGATTTCCCGATAGAAATAGGCTGAAGCAACTCACCCGGGAGTGGGAGGGAGGGCTTTGAAATCACACGCTTGCTTGCCTTCTTAGCCATTCGTTTTCGGTTTCCTTTTGTTTTGTTTCCCCTCACAAATCGATGGCACCATCCTTAACAAATCACTGGTATTCAAATCCTTGATTCCTAATACCGGTTACTATGAGTCCATTCTGCGGAGTGTGTGTGTGTGTGTGTGTGTGTGTGTGTGTTTCAGTAGCAGACGGCTAGGCCGTTTATCCCGTTTATCCACGCCACCCCTGGGCAGACTCAAGCACGTCACCTTTCTGCTAGTTGCCATGCATGTTAATCATCTGCATCCAGAAGTTCCACACAACCCAACATAGCAGTGACCGAGGCTGGTGGGGTGCTGGCGCCAGCTTTGACCAGCTTGCAAGAATCAATTGTGCATATTTTTCCCGACTCCTCATTCAGTGATGTCATGTCAGTAGATTAAGACTAACCACAGAGGAATTAATTATAATGCAGATATTTGCAACTGCTATAAAGCAGGGCTTCTTCTGGATCCATTAGTAAATATTTACTAGCACACCATAGGCTATTTCTGGAGTGCTATGACTAATGAATACATGTACAAATAAAGCACACTTAAACTTAGGCCCTCCAACTTTTTTACTCCCACTTTTTAATAATTATCTTGCTGTATACACCGATTTCCTAAGTTGCTTCTTATTTATCTTCAGGTCTTTATCTCTTTTTCTTCCCAGATTCCCTCCATCTTGCAAATATCCATTAACCTCCCAGGGCTCTGGGTCCTGATTTTTAGTCATCTAATTGTTTGTCAAGAAATATTAATAGATAATAATTTAGACTCACAGGGTTTCTAGAACTCAGCGATGTTTTGAGGATATTTAATAGGCATCGCAAATTTAACAAGTCTAGAGGAGAATCACTGGCCACCAGTATATATGTGTGTAAATACACACACACACACACACACCCAATTTTCTGCCCATTTCCTTCTTTGTCTCATCTCAGTTAAAGGCAAGCACATCCTTCTAGTGATTCTGAAGAAAAAAAAAAACATATAATAGAGTTATTCTTGCCTGTTTTTCCTTTCCCCAAAGTCTCAATTTTAACCCATCAGGAAATCAATTTGACTCCCTCTTCAAAATATGTCCAGAGCATGGCCTCAATATCTCATTGAACCACGCTGGTCTATAAAGATTTCTGAATAGCCTCCTATCTGTTGTCCCAGCTACCCACCTTCCTTCCCTGTCTTGAGTACATTCTTATCACAGGGGCCCTTTTGCAATACCTGAGCCCATATCTCTTTCCTCCGTGTTCTACAATGAGTCTCCATTTATCTCTGAGTAAAGGCCAACGTTCTTAGAATATGCCTACAGAGCTTTCATAACTGGACTGATACTTCTCTGGTCCGATCTCTCACTCTCCTCAACACCAAGCTTCACCAACATCCTTAATGTCTTTCAAATGAGCAGCATACTCCTTCGCCCACCCCTTTGTGCTGCCACACTGATTTCTTTCTCTACTTGAAGCTACTTCCAAACATCACCAGTTCAGGGGGGCTCTCCACGTTTCTCATGCCTGTCTCCTCGTGACTTTTACCCTCTCATTTGTCCTACCCCTTGGCATCTAGTCTAGTACCATCTCACAATGGCTATAAACGTTCTCTTCACTTGCCAATGCTTTTTGATTCCTGAGTGGAGCTCCTGAGTTTGAAAAGCAGGCGATAATGTATTATCTGAATTTCTGTGATGCCTAACTTTCAGAGAGCAAGGAACAAGAATTTGGAGAATAGGAGATACAAAGGTTTGCATCTAGTTGTTTTGTTCTTTGCTATGGATAGCCAAGGATGCTTGTAGCTTATTTATATATTTATTTTTATTTCTTTTCCTAAATCTGAACATAGGTACAGGCATTTTTGTCACTTTTATTCATTCACTGTAGTATCTTCGAATAGACTCTCCTCGGGAATGTTTGGCTCCAGTTAGGTATTCCGTGGGTATTTACTAAATGAATAGATGAATGATAGAAACGAGGAGACTTTCATACTCTGGGTTTTCAACAATAACAACAACAAATAAACCTATCATTGACTGGACGTAATTCACAGTGACTCTATATAGCACAGGATAGAACTTCCCCTGGGGGGTTCTGAGAGCGTAACTCTTTAGAGAAGCAGAAAAAACTCTGCCTTTCTCTCAGGGAGAGGCGGGTGGTTTCAAACTGCTGACCATCTCAATGTATAGCCACTATGCCACCATGGCTCTCTATGGAACAAAAACCAGTGATAGATACAGAAATACAGCGAGATGTATTCAAGGAAATGGCTTATACAATTGTTGGGTGTGCCAGGCCCTCTAATCTGGAGTCAGGTTGCTGACCTCTACTTAGTCACAAGTTTACAGGGGCTGAGGAACCCAGAACCTACAGAGCAGTGGGCAGAAGGAGACCTCTGCTGACTTACAGCTCAAGCACCAGAGACCAGGCAGCAGGAGGCATGCAGGATGGAGAGGGAGGAAGCATGGCCAGACCCTTCATTTATATACTAGAGGTAGGCTATATCCCAAGGATACTTCCCTTTCAACAGATTGACTGCTCACATCAGATCACCGTGATTAAAAATGTCTGCCAAGTCAACACACAGCATTAACAATGACAAGAGATGTAAACTGGATGACGAGAATGAGGGTGTGAAGGCGGAGTAAATAATTTCTCCTACCTCCTCTGATTCTAAAATACTGGAATTCCGTTATTCTAGCTCTGCTGTTTCCCAAAACAACAGCAAGTCTGTTGATCCAATATCCTGCAGAGGGAGCAGGAAAAAAGAGGCGTAATAGCCCAAGAGTTAAGCACTTAACTGCTAATTGGAAAGTCAGGGGTTCAAACCCACTCAGATGGTCTGCTAAAGAAAAGCCCGGTGAGTTGCCTCCCTACCAATCACAGCTTAGGAAACCTGAAGGAGCAGGTTCACTCTATTACACAGCTTGCTAATGGGCTAACATCAACTCAACAACACTTGACAGCAACAACCTCCAAGATGGGTATGAAAGCACAGCTGCCCAAAAGACAGTTTTCAAACCACTCGACACACTTGGATGGACTCTTATAATGTGACTGCCACATTCTCAGATCAGAGTCCCTTAGTACAGCAAATGATTAAATGCCTGGCTTTAATAGACAGGTTGAATGTAAGGGGATGTCCAGTTGCCTACAGGTGGGCTTTGGGTATCGACTCCACACTCCGCCTCATGCACAATTATATGATTTTTGTTCTTTGATGCCTGATACCCTGATCCCTTCAAAACCTCCTGATCACACAGGTTGGTGTGCTTCTTCCATGTGTGCTTTGTTGCTTCTGAACGAGGTGGCCACTTGTTTACCTTCAAGCCTTTAAGACCCCAGACGCTATATCTTTTGATAGCTGGACACCATCAGCTTTCTTCACCACATTTGTTTATGCACACATTCGTCTTCAGTGATCACATCTGGAAGGTGTCCATCATGGAATGCCAATTTAATAGAACAAAGTGTTCTTGCATTGAGGAAGTACTTGAGTGGAGGCCCAATGTTCATCTGCTGCTCTAATACTAAACCTATAAATATATGCATGTAGATCAAACCTGTAGTATGATATCCCCGCTCTGAACAGCCAATGCACCGTGTAGACCATATAGCTGGCTGCACTATGAGACATGGTGACCCTCGTTGACCCATGGCCTTACGGGGAGACAACACTGGAGTTGCAGTGTCGAGGTTGGCCTGGTCTGACCCCACCACACTGAGGTAAAACACTAATCGTATGCAGCAGAGCAGTGGGGGTGGGGGTGGGCGGGGTGGGGGGCAGAACAGAGAGGTCCTGAGGGAGGGCAAAGGATAGACTTTGGGGCTAGGGTGTGGCACCCCATCACACTCGACTGGAGGACACTCCCAGAGTTCAACAAACAGACCTTGAACTATTTACAGGTTTTTCTTTTTATCATTTTTATTAGTTTATTTATTTTGGTCATTGGTATTTTGGTTGTTGTTGTCATTTTATTTTGTCACTTTGTTTTGCTATGTCTTTTTTGTGCATATTATTATTTCTGCAGATCTGTGTAGATAATATAGGCTGGATAAATAGTCTGGAGGAGAGAGCAAGGGGACTGATGGTTCCAGGGACCATGGGAGATGCGGGGGTGGGGGGCAGAGGAAGGAGGTGGTATGGACCAACCCAGGGACAAGGGAACACATGATCCAAGAGGCCTGGTAGGGGTTGATCAAGAGCTATGTAACTGAGATTAATTACTGAAACCCAAATGAAGGCTGAGCATGATAGTGGGACAAGAGGAAAATGACAGGAAATAGAGCAAAGAAATAGAAGGTAAAGGCATTTATAGAGGTCTAAATACAGGCATGTACATATGTTCATATATTTATATATGATTATGGGGACATTTACTTTCTATTGAGCCCTTGGCGTCAGCTCCTCTTTTTTCTCCTCTCCCCCCACCTCCATCCTAGTGACCACTTGATTAAAGTATAAATTATTATTTTCATATCTTATACCGGCTGCTATCTCCCTTCCCCCATGACTTCTGTTATTTGTCCCCTGGAGGAGGTGACTGTGTGGTTATGAATACACTTCTTAATATGCAGCCATTAAATGCACTATGGGCTACAATTCTGAGCTGTCACTAATGGCGTCTCTGTTAGAATCGACTTGACGGCTGCTCGTGGTATCTTCGGATGGTAGGCATGTTTCTTCTGTAGCAGTGGCACCATGAACAGGGTGGAATCCTCCCCCCGCCTGTGAGTGAAGGGAGCAGGCAGCCTCTGCGCACGGCCTCGAGTCTCTGTAGAGACAGTGTAGCTCCTAGCACCAGATGTCCCGGCATGGGCAGCCACGCAGAGGTCAAGTTCCTGTATCAGGGCATTTCAGACCCTGGTCATCAGTTTCCTTCTGAGAACTCAGCACCTTCCTCTTAATGCCGCCCTCACTGTGAACTTGGGCAGTTACCTCATGTTTCAAAATAAATACCTTTCTCTTTTTGATGAAAGGAAAAGGGAAGGAGGGTAGAAGTGTTGTGTTTGTTGTTGTTGTCATTTGCTGCCATAGCTTGGGAGCACAATTCTTTGTTTCTGTGACGACCTGCTAGTCCCTCTGGTGGAAATGGAGGGAAAGCTCATTTTTATCTCACTCAGAATCCCCGTTGGAAACTTCAATCAAAATTGAAATGTGTTTGTTCCTTTGTAGATGCCTTTTTGACTGCAAACGAGGCAATCTAGATCAGGGCATTGTTGCTGCTTCCTGTCAGCAATTTCTTGGTTGGAGGAAACCGTCCTGCATAGGCGAGGAGGCTTAGTAACATGCCTAGTCCTCATCTAATCGTTGCCAGCAGCAACGACTCTCGGGAGTAACGGGCAAAAATGCCCTCCAGGGCTGCAAATAGCCACCTGGGCTGAGGGTGAGAGAACTGCCCCAGTTGAGTAGCACTGTTTAGAGCCTTTGAACGTAGTCTACTCTGTATGTATTTGTCGTTATAGGAGTAGTAAGAAAGAAATGGAACCAAGTGGTGTACTCCTTGAATAGGAATTCAGAAAGAATCAGTTTAGCCCAATGCATTTTTCCATATTAAAAACTGCTATGAAAGATGCATGCTCCAAATTGTTTTATCGCTCAGTTATGTATGGTTTAGTTATTCACATCTTTAGTATAAGAAAGTCAACACTTCCGTATTTATACATTGAAATGGCTTGAAAAGGTCTCAAAAGCTACGATCAGTACTAATGCATTTAGAAAACTACACAACTCTGCTAAGTGCCTGTGGAGATTTTGTGGGCACTGTTTTTACCCCGAATCGTGTTTTCTTCTTCTCCCACCATCATATTCCTCCGCACGTCATAATGCTCTGCTATCCTAAAAGTTATTTTCTTGCAATATTGATCACTCTGCTTTTCTCTTTCCCTACAAGTTTTCTTAGAGCTATTTATTTTTACTAATATGGTCGATAAGGTATTTTTAGCACATATTACAAATCTGATTGACCGTAACTGGAATTTTGATTCATGTAAAATCTGTCTTTAAGACAACAGAATTCCTAATTTACCAGCACAGCTAATGAGACAAGCTATGACGGTAGGCAATTTTAAATGCAAAAATATTAAGAAAATATTGGTACTGTTTTAAATAATTGATTATGATTTATTATAAAAATAATTACTTTTAAGCAATTATCATGGTTAACAAGTGATTGCTTCGGGATTATTGCTTAATTATTATTAAACAACCGAGTACATATGGCATATGAAATTCATTGTTTATGATTATTTTTACAAACACAGATGGCTTAGTACAATCAGGAAGACTAATGGAGAGTAATCTGTTTTTAATGCGATTACCACTTGAGTATGTCAAATGCTTTTTTGTTGTTTTGCTAAAGTAATAATATTATTTTAATTAAGATGTTAACACAGTCATTTTTCCCACCTAACTAGATCAAAAGGAAGAGGAAAAATACATTCCATATTTTAGAGCTTTATTATAGAAATGTGTATATTTTGTAAATATTGGTTATATTAGTACACATAACCTTGCTATTTTGGAGCCAAAATGCATTTTAAAAATCTCATGACTATAACTCTTCGGTATATCATAGAACTCTAATGGCTTTGACCAAAATAGGGACCACGCACATGTATGAACACGGGTCTAATTCTGCAGAGGACGGTGAAGCAAAGGAGTGAGGGTGACTGGTAATTGTCTAGGACATATTTCTCCATGGGCTCCGTGTCAAAAATCATTCAGACCTCGCTGTCTTTATTCAACCAGCGAGCTTATTTATAGAAATGCATGGTTCCACGTTATGTTTGTAAATACAGCACTTATAGAAATACACTTACTCTTTCCTCCCTTATGAGCTGTCCCTATATCTAACCGTTGTCATTTACTCAAAACAAAACCAGAAATAAAACTCTCTCTGCCAGTGGGTCACTGGGAACCCATTGAGGCCGGGGTGGAACAGGCCCTCCGGGTTTCTCAGACAGTCACTCAATGGGAGAAGGAAGCCTCATCTTTCTCCTGGGCAGGATTTACTGTAATATAAGAAATCTGTTATCTAACTATGCTGCACCTTCACACCATTCGTGGGGAAATATTAAGCACAATATACGAGGCACGCATGATGCTGGCTGTGGTCAAGGTTTTGTGTCGAGATTCTCAGTGGTTTGGCAGTTATGGACATTGGACTTTGGCAGCTATATAATGATAGATCCATCTTTCATTTTGTGATCTGAAGCCATCCTCCATTTATGCACAGGACCAATTTTCACATAGCGACCTGGCCTTTGAAACTTCACCATGTTAATGAGTGAAAAGTGGGTGCGTGCTTGTTTAATGGATGGATGATCTTTTATAAGAGACTTCCTATTTAACGAATAACACCTTTTCCGAGTTTCAGAAACGGACCTGGAATTTCCAGTGATAAGACTCAGCATGCACTTCACTCAGTTTCAAGAAAAGACAAATGAGAGTAGAAAATAAGCCCAGCAGATTGGAAACCTTGGACGCCTTTGAGAATTCACATTTCCTAGGAAAACCAATTCAGACTAAATCTCCTCATGAGGCCTAAGATGAGTGCAGACCTTTGCTTGAAAACCGGCCTTCAGGAAAAATACGGATGCTGACAGACCTCCTGTAGACTTGTAGGAGTATTCACTCAGTTGAACGTGAATAGCTGGTTAAAAGACTTTCATCTGGTAATAATTAAACGTATTGCTTTTGGCCACAGATGGTCGCAAGATGGTGGCACATATGGTTCTTTCTGATACTTGCACCATCACTTCAGGAACCAAGCCTCTCCCGATTCCCCAAGCAGAGCTGGAACAGATGCAGGGGAATCTCCTTGGGGAGGCTCACAACATCAATTCTCATCCCACCAGAGAAGAATTGCTGTACAACTAGCCCTCGGTTCCCATGTCCTGTGCACTGCTGAAAGCCGAAGCCTGATTTCCAGTTTGCAGCTCCATTCCATTTGCAATTCTGTCAAATGTTTGCCACCCAGGTGAACACATTTTACCTTCCCAAAGAGATGCCCAATCACCAACCATGTGTAAGGCTCCTCTTGTCTCCTAAGACCAAATAGTGTAAGCTATTTCCTGACAAAGGGCGGACTCAGGACTAGAAGGTCTTTGTGGGCATCCACGGTGTGTTGTCAACAATCCACCATTCCATCACCAGCTCTCTTGAGTGCTCCGCTTGCCCACTCCTAATCCAACCTGCAAGAGAGAAGTGCCAGAAATTTCACTGAGATTAGAGATCTTTTAGACTATATGCACAGTTTGTGTACAAAAGATGAAGATAACTTCCATTCCACCTGACACTAAGCCATACAAGTTAGTCAGAAAGTCTGTTTAATGGATAAAACTATTTTAGCCAATAAATTTCCATGAGAGAAATGATAAAGATAGTGGCAGAATAAATCAGGTCCTTTTCTTCATTCATGAAACAATAATAAAAATAAAAAGCAAGAGTAGCCTGCTAATGACGAGGGGATCATTTCAGCCATTCTGCCTTGAGCAATTCATTCCAATTAAGCAGCTTCATTATATTCCAAAGAAAAATTAAGAATTGCTAATTTGAATAAAGCATGATGAACTACAAACGCACTGTTCCTCAGAGTGGAAGAGAATAAATATAAATCATTCATATAGATCACATCTCACCAGCCTTTTTTTATAAAACGAATGTGTATGCAGCTACCCCTCAGAGACACTGGGGTTCTATTCTGGACAACCGCAGTAAATCAAGTCACATGGACGTGTTTGATTTCTGAGGGCAAAAAAAAGTTGTTTTCCCACTATACTGTGGTCTAGTAAGTGTATAATTACACTCTGAAGAAGTTTCAAACATTGTGAGAATTGAACGTCCTTGTGTGTACATGCTGCTGAGAAATTCTACAGATAGACGGTCTCAAACCAGTGTGGCCACAATCATCTCATCTTAGTGTCATCAGATCAATTCTGATTTATAATCACACTATCGTGTTGGGTAGAACTGCCCCCGTTGGTTTCAAAAACGGTACCTATTTTTTCATGTTGCTTTTTTATTATTTTTAAAACATTTGGGGTCATATCATCCCCACAGCACACAATAATATCAACAAGTGTTGTACAGGCATCATTAGCTTCCGAACATGTTTTTTCATTATTGTTCTCTTTGTTGTGAGTTCATTTCCTCCCACCCCCCCTGCTATTCTTCCAAGGAACCAATCACTCCTTCTGTCTCTACAGTTTCATCTAACCTGAACTTTATAGACAAGGAAATGTTTTTTGGTTTTGTTTTGTAACTAACAACAAGAACAAAGTAAAACACCAAAAAACAAATCGAAAAGGTAGAAGAACATATTTAAAATTTTGAGAGTAGAAAGCGTCATCTGTCTCCAGCAGAGCAGCAGTGGTTTCGAACTGCTGACCTAGCAGCTCAATGCATAATCACTACTTCACCACCTGCGCTCCTTTTGAAGTGCAATAAAGTGAAGTGCAAGAAATCTGTACATGTCTATATATTCTAAACGTTCACAGTTTTGTGGCAACATCGACAAGGACTTTTGATGGATAATGGTTGGTGGTCGTCTTCCTAGCTGCTATCAATTTAGCCCCTAGTCCCTGGCAAGCCTATGCATTACCGGGGAGTGATGTTTCATCGAGTTTCCCTTGACTGTAATCTGTACGGAAATCATTTGCCAGGTCTTTCTTCTGCAGAGCTTCTGAAAGTGGGCAAATTAACAGCATTGGGATTGGCAGTTGACTGTTCTTTCTAGAGTCTTCCCTGTGCTTTTCCAGCCTTCTTCCCTTAGCACAGCGCTACTGCTGCCATGACTGACGAGACTCAGATTACCGTTGTGTGCACAGGGCTCTATGACTTGGTGCCTAGTGTCAGTTCACAGGACCTCCACAAAAATCCCGTTGGTGTCAGATATGTGTCATTATTGCTTTAGGAAAAAATATACATTCAAACTCGGATGTATGGAAGTCGTCACAACTGTTCTCTGGGATGCTGATTGTTCTAGAACCAGCCTTAGTGGTTTATTCTTGTGCCAGTGACAGCACCAAATGCAGAGGCCTGGATTTAGCATTCAATCTTAGCCACAAGGCAAAGGCAAAATCTTGTCATTGGACTACCCCCAGCTGTTACATGATGTAGGATTTGAACTCAAATCTTAGGCCTATTAGAGAAGAGTGATGGCCATTTTCCTTGAATCCAAAATCCACCCTCTGTTTATACTAAAAAATGTATGAGCTTAGAAGCATTCCCAAAGTGTAGACAGCAATATTCAATAGTCAGAAATACCTAATTCTGCCACTTGCTGTGTCTATACTAATTGTGTTTTATGCAATTGTAGAAATAGGGGAGGAGATGAGTCAGTCAGGGTGTGATGTAGCACCAATGAAGAAAACAGCTTTCCCCCAGATCCTGGATGCTTCCTCTCCCCCACCCCCAACTACCATGATCCGAAATCTACCTCGCAAGTCTGGATAGAGCAGAGGTTGTACACTGGTGCATATAGGAGCTGGAGGTACAGGGAATCCAGGGTGGATGATACCTTCAGGACCAGGAGTGTGAGGGGCGATACCGGGACAGTAGAGGGTGAATGGGTTGAAAAGGGGGAACCAATTACAAGGATCTACATGTGACCTCCTCCCTGGGGGACAGACAACAGAAAAGGGGTGAAGGGAGATGCCAGATAGGGCAAAATATGACAAAATAATAATCTATAAATTATTAAGGGCTCATAAGGGAGGGGGAAGCGAGAAGGGAGGGGAAAAAAAGGAGGACCTGATGCAAAGGGCTTAAGTGGAGAGCAAATGCTTTGAAAACGATTAGGGCAAAGAATGTACAGATGTGCTTTATACAATTGATGTAAGTATGGATTGTGATAAGAGTTGTATGAGCCCCTAATAAAATGTTTTTAAAATGTTTTAAATAAATATATTATTTTAGATTGATTTTAGATTTGTATAAACATACACAAATAGCTGACAACTTAAGATGAATAAATATTTGCTATTTAAAAAAAAAGAAAGAGTGAAATAACCATGAGGGGCCGAACCTGTAGTGAGAGAGGCTCAAACTCAACCTCTGCTGATCGCCTAACCTTCCCAAGCCCCTATGCTAACTGGTGAAAAACAGCGATATTTTTTGGCTCCTAGAATTAGTGTGAGTTCAGAGCCAACATCCAGGATTCCCTAAAACTATCTGATTCCTTTTTATTTTCCAGTCCATGGTCATACCAGTAACAAGCTGTGGGTTTCTTTGGAAAAGATTAGAACAACGATTAACCAAATTAAATTTTGACAGCATAGTTGGGGATTTCCTTAAGGGGTCTCAAGCTCTCCTTCGTTCAAGGAATTCTGGGTCTGTAAACTTGCTCAAGTATGGGCATTGCTTGAGGGTCTTGCCTCTGTTTTGGTGAGACATATTACCTTACATTCACATGGCCTAGAGTTCAGATCAGGGAAGAATCAAGTGCTATTTCCATCTGTGATAGTTATGTTTTTGTACCAACATGGCTCCCATAGGAACATGTGGATGGAGCTTAGCCTGTCAATCAAGCCTCAGCTAGATTGGAGAGCAACAGAGATAAATGACTTTCAGAGACCTCTCTCTTTCTTTCTGGTGATCAGACCAGCATGCTCCTGCCTGAGCTAGTCCTTTGCCTCAACTATGTGCTGTGCTGTGCTACCTGTGGGCCAAGCCAACCCTTGGATCTTGTTGCTATGCCAAGCATCGCTAGAACTTGAGGCTCAATCAGGACTTGCTTTGCTACGCTGTCATGCTACTGGCCTCTGCTATGTTCCACTTCTCATCTTCCTGTTCTTGCTTCCCCATTCTGCCATAGCTGCTGTCTCTGGACTGACCCTGCACGTCTTGCCTGAGGGCAGATTTTGCTGCTTGCTTCCTTGACCTTGGACCAGTGACTGGTTTGAGTTGAAGGATCTTCCGCATGAATGGGGTAAGCATAAAAATGGACATTTTTTTCCAAAATGATGTATTTAAATTTTTTGCAAAACAAGCTCATCGCCTTTAAAGAACACTCCATTACACTTAATACATTTGTCAAATCGGCAATTCCATTCTTGGAAACATTTTCAAGCCCATGTGTTTGGATCACTGACAGTATCTCCCTCTTTTTTTCTTCACCTCTTCATTCCATCAAATTGCTGTCTTTTCATGTCCCTCTGAATTCCGGGAAACAAAAAGAAGTTGTGCGGGGCACGGTCAGGTGACTAAGGTGCATGGCACAAGAGAGGCATGCAGAGTTTTGGGGGGTTGTTTTATTTTTGTGCCAAAAACTGGTGCACTGAGATGGCTGGTGCATTATCGTGGTGGCAAAACCAGTCTCCCCTCTGCCACAATCAGGCACACAGTTAGACAATCTTTTCAGATCCTCTAAGTAGAAAGCTTGATTAACAGTCTGATCTGGTGGAACAAAATTCAAATGCACTATGAGTTGACATTTTTGTCCCTTTGGGAAGTTGATGGATATCCCAAATGAGGTTTGTCATCAATCAATATTTCACCTATTTTGAAACGAGTGAACCACTTGTAAACTTTAGGTTTTCCCTTAGTGCTGTCTTTATAAGTAAGCTGTGTTCAACATCACAACAGTTTCTGTGGCACTTTTCCCAAGAAGGAAACAAAATTTCATAGCCACGTGCTTTTCTCTTGAATAGGCCATCACAGAGAACAAGTTTTGAGTGAAAGTGCTTTTATGAAAAATTTCACTGAGACCAGAGAGATCCTTGCCAGCTGACGCCACTGGCACACTAGCTCAGAGCAAGTTGCTGGATGCTCACCCAGTAGGAAACAGGCATACGACAAAAGCTCTGCTCCGCCCTGCACAATTCTGTTTCTTGGGGGTACCCCCTTGTATATTAACGATCCCACAAAAGTGAGTTGAACTAAGCCCTCTGTGCTGTTGTGTGGACTAATTAGCTGTTGCCCTCCTTCTCATTATATAAACTTATGTTATATAAACCTGTACTTAATAATAAGTATCTTGCTGTTGTTTCTCTAGGGAACCTTGTCTAACACACTTGAGGTACATCATGTTTAGTCAATACCATAAGATTCTGTGAGTCAGATTATTTTGATTACTGATTTAACTCCATAGTCCAGGCTCAAAAATTTCAAACCAATGATGGCAGTATCATATATTTGTGCAAGCCAAAATAGTAACTGCTAGCACATTGGGCACATTGGCTACTGATCATTTGAAATGTGATTGGTTTGACTGAAGAGGCTTTTTTTTATGTTATTTATTTACAGACATGCGGCTATAGGTTATTCAGCCTATGTCTAGTTCATTCAATAATCACCTTTTCATAGCCTATTTATCTTCTATAAAATTAGATGATCATAATAAACTCATTCTTTAAAACAAGTTAAAGTTATTTTTCAAAAAATGGATCTGATTATCATCAGATCATCTCAATATTATCCTTTGGCCCTTTGTTCATGAAGTCCAAACTCCTTAGCCCGGCATCCAAAGTTTCCACAGGCTAGACCTAACCCTCCATTTCCTACTTCACATTCCAAGATTTATCTCTGAAATACTATTAGATGGGTTTTGTGTTAGTCTGGGTAGACTAGAGAAACAAATCCAGACACACACACACACACACACACACACACACACACACATATGAGAGAGCTTTATAGCAAAGAGTAATTGTATATTAAGAATACATTTCAACACATTGCAGATCAATAAGTCTGATATTAGCCCATATGTCTGATACCAGTTTATAAATTCCTCTTCAGACTCACAGAAAACATGCAATGACATGAAATTCAGGAAGATCCTAGTTCTGTGGGTGGAAAGTATTGTGGACCAGTGGCAGAGGAAGCATCTCAGCGTTGGTGTGGGTCTCCACATGGCTCTTTCAACTCGATCAGCATAGCTCCATCTGGCTTGTCAACAGGAAGAGAAAGCAGAGAAGAGTGGGTCTGGCCTCCAGTAAGCTATTTATCTATGTAGCACTTCCAAATGAGCTCATCAAGCTGCAACCTAATTGACAGGCTAAACTCCACCCCTTCACTCTTAATAGTCTCAAGTTGACACCAGGTTATACAACTATCAAAAGCTTGAAAACCTGACCCTAAATTAAATTATATGTTCAATAAGTTGATTTTATAATAATAAAAACAAACTTCCACCCACTTGAGAGAGAATATTTAGCATTTGTTGATTTGTTTTTCCATTCTAAATAATTTTATATGTCATATCTTGAAATCTTCATAGTACCTCCGCAAGTTAAGTCTTATATAACACTTGTCATCACGCCAACCTCAGCTCACAGTGACCCCATGTGTGTCAGAGAACTGCTTCATAGGGTTTTCATGGATGCTTTTTTTTTTTCCGGAAATTTGTCAAGCTTTTCTTTCAAGAAAATGTGGGTGGACTCACAGTTTCAACATTTTGTTTAACAGCTGAGCAGCCAAGTATGTTAGCCATAGGTCCCTATAGGTCCCTCTTATGATTGGATCCACTTATCTGTTCCTCTTATTTACAGCTCCAGAGAGAAATGAATTTTCCAAAGTAGCCCATTGATGGGACAACAACAACCACCAAAAAAAGGTGCTTGAGCATGGAGATCGTGTCTTGTTCATTGTATCCTCAGCACTCAGACAGCATCTGACACAGAATGATAATACAATCAACATTTGTTGAAATAATAAATAAATCAGGCTTTCAATCCAGGTCTAGGCTACTCCAAAGAACATACGAGGGGCCCTCCGAAGATTGTGGAAAAGGAAATGAAAATATAATGGAATGCTCCCACAAACTTCTTAAAGTCAGCCATACGAGCTTTGACCACAATTATAGTACATCACAATGAATTACTTAAAATCATATGGACCTTTAATTTTCTCCACCAGAGAGGATAAAAACCACCCCCCCCCCCCCCGTTAAGGGCCAGAGAGTAAGTATTTTAAGATTTTCAGGCCATAAGTTTTCTGTCACAACTCTTCAACTCTGCCATTGTAGTGTGCAAGCAGTCACAGATGATAGGTAAACAAACAGAGTTGCTAAGTTTCAATACATTTCACTTACAAGAGCAGACAGAGGCTAGATATGACCCTAGGCTTCAGTTTGTTGACATCTGGTCTAGAGTTTCAGAAGGAAAACAAGTGAGAAATGCCCACGACTGATTGTGTGCTTTCAAAGTTGTTCCCGTGTTACAAGTTCAGCCTACAGTTCCTCTCCTTCTTGTCATCAGAATCCCTATAAAGTGTTTTGTGTTCTTTCCTCCTTATTTAAATGATTAGAATAAGGATCTTTTATTCTTCTGCACAATTTCCTTGTAACTCCTTAGTGATAAATACCTCCGAGGGCAGGCTGACAAGTCGCATCCCGGTAATAAGGGCAATCATGTCTGATATGAGCTCTGACTCATTTTTCCAGATGCAAGGGCAACCACACAGTTTCTGCTTCCTCTATGTCTCATATGAATGATCTCAGCAACTGGAATGTACTTGATCCGTGAGAGGAGTAAGTAAAATCTGTTCTTTAGAAATATATAGCATCCGAAGAGCTAATGTTAGCTGGACAGGTAAACATGAATAAAAATCAGAAGTTCATAGTGGATACACTAGGGAACAAAGACACCTACTTCTAAGTAGCTCTATACTGAGATCAGATCAACCAGGGTTTAGAATAAGTCGGGGCAGGAATCTTATTCCCTGTCCTCCCCTCTGCCCACCACGATGCTATTATACTCCTTTTCTTGGAATTGACTCTCAACTGTTTGGAGCTAAGCTCAGCTTCCAAAAATAAATGAGGTTAGTTGTTTCCCTGCTTTTTGTTTCAGCTTCAAGGGCTTTCTTGGAATCGCTCTCCGACTCAGATGAGCTTCTGAGATTGGTACACATCGTGATGGCAAATTCCCAGGACTCATAGAATTGCAGTTGGGAAGATGGCCAGACTAGACCAGATTGCTTCCAACCACTTGCTCACCAACCTGATCCGGGTCTAAAGTCCATCTTTTTTCGTGGGAAGCTCAAACTTCCCTGGGTGAGGCACCGATGTAAATGAGGAACCTAGGACTGGCATTTGATGAGCAGCAATTTAAGAACAGTGATGAACGACACTGTTTCAGTGTCCAGATAAAAGAGAATAGTGTACAAACGTGACCTGATGCTCAAATAGAGCAGCGGTTCTCAACCTGCGGGTTGCAACCCCTTCAGGGGTCGAACTACCTTTTCACAGGGGTCGCCCGATCCATAACAGTAGCAAAATGACAGTGATGAAGTAGCAGCAAAAATAATTTTATGATTGGGGTGTCGCCACAACATGATGAACTGTATTAAAGGGTCACAGCATTAGGAAATTTAAGAACCACTGAACTAGAGGAAAATGGTGCCCAGCTTGTGCCATTTCCTTTCATTTCTGTGTGTCAGTGTGAAAATTCCAAATTCATAGATATAAGAAATTACCCCACGCCCTCCACAGGGAAAAGACCAATCTCAATAGATATCGCAGCTGTATCTGGCCCAGTAGTGCTGTTCTGACCATCTAAGGTTTAACTCTTTGAAGGGTGCTTGCATTTTAGGAATCTCGTGCCACTATAACGAAATTGCCCTTGGGAGGGGGCATAGAGTTAGTGTTACCAAAGATTGAGAACTGTAAGCAGAGATACATTTTTTCTTCTTTCTGAGATTGGCTTGCAGGTTCCCAGGGAAACGTACTTATGAAGGCCCACATGTTGTATGAGTAAATAGTTTCAAGTTACATGTCAAACTTTCATTAAGTGCTGAATTGAATGCGTAGCTGATTTTGTCATTGAAAACTCAACTCGCTGCCATCGAGTCCTGGCTGACGCCTCGTAGTGCTCTGAGACAGAGTCCACCGCCCCTGTGGGTTTTGGAGACTGGAACTTTAGGGGAGTAGAAAGCTGTCTTTCCCCCTCAGAGGACCCGGTAGTATTTGGATTGCTCACCTGGCCGTGAGTAAGCCAACGCCACCATTGCTCTACCAAAGCTCCTCAATTTTGTCATTACATATGTTTATTTGTGAATAAAAGGGACTACCTTATTGTATTTCAACAAACATTTTTAGATTGTCAACAAGATCTCTGGACCATTTCCCTTAGCTTTGCTCCGATGGCCCTGTATGCTGACTGCTTCTCTGGCACATAGGCGGTCAGGGCACAGTTCACTGGCTCAACATGTGACCTTGCACAAATGCCACTGTATACGTGATGACTACTTTTAATAGGGGAAGGTTCACAGGCCACAGATCCCTATTTCTACTGTATACTTGACCTTTGTTAGCATGATGTGAAAGGTGCTTACCTACGATATGTAAAACACAAGGTGACTGAGAACACGCAGAAAGCAATGGTTAAGCTATCATGTGTTTTAACAAACCTTCATCTGGATGAAGAATTTTCAGGTGAGTGTAAACATTTTAAGTGTATATCATTCACATTTTAATAGTGTGCTCTTTAAATTCAAGAAGTAGAAAATAGAGCACAATTGTTGAGTTATTCCATTCAAGCACTCATCTTGATTCAAATGTATTATCACACATGATTTGTATTTATTTGCTTAAATTTGATATTTATCTCACAATTCAAAATGTTAGCAAACAGCAGCTAGTGGGAAAGATTAATTATTTTAAATTGTGATAGGCAGTATTACACTGAATACAACTTGATGGCATTGCTATGAGGTGAGGTCTGTCTTCAGAAAGTGCTGGGTAAATGTGCAAGAATGTTCTAAAATGGGACTTCAGATGGAGAAACTCAACAAACTCCGATAATGTAAAATTACAGGAATTAAACTTTTCCCCAATATACAGAGGAGTCGTGGCTCAGACTATTTTAATACATACTGGTATTATGTGATCCAAGTATAAAAGTTTTTTTAGAAATACAATGTATTATTATCATGTTAATAGTCGGCCCAAGGGTCCTGCGAATGGCTACCATTCCTGAGTCAGTGTGTTGTGCTACAGCAGTTTGTGCGTTGCTGTGCTACAGCAGTTTGTGCGTTGCTGTGGTGCTAGGAGCTAGGCTGCTGATCATTTAAATGCCAGCAGAATCTCCTTGATAAACAGGTTACATTGGACCTTCCAGACTGATTGACCTGGAGCAGGACCTGAGGAGCTACTTATAAATAGCAGCCTCCTCCTGTTTGATACAGTGTCCAAAGTTGAGCTCCTCAAACTGGAAGGCATATCAACCATGACTTGTTGGAGCTTCCTCAAAAAGGAGTGAATCTTAATGATGGAGACTCTTCAGTGTAGATGGAGGAAAGCTTTCGAGACTTTCATTTGCTGATGCGTGATGACTCAAAAGGAAAATAAGTAGCTACAACTGTCCATTAATATTTAGAACATGGAATATACTGAGTATGAATCCAGAATAATCAGCAGTTGTCAAAAATTCAATACAATGCATACAAATATCCTAGGCATTGGTGGGGAGAAAGGCGAGGTTTTCTTATCCCATAAAGACTTGCAGGCTCAGAGATTCACAGGGGCAGCTCTCCCCTGTCCTATTGGATTGCTATGCATCCGTGGCTGTGACTGCGTAGAGAAGCAGTAGTGAGTAGAAATGGGTTGATGTTTTGAAGCAAACATTGATATGTTCAGCCATGCCAGTAATGACAAATCGAAGAAGAGCAAATTGTCCAATGGAACATTTTCAAGAAATATCCTGCAGAACAACACTGTCATTAATAAAATATTATCCATATGCTTACACCCAAGACCTGTTGACACGACTGTCCTTCAAATTTATGCGCCAACCATTAAGGCCAAAAATACGAAGAAATTTAAGATTTTTCAGCCGTTGGGGAATCTGAAATTGATTGAACATGCACTCAACATGCTTTGATACTTACTGGTGATTGACATGCGCATGTTGATAATACAAAAAGAAAAGGATCAATTAGAAAGCATGACTTTGTGATGGAAGCGAAGGTGCAGAGCCCAAGATGGTGCAGGACCAATGGATAATTATGGCAAGTAACTTTTTCGGCAACATAATCAGAAACTATACATGTGGATCTGAGCAAAGGGAATAAGTAAAACTGAAATCACACTTGGAGCTACCAAGCCGATTCTGACTCAGTGACCCAGAGCAGAGCAGAACTGTCATGGTGAGTTCAAGGCTATAAGTCTTTCCTGGCCCCACAGTCTCTCATTTCTCATGTGAACTTGTGGTTAGCACCCAATGCATAGCCCACTTTGCCATCGAGACTTGAATCGAATCAACTTAGTCTGTCAAAAGAGATGATAGAGAAATTCAATATCATCAGTCAGAACAAGGCTTAGGATCAATTGTGGAGCAGAACATTGATTGCTTATACACTGGTTCAAGTTGAAATTTAAGAAGATTAAAACAAATCCTTGAGAGCCTTAAGTATGACTTTGAGTAAATGGATATTTCAACTGACTTTAGAGACTATATTAAGAATAAGATATGCGCCAAAAACCATTAGATGAGTTTGCTGTTTCAGAATGCTTAAGGTGAAATTAGTCAAACACTTGTTATTGTACGCGTTGAATTAGTTACTGTTAGACGTTTTAAATTCATTTTTTAATTAGTTGAACATTTTAAACCAAATCAGATCATAATTGGGAAATGATACCTCACCTTTTCTTAAAACTTGGCTCAAAATTAGAAAGAATCTAGAAAAATGATTAGCAATAGAATAAGCTGGTAAAGTCTAGGAAATTGTTGTTTAACAGAGATGGTGGGGCACATCTGTTGGCACTCAGAATACACAAATGAAAGGAACACAGGTCGGTGCATTTTAAAAATGTACAACGCTTCGGAGAAGCACATTGACTTACAACAGCTTTCTTCTGCAGCCACAGGCACTGACTCTCTTGGCTTTGATGATTCCGTCAGTTGACTCGCTGTGGACTGATGGCGACAGCATACAGTCACGGCTCAGGCAAAGGGGCAGTTGGGAAGGTGCTGACTTGGTGCACTCTGACGTGCAGATATGACCATCATCACAGTGAGGGGGGTGAACGTGATCAGATTTCTAAAAAAAAAGATTGCCTACTATCAAGGGGGCCGTGAACTAATTAGAGTGGACACTCTAATAACGAATTGGTTATTAAAGATGTAATGAAGATGCCTAACTGGAAACATTTTTAGAGAACTGTTGTAAATTTGTTTAAATACTTTGTATTCTGATATTGTCTACTAAGGCTTCTGGAAATAGTTTAAGGAAACCTGTACTGAAGTGTCTAATGAATCAGAACGATGTACACAGTAGGGTAGAAACCAAACTCACAGCTGTCAAGTCGATGCAGCCTCATAGCAACCCTGTGGTACAGCACTGCCCCTGTGGGTATCCAAGACTGTAACCCTTTATGGGAGCAGAAAACCTCATCTTGTGCCCTAGGACCGGCTAGTGGTTTCCAACTGCGGACCTTAAAGTTAACAGCCCAATGCATAACTACTACTCCAGAAACCTTAATAGGATCCAAGAATCTCTCTGTGAAGTATGAGCTGAGAATGAAAGGAGAGATTATTTTTCTAATGACAAATGGACATATGCCAAATTAATTTCGGAAACGTTTGAAGTTAAAGACAGAAGGGGTTAAATTGCATAATGAAAAATGAATGATGCTTTGGGGATGCGGATGGAACGTGAGCTATCATTAAGGACTTTTAATAATAATAATAATTTATATATATATATATATTTAGTATTGCTCCAGGTTATCCATTTGCAGAATATAAGTTTGAGACTAGAGCATGAACAAAATAGTTTCCAATGAGTTCAAGTCAGTTCACCCAGGATTGACAAAAGGAAACTGAAACACAATCAAATTAAAAAACTTGGTAAACTGGACTGATCACAGTAATGGGAAATGCATGGCTCAAAGCCTTGATTAGAGCATATTTGCTTCTCAGAGAAGAAAGGGAGGTGGCAAACTGCGTCCATACAGTTCACAGCCTTGGCCATCCGAGCGGGGGAGGGGCATTTCTATTCTCTTCATTGGGGTCACCAGGAATTAGAATCAACTAGGCGACCCACAGCAACACCAAGGAGGCTTAAGCGCTTGATATCTGCTAACTGATAGGTGGACAACGACTCCCAGCCAAGGAGCTCTACACGAGAATGGACAGCCGACGTATCCTAAGACAATCCCAGCCTAGAAGACCTGTGGGGTAGCTCTACACGGTCTCTAAGTTGAAGCCTCGGAGAGTCAATATCAACTCAAAGGTATCTAACAACAACAGCAATGAAGCAAATACATAAGACATACATAGTAAAGCATTTGTTATAGTAAATTATTTGATAGTGCAAAATATTCCTCAGCCATCATCCACTAGTGTTTTGAGTATTGCATTATTTATGACCATCTTCAAAACTACAAAGTGACTTGGGGGTCGTAGGGGGGTCATGGGAAGGCAGCAATAAGAAAATGGATCTTTCAAAACTCCTGGAAAGGGAGACTTTGTTCCTCAAAGATCTATCGGATGCACACTCTCTCTCGGTGACGTAAGAGGCTCACCTGTCTTCGTTCCTACTCTAGTGCTTCCCCAGCACACCCCAAACCCTTCACTGCACCTGTGCTGCACTTCTCTCTAGCATCACACCATCTCAATGCAAAATGCTAGTGTTTGCATACGGTACACTTTTTGTTTGCTTTAAGGACGTTAGGACAAGAGATGTCAAGAAGCATTTCTTTGGCTTGCCCAGTGTTAGTCATGAGAACAAATATTTAAGGCAGTGAGCAAGCTACGTCTGGCTCCCACACACTGGTTAGTGTGTGACAGAGCTACTTTCGTGCTCGTGTGTGTGTGTGTGTGTGTGTGTGTGTGTGTAAGAAAGAGAGAGAGAGAGAGAGAGAGAGAGAGAGAGACAGAGAGAGAGAGAGAGAGAGAGAGAGAGAGAGAGAGAGATACTCTGTGTGGGGGCCTAAGGGTGATATTGCTACCAGAGGAATTTTATCATCCTTGCTGACTCTGTGAAGCTTTGTCCCTTGGAATGTGTCCTCTGAACCTTGGCACATGGAGCATTGAGGGGACACTTTACCGCGAACGTGGCCTTCTGGACAGTGCCAGCGGAGGGTTGCTTTGGGGCTGGCATGCTGTTTTTATGTGCTCATTCTTCTTCATCTCCTTTGTTTAACATTCTCCTTCGAGTCCTAAGAGCTATCTAGTTAAAGTTGGATTTACAACATTTTAAATGTACCAGTTAGTAGGCTCGTATAAACAGCTTAATCTAATCTTTCGTGTTTTGTTTCCTACTTATTATATTCATAAAAGATAAAACAAATCATGCTGTGGAGTTCAAGGAGGGCAAGGGACCCTAAGGTGGTCTTTGATGATGTACCTCTTTCATGAGTACCCCCGGTCTAGGAGCTATGGCTCAGGGGCTCAAGGGGCTCTCCTACTTCAATCTGCTAGCACATAATGAAAGAAAAAGCTGATGACAATGTTGTTTGTTGTTAAGTGGGAAGGTTTGGTGGCTGGAAGACAAAACTCAACCAATCTAATCCCCATCTAATCAAGGTTGAGCTGTCCTGTGTGTTTCCAAGACCGTTTACGGGAGTGGAAAGTACGGCATCCCTAAAGTATACCTGGAGGACCATAGGCCAAGGTGTAACCACTGCCCCACGGGGGATCCGGAAGCAAAGGAAAAGGAAAAGCATCCTCTTCTCTATTCTGAACTTTGCGGATTGCCTATTTTATCAGTTAATACAGAAATGGATGAATAAAGATCAGCTGCGCTGAATAGACTGACACATAAGCAAGAATCCAATTGACTGTTTTACTGGAAGCTGTTGGTAAGATAAAGCAAAACGCAAAAGCCAACTGTTACTGAGTCAATTCCAGCTCAGAACAACCCTTCAGGACGAGGTAGAACTGCCCCTGTCAATTTAACTCGCGAGACCATCACTGTGCATGGGAGCAGAAAGGAGCATCTGCCTCCCCGGAGCGCCGGTGGTTTTAAGCTGTAACCATTACACCACCAGGGCTCCTGTATTGGTCACATAGCAAACCGCAGATCTTTGTCACCAAGACCAGGGCATTTTCTCCTTGTGGTGGGGAATTTATGGCACAACCTTTCATCGGCAACCTCACTTAATACAGTCTCCCTCCTTCTTCCAATCATAGAACCACCCGCACGAAGAGAAATGCTCAGCCCTGCTGGACTTTCTGTGCACTCAAGCACGTCTGCTCCCTACAGGCTTACCCCAGAAGCAAGGGTGTTTCTGCCAGCAAGCTTTTTAATGGCAGCTGTTCACTTGTATCATTTAATTAAATATTATAAAATTCAGTGTAAGGAAATGTGACTGTAGATATACTTGTTTTTAGAGATACTAAATGAAGTGATTTGGGACTGTGTCATAAACATTCGTTTCGTGGATCTTTAGACCTTTTTCCTAAGGTGGTGTCGACAAGGCCATTGTAAGTCATTCAAACACAAGCTACTTGTCACCAAATGGGCTCCAACTCACTGCCACGCTGTAGGCAGAGCAGAATGAGACAGATGAGGAAAGAAGCTGGATTCTTCCACCTCTGTATTTCAAGTTCAGATGACGTTGAGGAATTTCTCCAAGCCAACAAGGATGGATTCAGTCACACCCCGCATGCAGTTATATGTTTAACATGTAACACAGTATGATCGGTTTTGCCATTTACAGTCCCTCCCTCCTTCACAAAAATAATACTTCTCTACACAGTAACAGCAAATAGGTCTCAGTTCCATGCCCTTGCTTGCAGCATTGACTCATTGGACCATAGTGTCCGGAGCCGACGGGGACACTTATAACCTTGAGTTGAACTCAGGAGCCAAAAAACACTAGGACTTGAACCTGAAGAAGAACAAGCTGTCCAATGCATGCATACCATCCCATAATAAGTAATGCCATCCTACCCAGAAGTCTTTACCTTGAACTTCAATTTTGAACACCTCTTTCTTGCTCTGGCAGCCAATTACCATGTAGACTCAATTCCCAGAGTTCCCCACCTCCTTTCATGAATAAACAATAAATTATTCTGGTTTAAACTCCCTTAACACCTGTCCTCTTTCTTTGCTCTGCATGACCTTGGCCTGTGTTGCCTCAAGGGCTTGCCACTTTGCAAGATACTTCTCCCTTGAATGCATCTTTTCACTTGCAAGGTACGCTTGGCTCCCTGTCTAATGATTCTTAACTGGCCAAGGGTAGGAACACTTTCTGTGGGCTACTCTTGCACAAGAATGGCCCTGTGCATTTCTGAAGCTGTAGATGGTCACAGGAGCAGCAAGCCTCGTCTCTCTCTGGGTTGGAATTGCTGGTCTTGTGGGTAGCAGTCAACTTATAACTCACCATGCCATCAGGTATCAAAAGGAGAAAAAGCTAGAACTAAATTAATGGAATTCAATGATTTCATAGGGATTTAATAAATCTTTCACCTGCCTTAAGAAACAAGAAATATTAGACAATCATTAATTGTCATAGTGTGCATTAATGCAAGACATATAAGGCTAAATTTCAAGTTGCACTCTTAGCAAAAGCATCACTGACCATGAAATAACCCTCTATGGACCAGCATAACCAAACCTGCCCATTGCCCTAGAATCGACGTGCATCGAGTGCATTGATTCAAACCTGCAGGGCATCCTCCTGCTCCGACAGCCACATACTCCTGCACCAGAAATGCACCTGGAGTCTAGAAGGTTTGGTGACAAAAATAACTTGCTACCAGCATGGAGCAGGACACTTCCTTTTCATGAAAACAGTTCAGCAATAACTTATTTATGAGCATGCCTACACGCGCATGCTTTTTCCCTATGATATCAGAGTTGGTCTGTTGTTAATCAGTAGAGCACCGAAGAACATGCTCAATTCAGCAGACATGTATTGACCGCTTTACCCTCTGCTGGGAAGTCACTGGGTGATGCACCGAATGGCATGATGCCTTCAGGCAGCAATCTCAGGGCAGGGGTGAAGGAAGTGTTCTTAAAGAGTACACCGATCTGCTCCCCTCGCCTCCATCTGAGTATCTCCCTCTCTTCCTTCTTTCTCCCTTCTCCGTATTTCCTTCCACTCTTTGTTTAACATTTACTGTGTGACAACCATAGGATATTTATTGGTGAATATACCAGCCACCATCTCTACTTTTGTAGCATTCATAGAGTCTCAGGGAGAAGACATAAAATAAATTAATATGATTTTAAGACATAATTTCTGGTCATTATACACAGGAGGATATAGAATACGGAAAGAATGGTGCTGTGTTCCGTGGCAGATGCTGATAATGTAGGAGATGAAAGTCGTATTATAGATTCATTCACCTTTGTTAGATGGCCTCAGGGTCACTCTTATGCTGAAACATTGGCCCATCACAACGGTTTATTGATATGGTTTAATTGGCACTTTCTTTTACACATTCTGTGGCTCCAAACAGAAACACTACTATCTTTCTCATTCCTTGCAGAGGGAAGCCTTTTTCCTCTGATCCCCCAAAGCATTCTATTCTGTGCAGATGTTGGTGGCAGGATGTTAGAAAATTCCATGGCACAAGAACAAATCAGTCTTTCTAACAAAAATAAACAAATAACCAAATGTCAAGGAGAAGCACTGTTGAAAATATCTCAAGAATCAGACTATCCAGCTTTTATTAGGAAGCTATCACCACTACATGTTGGAGTATGTAGTTCAGTGGGTTCTTCTCTGGATGTTATCTATAGTGGGGGAGGGGCACATTTTTTCTCAGTCACAGTGGCTCTTGGCAGCTTACCAGTGAGATGGAAGCTGGAACCACCTGAGCGAATGATCATAAGTATCGGATTCCTAAAATGCCTTTCTAGGAGTCCTGGTGGTGTAGTGGATTACACATTGGAATGTTGACTACAAGATCAGCAGTTCAAACCCACCAGCCTCTCCCTGGAGGAAAGATCCAGCTTTAAGCTCCAATAAGGATTTACAGCCTCAGAGCACTATCCCCACCCCCACTCCATCCCACCCCAGGCAGCCCTACTCTGTCAAAAAGGGTCACTGAAAGTCAGGATTACCTGGAAGGCCATGAGTTTGTTTGTTTTGTATTTTACAATGCCTTTCGATTAGGATTTTTTTTTTTTTGCTCTTCCATTGATAGTAACAACCTCTGAAATGAAGAAAATGCAGAAACCAATGAAGAATAGGTTTTACAAAAACTATGAAAATGTATGCAGGAAATCAATCATCTTCCCCATAAATAGCAGAGTCTTGTTTTATTATACTATTACTGAGGAATGCATCCCTTGGACTTGGGTTACCTGGATTGAGGAAACCATCTCACTAGCACCTTCACTGATTAGTAAAACAACAACTACATCTGGTAATCATAAAGGATGATGTGTTTTATATGTACTACATTGACTTGATGGCAGGGAGAGAGAGATGCTGTAATCTGCCACTCATCTTGGGTAATGACTTAATGAGAGGGAAAGACAGTGAAGATAGAGCCTACATTTTCCAAAGTTAAAGTAACAATAAATGTGATAACTATTGTAAAATGTTGACCATATGATGAATTATAAAGAGGGCAAATTCATCAGTAATCTCTTAGCAATAATGAATGTGAACTTTTGATGATTTGTTTATGAGTTGTCTCCATGTATGTAAGTTTTATGTACAATATTTTAAAGATTAAACTATAAAAAATTATTTACTGCTTTACATATTTTCCATACCAGTAAATATACATGTGTGTCTACATTTTTAACTTACACCTAGTAGTGTTTTTATGTGTCTGAAATAATTTATTTAATGACCTCTATAAAGAGGATTGGTGGTGCTGTAAGGTAAGCATTGGTTTGCTAACCCAAAACTTGGCTGTTCAAAACCCCAGCACCTTTGCAGGAGAAAGATGAGGTTATCTCCTACGGAAAGATGTGCAGCTTTGGAAAACCTGTGCAACTCGATGGCAATGATTTTGTTGGTTTGTTTTCATTTTTGGTGATGATGGCCAATATGGTTTTTGATATCTCTTATTTGATATTTTTGATAGTTCTTATTTGAAAGGAAAGCTGTGAGATATATATATATATATTCACAAACACACATATTTCATGTATATACCAGGGGTACCCTCCAAAACCTGGAATTGTGCTGGGTGGAGTGGAGTTTTTGTAATATGTGTTTTTTCCCACTAGGTGAACATGGAGCAATGCTCTCTGAGTTAGTGCACCCAGCGGTGTGAGCTGGGAAGGCTCTCTCTGGTAGCAGTGAATTTTTTTTCTTAAAAGAAATTTCACTCAAACCTTGTTTTTTTGTGATGACCAATTTAAGAGAACAGCATTTGGCTGTGAAAATTTGTTTCCTGCTCAGGAAAAATGCCACAGAAACTGTTGTGATGTTGAACACAGCTTACCAGGACAGTGCTATGGAAGAAACTCAAGTGTATGGATAGTTTTCTCATTTCAAAAAAGGTGAAATGTCGATTGATGACAAGCCTCGGTCTGGACATCAACTTCCTGAATGGGTGAAAGTGTCGACTCATAGTGCATTTGGAGTTCATTCCAATAGGCCAGGCTGTCAATCAAGCTTTCTAGTTAAAGGTTCTCAAAAGATTGTGTAACAGTGTGCAACAAAAAGGCTTAATTTGTGGCAGACAGGGGACTGGGTTTTGCAACCACAACAATGTATTTGTTCACTGAGCCATCTTTTAGCAAAAAAAAAAAAAAACCACATACACAAAAACCAGCATGCCTCTCTTGCCCTACATACCTTACTCACTTGACCTTGCTCCATGCAACTTCTTTTTGTTTCTGCAAATAAAGAGGGACATGAAAGGACAACAATCTGATGACTTAGAGATGTGAAGAAAAAAATCAGCGAGGTGCTGTCAGCCATCCAAACAGATGAGTTTGAAAATGTTTCCAAGAATGGAATCACAGATTTGACAATTGTATGAAGTGTAATGGAGAATACTATGAAGGTGATTAGGTTGTTTTATAAAAAAATTTAAATACATAGCTTCGAAAAGAAATTCCATTATTTTTGTGTATGCCTCATACACATATATCTATATTCACATACATGGTATATATTCAGATCAATGCTTTCAAATAAGTATATATATTTATATACATAAATACACAACATATATACATATGTAAATATAAAACATTTTCCATGTATATAACACATGCTATATTGTTTAATATATAATATTATATTATACATTTTCATTATCTGCAATGCATTATATATAATACATATTCAATGTCTCTCTATATACATACATTTGTCATTTTATTCCTTAGATCTATTTCTACCAGTGGAATTGCTGAGTCACAAGATATTGATATTCAAATTTTAGTTAATATTGTCAGGCCTGCAAAAAGAACACGGCCTATATTCAGTCTAGGTGTTTGGGACTGGCAAATAAGAAACTCTGTCGTTGACTATAAAGGAGAAGAGGGTATCTAAGATGAAAACTGGTGAGGAGTGTGAGCATTCTGAGTTTTCTCCTTATCCAACAATCCTTCTTTTGTTTTCACCCAAACATCTAAAACAAGGCTTTTTTTAGGATCAGCTTTATATGGAATACAATTTCACAATCCCCCAAATTTCACCAATTTCAAAATTATCAAGAAACGACTACTAAGAAGTTAGTGGGGTCTTACCAGTTACCATTGAGTTAGACTTTGACTTATGCTGACCCCAATTCATGGTTATTTCATGGGTGTCTCTGTAAAATTCTGCCCTGTTGTGTCATGGTGTTCAGAAATATATTGCCAGGATTTTCCTTCAATCTCTCTCTGCTAACATTTCAATTAGCAGTAAGGTTTATTACCATCTTATTTGGAATATCCAGCTCTTCGATACCTAAAAGGTAGCACGGAGATATAAATGTTTTTCAGGTGTGTGTGTGTGTGTGTGTGTGTGTGTGCGCGTGCGCGCGCGCATGTGCACAGGTATGCATAACTATGAGAAGGCTGGGTTAAACCAAAAATCAAACTCAGAACTGTGGAGCCAAATCTATCTCACAGAGACCCAGTAGGACAGAGAAGAACTGCTTATTTGAGTTTCAAGACTTTATATCTTTATGTGAGCAGACAGCCTCATCTTTCTCTCACAGAATGGCAACTGGGTTGGAACCGTAGACCTTATAGTTAGCAGCTCAGCCTACTAAATCTTGGTAGGATTTCAGGGGCAAGTGACTGGGCAGATTCACCACTAATGTACTCCTAACATGTATTAGGAATGAACCTTCTATTAAGATATATTGATCATTCCTACTTTTGATTGTGAAATTGCTTATTTCATCTCAAACAACTTCTCCAAACCACTATATTTAACTCTAAAACAACTGAAAAGAAATATACATAATATATACACCAAATTTAATGTTATTGAAGGAGGAAAAGGTAACTAAAATATTTCATGTTTTAAAAAGTACTTTTAGAAACATATTTAGGTCATTTTAAATTTTATGATATTTATATATTACAATAATATTTATTGACTGCATTGATGGTATAGTGTATAATGGAGTTATTCTAGGTATACTTAGGGAAACCTATATGGTTGTGAAAGAAGACATTAAAAACAAAAAATATTTTTCATGGAAAGTATTAGGAATAAAAATAAATCCCACAAGTAGAGATAAGCATGTTTTATTTAAGGTATCCTTTATATGATTATAGTTAAACTCTCTTGAGCAATAACTATCCACCAAACACTGTAGTTTTTAGTGCTTTTTGTACATCATATTTGTTTAATTATCACAGCCATCTCTTTCTAAAACTGTGTCTATAAACAATATAATGTTCTGTGGATTAAAAGATTGATTCTGAAGATGTCAAAAAATGTGTGTCTTATCTTTGATGAAATGTAGTAGTCAGCAAGTTTAAAGTTGTAATTTTAATCTATCCTGACACTGACATTATAATTATATAACTCTTCCATTAAGTTATTGACTATTTCTTAACCACAGGTGCATGATATCTGATACCATAACAGTTGTACACAGAATAATATTATTTCCAAGACACACATGCTGAAGAATAAAGTGAGGTGTGAGGGAGAGTTTAATGAGGAAAATATTCTTACAGAGATTCATCATTAATTAAAAGCCAAAGGAAAAAAAACAATAAAAATACTCCAGAGAGTTAAAAATTAATTAATTTATTTTTAAACAACACAAGATAGTGCTTTAAGCAAAACAGAGCAAAGTCAGATAGGTGGAAACTAAGAACTGAAATGTGGGATGTTGTGTAAATATAATGATGATGAGGATGCAGATTAAGTCATAAGGGATTCTGGGAAATGATGTTGGACAAGAACTCAGCAGGGTAGGGACTGCCAAGGTTGTCAGAACAAGTTAGGACTTTAGTCATGTCCTGAGATAATAGAAATATTTAAAAACTTAAGGAGGCCATAATAGGGTTTGCTTTTGAAGAGACCAATCATTTCCACTAAGTGGCGTTGGAGAAATACATTGGCGGGAAACTGCAATGTATATGAATAGAGAAATGAGGAGGGTGTTATTTTCTTAAAACGGCCCGTTTGTTATACTGTGGTGGCTGCTGAGTGGCTATGATTCTGGAAGCTATGTCACTAGTGCTTCAAATAGCAGCAGGGCCATCCAGAGGGAATAGGTTTCATCCCACCTTCCAGACTAAGAGCAGGTTATGAAGAAGGACTGGACTGTACACCCCAGAGAAATCAGGAACTGCAAACCTAACAGATAGCATCCAAAGATTGTCGGATACTGAAAACCTCATGGACCGGAGCAGAATATTGTCAGATGCCCAAAACTGAACGCCTCAGGTAGGAAGTCACTCAAAATATGACTGAAGAAGATCTGCCTTCTCAAAGTAGAATAAACCACAAAGATATGGATGGAGTAAAGTCTGTGGGAGAAAAGTCTTTGGGGCTTCCCTTTGCTGACGAAACACCTACAAACATTAATATTCAGAACTTTGATATATGAAGTAGGAATCTAGGAAAATTGGAAGTTTTAAAATGAAATGCATAAAGATCAATATTCTGGGTGTTAGTGAATGGATATGAACTAGTATTGGGCATTTTGAATATGAAGATCATATTGTCTACCATGCTGAGTATGACAGATTCAAGGGAAATTGCATTGTATTCACAAAATAAAGGACATATCAATATCTAGAAGTACAATGCTGTCTGTGATAGGATAATATTTATGCAAATACAAGAAAATCCAGTCCATACAGTTATTCACAGTTAGGCATCAACCCCAAGGGTTGATAATGCAGAAATTGAAGGGTTTTACCAGTGTCTTCACTCTGAAATTGATCGAATGTGCAATCAAGGTGCATTGATAATGTTTACCAATTTTAGTGCAAAAGTAGGAAACAAAAGAGGAAGAGAAATTGGAAAATAAGATTTTGGTGATAGAAACAAAGCTGGCAATCAAATGATAGAATTTTGCAAAACTAGTGATTTGTTCATAGCAAATACCTTTTTTAAACAACACAAAAAGTGATTATACATATGGATTTCCCCGGATGGAATACACAGATATCAAATTGACTCCATTTGTGGGAAGAGAAAATGGAGATCAATATCAACAGTTAAAGCAAGACCAGTGGCCAACTGTGGGACAGGCATCAATTGCTGATAGGTAAGTTCAGGTTGAATCTGAAGAAAATTAAAACAAATCCACAAGACAAAATATAGAAACTTTAGTATATTAAACCTGAAATTCAAGAACAGATTTGATACATTGAACAGTAATGACAGAAGACCCCATGAGCGGTGGGATGACATCAAGAACATCATACATGGAGAAAGCAAAAAGTCACTAGAATGAAAGTAAAGAAAGACAAAATTGGCCAAAGAATCATTAATCAATTAACCAAAACAAGGCTCCAGGAATTGATGAAATTCCAATTTAAATGTTTCAACAAGGTCATCTATGCCAGGAAATTTGAAAGATAGTTGACCAACTACAAGAGATTCATATTTATACGCATTCCAAAGAAAGATGACCCACGAGACTGAGAAAATTATCGAGTAACATCATTAATATCACATTTAAGTAAAATTTTTCTGAAGATCATTCAACAATTGCAGCAAATGTGGATGTCAAAGGAGTGGTAGAAAGAGAGTTAACTTACACTTAATGTTAAACTAGTGAAGGCAAATTGAAGAGATGATGCAGTAACAAAGCTGATCAGAACATTTCAAAGGACAATTGAAGAAGACAAAGTAAAGTATTATAATGAAAAGTGCAAAGACCTAGAGTTAGAGAACCAAAAGAAAGACATGCTCAGCATATGTAAACCAAAAGAACTCAATAAAACAATTCAAGGTTCAAGTTGCAATATTGAAAGACTTCAGGGGCAAAATATTGAAGGATCAGAAAGCATCAAATGAAGATAGAAAGAATACACAGTCACTGTTCCAAAAAGAACTGGCCAACACTACACCATTTCAAGAGGTATATGATCAAGAACCAATAGTACTGAAGGAAGAAGTAAAAACTACACTGAAAGCACTAGCAAAAAAAGAGGCTCCAAAAATTGATGGAAGACCTTTTGAAATGTTTCAACAAGCTGATGAAGCACTGGAAACACTTATTAGTCTGTATCAGAACATTTGGAATGATAGTTACTTGGCCAACTGATGGCAAGAGATTCTTATTTGTACGCATTAAAAAAAGTGACCCAACAGACATCATTAATATTAAATGCAAGTAAAATATTGCTGAAGATTATCCAGCAATGGTTGCAGCAGTGCATTGTCAAGGAACTGCCATAGGTTCAGGTTGGATTCAGAAGAAGACATGAAATAAGGGATGTGCTTACTGATTTCACGTGGATCTTGGCTAAAGGCATGAGTCAAGAGACAGCTGTGAAAACAGAACAAGAACATACCACATGGTTTAAAATCAGGGAATGCATTTTTCAATCAGCATACTGTATTTTAAAAATCTGTATGCTGAGCAAATACTCAAAAGGCTGGATTATATGAAGAAGAATGCGGCATCAGGATTGGAGGGAGACTAATTAACTGCCTGTGATATGCAGATGGCACAAAGTTGCTTACTGAAAGTGAAGAGAACTTGAAGCAACTTATTTATGAAGATCAAGGGATTTCAGTGTGGATTGCAATTCAATGAGAAGAAAACCAAAATCTTCACCACTGAATCAATAGGTAACACCCCATAGTTGGAGAGAAAATGGAAGTTGCCAAGGATTTAGTCTTGCTTGGATGCATAAGCAATTCACATGGAAGCAGCAGTCGTGAGGTCAAATGATGCCTTGCATTGGATAAAGCTGCTGCACAAGACCTCTTTAAATGTGTTGAAAAGAAAGGATGTTACTTGAAGGTCTAAAGTGTACCTGACTCAGGCCACGATATTTTCAATCACCTCATATGCACGTGAAAGTTGGACATTGAATAAGGAAGACCAAAGAAGAATCCATGTATTTTAATCATGGTGGTGGCCAGGAATGGTGAAAGTACTATGGGCTGCCTAAAGAAAGGACAAATATATCTTGGAAGTACAGCAAGACGCTACTTGGAAGCAAAAATGTCAAGACCTCATCTCATGTACTTTGGGCTTTGTTGTCAGGGGGCTAATCCCTGGAGAAGGACATCATGCTGGTTAAAGTAAAGGGGCAGTTAAAATGAGGAAGTCCTTCAACAAGATGGATTGAAACAGTGGGTGCAACAATTGGCTCAAGCATGAGAACAATTGTAAAGATGTCACCGTACTGGACAGTATTTTGTCCCATTGTACCTAAGGGCGAGGAAATGATTTTATGGCCCCTAATAATATTGTTCAATCACTGCAGAATTGCAACAGAAATGTACTACCCAAAGCCAAGACAATAGAAGACCATTGTACCATCAGAATAAGATCAGAAACAACTTCTCTCTAAGCTTTTCCTCTATTTTGGAGAATACTGCCAGAAACAACCTGTCTCTGAACGTCTCCTCTATTTAACATCTACTGCACCGGCTGTTTGACTTGCAGAACTGGATGAAAGTGGGGCACTGAAAAATGCCTCAGTTTGCAGGCTGAGGGAAGAGTTTGGAAACGCTGACTTTGAGACAATATAAAAACACATGGAAATGTGGAGTTCCTGAGATAGACACATATATTTGAAGAGTGAAGTTTCCAAGTAAAAAAAAAGAAAACACAAAATATTCAGAAACATCATCTGAGAATTGTCAGATCCAGGGAGGTAAGCATCTAAAAGAGGAAAAAGAAATAGGGAGAAATAAAGCCAGATCAATACTGTGCCAAGAAAGGTGTGGTAGTTACCTAATTTTATGTCAACTTGAAGATTGGGTTGGAATTCAACCTGTCAATCAGGTCACGGACAGATCGAGCATCCTTGTGGGCATGACCTTCTCATAAGGAGAGTTCTGGAAACTTCTCCTCTCTCTGCCTTCCCCCTCCTGCTGGCTGGCCACCCTGAAAGCTGCAGGAGTCCTGCCAGGTTTCCACAGTGCGTGGATCCACAGAGCTCTGTACCCACCAGTCAGTGATCTTCCTGCATTCTGCACCATTGCATGTGGCTGCGTGAGAGTGAAGAGGACCTTATGGACTAATGTCAGCTCTATGGACTTGAGTTGGACGGAGCTGGATGTCTTCTTGGTATATAATTACTGCTTGATATAAATCTTTTCTTACACATATATGCGTATCACTGGATTTGTTTCTCTAGTCAACCTGGCCTGACACAAAAGACATGGCCAGAGATGACATCAAGATAAAGAGAGAAAACTAACTGCTTCTCGTGCTTCTAAGTAGCCAACTTAGATAACATTTGAATCCATTAAAATTTTAAAATATAAATAAATGTGTAACTACTGAAAGTTTGATTTCCCAATATTCATCTAAGGGCCCTGGGTGACGAGAGTGGACTATATGCATTGTGCTACTCTCCAGAAGGTCAGGGTTCTAACGTATCAATTGTCCCTTGGGAGAAAGATGAAGCATTCTTTGCCTGTGAAGATTTATTCTCTGAAACTCCACAGGACAATTCTACTCTGTCCTACAAGGTTCATGTGTTTCAGAACTGATCTGATGGCCATAAGTGTCTATTTTCTCCTTTTTTCCTAAGAGAACTGTCTTTCATTTGAGTAGGCTTATGCCCATCTTGCAACTGGAGGTGGGCACGTGACACAGTCCTGGTCATTCAATCTCAGTGACTGGGCAGAATTTTAAAGAGATTTTAAAGGACTCAGATGTTGCTGTTATTTTTCTTCCTTGTTTCTACCTAGGAGGCAGATGCACAGTTTACAGAGGAATACCAATCTTGGAGCCATCAGATAATCACAAACAAGAAAATGACATGCTAAAAGTAAATTGCCACAGGATAGATGTGTCAGGGATCCTTCCCGGTATCACAAAGCCACGATAGAAATGTCAGACTTCTGCCACATAAGCATGAATCTGTACAAAGTGAAATTTTGCCTATGAACATTTTTCTCTGGTTTTGTTAGTCTCACTTCTCCATCACTCAGAGTGAACCAGTAGTTTGTGAGAGCACCATCATGGTGGTGAGAGCGGCTGGAGCTTGATCGCAGTAGACTACAGGGTGAGCTGCAAAAATAGTCATCGCCATGACATGGTACTGGGAAGGACAGTCCACGAAAAATAGCTAAGAACTAATTGCTAGCGCTAATGTTCATCCAGTTCTTCCTCTTTGATGAGCAAAGTAAAAGGCAAAATTTTCATGTTTGGTTTCAACTGCTATACTCCAGAAAGAATTTAATTTAGCAATAGGTAGACTTCCAGCAAACCACACAGGGCTTGAAAGGTAAGTGGGTGTGTTGGGAGGATTGAAGGGAAGGGCTCAGAAAACGGAACCGTTTATTACAGTGAACAAACCATCTGCCCAGCCTTTCCTTTCTCTCCTCCCAAGGAGAGATACGGCCTGTGGGAAGTTTCACTTTTGCCCACTAAGAGGTTTACCAGATTTTATACTTTCAAAATGTTGAAGAATTCAATGTTTTTAACATGAAATCTCTTGTAGTAAATCAGTAAGGGAGACCACCTGGCGATTAGACAGTCCTTGAGAGCTATCACCTTCAAACAAGGACATTTGTTCAGAGTTGTTCTTACTAAATTTAGCCTTTCGGCCTTCTGGAGCCCTGGTGGCGTAGTGGTTATGAACTGGACTGTGATCTCAATTTAGCTTTTCGTTAGGAGACCAAGCAAGAGCCTGTGTCAGTAAGCTAGTAAGAGTTGGCTATCTGACTTGTTTTGACTACGCTGATTTAGAGACATCTCACTAAGCAGGACTTTGGAAAGGTATCCCCTTTCAAATTCCCTATTTCTCACACATCCATTCTGCTGTGCAAAGGTGATAAACCAAACAGTCACTGTGCTTCGTTCTTCTGAGACAATCAATGTTGTTCAAAAAGAAGAAAGAAAGAAAAAGCAGCAGAAAGCAAAATGTCTCTAGGCAACCAGTTAAAAGAGAAAAGAACATTCCTGGTATTAGACATATGCCCGAACACTGTTCATTGCGGCAATACCTGCATTGATGTTTGCTGATTTCATTTATGACTCAACACATACTTCTGGGATGAGGTTCCCAGGTGTCTGATGGTAGTTGCTTCAAACTCACGGTTTTTTAACTATTATGCCACCCAATAAGCTACCTTCCCTACCAAGAGATGGCCTAGCACTTGTCCTTTCCACTTTACAGCCCAAGGTGAATACGCTCTCACTTGTTAGCTGCTTTAACTCATGGCATCTTCAAGCACAAAGTGAATGGACCACTGGGGGTTATTGTGCTTTTTCCCTGGGCTGGTTTGTGGAAGTAGACCACTAGATATTTCTTCCCATTCTGTGTCATTCTGGAAGATCTAGTGACACTCTTTTAGCAGAAACACACGCACACCTCCACTGACAGATGGATAGTAGGTACCCCATAAGTACATTGTCTAGAAAAAGGACAGGTGTCTCTTACACGAAGGCAAGGCTTCATCCACTGGACCACTTCTGTTCTCCAGATATCTAGAATCACCAAGTTCAGTAAATATGGAAAGAAGGTGCTCACTTACAGGTACATTTTACAAGGTTGCTTACTAAGCTAAAATTGTTCTAGGAACAAATTGACAAGTTTGTGGGGTTTTTTGTCCTTAGACTGGTTAGTGGCAGTTAAGGGCTTGATCATTATGCAAGCAGGGTTCCTTATATTTCATACATACAAGATTTTTCAGAATAAATATGATGCAAATATTGCATGACATGTTACTTTTTTATATATTGGGTATCTAATATTTAGATTTCATTGGATATTGTGGAGCTGACTCTGCTTTCAACAGTCATATGGATGGTAGGTGGGACTGGTTTTGTACCTTGCTTTGGTTAGGGCAACTTCTAAGCACAGCTATTTCCAGAAATCAATTCAATCTTGACTGATTGATGATATGATTCCCACTCTCCTCATATTCCCTATATAGTTCTGTCCCTATATCAGTGAGAGATCCTTTCCCCCACTCTCCTATTATGTGTGTGCTTCTCTGGAATCTCCGAACATTTTGGCATCAGAATCAGAGTAACAGAGAATTATGATTAAGATCTGTTACTATGGCTCTTCTGTTATTAGGAATTTAGACAATATTTGTAGGATGAATGGATGGATTTGTTTTAGACTATAGATAAAAGTGCCAAGAAGATATTAGGCTGTAAAGGCCTGAGAAAGTATTTAGGATAGCCCTTGGCCAAACATGCAGTCCTTTTACTCCCTTCTGGTAGGGAGTGGTTGAGTCGCTAGTAATAAGGTTGGCTCATGTCTATTGGTACCTTTTGTGTTTGAAGCATATTGGGAAAGTAGTACTAACATCGTTACAGTTTTACAGATGAAGAAACTAATATGCACCTGGATAAAAACGTTTATTAACTAAGAGCTGCTATTTGGACACGGGGATTTCATTCAACATCTGTGCAGTCACTTGTATGTGTATTTGTGGCACAGATGTGAGCCTTCCCTGAGACAAGAAATTTAGTATTAATGAGGATCAGTTATTGGGTGGGGAAGGGGACTGGAAACAAATTGATTCCTTTGGATAATGGCGTTGGCAAAGAATCTTGGAAGTACTATGAACTTCCAGAAGAACAAACAAATCTGTCTTGGAAGAGGTACCGCCAGATTGCCAGAACGCTCCTTAAAAGTGAGAACTTTGTCTTGTGTACTCAGGATATGTTATCCAAAGAATCTGAAGAGAAAGGCACCATGCTTGGTCACTGAAAAACAACACATAGTGAATGTGTTGCAGGATTTTAAGTAACACATTGCTTGACATTTAATATGGACTAAGGAGGCAGCTAGGTCTCTGCCTGCCAACCAGAGAGGAGACTGAGGAGCCAGGCCTTGCAGTCAGACAGACCGGTGTGATGCGGAGGTGCCTGCGAAAGAGGCGTGGGAGTGACGCCTGAACATTGTATTTCCTATGAAGAGATGTGGGTAACTTTCTGTCTGTCTTTCCTTGTCCCCTGCTGTAGTTCTGCAGCAGATAGGTGATGAATGAGAAGGGTGATGGGCAGCCTAGGAGAGACATGTGATTGCTGGGGGTGGTGGTGGTGGTGGTGGGGAGGGCAATGAGAAAACACAGAGAGATAAGTGAGCAGAGTAAGGATGACTGAAAATTATCAAAGAGAAAAGAACGAGGGGGAAAGATGCTGCAGAGAAACGACTGAGAGGAAAATAAGAAATCTTAAAATCACTCAGATCATCTGAAAAATGTTTAGTGGATAGCAGGCTGTTGGTTGTTGTTTGTTTGTTTGTTTGTCGCACTGGTTCCATTGACATGCTCATCTGAAGTTGGAACTCCTTTTTAGACACTGAGATTTTAAAGTATTTAAAATGTTAATCTCTGGTCTTCCTAGCTGGAAAGAAGGAGGGGCCCCAGTAAATGTGACTTCTGATCTCCCCTTGGAAAGTCACCTGTCTGGCTCAGGAATCTCTCCCCAGGGTGCTGTACATCCTGGACAATAAAAGGCTCCTTCAAAGCTGGTCAGGGCAAGGCCTCAATTACTTTAAGTAAGGAGGCGCACCTCCCACACCCGCCACCCAACTACTGACAATAAAACACCCTGGCAGGCGTTGGCAGCCCAGGGCACAGAAATTCCAAGACCAAAGAGAAAACAACAGAAAACCAAAAGCCTGTGTTTTTCATTCCGGTGATCCTAATCCTGAGAGATGATTTTATTGTCCCCTGAGATTCATCGATGTAAGTCCAAAAGAGCAGAAACACACACACACGTACACACACACACAGACACACGGGTCTGAATTTCTCAAGATTAATCCATTAAGAGTCTACATTGTTCATCTTTAGAACTGCGGGTTGTAAGGAACAATGCTCACTCTGAAAGGATGCCGCAATCCTATTAGTAGCATATAATACTTTTGATAAATCTTATATGAAGGGCTGAAACAGTCAAACAAAATATCCTTGCTTCACGTGCCTGTTTGTAGATAAAGGGAGAGAGATAAATACAAACATACTTGCTAAATGACAAATAATTTTGGTTTCTGCTAGGGGTAAGAAGTGTGTGGAGAGAGAGGTGGAAGACGGCTTCATAAAGCTGCCCCTTGAATCTTTATCAGTACAGCTCCCACCTACTTCGAGTTCTTTAAAATACTTGCCATCAAAAACCACTTGGAGTAAAAAGGAAAGAATCTCATCTCCCTTCTTACCTTACCTTCCCCAACTGGAGCTTGCAAAGCGGAGCCCTGCCGGGAAAATTCTGGCCATACAATTCATTCTGGTTGACTTATTTCCCATTTCTTTCTTTCTGGGGTTGTCTGAGCACTCCTCTGGGATACTCCCCCAACTGATATTCTGTGTTGTGGTGAGACTCTGAATGTGGCTCAGTGTATGTATCTATGCATACAGCATCCACCTCCAGCTGGGAGCTCTTTCACCAAGGGAATACTGACGATGCAATAATTAAATTGTTCCCTTCCATTTGCTTGTTCTTTCTTTCTGTCCCCCCCCCCCCCCGGAGAACTTTTGTTTCTGACAATAGTAAGAATCGGGTGGTACTTTCCATTAAAATAAAAATTGCTAACGCTGTTAGGTAGCTAGCATCAGGGATTGGAAGTCCATTGACGCATGCCCAGGAGAGCCAGCATAGGACAAATCTGGATTTTCCCGCTGGTGGGCACGGATGGGCGTTACACCTGGAGCAGCCCACCTGGGCCAGGTGATTGCAATTCAGCCAATGGGGTCAACCTGGGGTCGTTCACCACGCCTCCCCCGGGAATCCTTGAAAAGGTAGGAACCGGGAGGGAGGGGGGGCTTGGTTTGTCTTGGCTGGTCTTGTCTGGTCGTCTTCGTGGGAGGAGAGAGATACTTGCATGACCCTGAGCAGCCTCTGCCAGGCCGCATGGTCAGAGGAATCCTGTGGGTGCCGCGTAAAACCTGATGCTTCTTTTAACTCTCATTACATTCACTTGGATCACGAGCCCGGCTTCGGTGTGAATTCGTTCTCATGTGGAGCCAAGGACCAAGGCTGAAATCTAGCCGGGAGAGAGAGACCTTACAATGCTTCCAACTGTCTGCTTAGTTCTCAGAGATCTTTGAGAGGCTAGGCAGTATACACGAGTGAGATGTTTTGGGTAAGTGTAAAATCTCTGGGAACAAAGGAAGCATCTTTTTACACCTCCATGGGCCAATTTCAGCAGGTTCAATCATTTCATTAACCCTTGCTTGCCATAATGATTTCCTAATACTAGTTAATTAACAAATATTGGTTTGCCACCAAATAGATGCTCGGGCTAGTCTTTGGTGTGGTCCAGGAGCAGCTCAAATAAAGTGGGAGTCTCCTTTGTCCTTACCTAGCCCATTCCTTACGGGTTCAAAGTACTCTGAATCTCAAATGAGCAGACTAATTAAGCCCACAACTATCCAGTGCCCATTATCTTCCCTTTCCAGATAGGAACAATTTATAGGAGTTGGCTAAGGTCATGGAGAAATTAGCTTCTGAGCCAGAATAAAATTCTTAGTTCCTAACCACCCCCCCCTCCTCTTATCCCGTTCCCTAGACAACATGGTCTCATCCTCATTGTATAAAATTAGCAAGTGCAGGGAAGGGGGGGTGGGCGGATACATTATTATGCCCTCCTGAACTACTGTTCCAAACCAGCGACCCTTCTGCTGAGGTGGACTTTTTTTTTTCCCGCATAATCTGAAAAGGTACTAGCACATGTTTATTTGGGGAATATGTTTTATGCAATGACTTTGAACAACATGCTGGATGTTGTTTCCATTAAAGCAATGGCATTGACACAGACTACCTGACATCAACATCTCTCCAGTGCCAGGACCAGGAGAACACAGGGTCCTCCAGGTGGGTGATTACAAATAAAGTATGTGGGAAATGTTTGGAGCCCCCTGTGTGCTGCTATGATTGGAAATGGAATTACCTGTGTGAGTGTGTGTTTTTCTCTGTGTATCTTTCTCGGTGTGGTTAATGGTTATGTTTTGGAAAGAGACATTGTCCCCCCCACATCACAGTGGGGAGCATAATAACATTACACTGACTGAAGTGCAAGCCTGTCTCTTCAGAAATAGATAATCTGACAGCAAAGGACATCTATCCAAGTTGTAATATTTCAACTCAACAACACCCACTGAGCACCATCGAAATGACAAGCCCTTGCCGTGAGCTATGAATGGGGCTCTGTGCCAGGGGAATTTCCCAAGGCAGCTTTTGAGGACCTCTTCTGAGAGCACATTTGGAAAAGCAAAAGGTGATGAACTCAGGATTTCTTCCAGCTCAACTATCCAGGGTCTCTGCGATCATTCCAAATATGTGGATCTTCTTTTTGATACTCAGAGGACACAGACCTCTGAAGCTTGGCTCCCCACCCTCTGTTAACTAGTAAACAAGTTCTTAAGCAGATTATGGGCACTCACTAATGAGTAATTGGATGCTCTTCTTAAAGTCACCAGAATGGAATCCCAGGGTGGATCCATGGGTGAGTGAGAGTTCTTTGATAGTGCAAACACATTCTTTGGAGTCCAGTTTCCAGCTGGGTTTCTGGGTGGTAGAGTGAGAGCAACTTCCTTTCTAGAGATGGAACTAATGGCAGGAGGGCATATTTGACCCCTGTTAGCAGTCATCAATCAGAGGACCATGTCTCAGTAGGGTAGTTGGAAACACTAACATAACTCTGACCTGTGCTATGTCTGCCTTGAGAATAGAAATAAGTTTGATCTAGAGATTAGATTATTCTCTACGTGCAGGTCTATGATCAAATCTGCAGCACTGAAAAGCTGCATAACTATTAGTAACACACGTGATTGCTTATCAAAGAAACAGACATTTGTCACCAATTGAGAAAATTGCAACCAATAAGAGGCATTCTATTTATCATGTATTTAACTTCTGAGGCTTAATGAATAGCTCCATTGATAATTATCAAAGCTGAATGCTTATGGAAGAAACACCCTCTCCATCAATCTTTAAAATTGCACATTCTTACAAGTGATTCGCATCTCAAAATTTGGAAATCATTAAAAGCATTTATTGTCTGTTTAAAGCTGACAAACGGTAAGTAGAAATGTCATTTCTTTCATTAACACCAAGAAAGCACTGAGTTTCCCAAGTAGGCTGTTCCCTTTGATAAATTGGTTGATTATTTCAAACAATATAGTTGCACAAACAGACCAAAAAATGAATGCTGACACCATGTCACATCTGTGGAATTGCATTCAGGAAATATTTGTACGGCAGTTTACATATACTAGTAAGGTATGTATTTATGTAATAAGGTAATCGGATCTCTTCAATGAAGCACTTTATCACAGGTGGCTTACTAAGCTCTAAAAAATCCTCCTGTCAAAATTGGAAGACCTTCTTCGACATAACTAACTCATTTTCCCATGGGAACGGGAAAAGGACATGATTCATCCTCTGAAACCAATTCACTGATTCGTTAATCATGCCAAACTGAAGACCAAGCCACAAAGTTTAAACTTTATAGGAGACTGAACTTGAACAAAGATGTTATTTATTTATTTTGAAGGAAAGAGAAGAGAATCAATAATATCTTTGTGACGTGGTGAGATGGCAAGTTCTCAGAGAATACCAAGGCCGATCTATCATATGACGTGGGCAACCTGGACTTCAGAGGTGAGCAACTTTGGCAAGATTGTGTGGTTAAATTAAAACCAGACAGATTCGTATTGCTTGTTGATATTTGGTGGAAGTTGAGCAGGGAGGTCAAGGCGTGGGCATCCCAGCTGATAGGGCAGCATTCATCACCCAGGTCAAAGAACCAGGGCTTCAGATCTGGCCCTGGATTTACTGTCCTGGAATTTCATCTGCATTCTCATTGTTTTTTGGATTCAGAGAAAGATATGTAAGCATCAAAGAAACATATGTAAATGTCAAAATACAGATTTGTCAAAGGCTATATTGTGGGTTCTCACCACTTCTACGTAGAGCACTCCCGTCCTTGTGTCAGAATTCTTGAGGAGAGTAAATAAATCAAACCGGTGAGCATGAAAACACGATTGTCTCCGGCATTACCCTAAGTCATTCCTATTATACTAAGGAGATCTTGGTTTTTGGAATGAATTCAAGACTAACGGCATTTCTGTCTCTCCTCACATTATGGTCAAATCTGTCTCTCTGGATTTCATTTTTCAGTAACCCAGAATGATTTCTGTGCAGCTTCCAGATAGAGCTCAGCTAAGTGGACCTGGTTTCATGTCATTAGATTTTATCCATAATTTAACTCTTCCTCTCGCGTCAATAACTTGATTGGAGTTCAGAGTGTGCCTTGGTCAGGGTTTCTCCAGAACCTTCTCTCTTCTGCATGTTTGGCCACTTTCTACATGAGAAGAGAGTGGGACAGCTCATTCTCTTCAGTATCCTGAGGTATCAGTTCATGATACTGTCCCAGTCATGCTGGGAACACCTGACACAGTGCGGCCCTTTCTTCCTACATAAATGAGACCTCACTTTTCTAGCCTCTTTGGATGCTGTCAAAATATCAAATCCTCTCTCTATCATTAGCTTGCATTTTGGTCAGCCTAGAATGAGGAAGTACTTTACCTCCACCTCTCTGTGACTAAGGATGCTGTCCCTTATTTTCCACCTGGTCGATTTAAGAACTGCTTATACTTGTACTTTTGAACTATTTTTAAAAAATGCATATGAAGTGGCTTTAGAAGTTTGTGCAAACATTTCATTATCTGTAAACATGGTTATGAAAATGATAACCAGGAGAAGGGTCTTATAGAGATTAAAAAAAGAGCTGGGAATTGAAATAGTAGTTCTTCCTATTATGTATTTCCCTTACCAAATTGCAAGTATCTCTTTGCAGGAATTGAGTATTTCAACATACAAAAAGCAGGGAGGGGTAGGGAACTTTTTTCCTTCCAAAGGCCATTTGGATATTTATAATATCATTCAAGGACCATACAAAACTATCAATGTAAAAATTAGCCTGTTCTATTGTTCAAACTTTTAATTAACTCACCCTTTAGGTGATGTGGTGGCTGGTGAGTTCAAACAACCAACCCTACAGTAGGGGAGTCTAGCTGAATAGTATTGTACATCTCCACAGTGCTGTAGTACATCCGTATACATGGAAAAAAGAAATGCTTCCATATGCCACAGTGATATGGTGTCCAGAATATATAAGAGATGGAAGCTAGATGAAGATAAAATGAGTATATTTATATACGTGTATGATTTTAAATATATATCTATACATAAATGTGTTTTCTTATGGCATTTAAACGATAGCATCTATAGATAGCAGAGACAGATAAAGAGGCTGGTCTTCCCTAGCTATATCTTGATTTGTGAATTTGAATGAAAAGCCATAAAAATATTTTATGCAGTAATAAGCACAACTAAATTTAGAAAAGGCAATTTAAAAAAATTAGTAGGAAATGAAATAATAGTCCTAAGTATGTATTAAGATAGAGGCATAACCACACCAGAGAGCAACTATTCCAGATACTGTTAGACTATTATTCACCTATTACTTAGCTGCTTATTTCCCCAGTAGATTATACATTAAGAGTATATAAATAAATACAATGGAGAACATTTTAAAATTAGTTTTAACTGCTAATCATAAGGTTGGTAGCTCAAACCTACCAGCCACACTGAGGGAGAAGGATGAGGTTCTCTGTTTCTGTGAAGATACCCTGTGTGTCCTATGAGTCGGAATGGATTCTGTTCTTCTTCTTAAGTATCATCACTGATAATATAGAAGCAGTTATTCCAAAATGACATTATTGCACTCATACTGTTTGAAATAAATAATTATTGTGAGACTAAATAAAATTATTCTAAACGGTAGAAGGACATCAAAAAAGAACAAGGCCCTCAGCAAGATGGACTGACACCGTGGCTGCAAAACTGGATAATTGTGTGTGACGCAGGACCAGGCACGGGTTTTGTTCTCTAAAGGCATAGCGTCCTTTTGGGTCGTAACCAACCCAACAACACCTAACAATAGCATTCCAAGATTTTCTGATGAGTCTAAACCCACCCTTTCTGATGTGTGTAGCTAATATGCCTGAATAAAGCTCTCACTGAGATTTTACTTGATTGAGTGAAGCAGCTAATGTCTTTTAAGACAGGTTTCTAAAGTAACCTTATTCTGAAATAAGGTTTTGTCATATGATTGGCATTATCTACTCCAATTTCTCACAATGGAACCAACTCGTGTCTGCTTTATGTTCTTCAGAGTTCACAAAATGACAAAAGATTTACCAAAGGAGTCATGTTCCATCGTCAGGACTCCATTCACAAAGAAACAAATAAAGTCATTTTTATATGTGATTTGACATAGAAATAACATCTCCATTGCCTATTAAAGAAAAATATTATACTCATATCAACATACTAGATTTTTAGCATATGCAATGGACTAGATTTTAGCATATACATTTTCTTTCATTTCTTTCTCTGTTCACTCGAGATATTTTTTGGGTGTCCCTATGATGGGCCAGATATTGTTTTAATTGATGGAGGTGCCAAAGTGAAGGAAACAGATCGAATTTCAAACTCATACAGAGCTTATAGTCTGAGAGAAAGTGATTAAACAAAAAAATGCACACACAATTTTATTACTATTAGAAATCTAATGTTCTGTACTACATAGTCAAAATACACTTTAGCAATTAACTAAGACTCTGTTCTTAGTCCTTTACAAACTAAAGCTGCTGTCTCAATTGTTACGAATGAGCAAAAGCAATAAGTGGAGGAGAGATCTCTGTTCAAGTCACTATTCTATCTCTTTCGCTTTGTCAAACAGGAGTTTACACATGCTGATTCATTGTGTTCCATTCACGAGCAAACCACTGCACACTCATTTCTGCTTCCTCTGCTAGTACTGCAAATGCTTCTTCTACGGGCCCTAATGGGACTTCTGATCCTGCCCAAAATATAGTTACTGGTACTGAATTAGTCTGTCTGCAAAAACAGGAAAACTAGACTACATATATCTTGTCAGATTTCAGAAATACAAGGCACTGTAGGACTATGAACTATGGCAGAGAGAAAGTGATGAGTTATCCACTATGACTTTGAAGACAGGGAACCTCGTGTTTCTAAACTCTAAACAGCTTTCACGTGGTCTAGTTTACGCAATAAAGTTTACCCATTGGAAGCGGCTCACTGGTTTTTGTGAATTTATAGACATGGTTCTACCATTGCCATAATTTGGTTATTGAGTGTTTCTCTCCAGAAACTTTCCTCAAGGTCCTTCATGGTGCATATAGACACACACATGTCTATATATTGTGTGGATGTACATACATATGTAAATTTTATTGTGAATTTGGTGGGGCTTATATTTCATATCATCAATTTTGTATTCAGCAACTTAAAGTTATTTATCAAACCCCGCAAACACACACACAATAGCTTGCCTTTCCTAACCTCTTTAGATTTTTCTTCCTTGCCTTTTCGAATACTACCTTCACCTTCAACCACGTCAACCCCTGTCTTCCCTGCAGTCTAATGTCTCATCTTTGCTCCCTTGGCTTCTCACCTTGGTAATCATCAAAGTCTGTTTCCTTTGGAGTGTAAACCTTTGTCTTGATTTAAAAAAAAATATTATAGCAGTAGTCTCATACAATATTAGTTCTTTTGTGACTAATTTCACTCAGCAAGTTCTCTAGATGTATCCATGCAATGAAGAGCTTTGTGAATTCATTGTTATTCTTTTTTTTCTTTTTTTACATTTTATTAGGGACTCATACAACTCTTATCACAATCCATACATCAATTGTATAAAGCACATCCATACATTCCCTGCCCCAATCATTCTCAAAGCATTTGCTCTCCACTTAAGCCCCTTGCATCAGGTCCTCTTTTTTTTCCCCCTCCCTCCCCTTTCCCCCCTCCCTCATGTGCCCTTGGTAATTTATACATTGTTATTTTGTCATATCTTGCCCTATTCGGAGTCTCCCTTCCCCCCCTTCTCTGCTGTCCCTCTCCCAGGGAAGAGGTCACATGTGGATCCTTGTAATCAGTTCCCCCTTTCCAACCCACTCACCCTCCACTCTCCCAGCATCGTCCCTCACACCCTTGGTCCTGAAGGTATCATCCACCCTGGATTCCCTGTACCTCCAGTCCTCATATGTACCAGTGTACAGCCTCTGCCCTATCCAGCCCTGCAAGGTAGAATTCGGATCATGGTAGTTGGGGGGAGGAAGCATCCAGGATCTGGGGGAAAGCTGTGTTCTTCTCGGTACTACCTCACACCCTAATTTACCCATTTCCTCTCCTAAACCCCTTTATGAGGGGATCTCCATTGGCCGACACTTGGGCCTTGGGTCTCCACTCTGCACTTCCCCCTTCATTTAATATGGTATATATATACATATACATACATATACACATACATACACACACTTATATCTTTTTTTTTTTTTTGCATGATGCCTTATACCTGGTCCCTTGGCACCTCGTGATCGCACTGGCCGGTGTGCTTCTTCCATTTGGGCTTTTTTGCTTCTGAGTTAGATGCCCGCTTGTTCACCTTCAAGCCTTTAAGACCCCAGACACTATCTCTTTTGATAGCCGGGCACCATCAGCTTTCTTCACCACATTTGCTTATGCACCCATTTGTCTTCAGCGATCCTACCATGGAGGTGTGCTACTCAAACACTCCCTCAATGCATGAATACCTTCTTTTATTAAATTGGAACTCTATGATGCTTACTCTCCTGACAGAACGGCTGGAGCCAAAGTGGGTGAACAAGTAAATGTGAAGAAAGCTGATGGTGCCCGGCTATCAAAAGAGATAGTGACTGGGGTCTTAAAGGCTTGAAGATAAACAAGCGGCCATCTAGCTCAGAAGCAACAAAGTCCACATGGAAGAACACACCAGCCTGTGTGATCGAGTGGTCCCGAAGGGATCAGTTACCAGGCATCAAAGAACAAAAAATCATATCATTGACTGCATTGTTATTCTTAATGATGCATTTGATTCCTTTGCGTGGATGTATCTAAGTTTCTTTGCGTTGTTCTCCTGATGGACATTTAGGATTTTTCTATATTCTTGCTATCGTAAACAGTGTTGCAGTGAGCATGACTGTGTACATCAGTATATTATTTTTATTTCATTTGGACTTGCTCTGAGGTTCCCCTTTTCATCTCTAATTTTAAATATTTGCAGCTTCTCTTTCTTTTTGTTTTTTAAGTTTGTCAGTGATTGGTCAATTGTGCTAATCCTTTCAAAGAACACATTCCTGTTTTGTTGAATCTTTCTATTGTGTTTCTGTTTTACATTTCATTTACTTTTGCTTTGGTACTAAATTAGTCTTTCAGCAAAAAAAAAAGAAAAAGAAAAAGGAAACTAGACTAAATAATACCTTGTCAGGTTTCAGAATTAAATAGCAGTTATTATTTATGTTTTCCCTTTTGCTTCTAATGATAGACTAATTTTGTTGCTCTTGTTCTGATTGTGGACGATGCTGGGTAAAGGTGTTGATTTTATTCTATATTCATTTTTATGTGCAAGTCCATTACTACAAATTGCTTTCTGAGTCCAGATTTTGCTGTGTCCCAAGGGTGTTGCTCTGTTGTCCTTTCTCTGATGTTTCAAGCAAACCCAAATGTGTCCTTCAAATATTTCAACCAGTACCAAACAAAATTCATTGCCATAAAGTTAACTCTGACTTATAGTGACCCTATTATAGGCAGAGTAGAACTAACTTCCCTTTTCTGAGGTTTCTGAGAGTGTGCCTCTTTGTAAGAGTAGAAAGTCTCATGTTTCTAATATAGAGTGCCTGGAGGTTTTGAACAGCTGACCTTGTGCTTCGCAGTCCAATGTGTAACGACTACGCCCCAGGACTCCTTTCATTTGTTTCAAGGAATGTTTTAATCTCATTCTTTATTTTGTTGAGGACCCAATTTTGTTTAAGTGGGGTGTTGTTCAGTTACCATGTATTTGACTTTTTTTCTTTTGCTTTTCCCATTCTGTTTTTAAATTTTACAGTGTTGTGAAATGAGAAACTGGTCTGTAATAGCTCAGTGTTTTAAAATGTATTAAGACTGGCTTTGTGGTCTAACATAGACTTCATTCTTGAGTATTTTCCATGCCCACTGGAGAAAGATACACACTTTCTTGTTATTGGGGAGAGTGTTCTGTGTATGTTTAAAAGGTCAAGATTGTTTACTGGGTTTAGTTTTCTTGTTCTTTTTGAATTTCTTCATGATCATCTGTCCTTCCTGGAGAGTGGGGTATTAAATTTTCTTACTATTATAATATTTTCTATTTCTTTCTTCAAGTTTGTAAGAGTTTGATTCACATTTTGAGAGTCTTCATTGGGTGCATACATGTTTATTATGGTTATATTTTCTTGCAATAGTATCCTATTGTTCATTATGTAATGTACTTCTTGTTGTTTCTAATGATAAATTTTCCTATATAATCTAACACATTAATTTTGTGACTCGTGGTTTTTTTGTTGTTGTTAATTGTCGTTAGCTTGATATAATTTTTCCCATTAAGATTTTTTGTGGATTTTTGTTTGTTCGTTTTTACCTCTTTCTGACATAGGTTGCAATTTCACTTGAATGGTTTTATTACTATTATTTATTTTTGTTATATCCTGTGACTCTAGTTTTATTTTTTTATGCCTTCAGTTTAACTTTCTTTTTCAGAAAATTCTGTTTCTATTACAATAAAAATATGGTAGCAATTGTTATAATTATATGTTAATAAGTATTTTCATATACTTTATTTCCTTTATTGCTCACATAAATGTGCAATGGGGAATGAAATAATTATTTTTGATAACTTTAATTCAGACGGAAATGAGTGAGACTAAGTGAGATTACAAGGTCCCCTGAGTGGGAAATGTGGGGGCACAGTCTAAAATGCAGGGCTTCATATTCTTAGTACCATATTCTTTTCAGGTCTATAGTTTACCATCTCACTCATTGCCATGGAATCAATTCTCATTCACAGACACCCTATAGGACAGAGCAGAACTGACCCTGGGGAATTCTAAGATTGGAAATCTTTACCGGAGTAGAAAGCTTCCTAGGCTGGTGTTTTCTAAGGGCTTACCGTGTTGTTATCAGGCTATAAGTAACCCATGACACTAGGGTACCTATATTCACTATGTTCAGCGAATCCTTTATGATCGCAGTGGTTCTCCACCTTCCTAATGCCCTTTAATACAGTTCTTCATGTGTGGTGACCCCGCATGTGGGCGTATCTGCATGTGGGCAGACCCTCCTGGAACAGATAGAGGAGCGGTGTCTCCATTCCTAAAACCACCGGGAATATGATCTTAGGCGACCCCTGTGAAAAGGGTCGCAACCCCCAGGTTGAGAACCGCTGATTTACAGGAGCGGAATGCATTATAGATTATCCCATAGTCTATAGTTATGATACCTGCTTCTAAGAAGCAAGCTGAAGACTCCCTTCCATTTTAAAAGAAAAACTCTCCCTTTTGGGGAGTGATATGTAGAAAGAATTTCTTTGAATGGACTGAGGCAAAACCTGTCAGGTGAGTCATGTATCCCATTGACATTCCAGAGAGTTAGGTTACACAACATGCTTTTTGGTTTCCTCCCTCTGAGCAATTGGAAGTATTTGTGCTCAGCTATCGTATCGTGGAGTTATGTGCCAATGTGGACGTTCAGTGTCATTAGAGACAAAATTATTATCTATGTGAAAATAGACAGAAAAATCCAAGGTTAACGCCAAAATCAGGTTTGGGGTTGCTGACATTTTAATTGTATGCCACTCCCTTTACAGTACAGTGTTTTCCATAATACATACTTGTCATTGGTCAAGATGGGTTCCTTACATAGTTCATGCTCCATCACCATATTTAGAAAGGTGACACACGTTTTCTTCCCTTAACCCAGGAACCACTAAGATGCTTTCTGACATAATCCCATGGTGGTGTTTTTTTTTTTTTTTAGTATCTGAACTCAGGTGTCAAGCGATTGCATGCAGTTTTGCTTTTTGTTAGTTTGCCTTGGCACCTTCAAACTTGGGGTCACACAAGTTCAGTGGCCCACCAGAAGCCAGTGCTCTCCCACCCACACCTGTACTCAGGCCACACCATAACTGCAACACCACAGTCAAGTGTACAAGTAAGTAAACAAGCAAAAAACACTTTGGGAAAACTAAATTTTCATTGGAGCACTTTTCTACAAGGATCGACTTTATCATTCACATTTTAAAATATTAAGGCATGTCTTACTTAAATTAATCTAATAACAGTCCATTAAATTAGGTTCTCTGTCATAACTGGGATACTTAAGCACACATCATTTATACTCTTCAGTGTAGTGTACATGATTATTTACCTAAATGCTTCTGCATAATCACTGAATTAAATTTGCGTTGCTTTCAAATGAGAAAGCTCACATTTATTGCTATTAGCACTTAAAAAATACTGTGTAATTTATGTATCGGTGCCCTTTATATTTAGAGTTGATTTTAGTGGGGATGAAATAGCACTTTGTAAATGTGTATTTTTCTTTCCTTGTAAACTCGATATATATGTTCACACACATATATACATATATCAAGTATATATATATATATATTCAACTTTCTCCTGCAGAGTGAGAGTGGCTGGAATTTTTAAGCCAGCAACCTTGGCTTAGCAGATATATATTATACACATACACACATACACACACTGGCACTTTTATCCACTGCAACCTTACATTCATTTTCTAGGGACAAACTTGTGACTAGAAAGCAAAGGTAAGGGTTAAATGACTAAACTAAGAATGAGAGATAAAATAAGTGCAGTGTTATTTCTGAATTCCATTTGTCAGTGTTTCTATCTGTCCTACAGATTTCTTGCTATAAGGAAAATGTTCATTTCTAGTATTTTTTGAGATATTTTATATGTTTGTCTCGCAGTCATACCAGGGGTATGCTCAGATCCATACATTGTTAAATGTTCCCGTCTTCCTTGTACAGCTTGGGTTGCTAACCACAAGATGATCAGTTCTAATTAGGAGGCACTCCATAGTAGATAGATGAAGCTGTCTGCTCTCAGAAAGATTGATATCCCAGAAGCCTCTGGGAGCCATTTGAATCTGTCCTGTAGTGCCGATGAGAGTTGGCATTGACTTGATAGCAATGGTTTTGGTTTGGATTTGTTTGGCTAGGAAAATCCAGTGGATTTTTATTAGAATGTACTTAGTAACATACTGTATTTACTTTTGCAAATAGTATCAAACAATTAAAATTCATATGTTCCATGCCACCTTGAATGGATTAAATTTAGAATGGAGCCTTAGAGCTAATTTTGGCATTTAAGTTAGCTATGAAGCAACTTAAGCATTGCTGACTTACTGAAAATAAGTCATGTTGATTTCACTAGAAAAAAAGTTTACATCAATAATTTAATAAATAGATTATTGTGGGTTTGTTTGTCTATATTTCCAGAATTAAAAGTTGCCCCCAAAAGGCCCTGACCATTTCTAATTTAGATTTTCTAGGACCTTTGGAAGGACACGGGATCCCCTGTAGCATTCTTTATAACACAGCCCCTTACTGTGTATAGTGTGTTGTCTCTGGGTGGTGCACATGGCTAACGCACTCAGCTCCTAAGGGAACCAGTGGAGGTGTGAGTCTGCCCAGATACAGCTTCAGAAAAAGACCCACTTGCAGGCTTCCGCAAAATCAGACCTTGAAAATCTCATGGTTGTTAAAACAGAAAACAATACAAAACAGAAACCAGAGCACATTTCAACGCGGGCCCACACGGTGTTGCCTTGGGGCAGAATCCACTTGACAACATCTGGTAAGTATGACACGCTAACTTTGAACTTGCTCTTGTTAGATGCTGTTGAGTCTATGCCAATCCATAGTGACCCTGTGTGCCACAGAATGAGACACTGCCAATTCTTGCGCCATCCTCACAATTGTTATGGGTGAGACTATTGTGGTGGCCAGTGTGTCAACACATCTCCTGGAGGGTCTTCCTCCAGTGCACTGACCTTCATATGTCCCAAGCATGATGGCCGTTCCCACTGTCAGGTCGCTCCTGATTATATGTTCAAAGAATGTGAGACCAAATCTTGCCATAATCACTACTAGGGAACATTCTTGCAGTATTTTCTCCAAGACAAATTTGTTTCTTCTTTTTGCAGTCCATGGTACTTTTGATATTCTCCATCGACACTCAATTCAAATGCATAAATTCTTCTGCAGTTTTCACATGTAGATGAGGCAGCTGAAGATGCTGTGCACCTCAGTCCTCAAACTTTGAAAAAGGCACCGTGACTCTACATGGGCTTATGATTATCCTCCATGCGTAATGTAGGGATTTTATAAATTAGGTAACTGATGTGGCACACAGTGTAAGTGATTTCAACAATGTTAAAACACCTGAAAGCAGTAGAAACAATATTTGCAGAAACCTTCAAAAGACATCCTCAACCTATCATACGGGTCCTCTACATTTTAAAAGTCAGCGCTCTGAAAGCACCTGCCACTCTGATGGAGAACAGGGAAACTTTCTACTCCTGTACAGAGTGACAGTCTTATCCAGGTCAGGGAAACCCCTGCCAAACAGAAATGGGTGTAGCGAAACCAGTAGGGTAAGGGAAAGATGGAGAGGAGGGGGGAAGAAACCGTGAGGGAAGACAGATAGCAGTCAGTGTAAGATATGAAAATAATAATTTATAATTTATCAAGGGATCAAGATGGTTGGAAGAGGAGGGAAAAAAGAGGATCTGATACCAAGGGCTTGAATAAAGAGCAAATGTTTACACAATATTGATGGCAACATATGTATAGATATGCTTGATATAATTGATATATGAATTGTTATAAGAATGGTAGGATCCCCAATAAAATGATCTTTTAAAAAAAGTTACGTTATTGGAAACCCACAGGGGCAGTTCTACCTGTGAAAATAGGATCACCATGAGTTGGGATCAATTCAGTGGCAACAAGTTTTCCTAAGTCCCATGAATTTTTTAAAAATCATTTTATTGGGGCTCATACAACTCTTATCACAATCCACACATGCATCAATTGTGTGAAGTACAGTTATACATTCATTGCCCTCATCATTCTCAAAACTCTTGCTTTCCACTTGAGCTCCTGGAATCAGCTCCTCATTTTTCTCTCCCCCTCTCCATTCCCCGCTTCCCTCATGAACCCTTGATAATTTATAAATTATTATTTTAATCATATCTTACACTGCCTGGAATCTCCCTTTACCCACTTTTCTGTTGCCCATGCCCCAGAGGAGAGGTTATATGTAATCAGTTCCCCCTTTGCAACCCCCTTCCCTCTTCTCTCCCGGTATTGCCACTGTCACCACTGGTCCTGAGGAGTTCATCCGTCTGGATTCCCTGTGTTTCCAGCTCCCATCTGCACCGCTATGCTTCCTCTGGTCTAACCAGGTTTTCAAGGTAGAATTGGGATCATGATAGTGGGGGTGGGTGTGGGGGAGAGGAAGCATTTAAGAACTAGAGGAAGGTTGTGAGTTTCATTAATGCTACACTGCACCCTGAGTGACTCATCTCCTCCCCACTACCCGTGTGCAAAGAGTGTCCAGTTGTCTACCGAAGGGGATTTGGTCCCCATTGCGCACTCCCTTTATTCATGATGATATGATTTATTTTTCCCCCTTTGATGCTTGATACCTGGTCCCCTCGACCATTCGTGATCACACATACTGGTGTGCTTCTTCCATGTGGGCTTTGTTCCTTCTGGGCTAGATGGCTGCTTGTTTACCTTCAAGCCTTTAGGACCCCAGACATATATCTCTCAATATCCGGGCACCATCAGCCTTCTTCATCACACTTACTTATGCACACATTCGTCTTCAGCATTTATATGGGGAACGTGAGCACACAATGATGATTTTTGTTCTTTGGTGTCTGTTACCTGATCCCTTCAAGTCCTCATGGTCACACAGGCGTGTGTGCTTTTTCCCTATGGGCTTTGTTGCTTCCAAGCTCCGCTTGTTTACCTTCAAGCCTTTAAGATACAGATGCTACATCTTTTAGTAACTGGGAACCATCAGCTTTCTTCACCACATTTGCTTAGGTACACGTTTGTCTTGAGCGACCATGTCGGGAAGGTGGGTACCATGGAATTACCGTTTAGCTGAGTAAAGTGTTCTTGTATTGAGGGAATACGTGCATGGAGGCCCAATGTACACCTGTTACCCTACTTCTAAACCTATAAATATATGCACATAGATCTATTTCCCCCTTAATTATAAATATATTTACATATGTACAGGCCTGTATTTAGGCCTCTATGTATGCCCTTTACCTCCTACTTCTTTCCTCTATTTTCTTATGCTTTCCTCCTGTCCCACTGTCATGTTCAGTCTTCATTCGGGCTTCAGTAATTCCTTTCAGTTACCCTGCCCTTGGTCACTCCCTACCAGTCCTTTCATCCCCTCCATGCCACTGGTTTTGAACCACTCGTTGTTCCCTTGTCCCTGGGTTGGCCAACACCTCCTCCCTTCCCCTACCTCCCACTCTCCCATGTCCTCCTCTCCCCCGGGATCATTGGTTCCCTTGTTTTCTTCTCCACATTGTTTGTTTATCCAGCCTATCTTATCTAGATAGATCTGCAGAGATAATAATATGCACATAAAATTGTGGATGGCCTTGACAGCACCAAAGCGGCACATAAGAACACAGCAATAACGGCAGCAATACCGACAAACTAACAAAGAAGCCACTGACATAAAAAAAATCTAAAAGAAGAAAAAAAGAAAGAAAAAGGAAGGAAGGAAGGAAGGAAGGAAGGAAGGAAGGAAGGAAGGAAGGAAGGAAGAAAAGCCTGTTAATATTTCAAGGTCTGTTTGTTGACTTTTAGGAGTATTTTCCAGATGAGTCTGTTGGGGTGCCATACCGTGGCCCCAAAGTCCATCCTTGTTACTCCCTTGGGACCTCCTTGCTCTGCTTTCCCCGCCACTCTATTGCACACCCCCAGTGTTTTGCCTCAGTGTGGTGGGGCCAGCTCGGTCACACATCCCACACTGTGTCTCCAGTGCTGTCCCTTGTAGGGCCATGGGTCAGTGCAGGACGTTGCATCTCACAGTGGGGCCGGCCATATGATCCTCTCTGTGCATTGGGCGCTCTGAGCTGGGCTATTATCCTCTGAGCTTGGTGGGCCCTGGTATGCTCCACTTCCTCCTCCCCCTTCATTTGCTTCAGCTTCCTTCTGGTTTTAGTAGGTCAGTTCCTTTCCCTCACCAGATGATCTATTTTCATTTTCTGTGGCACTCCCTTCCATGGTGGGGGTCAGGGTGATTCTGTTTTTGGCCCAGCATATAGTCCAATCTTTTTGTCTATTCCTCTGCATGTTACGTTGTCCTCCACGTCATGGTGGCATCTGTCTACACATTCCAGTTCTGTGGGGAAACAACCAATACTCTCCCCTTGGGTGGATTAGTACCCTGTTCCCCCTGTGTCATCAACTCAGTTTCTCATCACCCTGATTCTCCCTCCTCCTGGCCCCCTTTCCCTTCTTTATGTTGGACTCACATGTACCTCCCTGGGTGTGGTCTGCCATTCCCCCAACTATCCATACTTCCACCCGTTTAGGTGTCTGTTCTTCTGTTCCTGCCGTGCTGATCGTACTTACCTCAGGGGACTCATGTTATACCTGTTCTTTTGAGACTGGCTTACCTCACTTAACATGATTCCTTCCAGTTCTTCCCACGAAATGACGTGTCTCATGTGATCGTCCGTGCATTTCAGTGCTGCAGAGTACTCTATTGTGAGTAGGTGCCAGTGTACTAATCCACTCGTCTATTGATGGAAACTTAGCCTGTTTCCAAGTCTTTGTGATCGTGAATTGTGCCACAATAAACGGAGCGTAGATCACTTTGTGTTTTATTTGTTACCTCCTCTGGGTATATGCCCACTAGAGGGATGACTGGGTCATAAGGTAGATTTCCATTTTCTTTATCGCCAGATTGCTTTCCACAGTGACTATACAAATCTACACAACCACCAGCAGTGGAGGAGGGTTCCTACTTCACCACAACCCCTCCAACACTTGCTCTCTGATTTGATGATTTGGGCTAGCCTCAGGGGTGTTAGGTGGTATCTCATGGTTGTTTTAATTTGCATTTCTCTTATGGCTAATGACCTGGAACACTTTCTCATATGCTTGTTGGCCATATAGGTTTCCTCCCTAGTTAAGGTTCTTTTCAGTTCTTTTGCCCACTTCCTTATGGGGTTAACTGTTTTCCTCATTTTGCAGGTCATGAGGGTGTAATAGATTTTAGTAATGAGCCCTTAGTCTAATGTGACATTACTAAATATCCTCTCCCAGTCTGTGGGTTGTCTTGTCACCCTGTTGGTGAAGTCGTTCTAAGTGTACAGGTGATTTATTCTTCTTAAATCCCATTTGTCTATTTACGATTCACTTGTGTATGTATCCTTCCCTATTGCAGTGAGCCTATGAGTTCCCTGGGCCAGTACTCTGTGGTTAGTCCCAATTCCCTCCTTGATGGTCCTGATGGTTTGGGGTTTGTTTAACTTCTAGGGCTGTGATCCACCTTGAGTTTATCCTTATGCATTGGGTGAGATAAACGTCTTGTTTCATCTTTCTACATGTGGATAGCCATTGTTTCCAGCACCACTTGTTAAAAAGGACATTTGCTTCCCACTTGATGGTTTGGGGACCCTTGTTGAAGATCAGTTGTCTATATGTTGATGGTTTTATCCTTGGGCTTTCTATTCTTTTCCACTGGTCTGAGTGTCTGTCATTGTGCCAGTACAATCTGTTTTGACCACTATAGCTATGTAATAGGCATTAAAATCGGGTAAGGCGAGTCCTCCAAATGTGTCCTCCTTCTTAAAGAGTTTGCTGCTAATTCAGGGTTTCTTCCCGCTCTGTATGAAATTGGTGGTCAGTTTTCCCAATCCTTTGAAGAAGGTTAATGGTATTTGAATTGGTATAGCATTGAACTTGTAAAGTGCTTTAGGTAAGATTGTCATCTTTACTATGTTGAGCCTTCCAATTCATGAACAGGGGATGTTCTTCCATTTGTGGAGGTCACTTTTGGTTTCCTGTAGTAGCATCTTATAATTTTCCTTGTATAGGTCTTTAGTATTTTTGTTAAATAAATTTTAAAATAATTTTTTTTGTCAAATGCTTCTTCTGTGTCGGTGGATATTTTCATATGGTTTTTATCTTTTTTTCTTGATGTGATGTATAATATTGATGGATTTTCAGATGGTAAACCACCCCTGCATCCCTGGGATGAATCCTACCTGGTCATGGTGGATGATAGGTTATATATACTTTTGTATTCTATTGGCCAATATTTTGTTAAGGATTTTTGCATCTGTGTTCATTAGAGGTATCAGTCTGTAATTCTCTGTACATGTGTGGTCTTTACTCTGTTTGGGTATCAAAATTACACTGGCTTTGTAGAATGAGTTTGGGAGTTTGCCATCTTCTTCTATGTTATGGAATGATTGGGGAGGATTGGTGTCAACTCTTCCCTGAATGCTTGGTAGAATTCTGCTGTGAAGCCATCTGGCCTGGGAGCCTTTTTTGTTGGTTGGTTTTTGATGACCCTCTCTATTTCTTCTTTCGCTACGGGTTTGTTGAGGTTCTTGACCTCTGTCTGAGATAATCTATGAAGAAATAGTTTTTCCAAGTATTTATCCATGTCTTCCATTTTTTCTGAATTCATTTGAATACAGACCTTCATAGTACTTTGTGATGATCATTTTAATCTCATTGGGGTCTGTTGTAATTGCCCCTGTTTCATCCCTCTTCCTATTGATATTTGCTCCTTTCCATCCTTGGTAAGATTTGCCAAAAATCTATTTTGTTAATCCTTTCGTAGAACCAGCTCTTAGCTGCATTTATCTTTTGCATTTTCTCTTGTCTTCCCACAGGTTTAACTCAGCCCTGATTTTTATTATTGCTTTTCTCTTGCTATTTGAGGGACTGTTCTGCGGACTCTGTTCTAGTTGTTGGAGGTTTTGTATTAATGTATCTGTCATAAGCCTCTCTTCCTTTTTCATGTATGCATTTAATGATATCAGCTACCTCTGATAACTGCCTTCACAGTACCCCATACATTTTGATATGTTGTATTCTCATTCTCATTAGTTTCTAGAAACTTCCTAATATCCACTCTAATCTGGGTCTCTACCTATTTATGTCACAGAAGATCGTTTTCATCCTCAAATTGGTTGTCCTTACTTTTCTGGACGTCCTTTTATTAATCTCTAGCTTTATGGCATGGTGATCTGAGAAAGACATCTGGACAATATCTATGTGTTTGAATTTACTCAAGCTTGAAATTGCCCAGCATGTGGTCTATTCTTGAAAAAGAGCCATGTGGGCTTGTGAAGAATGTGCTTTTTTTTTTTTTTTGCATTTGGATGGAAAGCTCTAGAAATGTCTATCAGACCCCATTGCCTAATTACATTGTTTAGCTCTATGGTCTCTTTGCTGAGTTTCTTTCCAAGTGATCTGTTTTTCTCTGATAGCGAGTATTAAAATAACCACCTATGACTGTTGAATCCATGATTTCTTTTTCATCTTTAGAATAACTTGACAAAATTCATTGCACCATTATTGGATACGTAAATATTCCATATGCTAACTTGTTCTTGGTTTACTGAGCCTTTGAGAATTATGTAGTGTCCCTCTTTGTCTCTTTTTACTATTTGGACCTTGAGGTCCATTTTGTCAGAGATTAAGATAGCCATCCCTGCTTGTTTTGAGGGTTACCATTTGCTTGGTACACTTTCCGCCAGACTTTTATTCTTAGCATATTTTTGTCTGTGCACTTAAGTTGTGTCTCTTGCAGGCAGCAGATTGATGGATTATGTTTTCTGAGTCAGACTTCTAGCCATTTTCTTTTAATGTACGAAATGAGCCCATTGGTATCCAGTGTTATTATCACAATATGTGGATTCATTGTGGTCATACCCTGTCTTGTGTTTTGGGTGTTTATCTATATCCCTTCATATCAGTGTGCCCTTTGAGTGGAGATTTTTTATCTTGTCTTCTTTTCCCTCTGAGACCCTGTTGTCCTGGTAATTGTTTTTGGCATGTTGTCTTCTAGATGGGGATTGGTGGTCTCCTGTTTGTTCTTGGTGGAGGTTGATCCTCTGGCCAGAGTGAGTAAGTCAATATCTTCCACAGGGTCAGGTGTCTTTCAGCATATTCTTTGAGTCTTTCTTTGTCCTGGAAGACCCTCATCTCACCATCTGTCTTAATGGTTAACTTGGGAGGGTAAAGGATTCAGGTGGAAGCGTTTTGTTCTTTCAGCTTTTGGAAGATGTTGCTCCACTCTCTCCTCCTCTTCATGGTATCTGCTGATAGGTCTGAGCATACTCTTATCTGCACTACTTTGTATGTGATTGTACTCCTTTCTCTTGCTGCTCTTAAAATTTTCTCTTTTTCCTCAAAATTTGATATTTTACTATTATGTGTCTTGGCGTGTTCTTCTTGGGGCCTAGTCTAGCTGGCGTCCTTTCTACTTCCTGTATGAGTACCTTGTTCTCACTCATTAGAGTGGTTCTCTCCCTCACACGGTTCTCTGCCTACTCAAGCCTAATCGTAAATTCTGTGACCTTGTGTGTAGCTTCTGCTACCTCCTCTGAGTTAGCTCCTGTAGTTCCCTTTGGTGGGTGGACTTCATCCCCTCTATTGTGGACTTCATCTCCTCTATCATTGCATCCTTATTTTGGTTTGCTTCCCTCACCTCCTGTATTACTGCGAGCAGACTTCTGAAGATTTTTTTCTGAGGCAGATCTGCATCTATTTCTTCTATGAGAGATGTTAGCTCTGCTACTGTGTTTTATTTCTCTGTTTTTTTTGTTGTTGTTGGGAGTGATGTTGTCTGCTGATTTTTTTCTCAATCCTGTCATAGGTCCCATGTTTCTGGGAGTCCAGAGTGCCCTTATCTGTGTTAATATTAAGGATGCTTTCAAGGGGCTCCTTTTGATCTACTATAGAGATGGGTCAGACTGCTCTGTAGGTAGAGTTTCCCGATGGCTTAGTAGCCAGCAGTGGTGAGAAGTTTCAGTGACTGGAGAAGGGGCTGGAGCCTCAGTGAGTGCACCAAGGCTTCTTTGACTTGGGCTTTCAGGGAACCCTTAGCAGCCCCTTTCTTTTGTTTTATTGAAAAAAATTTAGGAGGAAAAGGAAAAAAAGGAGAGAGAAAAAGGAAAAGGTAAAAAAGAGGGTGGAAAAGAAGTAATAATAATAGTGAAGAGGAAAAATAAAGAGAGTGAGGATAAAAACCTATAAAAGAGGGGAAGAAAGGAAATAATAGTAATAATGAAAATCGAGGAAGAAAGAAGAAAGGAAATAAAGAGAGGAAAGAAAAGAGAAAGTAAAAGATAAACCAGCATGGGAAAAACAAAACTATATATATATATATATTTCTGCCCCCCTCCTTTCCCCTCCAAATTCTAGAGATGCCTAATAGAAGGCAGAGGTGGGTGAGTCCTCGCTGTCACAGGGAAGTGGTGCTGTTCTGGGGCTCTAGAGCCAGGCTATTTGATGGGTAAATGCTCTTCAGATGGAGCATACACTCACACGCCCCTGCAGGCCTCTAGAGCTAAGCTGGTGGGCAGAGGCTACACTGACGGGAGAAGCATCACAGCAGAAAACCTCCTGTACTGGCTGGAAAAGGCTGGAGCCATGAGGGGTATTGAGGGTGACGCCGGCTGCATTGCCCACTTCCTATGCCGGCAGGAAAGAGCTAGGGCCGCAGGGGGTGCTGAGGGAGACGCCAGCCATAGTGCCTCCCGTGTCAGCTCGAAAAGGCTGAGGCAGGCTGGCTTAGAAGCTGGTGCTGGGCATCCCGCAAGGCACCACAGTGGTGAGAGCCGGTCAGAGCGGACCGACGGCATCGGCGGGTACCTCAAAGCCATGTCCCATGCTGCCTATCAGGCGGGACGCTTATTTCTTGAGCCACCTGCCCTGTGAACGGCGCAGCCTCTACAGTGATGAGCACTGAGCCAGAACGGACAGCAGTGGCTCCGGCGGGACACAGAGGGCACTGAGAGGGATGTGCAGTTGCAGGCAGGATCTGCACTCAGAGCTGCCTGTCCTGGAAACCCCGCAGTGCACCAGAGCAGACCAAGCCAGCTCTAAGCGGAACGCAAAGCCTGTCGTTCGTCCTTCCAATAGGCAGGAGCACTCATGGTTCAGCCAGATGCTGTGAACAGTTTGAACACGCTGCGGCAGGCAGGTTTAGCGCTCTGGGCTGCCAGCACCAGCACCGGATACTCCGCAGTGCAAGGGGCAGACAAAGCTGGCTCTGGCACGGGGTCCAGGTTATGGCAACTGCCAACTGCACTGGGAGGGATGCACTGGGACGGGCAGGCTCAGTGCTCCGCCCGCGGGTACAGGGCTCCACGGTGACATGTGTAGGCTGAAGTGGCTCCGGAGGAATCACAGTGTAGTGGATAAAAGTTGGATCGGCTCCGGCTGCCAGGCTTAAGCCTGTGGGAAGTGCACAGCACAGCTTTCTGGGCTGGTAATGGAGCAGGAGCTAAGCTGACGGGGATGGATGGGTGGGCAAACGGGGTGCTGGTGGAGAGGTCCAAGGCAGCAATGCGGTTGGATCATGCCCCTTAGAGGTCACCCAGGAAGCCACCAGTAGATTGAAGTTCAGTTATGAGGGCCCTGGGTGAAAGGAGGGAGGTACCTAGGCCCAAGGGCAGATCGCTGCCATGTGGGGAGAGGGGAACTGTGGGAAAGGGAAACTTCTTTCCTAGTGGGGTCCCACAAGTGGGCAGCTGCTTTATGGGGTCCCACCACTGCTGCACGTGTCTTGGCAGAGCAGCCAAGCGACTCCGTGCACGGGGCCCAGACTGGGGGTGGAGTGGGGCTATAGCTGGTTTTGGCCATGGTGGCGGTGGCCTGGTGACCCAATATGTCCCAAGATTCAGATCCTGGATCACCAAGGCCCCGGCTCAGGACAAATGTGTGGGGTTGGTGTTGGGTGCTGTCCCAGGGGAATATTTCACTCACCAGACTCCTTCCACTTGGCTATCTGGACACCAAACCCACCTTGTTTGAAAGAGCTCACAGAGTATGTAGCTCACCTGGTCAGCCATCTTCCTGTAGAACATTTTCCCCATGAAATTTTTAAAATCATTTATGTCATAATTCCATTTATTTAGCATGTTCAAGTTGTGTTAGTTGTATGTCCATTTAAAGGAAAAAAGGGGAGGGGGACTCACAATCAAGAACCTGTGTGAATGACAATGTTCTAGCTCTTTATATGAGAAACTTGGTCTCTTAAAGAGCCCTGACGGTGCAGTGGATCCAGCGTTGGCTGCTTAACACAAGATTGGCAGTGGTTAGCAACCCAAGGTGCAAGCTGCTACACCATCAGGGCTCCTTAAGTGACCCTATTTACAAATCTGTGGGAGAAAGATGAAATGCTCAGTTCCCATCAAGATGTAAGGCCTTGGAAATCCACTCAGGCTCTTCCACTCTGCCCGATAGAGTGACAATGAGTTGGAATTGACTCAATGGCAGTGAGGTAGTGAATAGGGCTTTTTGTGTGACATCTTTTCTTTCTTCACAGTCTAATGCCTTCATTGGCTTAATTTAAAAAATGCAAGTGTAATCTCTATTGGTAAATTTTGGTGATTCTATGGTGTATCGTTTAACTAAGGTTCACATTCTCTTTCCATCTACAGTGCTTGTCTTTTTGACAATAAGCAAGAAAGAACAGACACTGGTTTGCATTTGATAATATGGCGTAAGCTATGGGTATAGACTCCTGCTGGCATCAGAATTCACCTTTTAAAAGCCAGTCCCAAAAGGAACTCCAGGTGTCCCTGAGGACCCTCATCAGGGATAAGACTTTTTCTCAGGGCTACAGCCATGTTCTTGCTGCTCCTGAAGCTGTTTCACAATGAACTATTTCTATGCTTTTGCTTCATTGTGATTTCTAAGTGAACTCTTCCATGAAAGGTATACTTTTGGCTGCTTATTCCAAAGTTTATTCCCATTATTCTCAAGGCTCTCCAGAGTTTGTGATAATCCACACAGTCAAATGATTTATTGCATTGTCAATGTAACACAAGTAAACATATTTCTGACATTTTCTGCTTTTAGTCAATGTCTATCTGACTTCAAACAGATCTGTCTTGGAAGTTCAACCAGAATGCTCCTTAGAATCAAGGATGGAGAGAAATATAGTCTTATATTCTTTGGACATATAATCAGTAGAGACCAGTCCCTACAGAAGGACATTGTGCTCTGTAAAATGGAGGAACAGTAAAAAGAGGAAGATCCTTGACAAAATGGCTTGATATGGTGACTGCAAGAATGGGCTGAAACAGAAGAACTGTCAGGAAAGCTCAGGACTGGGTGGTGTCTCATTCTGTTGTACACAGGGTTGCTGTAATTCACAGCCAACTTAACAACAAAATTGCAATGTGATAGTATATTTGGTTGAAAACTTTCAATACTAAAAATAAGTTACTTTTAAATGAAAGATTTGGCGAAAGTATTTTCTTCAGTATTGCTTTGACATCACCCTTAAGTAACTGTAGTCTCCAGTACCTATTTTTTTACTTTTCAATATAATCATGACAAGAAATATGTAAACTTTAAAATAAAGATGATAAAAGCTATGTGCTTTAGTATTTTCTCCTGGAATTCTAAAGTTTATATGTCTCAACTAATTCCAAAATTCATTTGAAAAATAGTTTTATTGGCCTATATTTCATGTATAATTTAATCTTTCAATTTTATTAAGATTTGTGCAATCATCACAATAATCAATTTCAGAACATTTTCTTCTTTTATTCATTGTTGTTAGCTCCCCATTATCCCTCCACCCTCTCCTGCCCACTTCAACAGATGTATTTACATTTTACTCTAAGGATCCCAGGATTGGTCAGAATAAGCTGTGCTAGACTCTGCTGTGGTAACAAACAGCAAAATCTCATTGGTATAAGGCAAAGGTTTGTTTCTCACTTGGATGCCAGATTGATATGGAATTATATTCCGTACAGAATCCTGTTCTCCTATACACTTGGGAAAGAGAAAGCACACATCGTGTAGAGGAGGTTTTCTGAGCCTGCTGGGAAGGGACACCATTCTGCCTACTCATTGTCCAGAATATGGGTAGACGGCGTATGACTGTAATGGCGACTAAGAGTTATGGTTAAGATCATGAGCCACCTTCTGTATACAACTTTACAAAAATAGTGTTCCAGGTAAAAGAGCATTTTAGAGGGCAAATTACTTGGTCTCTGAAAGATATAGTTTAAAAGACAATAGACAACTAAGGTTAGGAAGTATACAGCCTAAATAATTAAAAATATATGTCAATCATTCACAACTGTGGACCACATTTAAATGATTCAAATAATCTGTAAGTATTATGACATTTATGAAATAATTGGAAATTTGAATATTAGTGGATATTTAACTATATAGAATATTCATTTTGGTTGTAATATTATGATGGATTTTTTCATGTATTTTAGAGATATATGAAGAGAAATACTTAGAAATGGTAAAATAAGTAGGCTTTTCAACATAATAAAGAGAAACAGTGAGTGGTGTGGATGGTAATTTTTAAAGCTGGGAAATAGATCATGAGTATTTGTTTCGCAAATCTATTTAATTTATATATGATTGTCATTTATGATAATACAAATGAACAACGACCAAAAAACAAAGCTATGTTATTATCAGTACACTTATCTCCCTACCCCTCCACTGGATTCATTGTCTTTTTTAAATCTGCACTGATCTTTGTACCTAATTTGTTTTTTTAATCAAATGTTAACTCTTTTTTACATTGGCTAAATTTGAGCAGCCTCATCCTTACTATTAATGGCCCCAAACAAGGGAGAGATGCTGTTTGAAAATGCACTCTCGTAGCAGAACAGCACATGCATGCGGCAATGCAGGTCAATCGCTGGTGTATTAACCCCTAGGTCAATCCACCAGCTGCTCCTTGGGAGAAAGAGGAAGCTGCAGGCTCCTGAAGAGAAACCCTGGAGACTTAGTGTCCTATGGGGCTGCTGGAAGTAGGAATTGATTCGACAGCAGTGGAGTTGCTTTTATTTTTAATCTACCCAATATGAAGAATTAATTCTGCCCTAAGAATCATAGAAGGTGAAATTGATCTATTAGTTAATCACCAGGATGTATAAAGTAAAACGGAACACTCATACCTTCATTGCTTTCTGAACATCTTCGAATTTCTTTACTTGCTTTAAGGAGATAATATTTTTTCAAAAAGAAGATCTTTTAAAACTTATTGCAAATATCCCAAACTTCATTTTAGCAGCTTCAGGAACCCTCCACGTCAAGGGGTCTGAAGAGTGGATTTCTTTTATTCCTGATCTAACAAGTTTATATCGATCCAATTATTCTTCCCAGGAGATGTTGGGTCTTGCTTCAAGTCCTGAAGTCTTGAGATTGAGGCACAAAGATAACCTAGAAAATTCTGAATATGGAGTTTCAGTGGCTTCCCTGAAGTCTTAACTTGGAAAAACTATTGATTTTCTAAAGTAATAGCATTGGCATTGGCGTTCAATATTTATTTTTTTACCAAACTGAGTAAATAAAGCTTTACTTTGGGCGCCTTAGTAGAAGGAGGAAAAATACTTACAAAGTTATAATTTATAGTTTTCATGAGAAAACCTTATATGTTTTTCTTTCAAAGCTAAATTTGTCTCTTTCTCCTCTTTTAAAAAAAATAGATAATCAGATTTTTAATAGGTAGCACCTGATCATTGTATTGAACCCTTAATTGAAACACAAATCATATATTCAATACAAGGCAAACAATTTGTAAAATATTTCCCTAGAGGAATACTTCTTTCAATATTAAGTGGGCTTTTTGATTGAATTTCCATCGCACTTTCTACGTGATTTGGTTTTCTTTGTAAAACTGATGTAAGAGAAGAAACAAATCCTGATGATTCTGAGTTTCCTGACTTTTCTTGTTATATCTGTCCATTTAATTAAAATGCCTCTAATGTTTTGCACTTATTTGATGTATTGCAATGAGCTTTAAAATGCCCTTGTGAACTATTAAGAGTGAAGTTTCCTTGGAAAATGATACCAGTTTTAATTCAAGGAACTTGGAGCAAACAAATTAGTTTCTTCAAACTAACAGTGCAGATTTACTGGCGGTGTTCGGGGAATTCTTGTTAATGAACACTTAGCAATATTGATCTACATCATGCCTGATACTACCTTGAATAAACACCATTGGTTCCCTATACAAAGGAATCGAAGTCAAGTTGGCATCGGCTCAAACAATAGGATAGAAAGTTGCTGTCTCAACCCTGCTGGACTTTTCAGCCTTCACTCAGTCAGTCAAAAGTTTTTCCTGGGATGATAAGTGTCAGCATATAGCAGATGAAGGAGCCCTGGTGGTACAACATTTAAATGATGAGTTATTAAATGAAAGACCAGTGGTTCAAAGCCACCAGCAGCTCTGTGGGAGAAAGACGTGGTAGTCTTCATCCCTAAATCTCACAGTTAGTGAACCTTGTGGGGCAATTGCACTCTATCTACTGGGTTGTTATGTATCACAGTTGACTTGACATCACACAACAATGTAAAATATAGAAAAAATGCAAATTACTCTATAGTGTGCCTCAGTCTTTCCAGGCCACAGGAGTATTGAGGTTGGGAAAAATTGAGGCTAATAGACGAGTGAGTGCAACATGTACATAGAAAAGATGATAAAGAAGAACATCTATAAAACTTTGCAGATGTGTGATACACACCATGCTTGTCACCTTTTCCTTCCAGTCTTTGTCAAAGAGATCAGCTTCACTGGAAGGGAATCCACATTATGGACTTGAAACCCAGGCATAGAAAGAAACAAACATTGATTTCAATCCTCTGAGATTCTATGTTTCATTGTATTCCATTTCCTGCACAATTCTATTTTAATGTTTGTGCAAGATCAGAAAGTAGAAGCAAAGCCACACTGCATTGAATAAGAAAGAAGAATTGATGTGCTTGAATTTTGGTGCTAGAAAAGAATATTAAAAGTACAACAATAACAATATTCTCCCGACAACTGCTTGGCTGCTTCCCAGAAGATCACATGAAGGGGGTGGTCACACTGTGTTGGATCATATGGGAGAATCCTGGCCCACCAAGGTGACATAACACCTAACAGTCATGGTCGCTTCTTTCACTTCCTCCTCTTTCCTAGTCCTTTTAACTTTATCCTTGAGTAAATATTGTCCTTTGAATCTTAAATGGTTAATTACTCTTATATTTCAGACACTTAGGACCATATTCTTGGGGGAGCCACCAGTCTCAATTTGAACAATAAGCCAGGTGTCATTAATTATTGTTTTGTTTTGATTTTAAATTTTCTTCTACTGTATTCAGGACCCCTATTGTTCTCACAATGTTTTTATTTGGGGTTTTATGGTGCCTATTACCTGATTCCATCGACACCTCATGATCACACAGGCTGGTTGATGTGCTTCTTCCATGTGGGCTTGTTTCTTCTCTGCTAGATGGCTGCTTATTTAACTTCAAGCCTTTAAGACCCCAGATGCTATAACTTTTGATAGCCACGCACCATCAGCTTTCTTCACCACATTTGCTTATATACCCATTTTGTCTTCAGCAATTGTCAGGAGGATGAATATCATAGAATGCCAGGTTTTTAGAATAAAGTGTTTTTGCATTGAGAGAAGGCTTGAGCAGAGGCCCAAAGTCCACCCACTTCCTCAATGTATTGCTATATAAATATATATATACACAGGCCACTACCTTTATTTTTATGAATTAATATATTTACATAAGTATACCCCTATGTTTATACCTCTATCCATAGCTTTGCATCCTAGACCTTTCCTCTGTTTCCTTTTACCTTCCTTCTGGCCCACCATCACATTTGCTCTTCTTCTTCCTCTTAGTAATTCCTTTCAGCTAGAATGCTCTTGTTCTAATACCACTGGGATCTCTATGCCCCTCTCATTGTTTATTTAATTCCCTAGTTGTTCCCCTGTCTATGGTATCATTTGCTCACTATTCCTTACCCCCTCACCCCAGCTTCCTCCAAAACCATCAGTCGCATTGCTTTCTCCTCTGGCTTGTTTCCCATGCCTCTCTTATATTGGTAGACAAAACAATAATAACAGAGACAAAACAAAAAGTAAACAAATCATTGAATAAAAAGAGAATAGACCAAGAGAAAAAGAATACATAATTCCAGGTCTGTTTGCTGACCATTATGACTATCTCCCCACTGGTCCTGGGGGTTCTGAGAACTGCCCCTCCTGTACTGAAGTCTATTTTGGGGGCTCCTTTGGGGTTTTGTGGCTTTGATTGGCTCCTGTTGCTGATCTGTTATATATTCCCTTCTTGCTTTGCTCCATTGTGGGGTGGTCAGAGTGGACTCACTCCCTGCTCTGTGTCCCCAGTATTGTCATCTGCCTGGGTATACTCCATCAAAGGGGCATCATGTCTCAAGCTGTTGTGGGCCCTACAGTCCTCTCTGTGCTTTAGCAGCTCCTTGTAGGGATGCTGTCCTCAGGGCGTGGTATATAGTTCCTTGATGTCTTTTTCCTTCTTAGTTTGCTTCTGTATAGGTGTGGCAGGCCAGACCTTCTCCCCGACCTGTAGGTTTAGTGTTGTCCTCTGTAGGACATACCTCTGGTGGTGGTGGTGTGGATGGGGTGTCAATTTTACTCTGATTGGTGCCAGCCCTGCAGACCCCTCTGTTCATGAGTTGCTCCATGTGGTTATTTAACCCTTAAGGTTTGGCATGCCATGGTGGGGTTTGCAATCATGATCCCATTTCTGTGGAGACGTAAGCAATACCCACTCCCAGGGTGGATTAGTGTCCTTATCCCCCAATGCCATCGTCTCCTTCTTTTTTTCCTCTCTTTTTCTCCATGCCCCCTCTTCCCTTTCCCATTCTTTGTGTTGGAATGACATTTGCATCATTTCCTTTGGTGTGTCCCCTGTCCAATTGCCTGCACTTCAGCCCTTAAAATGTGAGATAAGTGGCTTTTATTCTGCACCTACGGTGCTGATTATAGTAGTGTCAGTGGAGTCCCATTGTACTTGTCCTTTTGTGATTGCCTAACTTCACTTAGCAGAATTTACTCCAACTCTTCACATGAGACATGTGCTTCATGTGATCATCCATGCTTTTTAGTGATATGTGATTCTCCATTGTGTGTATGTGCCAGAATTTTCTAATCCACTTGGCTATCGATGGAAATTTCGGTTACTTCCAATTCTTTGTGATTATGAATTGTGCTACAATAAACAGTAGAGTACAGGTGACTGGTCTTGCTCTATTTCTTACTTTTTCTGGGTATATGCCCTGTAGAAGGATTGCTGGGTCATATGGTTCTTCAATTTCCATTTGCTTTAACTATCACCAGATGGCTTTCCACAGGGGAAATACGTAACTGAATGACCACCAGCAGTGAAGGATAGTTCCTATGCCACCACATCCCACCAACATTTGTTACTCTCTGATTTTCTGATTGTGGCTGTCTTCAAGGATGTCAGGTGTTATCTCATAGATATTATAATTTGCATTTCTCTAAGGGATAACAATCGGGTGCATTTTTTCATATGTTCATTTGCCATTGAGGTCTCTTCCCTAATGAAACTTCTGTTCAGGTCATTTGCCACTTTCTCACAGGTTTAACTGTTTGTTTCATTTTACAGTCTAGGAAGGTATTGTAGATTTTAGTAATAAGCCCTGTGTCTGTTGTGTCATTGCTAAAATTCCTCTCCATGTCTGTGGGTTCTCTTGTTACTCTCTTGGTGAAATCCTTTGACACACACAGGTGCTTTATCCTTAGTATATCCCATTTATCAATTTCAACTTCATTGGTGTGTGTACACTTCCCTATTACACTTAGCTTATGTGTGTATTCCTTGTGCCAGTGTTCTTAGGTTTGTCCTGATTTCTTAGTTGATGGTACTGATAGTTTGGGGTTTTATTTCTATATATGTGATCCACCTTATTTGTTCTTGTGCCAAGACCACTTGTTAAAGAAGACATCCGCCTCCCACTTTATGTTTTTGGGGCCTTTGTAAAAAATCAGTTCACTATATGCTGATGGCTTTCTTTCTGATTTTTCTGTTCTTTTCCATTGGTCTGAGTATGTGTCATTATTCAAGCACCCCACTGTTTTGACCACTGTGGCTGTATAGAAGGTGAGAAACCCAGGTAAGGTAAGCCCTCCAACTTTGTCCTTTATGAGGAGTTCTCTGCTAATTCTGGGTTTCTTCCCTCTCCATAGGAAACTGGTGTTCAGGTTTTCCAATTCTTTGAAGAAGGTTGTTGGTATTTGAATCAGTATAGTGTTAAATTTATATAGTGTCTTGGGCAAGATTGATAACTTTGCTATATTGAGTCTTCTGATCCATTAGCATGGGATATTCTTCCAGTTTATCGAGGTTGCTTTTGATTTCCTGTAGTAGGGTTCTGTAGTTTACCTCAAATTTTTTTTTGGTTAGATATATCCTTGGATATTTCAATTTGTTCTTGCTACCGGTCTGTCGATTCTATTTGATCCTTTCAAAGAACTGGCTTTTGCGCCATTGATTCTTTGCATTGTTCTCTTGCCTTCCCACTCATTTAACTCTGCTCTGATTTATATTTTCTTTTCTTTTGATTTTGGGGCAGTTGTTCTGGTCTGTTTTAGTTGGAGGTTTTGTGATAGCATATCTGTCATAAGTCTCTCTTCCATTTTCCTGTATGCATTAATCGCTATCAAACTTCCTCTGATAACTGCTTTTGCTGTAGCCTATAGGTTTAGGTACATTTTATTCTTATTCTCATTAGTTTTTAGACACTTTCTAATTTCCTCTCTAATATGGCCAGTACCCATTTGCATTGCAGAAGATCATTATTCATCCTCCAGTTGTTTGCCCTTGTTTTTCTTGTTCTTTTCTTAATCTCCAGCTTTATGGCATGCTGTCCTGATAGGGATGGCTCAGTAATCTCTATGTGTTTGAATTTACTCAGGCTCGACTTGTGCCCCAGCATGTAATCTACTTTTGAAAATGAGCCATGTTCACTCAAAAAGAATGTGAATTTATTTGCATTTGGATGGAGAGCTCTATAAATGTCTGTCAGGCCAATTGCCTTATTGTAATGTTTAGCTTTGTAGCTTCCTTGCTGAGCTCCTTTATTATTGATTGAGTCTGTGATTGATTTTTAAATCCTTGAATAGTTTGATGATTTTCATGGGGATCTTGTTACACATGCATATATTTATTTTACTTATTGGTTCCTGGTCTACTGATCTTTTGAGCATTCTATAGTACCCATCCTTGACTCTTGTTAAGGTTTGCACCTTGCGGCCAATTTTCAGATATTAGGATTGAAATCTGTGCTTTTTAAAATTTTCTGTTTTCCTGATATATTTTTCCATCAGCCTTCCATTCTTATTCTGTTTTTGTTTGCCAGTTAAGTTGTGTCTCTTGCAGGCAACAAATTGATGGGTTATGTTTTCTGAGCCAGTGTGCTAACCTTTGTCTTTTACTGGGTGTGTTTGGGCTCTTGACATTCAGAGTTATTACCACCATCTGTGGATTCATTGCTTTTGGCTTTTACCTTTTGTGTTGGGTGTTTCCCAATCTCTATTTCATATCAGTGTTCGGTGTTTATATGTGGGGCTTCATTCTTGCCTGCTTTTCCCTCTGAGGCAATGATATCTTGGTAACTGTTTTTGGTACATTGGCTTCTGGATGGAGTTGAACTAGATGGTGGTCTCCAGCTTGTGCTTAGTGGATGTTGTTCTTCTGACCACAGTGAGTTGGCAAGGATCTAATGTAGGGTTAGGTGTCTTATGGTGAATTCTTTGAGTTTTTTCTTGTCTGGGAAAACTCTTACCTCACCATTTCTTTATAGATAGCTTGAGAAGGTAGAGAATTCTCAGGTTGGTACTTTTTTCTTTCAACTTTCAGAAGATGTTACTCCACTCTCTCCTCCTCTTCGTCGAGGTATCTGCTGATATGTCTGAGCATATTTCTACCTGAGCATTGTATATGAACATCTGTTTTTCTCTTCCTGCCCTTAAAATTTCTTCTTTTCCCTCAAAGTTGGATAATTTAACTATTATGTGCCTTGGTGTGTTATTCCCAGAGTTTAGTCTAGCTGGTGTCTTCTTTGCTTCCTGTATGAATGCCTGCTCTTCATTCATTAAGATGGGGAAATTTACTTCCAGGTATTCCCTAGATAATTTAGCTGTAGACTTCTTCATTGTGTCTTGTTCTAGAAGACGAATTATTGGAATGGTGTTTCTCTTCATAGCATCTGTCATAGTTCTCAGGTTTACTTCTGCCTCTTTGATTAACTTGTTTGACTGTCTTTCCATTTGCTGAAGTCTGCCTAATTGTTCTCAAGATCGCTGGTACCTTCTCCACATCTTCTAATCTGTTGGCGATGTCTGGGATCTTGAGTTTTGCTTCGGTTAACTCATCCATTAGTTCTTGTATTTCCTTTTGGTGTGTGGACTTCATCCTCTATCACTGAACCCTTATTCTGCATTGCTTCCCTCATATGCTAAGCAGCATTCTGAAAATTAAAATTTTTTTTGCAGATCAAGACTGTTTCTTCTATGACTGTCCTTAGGTTTCAGATTTCTTTCCACTGTTGAGTGTTGTTTTTCTTGATTTCTTGTTGAGGATGCTGAGTTATCTTTCTATCTACGTGTTATTTTGGAAGAACTGGGTTCCATGTTCTTGGGAGACCAAGGGGTCCTGAACTCTTTCACAGTGTGACTGGTAAGAGTGGATTCATGGAACACCTGTGGCATATTATGATGGTGAGTTGGGATGCTGTGTAGGTGAAGTACCATGGCAAATCAGTGGTTGTAGGTGATGGGGGCCTCAGAGAGTGTGCTGAAGCTGGTGACTGTAGGTATGCCATTGGGCTAGGTTGGGGTGGGACTGTCACGTGGGCATGGGTCTGGTCTGGACTCAGCTAGGCAGTATTTCTATTCCCAACTTTTTGAGGCAGTGCTACACTAATTTCCTCAGTTTTTGCACCTTTTTGTGTCCAACGAGTGTATAAGGGTTCCAATATCACTATATGCTCTCTGGTGTTTATTGTTTTCTGTTGTATTGAACTGTCCTATTAATTGTAGGATCAGGTGATATCTCATTGTTATTTTGATTTCATCTGTTGTCTGTGATCTTATTGAAGGAGATCATCACATTAATGGCTCTAGTGACAGGCCTTCTCTTTTTTTAAAATAAAGTCTTTTTTAAAATTAAAAGATCAATTTTGGGGGGGACACTTACAACTCTTATAACAAACCATACATACATCAATAGTATCAAGCATATTTTCACATACTATTTATACTTGTGTTTAAGCCAAGTTATTCAGCACATTAAAAATTTTTTTAAACATTTTATTAGGGACTCATACAACTCTTATCACAGTCCATACATATACATACATCAATTGGATAAAGCACATCTATTCATTCTTTGCCCTAATCATTTTCAAAGCATTTGCTCTCTGCTTAAATCCTTTGCATCAAGTCCTCTTTTTCCCCCTCCCTCCCTGTTCCCCCTCCCTCATGAGCCTTTGATAATTTATAAATTATTATTTTGTCATATCTTGCCCTATCCGGCATCTGCCTTCATCCCCTTTTCTGTTGTCCATTCCCCAGGGAGGAGGTCACATGTAGATCCTTGTAATCAGTTCCCCCTTTTCAACCCACTCACCCTCTACCCTCCTAGTATCGCCCCTCACACCCCTGGTTCTGAAGGTATCATCCACCCTGGATTTCCTGTGCCTCTAGCTCCTATCTGCACCAGTGTACAACCTCTGCTCTATCCAGACTTGCAAGATAGAATTCAGATCATGGTAGTGGTGGGAGGCGGGGAAGCATTTAGGAACTGGAGGAAAGTTGTATTCTTCATCGGTGCTATGTCACATCCTGACTGACTAAGCTCCGCCTCTAGACCCCTCTGTGAGGGGATCTCCAGTGGCCGACAAATGGGCTTTGGGTCTCCACTCTGCACTTCCCCTTTCATTCACTATGGTAAGATTGTTTTTTGTGATGATGCCTTATACCTGATCCCTTTGTCACCCCGTGATCGCACAGGCTGGTGTGCTTCTTCCATGTGGGCTTGGTTGCTTCTGAGCTAGATGGCTGCTTGTTCACCTTCAAGCCTTTAAGACCCCAGACACTATCTCTTTTGATAGCCGGGCACCATCAGCTTTCTTCGCCACATTTGCTTATGCACCTGTTTGTTCTCAGCGATCGTATCATGGAGGTGTGCAGCCAATGATATGATTTTTTGTTCTTTGATGTTGATAACTGACCCCTTAGTAACCACGTGATCACACAGGCTGATGTGTTCTTCCATGTGGGCTTTGTTGCTTCTGAGCTAGATGGCTGCTTGTTCATCTTCAAGCTTTTAAGACCCCAGACGCTATCTCTTTTGATAGTTGGGTACCATCAGCTATCTTCACCACATTTACTTGTTCACCTGTTTTGGCTTCAGCAGTTGTGTCGGGAGGGTGAGCATCATAGAATGCCAATGTAATAGAAGAAAGTATTCATGCATTGTGGGAGTGCTTGAGTAGAGGCCCAAGGTCCTCCTGCCACCTTAGTACTAAACCTATAAATGTAGGCACATAGATCTATTTCCCCATCCTCATATGTATATTTGCATGTACATGTCTTTGTCTAGACCTCTATAAATGCCCTTTGCCTCCTAGTTCTTTCCTCTATTTCCCTTGACTTTCCTCCTGCCCCACCACCATGCTCCATCCCCATCTGGGTCACAGCTATACCTCTTCTTTACATTACCTTACCCTTGATCATTCCCTACCAGGCCTGCCACTCCCCCCTCGCCACCAATTTGGATCCCATGTTGTTCCCTTGCCCCTGGGTTAGTTAGCACCACTTTCTTAACCCCCACCTCCCCCTATCCCAAGTCCCCCTGGAACTGTCGGTCCTGTTGTTTTTCCTCCAGTCTATCTTATTTATCCAGCCTATCTTATTTAGACAGACCTGTGGAGATAATAACATGCACAAAAACAAGACAGAGGAAAACCAAGCAACAGTATACAACAAAACAACAACAAACCAGTGACAAAGAACAAAACAAAACACATCAAGAAAGAAAAGCTTGTAGTTAGTTCAAGGATCATTTGTTGGCCTTTAGGAGTGTTTTCCAGTCCAGTCTGTTGGGGCACCACACCCTGGCCCCAAAGTCCACTTTCAGCATTCCCTGGGGACCTTGCCGCTCCATTCCCTTGCTGTTTTCTGCTGCACTCCCCCAGTGCTTTGCCTCGGTGTGGTGGGATCAAGTCAGGTGCAATTCGCACACTGTGTCTCCGGTGCTGTCCCTGTAGCACCATTGATCACTGAAGGGCATCATGTCTCATAGTGGGGCCAGCCATGTTGTCCTCTCTGTGGACTGGCTGCTCTAATCAGGAACATCATCCTCATGGCCTGATGGGCCATGCTGTGCTCCACTCTCTCCTCCTCCCCCTTCATCTGCTCCCTTGGGCTCTCATCTGATATGTCCCTCTCCTGGAGCTGCAGAATCAATGTCGTCCTTTGAAACAAATTCTTCTGGGGGAGGGGCAGGAATCCACTTAATTTTTGGTACTGGGGACAGCCTCCCAGACCTCTCCACTGGTTCCCTACTCCATGCCAGAATGTTGCATTCACACCTTGCGGCACTGGGTTGAAATCTGGTCCCTCTTTCCCTGTGGAGATATAAACAATACCCTCCCCTTGGTTGGGTTAAGTGTCTCATGCCCCGTTCCCCTTTTCTTCCTTATATTCATCCTTTTATTTTTTCTTTCCCCACCTCCTCCCCAGTTGTCTACCATGTGCATTCCTGGATTTGATCTGGTCCCTGCCATACTACACAGTCCTTACCCCAAGAATGTTTGTATACAGTAGCTTTTTCCCCTATGCCCCTTTTGCATTTTTTTTAATACTTACCTCAGCGGGCTCATGTTGTACTTGTCCTTTTGTGCCTGACTTACTTCCTTAGCATGATTTCCTCTAGTTCTTCCCATGCCGCTATGTGCTTCATAAGTTCATGACTGCTTTTTCGTGATGTGTAGTACATTTTTAATGCAGTTTTGTGGTAAAATTAGGTGCCTCGGCTAATAGTCGGGTCGCCTTATACTCAAGTATATATGGTATGTGGCTATGATTATTTTCTAAACATTAACTTTTTAAATCATTTTATTAGGGACTTATACAACTCTTATCACAATCCATACACATATCAATTGTGTAAAGCACATTTGTACATTCATTGTCCTCATCATTCTCAAAACATTTGCTCTCAACCTAAGCCCCTGGCATCAATTCCTCATTTTTCCCCTTCCCTCCCTGCTACCCCCTCCCTCATGAACCCTTGATAATTTATGAGTTATTATTTTGTCATATCTTGCCCTATCTGATGTCTCCCTTCACCCACTTTTCTGTTGTCCATCCCCCAGGGAGGAGGTCACATGTAGATCCTTGTAATCGGTTCCCCTTTCCAACCAAACCTCTCTCTACCCTTCCAGTATCGCCACTCACACCACTGGTCACAAACGGATTATCCGCCCTGGATTCCCAGCGTTTCCAGTTCCTATCTGTACCAGTGTACATGCTCTGGTCTAGCCAGATTTGTAAGGTAGAATTGGGATATGATAGTGGGGGAGGAGGAAGCATTTAGAAACTAGAGGAAAGTTGTATGTTTCCTCTTTGCTACATTGCACCCTGACTGGCTAATCTCCTCCCTGAGACCCTTCTGGAAGGGGATGTCCAGTGGCCTACAAATGGGCTTTGGGTTCCACTCTGCATTCCCCCCGCTCATTCACTATGATAAAATTTTTTGTTCTGATGATGCCTGATACCTGATCCCTTTGACACCTCATGATCGCACAGGCTGGTGTGTTTCTTCCATGTGGACTTTGTCGCTTCTGAGCCAGATGTCCGTTTGTTTACCTTCAAGCCTTTAAGACCCCAGATGCTATATCTCTCGATAGCCAGGCACCACCAGCTTTCTTCACTAAACATCTACTTTCTATTGAGCCCTTCGTATCAAATCTTTTTCCCTTCTCCTCTGCCCCCACCCTCATGACCCCTTGATAAATTATAAATGAATACTTTTACATCTGACCCCTGTCTCCCTCTCCCCGTGGTTTCTGTTGCTCGTCCCCCTGCTGGAAGTGCGGTTATGTGTTGATCACTTTGATTGGTCCCCTCTTCTTTTCCTCCTCTCCCCACCTTCCTGTGGTCACTACTTCTTAAATAACGTTTTAGGAAACTTTATTGAAAGACATAGACACTTGAAGAGAAGTATTTACTATGAAGCTATTAATGCTTAAACATCGTGCTATCATGTCTTTTCTCTTTCTACAGTGTATCCTTATCTGGTTGCTATTAATTTTACTTTTTATTTCTGCTTATGTGAAATGTAATTTGGTGTAGTTTTCATTATTTTTGCTATGCTTTGGATATGTTGAGCTTCTTGTTACCTGTGGATTATTCCTTTTCACAAAAGGTGGAGAAATTTTAACCTTTATATCTTCAAATATTTTTCTTTCTGCTTCTCTCATCTGGGGACTATAATGCTGTGGTAGTTATATAATCATTTGTCAAATTGAGAACTAAGAGTGAAGGCATGGGCTCTAGCCTGTCACTGGGTCATAGCCAATGAGGCCTCTGTGTGGTCATGGCCTTCTCCTGAGAATTCTGGGAAAACCTGTCTTTCTATCTTGGAGGGGGGAGACACCTCTCTCTCTCTCTCTCTCTTTTTCTCTCTCTCTCCCTCTCTCTTTCAGCTGACTTCCTTGGAGATTCACTACTGACAAGAAACAAGGTTGAGTTGTGCAAGACATCCTTGAGGAGAAGCTGCATAGACCTACCTACCCTGATGCAGCCCTGAAAGCTGGAGAAGTCATGTGGAGACCCCTGCCAGTGCTGAGATGCTTATAATGCCACTGGATCCAAAGACTTTCAACCCACTGGCCTGTGATCATCCTGCACTCAACATCATTGCATGTGTTTTTTGAGTCTGAAGAGGTCTACATAAATTGGTAGCAGACACATGGGCTAATATAGTACTATTGGGTTTCGACTAGACTGGATTGGATGCTTTCGTAATGTACAATTACCCTTTATATAAAACCTCTTTTATATACACATCAATTTCTATGACTTTGTTTCTCTTGTCTGAACAGACTAACCCAAATTCTATGTGATTTATACTGCTGGAAATTGTCTCACATCTCATTTTCTTTTCTCTTTATATTCCATTATAAATGGTTTTTATTTGTATGCCTTTAAATGAATTAACAAAATGTTTAATATATGATTATCCCCTGTCCAATGCATTTTTAATCACATATTTTGATGTTTCATTCCTGAAATTGGAATTTGGTTCTCTTTTACTTTTCACATATCTCTTTTAATATATATATATGCATACATTAATAATTATATAAAATACTCTTGTCTGCTAATTCTTACATTTCTGTCATTTCTGACACAGTGTCAGTTAATTTTCTCTTTATAAGGGACCATACTTTTTTTTTACTAGTAACTTTTAATTGGATGCCACATATTATAAGTTTTATCCATCTGGTATTTTATATTTTGGAATTCTTATAAAATTTATTGAACATGTAGTTCTGGGATGAAGTTGCACTTTTGGGGGAGCTAGTTTGATTCTTCTTTCAAGATTTGTTAGGCAGGATTTGATTAATGCTCATTCTAGGCTCCCCTTGGGCATAATTCTTCTAAGCATTCTACCCAATACACTCTGAATCATGGAATTTTCTAAACCAGTTAATGAAAACAGACACTACTCTTTTGTCATGGATTGACACTGCTACCTTTGATCTTTCCGGTAATTCTTTCCCCAACAGTGGGCACTTTTCTTCTATGCATGTACTTATCATTCTATTGGATGCTATATTTATGGATGCTCAAGTGCTTTTGGTCTGTTTGCACCGCTCTCTGCTCTGATCTTCTGTTCTATTCATTGCAGTTATTTTGGTTTTCTAGTTCCATCTTGTCACTTGTAGAGTCTGCCTCAGTTTCTCTTTCCTTAACTGTGGTTCAAAAACTTCTCTCAAGACAGTAAGCTCTGGCATTCTTTATTTATGACCTTATTTGTGTCCCATATTTGGGGATGCACTGTCTTTCATTGCTGATACCATATCTTGGAATGACCCACAGGCCCTTGCCTTATACTTCGTTTATATTAATCATTTGTATTCATTTTCTTAACAATGTCCCTCAATCCAAAGGGTATCAACCTCCAGTCTCACTACTGTTCCCTTCAAAATGAACTTTACAAAACAATTTAGAAGATTATAATATCAGTGCTAAGTGCCATATTAGATGCCTGTTTTAAGAGCACTTCTAAGTGTCATTCATGTAAAAGGGAGGTAGCTGATGAAAATATGGGGTTGGAAAACCATATTTTCTTATTCCCTAGAGAAAATAAGACTTGAATTGGTTCTCAAAATAAAATAAAAGTAAACATGAGCGAGGAAAATAAAACTAGGAGAAAGGTAGTCAAAGGCAAACATATCCCTGCCTTCTAAGGAGTTACATTTTAATCAGAAAACACAAGAATTTATTGCACAACAAAATGTAACGAAGTGAACATGACTGGCATGTCTTTCATCTAAAAAGGGAAGACAGCGTTAATTCAGTGGCTTTTAGCACTTGAAATTCTGTAGATCTTTTGAATTAGTATTTCAGAAGAGGATAGCTACTGAACTCATTAGTTTATATGGTGAAGAAGAAGAGAGAGAAGGAAAAAGAGTCAAAGGAAGAGTAGAAGGAGATGGAAGAGAAGGAAGAGGAGGAGGAACTACAGGTAATTTCTTTATTAAGCCACATGTTTTCATAAAACACAGGTTTCCTTGAGAATCTTCATGAAGTTGTGACAAGCCATTGCTTGTTTGCTGGCTGATTTTATTTCCAAAGCGTACACTGGGCTATTCTGTCAGTGAAATGTTGCCTATTCTTTCCCACTTGCTTCCGCCTCTTGAAGGTTGCAGCTTTCACCTTGGCACAGTTGGAGCCTTGAAATTAACTAGTTCCCATTTGCTGTGAATATTCTGCTCCTTGGTTGCTCCGCCATAATCTTTCTGTAACAAGAAGAGATGATTTATTTCCTCTTAAAATGCGCAATTCTTTTTGCTTTTCTGAGGTTGGTTTATATGATGCCTGCTATGTGCTTATTCCTTTTACAGGAGCACACAGAAGTGAGCAGAGGAAAGTGTTCTAAGAACAAACTCCCGAGTGTATAAAATCACCTGTTACCCTTCCCAAGCCGACCATTCTCCATTAAATGCTCTTGGTTTCTTAGCCTCAAGATCCAGAGGAAAATGTAGACACATGACATCGAATCTTATTTCATTAAAAGCATCTCTCTCTCTCTCTCTCTCTCTCTCTTTCACGCACACACACACACACACAGAGAGAGAAATAACATTCTCAGGGAGTCACAATACAAGAATAAATATTATAATATTATTTCTTAACATTTAATAACACCTGCAATAGTAGATACGGAACATAAAATAAGAAGGGGTGGAACCTGCTTTTAGAAAAGCTAAAAATGAAAATGTAGAACATGATAAGCAAACCATACATATAAACAAAAGCACTGGAAAAAAGAGGGAAGCAAGCAAACAAATAGCACATTAAAACCAAACTCTTTTCTGACCCACTAGGACCCTAGAAGACAGTGAACTGCTCAAGAGCATTTCTAAGGCTTTGAAACTTCTCAGTGCCTACTTCTCTTCTTCCTTCCATGGAGGGTGGGTTTAAACTTCAATCTAACAGCACACCCAAACTACACTACCAGGACTCTTTTAGAAACAAAAAGGGGAGGGCAGATGGCTGAGCCTTTGAATCTGGATTTTAAAAATTCCCTGGAAACTGTGGAAAGGATTAAAAAAAAAAAAAACCCCAAACATTTTCTTTTATTTTTTTCTCAGTCCCATTTTGCTTGTTTGTATTTAATCAAGATTTGCTGTAAACAGTGGAGGCCAGTGTCTCTCAATCATGGTTACTATTAAGGGGGTTAGATACACAATTCCTACTTACAATCACTACTATACTTTGATGGGGGGAAAAAAATGTTCCCAACCCACTCCGGTTTACATTTGCCCCGTGGGTTTTCTAAAATTGGCCTGGAAAGTGCTAATCGAGTGTTTTGGAACTTGGAGTTCTTTGTGGTTTTCTAAGTCCCCTTTTAAAAGTCAGTCCTACTTAATGCCTTATCGCCATCTAATCAGGGCTTTTGTGTGACTGGAAATTTAGAACCCAAACCCATGGCAGATAAGAGACCTGGAGGTACGATCTCACAAAGAAAACATCTGAACGTTGATGCGATTACCAAGAACAGCATATTCCCCTGTGCTCTGTGGTTCTGGAAGCCACCCAAGTTATTAATAGCTATGGTGACAGGACTGTGCATTATATTGTTTCCTCATCGACGAGAACGGAATGTTAGGCTGTGGGGATTGTGACATGGAAACTATGTGAGTTGGCCGTCTTGTGTGCTTGCCCCCCCTCCCCTTTTGAGGGCTTTCTGTCCTTTGTGCTTTTTACCACTGTTTGTGGACAAACATCTGAGAGACTGATGAAGAAGAAATGACCTCATGGAAATCATTCTTGTGGTTCTCTTGTGGGGACCCACAACTGATGCAAAATAAGGTGCACACATTTTGATCAACACCCTCCCAATGCATCCAGAAAGGAATAGTATGTGAGTTGGTTCCCTGCTTTTGGTGAGGTCCACTGTATCTTTTGGCTCTGAATTAGTGGACTGAAATGCCCATCATGTCCCAGGCTAGCCTCTCCTCTCCATTAGGTCAAAAAGGTAGTAGCTGTTGCTACAGAGGCTGGAGTTACCTTTAAAGGGAACACAGATTTGGGGTGGCCAAAGACTCAGCCCAGAGCTCCAGGGACCCAGAGATAGACTGAGTGCCTCGGGCCAGGGGCAGAGGAACAGAGGCAATTTTGTTTTATTTATTAATTACTCTGAGACAGCATAAACTATTTCTTCATTTATTCATTAGTTATTAGTGCAATTCTTCTGTCATTTATTCAACAGGGCATTGTGTTAGTCTGGGTAGACTAGAGAAACAAACCTACAGATTCGCTCAAGTTGACAGAACATCATATAACTGCCACAGGCATCAAGCATATGCAATTTAAGAAGAGTACCAATGTTTTCATGGTGCTCTCTGCAGCACATATTAATGTATCTTTGCTTCTTAAAGATTTTAAAATGGAAAAATGCAATCTGGGGAGATACTCATCCATCCCCTTATTTGATAATTAATTTAATCTAATCTCTAATCAATCTGCTCTGATAAAAGCTTAGATTCTGATACTATGTGCACTGTGGTTATTGCTCCTTTACTCAAGAGTCCCAATTTCCACATCCTCGAGGCCTCGCACACTGACTAATTGTTTAGAAAGTGCTCAGAATGTCGGTTGATTGCAGCAACAAACTATGATCTTCTATTTAGAATTTCCTTGGAAACTCATTTACTTTGGGATATATTTTCTCTTTTGGAATAATCAGGAAATGAAAGATCACAGCTAATTAAATACATATTAATTTAATTCAGAAAAGAATTCTACTACACATCTAGTTCAATTTTGGTTTTAATGATAGGCTATGTATTTAAGTTGTGAAATGGACAGAACTCTAGTGATGTTTTTCTTGCTTTGGTTTCCTAATTCCCTTAGACTTTATGAAGACTCAAGTCTTAATTCTTTCCATTTTCATTTTGTCATGCTTGCTGCAATGTTAGATAGCACTGTGCTTATTTGGCAACTTATGTTCCAGTGGCCCCATCCAGGAGGCATTGTGCTAGTCAGACTGTATTCTTCCTCCTGAGTTCCCACTTGGTCAGGTGACATGTTCTTTTCTATTACATAACCTTTGAAACATTACTTGCATTTTTTAGACCCTATGATTTTGACTTTGATAAGTTCTGGCACTCAGAGTTCCCTGTGTCTCTTTGTGTTTTCCTTTGGGCCTGCCGGAGGCAAGGTCCCACACTGTCAAATCATTAGGAGCAGGGCTTTACTTCCAGTCTTAAATCATTTTTATTTTCTTCATTTCAAAGAGATGCTCTGTCCTAGGGATAGCTGAGTGCATGCATATATTTCTCCTGCATCTAATCTTTGTTGTTGTTTTCTTTTGGTTTGTTATTATGTAAATCTATGTATATAGTCTCAAATTTTATTATATTTCCTTGAATGATCCATCCCTCTCTCTGATTAGAAACCTTTCTTCTCATTTGAGATCTATCTTTATTTTTATTTGATACATGCTACTTTCTGGGCACAACAAAGTGGAAAGAATAAACAAACAAACAAACAACAACAACAAACCCTCACAGCCATTAAGTCAATTTTGGCTCACAGCAACCCTATAAAACAGGGTAGAACTTTGTCTGTGGGTTTCTAGAATGTAAAACTTTATGGGAGTAGAAAGCCTCACCTTAATCCTACAGAGAAGCTGAGATGTTGAACTGTTGGCCGTGAGGCTATCAGGCTAGCGTACTACCACAAGTCCCAGAGCAAGGAGACCTTGGCTGTAAAATACGGACCTGGTGATAGAAGTTAAGCTGGAGAAGGTATGATAAAATTTTGCGGGCCCAATGACTTCTTCGTTGCAAATGCATTTTTTCAAACACATAAACAGAAATTGTATATATGGATCTCACCAGATAGGCTACTCAGAAATGAAATTGACTAAATCTATGGGACAAGACAACGGAGAAGCTCAATACGAGTAGATGAAATGAAGTCCGGACCTGATTGTGGGGCGGACCATCCATTGGTCACTGTAAGTGTGTTAGGCCAGAATAACTAGAGAAACAAATCCAGAGATCCTCAGATGTGTATAAAATAAAGCGTTATCTCAAAGAGCAATTGTATATTGATTAAAAATCCCAGGCAAGTCCAGATAAAGTCCATTAGTCTGATATTGGCCCATATGTCTGATAGTGGTCCACAAATTCCTTTTTAGAACCATGCAGTGCGTGCAATGATGTCAATGCAGGAAGATCACAGGCTGGTGAGTGAAACTTTTGGTGGGTCCAATAGTAGTGGAAGCATCTGCAGGACTCTGGCTGCCATAAGCATGGCTCCAGGTGGCTGGTCAACAATATGTGTAGCAGAGAGAGAGTGTTCCACCTCCAGGGAGGGAGAGAGGAGGTTCTCAGAATCCTTATGAGTAGGCCATGCCCGCAAGGATGAATCAGGCTATGACTGATGACAGGGTAGACTCCACTCCTTCACTCTTAATAAGCTCAAGTTGACATGAGATTATGTACCTTCCGCAGTAAGTTCAGGGTGAAGCTGATTAGAATTAAAGTAAGTCTAGGGGAGCCATATGACCTTGAATATATCCATCTTCATTTCTGGAATAGCTCCAGACTAGAGTTGGTGTGTTGAACACTACTGACAGAAAGCCTGGTGAGCTGTGGCATGGCATTAAGAACATCCTACATGTCAGTGACAGGCCATTGGAAAGACAAGAAAGAAAGAAAGATCAACGTGGAAGCCAGAAGAAACTCAAAAAGTAGCTCTTGAACGTAAGACAGTTAATTGAGGTTCATGGAAGAAATGATGAAACAGAGGAGGCATGTACAAAAATTTTAAGGTGCCTCAGAATAAAAAGTAAAGTGTCATAATGAAATGTTCAGAGAAAGTGGAGATAAAAAATCAAGTCAAGTCAATGGATATAGAAAACCATAAAAGAGGATCATGTTCAGGATATTGCAAGCTGAAAGAACTACAGAAAAAATTCAAGCCTCAAATTTCAATATTTAAACTATAGGCAAAATATTGATGCAAGAAGCAGCAACACAGGGTGGAGGGAACACACAGAAGTGGCATATGATCAAGGACCAGTGATATTGAAGGAATAAATCCAACCTACACTGAAGCCATTAGAGAAAAACAAGGTCCTAGAAATTGACAAAATACCAATTGAAATGTTTCCACAAGCTGATGAAGCACTGTAAGCCCTCATTTACCTATGACAAGAAATTCAGGAGACAGCTTCCTGGACAACTAAGAGGAAGGATTCATACTGCACCCAGTCTAAAAAAGGGATTCTCAATAGACTGTAGAAATTATTGAACAAAAGTGTTGAAAAATATGCACGTAAAATTTGGCTGGATATAGTTCAGGAACAGTTGTTGACATGGAGCTGTTGGTAGCCTGACAGGGCCTCTCAGAGGGCTGCCTCTCCAGATGCCTGCACAGGGCCACAACAAAGGGGCTCCCGAGAAATCAGGCACATTAATTAGACCCCAGTGGAAAGATCCAAAGTGAGCATCCTCAGACACAGGCTCCCCTGGACCCAGGTGGGGATGTCCATCTGGATGCACAGACTAGGCCGAACTACAGGATATTATGAGTCTAGACTCAGCCAATGAGGTTAGCCAGGACCTTCAAGCATGCCTCCCCAGGCAGAGAGGTCAAAGCAGCCATAGGCAGGCCACTGGCCTTTTTGATTCCTCCGACTCCCCTCTTGTTTGGGTATACTGTTGCAGGTCAGAGCGTGGGGGCGCACAAAAGCTGCCTGGACCCTGGGGCCCGAGTTTCCTCAGTCTTCTCTTCAGGGCTCTTTTTGGATTTCCTGCTCTTGGCCCCTGGGATTTCCTATGTATACCTGAAACTTCCCTTTTCCTTGATGACAAGGATCTATATGTGACCTCCTCCTTGGGGGAGGGGCAACAGAAAAGTGGGTGAAGGGAGACGTCAGATAGGGCAAGATATGACAAAATAATAATTTATAAATTATCAAGGGCTCAGGCGGGTAGAGGGAGTGTGGAGGGAGGGGGAAAATGAGGAGCTGATGCTAGGGGTTTAAGAAGAGAACAAATGTTTTGAGAATGATGAGGGTAATCAATGTACAGATTGAGCTTTACACAATTGATGTATGTATGGATTGTGATAAGAGTTATATGAGCCCCTAATAAAACGATTACAAAAAGAAAAAAAGTCACATTACAAAAGTGCTTCTTCTGCATGGATTCTTCCAGGGTTTCGAAGCAAGAACTGAGACTTAAGCCATCCAGGAACCTAACCGAGCTACCAGAAATCCAAGCCAGATTCAGAACCTCTTCTGACTCCCAAGGCATAAGTCATACCATTGTTTTTATCCAATGGATCCTGGCTGAATACAGAGAACACCGCAAAAATGTTGACTTGTGCTATTGATTATGCAAAGGAATTTGAGTGAATCATAACCAGTGATGGATCACATTGAGAAGAACAGGAACTCCAGAGCACTTCACGGGCTCACAGGAAACCTGAACATGGACCAGCAAGTAGCTCTTTAATAAGACAGGGACACGATGTAGTTTAAAGTCAGGAAAAGTGGATGTCAGGGTTGTGTCCTTTCACCATTCTTATTTAGTCGGTGAGCTGAGTGTGTTGTACAAGCCGGGCAATATCAAGAATAAAAGGCATCCTTATTAATTATTACTAGATGCCATCAAGTCCATTCCGACTCACGGCGACCATATGTACAACAGAACAAACCAACTCCACCGTCCTGTGCCGTCCTCACAATTGTTCCTGTGCCTGAACCCCTGTGGCAGCCACCGTGGGAATCCATCTTGTCAAGGGTCTTCATTTCCGCTGCTCCTCTCAATATAAAGGTGTTCTTTCCGAGGGACAGCATCTCTCCTGATAACATGTCCAAAGTACATGAGACGGAGTCTTGTCATCTTTGTGTCTAAGGAAATTTCTGACGGGAGCTCATTTAAAACAGACTTTTGGTGGTTGCCCGTTGTTCTTTTGGCAGTTCAAGTTCCTTTCAATATTCTTCTTGAGCCAGTATCATCCAAAGGCACCCATTCTATGTGGTCTTCCTTATTCGTTGTCCAGCTTTGACGTGCACATGAGGTGAGTGACAGGGGCACCTTAGTCCTCGAAGTGACATCTTGGTTCTTCAGCAGTTAAAAAACACCAAACCTGTTGTGTTGCATGTTTCTTCATGAAATATTCGGTTTCATTTCTAGACTGCTGCTTTCATGAGCACTGATTGTGGACCCCCAAGCAAGGGAAGATCCTTAACAGCTTCCTTTTTGCCTTATATCATGATGTGAACAATCGGTCCAGTTAGGATCTTGGCTTTCTTTCCTTTGAGTTGCAATCCATACTGAAGGGTGCGGTCCTTGGTCTCTATCAGCAAGTGCTTCAGGTGCTCATCTTCATAAGCAAGCAGTGGCATCTGCATATCCCAGGGTCAGAGGAAGGCTTATTAACAAGTTTTGTTCTCCAGGTGACACAGCCCGGCTGACTGGCCAAAAGACACCTTGCTTGGCAAAGTCGGTCAAGGGAAAAACAGGAAAATCGGCAAGATGAATTGTCAAGTGACTGCACCATGAGCTGAAACATAACAGCAATTGGGAGGATGGCACAGGACCCGGCAGAGTTTGGTTCGGTGTACATAGTGTGGTTGTTACTCTGAAACAACTCAATAGCACCAATCAACAACTTTCTGGCTGTGGCAGAGCACTCTTTGGCTATTATTTCCTCTTTCTCTAACCACCTGGCTATGATTTATTTATTCTTTATATGTCATCTCCCTATCACCAACACACACAGATAAGAATTCTAGTCTCTATAGTTCTAATCCAGTGTTTGTTACAATCAATGGACTCATATTCTCTGTACATCATAATGACTAGCCTATAATTTTATAGTAGAGATAGTTAAGTAGCTAAGCAGTAGCTCTACCTAAAATGATGAAAATTAAGTTTTGCACAATTTACAAACTACTTTCACATCAACTTTCTCATTGAATACTAATTTCAAATCTTTGTGGAAAGATAAATGTTATTCCCATTTTACTGTTGAACATAGTGGAGATTAAAATAATGCCAATAACTTGTTCATGCTCAAACACATAGTAAGTGGGGGAAGGCAATGTATTCTGATACCACATTCTACTCCAGCTAACTAGATACCTTTACTCCTTCTTCTTTCTTTAAGTATTCCTTCTTCTGTATTTGCTACCTTTTAAACAATTGGTGTTTGCTATCTTTTAATACATGAATTTAACATACTAATATTGATTGCTACTTCTTATGTATTAGAGAATGCATTCATATTCTAAATTTATGTTTTTAATTAATATTCATTATAGTTACTTTACTTTTATTAACATTTAATTTCAGAATTTAATTTCATTTAAAATTATTTATGAAACATAAACATATGAAAAATAAAAATAAACTGAAAAATGAATGCTGAGAAGTCTTCCTTCCAGGTTTATACCTTATGTCTCATTGCCATCCATGTTTTTAAAAGTGAATTTGAAAGTTCTTATTTCTCTTTTTTACTGAAATAAATTATAGCATAATACACACCTTTACTTTTTTGGCAGATTGTAATAATTAATGAGTGTATCCTTGAAATCACTGTATGTTGGTCTGTACAGATCTTCCGCTCTCTCATTTCTTTCTTCTCTCTTAACAGATACCCAATACTACATTGTATGGGAACCTTATAATTTATTTAATCAATTTTCTATACTTGAACACTAAGTTATTTCCAATAGTTCTTGTTCCAAAGAATGTTGTAATGAATAACTATGTGCATATGTTGTTTTTAATTTGAGGAGTATATATTTCAGAGTAAATTTGTGCAAATGGGATTGCTAAGTCAAATGCATGTATAATTTTCTTAGATGTGACTCTATTTCCTTTCCAAGTGCTCATAAAATTTTGGTTTTGCCAACAGAATGTGTTGTCAAGCTTGTGAATATTTACAAATCCAATAGAAAAGAAATTATACTACATTTCATTCTTAGATTTTGAAACAAGAATAGTAAATACAAAATACTTCTGCTAAAATCAATTTGACAAATTCTTCATCTCTTTGTCATAACCAGTTTGTTGCTGGCTAATATTAATTCCTCTTTTAATTCAGTCAGCATGATTTGGTGCCCTGTAACTTCTGGCCTGAATTTTATTTTTTATTAAATCATTTTATTCGGGGCTCTTACAACTCATCACAATCCATACATACATCCATTGTGTCAAGCATATTTGTACATTTGTTGCCATCATCATTCTCAAAACATTTGCTTTCTGCTTGAGGCCTTGGTATCAGCTCCTCATTTTTCCCCTCCCTCTCCCTCATAAACCCTTGATCATTTAAAAATTATTATTTTGTCATATCTTAGACTGTCCGATGTCTCTGTACACCCATGTTTCTGTTGTCCATCCCCCAGGGAGGAGGTTATATGTAGATCCTTGTAATCTGGTCCCCTTATCTACCCCACCCTTCCAGTATCGCCACTCTCAGCACTGGTCCTAAAGGGATCATCTGTCCTGGATTCCCTGTTTTCAGTTCTTATCTGTACCAGTGTACATTCTCGGGTGTAGCTGGATTTGTAAGGTAGAATTGGTATCATGATAGTGGGGGGAGGGGTGGAGAGAAGCATTTAGGAACTAGAGGAAAATTGTATGTTTCATTGTTGCTGCACTGTATCCTGACTGGCTCGTCTCCTCCCCATGACCCTTCTGGCCTGAATTTTAAGATTCCACTAATAAACCTTATGTAAATGTAAATGAGTAAGAAGATACAATAAACATATGACTTAAATTTACATGTAGAAATGGTTGTATTAGTATATATTTTTTGTCTACATTCTCAACAATGAGAATAAAATAAAACAGAAAAAATATATATTTAAAGTTATAGATGACTAAATACCTCTTGTGCATATAGATAAAATTATCTTTAACAAGTTATTAGTAAATTAAATCCATCAGTATTTTAACAGCTGATGCACCTTGAGCAAGTGAGTTTTACTCCAGAAATTTAAGGTTGATTTGATGTTTTAAAATCATTGCAGAGAGGGAAAATACAAACTGAGTCTGTAGGATCAGGTAGTGGCAGAAAGTAAGAAAATTCTTTAAAAAAGAAAGCAATTATAAAAGAGGGTAATTAAGGATATACATAAAGCACACCAATCTTTTCTCAGATCCAAATTTCTTTTTAATATATACATATATTCAATGTGGTGAAAGTGAACACAAATAACAATATATCATTTCCACAGTTTTGTACAGAGTACAAATCAGCACCCGTGGTTACGTTCTTCATGGTATGCTAGTATTCCTACAATCCTTTCCCACATTATTTCACCAACAACATCCTAAACTTGCTGCCCTCTAATCCTTTAGAGTGGCTGTTGTCAATTTCACTTCATTTAGATAGCTACCTCACCGAAACATTTCTGTAAAAGAACATAGTGCTTAAAGCAGGCATACTTTATTAATTAAAATGAGCTCTCTCTTTGGTCCAAAGGAGAGGGAGCCAAATAGTTTTGATCTAGGATTAAAGTTCAAAGATGATCTCAGGGCAATAGTTTCAGAGCTCAGTCAACCTTAGTGGCTACAGAAAATCTGGATTCTATTGAGAATTTGAAATTCTGTTCTGTGGACCAAACTTTATATCACTTGTTATATAAAGCTGCATGATCAATAATAGAGCAAAAAGGAACTATCCTGCATAGGCCTGCTGGGTGTTTCTTCCTGGACTATTATGCTGTAATATACCTTCCCGGTGGCTCTGGAGTCCCTAGTTTGTTCATGACCTGGGATCTGCCCCACTCTTGGCAATCTTGCCCTCCTGCATGCACATTTAATTGTGGTTTCCTTCAACAATTTTATTACCACAGTGTTCCATGTTTCAGTGATTTCTCACATTTTTGAACCATCAGAGAATCTTAGTCCTGCTCCCTCTTTAGAACTGTTGTTATATTTGAGGGTTTTGTTGTAGCAGCTGTCAGTGGTGTGGTGTGAATCCATCTCATGGAAGGTCTTTTTTTCCCACAGACTTTCTGTGTACTAAGCATGATGTCCTTCTTCAGGAATGGTCTCTCATCTCGCCTTCCTCACTTCTAAGGAGCATTATGACTGTACTACTTCCCAGACAGATTTGTTAGTCCCTCTGGCAGTCCCTGGTGCTTTGAATATTCTTCATCAACACCATAATTCAAATATATCAATTCTTCTTCAGTCTTTATTATTCGTTTTCCCAGCTTGCACATGCAGGTGAGATGATTGATCTGATCACATCATGGCTTGAGTCAGGCGTGCCTTAGTCTTCCAGGTGACACCTTTGATTTTAAATGCTTTAACAAAATTTTGTGCGGCAGATTTGCTTAATGCCTGCTGCATCCACTGGCTATGGTTGTGGAGCTAAGTAACATGAAATCTTTGACAACTTCAATCTTTTCTCTGTTTATCAGCATATTGCTTATTGGTCCATTTGTGAAGATTTCGGTTTTCTTTATGTGAAGTTGTAATTCATATTGATCTCCATCAGTAAATATTTCAAGTATTTTTTCATTTTCAGCAAATTAAGTTGTGTTAGCTGCATATCATAGGTTGAGAATAAACCTTTCTCCAATACAGATGTCATGCAAGCCTCCACTGTAAGCCTTACATATGATTGCGTTCGGCATCCTCTCTGACCTGTACTTACTGCACATGTCATAGACTTTGAAAGTTAAGAAGGTCACACGTGTTCACTCATCCTATTTAATAGTTTTTGTTAATGTACCTGGAAATGTATAAATAATGCTACTTGCTGAATAGGATATTTAGATCTGAAAGAAATGTGGACTTTTTTAAAAAGAGAAGACACTGTCAGCAGAAAGGTGATGTGATTCATCTTGGAGCTCTAATGGTGCAATGAGTAAGGCTGTGTTAGTCTGGGTAGACTACAGAAACAAAGTCAGAGACACTCATTTGTGAATAGGAAAGAGCTTTATACAGAAGTGCAATTGTATATTGAGAAAACATCCCAGCCCATCCAGATCAAGTCCAGATCAAGTCCATAAGTCTGATATTAGCCCATATGTCTGATACCAATCTATAAATTACTCTCAGACTCATGTAACACATACTATGATGCTGAATGCAGGAAGATCACAGGCCAGTGGGTGGAAAGTCTTGTGGATCCAGTGGCCAGTGGCAGTGGAAACATGTCAACACTGGCAGGGGTCTCCACATGGCTCCTCCAGGTCCAGGGTTCTAATGTGGCTTGATGTGTCTTGTCATCAGGAATATCTCACAGGGAATGAATGTGTGTCCCGCCTCCAGCAAGCTATTTATCTCCTTAGCCCCTCAAAATGAGGTCATCAAGCTGCGACCTGATTGACAAGCCAAACCTCATTCCTTCACTCTTAATAGTTTCAAGTTGACATTGATTACATAACTACCCTTGTCAACGTCTTTCTATTTTTGAAATAATTTTATTGGGGGGGGGTCATACAACTCTTATCACTATACAACCATCCATCCATTGTCTCAAGCACATCTTTACATTTGTTGCCATCATCATTTTCAAAACATTTTCTTTCACCTGGAGCTCTTGATATAAGCGCCTTATTTTCCCCTCCCACCTCCACCCTCCCTCCCTCACAAACCATGATAATTTATAAATTATTGTTTTTTTCATGTCTTACACTGAAAAATGTCTCCCTTCACCCACTTTTATGTTGTCCATCTTCCAGGGAGGGGGCTATATGTAGATCATTGTGATTGGTTCCCCCTTTTCTCCCCCTACCTTCCCCTTATCCTCCTGGTATCACTACTCTCATTATTGGTCTGGAGGGGTTTATTTGTTCTGGATTCCATGCGTTTCCAGCTCTTATCTATACCTGTGTACATGCTCAGCCTTCATTTGGGTTTCAGTAATTCCTCTCAGTTACATTGGCCTTGGTCAAGCCCTACCAGTCCTCCTACACCCTCTTTGCCATCGGTTTTGGTTCCTTTGTCTTTCCCTTGTCCCTTAGTTTGTTAACACCAACTTCCTTTCCCCACCTCCCCTCTTTCATGCCCCCCTGGAACCGTTGGTCCTGTTTTCTCCTTTGGATTGTTTATCCTGCCTATCTTATCTAGACAGACACTCAGAGACAACAATAAGCACAAAAACAAGGCAGAGCAATACAACAAAAGAAAACTAAAAATCCAAAAAAAAAGTTGTCAACATGACACTTTCACACAACTCTTTAGCCAGATATAATTTTTAAACAAAACAATAATCTTATTTGTACCTAACAGTAGAAACCTAGAATATATACAATTCAATATGTGCTAACGTCGCATTTAAACATAATATTCGATAAGTGAACAACACAATGATATTCTATTCCTAACAATTGCAGTTAAGTAACACCTACACCTTAATCCTATAATCCTATGAATATGTTCCCCCACCTATAAAAGTTTGTAAGCCAACCACATCATGCCTTTATCCCCCTATTTTGGGTATCTAATTTCTATACTGCCCACTTCCCTCAACCCAGTACTCTGAGGAGACAATCATATTCTTTGCCGTGAGGAATCTTCATTACAGTTGGAACCTTGTGAAGTCTGCCTCTATAAGCAAAGACAAATCAGGACAGGCCATCCATAAAGTCAGCAGCGGTATGAATCAGTTCATGGGCTCAACAATCTTCTCTTCATCTGGTCGGGTTCTGGTTAACTCATTGTGAGCCGCCTCACTTAGCCTCAGCAGAGTGCCCACTGACAACCTTGTCTTTACACCATGGGCCCCTTCACAAATTCTCAACAACCCTCGCCCCCTTGGGCTAAGTCGTGAACTTCAGACCAGTCAACCCGGACTAACACAGGCTGCTAAGTTAAAAGTTGGTGGTTTGAATCCACACAGTGACTCCGTGGGATGGAGACCTGATGATCTTCCCTGGTGAAGACTGCAGCCAAGTAAACCTGATGGGGAAGGTGTTCTATCAACTAGACCAGTCTGAGCTCACCAGCGACTCAATGGCACCATCAACAGTAACAGCAGTGGCAAAATATATACTGGGGACAGAGATACCTTTGGAATTCAGTAGCCTGACACTTATGTTTGATTCAAGAGGTTAATGTTTTGACATCCTTGTTTTTCTTTGGCACATAGACTATTTGCGTATTGTCGTGTTGGTGCCTATTTTTGGATGGAATTGTGTTCCTAAGAAAGGTATGCTAACGCTCTTACCACAGTACCTGTGAATGTGACCTTGATTGCACAAAGAATCGTCTTCGGAAGATTCCGTCAGTGAAGCTAACGAGGTGATCCCAGAACAACGGTGTGTTTCAATCCCTGCTGAATGTTGTCTTTCTAAGAGCAGAATAGACAGAGACAGTCATGCCGGAGCAGCCCCTGATGGAAAAAATGAACTTCAACATGAAGCAACTCCAAGCAACAACTTAGCTCCCTGCACAAGACAGGCCACCAGGAGAGAAAAGAAAGGCCCCTCCGTAGATGCCGGAGAGAACATGGCCCTGACGACAGCCTGGTTTTGAATGCCTCCAGAACTGTGAAAAAATATTTCTACTGTTCTAATTCACCCAGGTTGAGATAGTTTGTTGCAGAAGCCTCTGAGAACCAAGGAGTTCTGTATTTATTTCCTGTAAAAACCTGCTCTCCCAGAAGAATGAAACAAAGCAAACACTGCTTCCTAGTTCAATTACAAGGGCATCTCTCCAAGGCCTTCTCGCGATGGGCTTCGCCGTGACATCACCTTTTCTAACACAGGGATTAGAAAGAGTATTTTAAATGGCTTCTTGTTTGCTTGATTTTGGTACATTATGAAAGCATTTCATGTACATTAAATGGACTTTTAGGCAATTCCGTATCTATGAGTATATAATTTTTAAACAAAACAAGTGCTTGTTAGGTGCTCTTGAGTTGGATGTGACACAGTGATGGCACGTACAGCAGAACAAAACCTTTGGGGTCCTTTGCCACCGTCGCAATCTTCATTAGGGTCGAGCCCCTTATTACAGCCGCTGGTCAGTCCATCTCAGTGAGAGTCGTCCTCTTTGACATTGACCCTCTACTTTACCAAGTATGAGGACCTTGCCCAGGGCGTGGTGTCTCCTGAATGACAGGTCAGGTGCCTCCTTTGCGAAAATACTTCGGGTTGTTAGATTTTCTAGGTCCTTGAGCCCAGGAGTCCTTACGAAGATTCAGAGGCCCATGGGAAGCCTGGCCATGGCTCAGCTTGAGCGGATTGTTACAGGTCTGTGTCACTTCCCTTCAAAGTAGCGTTTCATCCATCTTGACAGCAGCAGCACCAGTTCCCGGAACAACATCATGCATTCCACTTATCCGTCTCTGCAAAACAGTCTCACCTGAGCGGTGTACAAACAATCCTCATTGATCACGCTCGAGCTTGATAGTTGATTGGCGTCAGCTGGTTTTTTTCTTTCTTGCTGTGATTCCTTGTATAAGCGCAGTCAGCTGGTGCCCGAGTTCAGGGACTCTGGGAATGCAGTGGGCTACTTGTTGGCCTACCAGGCGCACATTCAGCGCTTTGAAATGATCAGCTTCTTCAGAGGAAGAGAAAGGAGATTCTCTAGTCCTGTAAAGATTTGCAATCTCAGAAACCCACAAAGGCAGGCCCTATAAAAGAGAAACAATACTTTCCTGAATCTTGCAAACCTATAAATTGAATGTATGGCTCCTTTCGAATAATAAAAAAAAACGAACTCGCTGCCATCGAGTCGTTCCTGATGCATAGAGACCCCCTGTGGTTTTCGGAGACTATAACTCTTTATGGGAGTAGAAAGTTCAGTCTTTCTCCCACAGAGCTGCTGGTGGTTTCAAACTCTGCACCGTGCAGATGAAAGCCAAACCCATAACCACTAAACCACCAGGACTCCTACAATGTTCCTCTAAACAGACGCGATGTCCAATGAAGTGAGTTTGATTATGGTGACTGTGTTTGGTATTATCACAGAGCTTCCTCATGTACCTGCCTGGCTGTGGATTGGGACCGCCGTGGGGGCTATTCGCAAGAGCATCTTTATGCAGCATTTTCATGGAGCGAGGGGTTCCTCACCCTGAGTTACCTAATATCCAAAGATTAACAACCCAAAAGGGAAGGCCTGTGGAGGTTGTATCACCTTTATTGCTTCAGACTCAAGAGTCAGGGATTAGAGGCAAGTCACTAAGGCAGCACTATATTGAAGACGAGGAGAATTTTATTGTATCTTTTAATAGTAGCTATGTTCAAGAAGCTGCAGATGTGTACTTAGTTTTATATTTTTCTCCGGGTAATGTATATAACTTTCTGCATGTCTGCAGTTTATTTTATTTTATTTATTTATTTTTTTTCATGTCTGCAGTTTTAACCACTTCTTCCGTGAACAATTCAGTGATTTGAACTGTGTTCGCCAGCTTTTATGTATTTAAAATAACACCTAAAGGAGTAATAATAATACCTGTCTCATACACTGGCTTTTAGATGATATGAATTACATTCCCACCATGTAAATACATAAAATAAAAGATCCATAGAAAATCCCCATTATCTTTTTATTCTGTCTTTTTTTTTTCGCCCACGAACTTTTTGAAGCCTCTTTGTATGTGAAGCTTCTAGCAAAATTCTTGACATACTGTAAACACTGGGCCAATCATAGCTAGTATTTTCATTAAAACCAAGCCCTGGTGGTGTTGTGGTGAAAGTGCTTGGCTGTTAGCCAAAGGGCTAGATTTTTAACCCACCAGCCGTGTGGAAGAAAGGAAAAATGGATAACTTCTCTGCAGAATCAGAGCAGTGGGATCTAGAGAGGCAGGTCCCACTCTGCCTGTCGGGTCGCTAGGAGTTGGGATTGACTGTAGGCAGTCAGTGATGGTTCATTTTTATCAATAGCATCATCATTATGAGCAACAGCAGTACAAATTGTGTAGAAGGCATGTTGTCATTAGGAAATTGTTTCTGTCTTTGAGACAATGTCACTGGCCCTCTCTTCCTCTGCGTTTGCTTGGCCTTTTCGAACTCTGCATACTGAGATGGGGGATGACATACATGTTTATTATTTCATCTGCTTAAAGGAGCAACACATTGAAATGATAGAATTGCCATATTCAGGGAAGTATTGTTTCTCCTCTACAAATAATCTTACCATACCTTCATACCTACTACTTACAGTATGTTTTTGATGCAGATATTGAGTTGTGATTTTTCCATAGGAATTTAATGGAAACAAAAAGTTAGTTTTTTAAAGGACATTTAATTAACTAGAATACATATGTTGAAGATGAAACACATGCCAGTTTAATGGTATTTGTGGGGAAGGCACACACTGAAGGCTAGAGGGGGGTGGAGACCCTGAAGCACAGTGAGGGACAGGCTACTGTGGTCCCCTGGGCTCACGCACATCCTAGAGGCAAGGCAAGCAGATGCAAAGCAAAACACACTTGCTGCCCTGGAGTAGACGCCGAAGGCAGTGAGCTGGTGACCTGATGTCTCAATCAGTGTGGAAGGAAACAAAGCTTCAGGCTTCTCTAGGTCCAACCTACCACGGTGAGCAGTAGAAGTTGGCCGGCACCCTGGTGCTGTCTTGTGGGGCTGGGTCTGATTGTCAGACTCCTATCACCCCTTGACTTCTGCGGTGGTGGTTTTAATGGCCATCTATCAGGTCTGACTTGTGGGGATCCATTGGCAACCAGACCAAACGCCTGGTCCTTGCCATCTCCACAAACTTTAGTATGTACGAGTTCATTGTGGCAGCCCCTGTGAATCCCAAGTGCCCTCAAATCTAATGGGTTCCTCACCCAGTAGGATATCAAATAATAATCTGCTGGGATCCAAAGGATTTTGTGCATTAAATTTTAGAAGTAGATCACCAGGCTTTTCTTCCTAACTTGTCCTAGTCTGAAAGCAACAATGAAACCTGGGTAAAAAGAGTGTTTTGTGAAATTCTAGTCGTATGACATTCAGCATCATGCAGGTATGGACATCACCTCACAAGGCAACCTGGCAGGCAGCTGTCTTATGTGTCTATTATCATATTTATCAACATTATCCCTGCCTTCCTCCCAATTGAGAATAGCAATACCTTCATGTGTTTAGCCTTACATAGATTTCCAACAGTTTTCCCAAACTTAATTCCATTTGATATTCCTAGCCATTGGACTGTCCACTGCACGGTCAGTGTACAAACCCCCCAGGATAAAAGCTGAGGTCGTCTGCTCCCATAAAGATTTACCCTTGGACATTGCACATTGGGTCATGAGGAGGAGGAGCTGTCCTGACAGCAATGGGCTGTAAGATTCTGAAGCACTCACCGAGGTTGGCAACCGAGGTAACATGGCTGTATGTCATTTCCAAGGGATGCAACTTGAGAGAGGTCAACCCACAAGATATGGCTCAACGGTGCCAATGCTTGAACCGAAGCCCATGTCTCACAATTACTCATCCTGAGCTGCTCAAGCACCTTTCAGGGGCATGGGACTGGATGTGAGAGCTGTTATTCCGTTTTCTCGCATCAGTGTGGTGATGGAATCTGATACATCCAACGTGCTCCTTTCTTCTGAGGGCAGCACGTTCCATTCCTAATCTTTTTTCTAGGAAGGTCTTCTTTGGGCACCAAATGTCACCAATATTGTGGTTCTTGGGGTGGGTTTCATGTTAGAGGTGAACACCAATAGCGAAGTCCCCTAAAGTTTCTTTGTGGTGACATCAGTCTGCCAGGTAAGTGTAGAATTCACTCACAGCCATCAAGTCCGTGGGAGACAGATGAGGTTTTCTACCCCGGTCAAGAGTGACATTCTCAGAAGCTCACTGGGGGCAGTTCCCCCTTTCCTGTTGGGTCACGAGGAGTCACCATGGGGCTGACGGTGGTGAGTCTGCTTTGGAATCTCACAGGCGTCGCTCACCGGCCCTTCCTCTCTCAGAATTGCTGGTGGGTTCAAGCTTCGGTCCATTTGGTCAGCGTCTGAAACCTTACCCATTGCGCCACCAAACCTCCTATTTTGAAGACTTACAAACTGCCATTAGCACTGTGGGTTTTTAAACCATTTAACTGGAAGTTAGGCTGTTCTGAGTGAGTAGAAAACTTCTGAGATATTTAAGGGAACTCCGTGTTCTCTATTCTGCAAGGAGATATGTGATTAGGACCGGTCAGTTTCTGCTGAACTGACAGGGGTCAGGATTCCAAGGTGTGTGCCTTGACAGGTGACCTTCTTTAAACCACACACGGGCTTCCCAACAGCTGGGTAGGGAAACTTCGGTCAAGCCTCTTGGGTAGTGTTGTTTTTTTTTCCCGTGGTAGACTAGAGAAACAAATACACTTGTATGTGTATAAGAAAGAGCTTTATACACAAGAGCAATTGGATATTGAGAAAACATCCCAGTCCAATCCTGGTCAAGTCCATAAATCCAATATTAGCCCATATGCCTGATACCAACCTATACATTCCTCCTCAGACTCACCAAATACATGCAATGATGCTGAATGCAGAATAACCCCAGGCCAATGGGTGGAAAGTCTTGTGGATCTAGTGGCGGTAGAAGCATCTCAATGCGGGCGTCAGTCTCCACAGGGGATCTCTAGCTCCTGGGTTCTGGCTGCATCAGCATAGCTCCATCAAGCTTGTCCCCCGTAATGTCTTGCAGGGAGTGAGCATATGTTCTAAGTCCAGCGAGGTATTTATCTCCTTAGCCCCTCCAAATGAGGTCATCAATCTGCGACCCATTGACAGGCCAAACTCCACCCCTTCACTCTCGAGAAGTCTCAAATTGACAACAGATCATGTAACTCCCACAAGTAGCTCAGCTAGATTAAAGATACAACGAGTGCTCTGAGAGAGGATGGGGAAAGTTCCATGGAAAAAAAAAAAAACATTTTGAGAGAATTTCCGCCACTCTGGGAGTCCCTGCTCTCATTTCCAGGGAGAATTAGGCATATATTATCCGTCAGTGGGAATCCAGAGAGTGTCATGAAAAGGTGTTTATTTCACGGGGGAAGTAATGGGAAAGGTCACAAGAACCAGTTCCTGACCCATGCATAAGAACCTAATGGGACATTGGTGGGACATCCAGTGGGATTCCTCCACAGAAAGCTTGTGGGCTAGGGGCAACTGATGGATTGAGGTGAGATCATAAGAGTCTTCAAGCACCAGAAGGAGGATCTCTAGGTGGTGTAAATGGGTAAGGCTCATGGGTAGTGAATGGCCAGAGGTTTGAGTTTACACCTAGAGTTGTTTGTAAGAAAGGTCTGAAAATCCACTTCCAACTAATCAGTGTTAAAACCCCATAGAGCACAATTTTACTATGACATGCATGAGGTTGCCATGAATTATAATCAACTCCATGGCCACTGACCATACTAGGACCAGCCTCTCTGCTGGGGCGAGTGATATCATCCAGGACACTGGTGTAGCTCACATGACAGAGTCAGTGTGGGAACACCCAGAGCAGGATTTCAAAAACTAATGTGCACACCAAACACTTGTCTGTCTTATTGAAATATAGGGTTGGGTTCAGTAGATCTGGGATTGCTGGGGAGACTGAGAGTCTGTCTTTCTAAATGGCTGGTGACACTGCTGCTGGCCCTTTGACCACACTTGAACAGAGTCCCATGGAGTTTCCCAACTTAGGAGGACATGAGGGAACCAGTGGATGGAGATATTCTTTCTTCTGTCCATGACACAGGATAGAGTCACAAGCAGTAGTGTGACTATGAATGTACCTATCAGCTCAGGGTTGTGGTATAAGCAGGAAGCGTCCAAAGAGCTCATTAAATCTCCTTCTAAGTAAAAGAATTTTGTTCAGCTGCCAAGCCCACCAAGAGACTGCTGCTTGGACCATGTGTTAGTCTGAAGTAGAGGGAAGCCACTGGAAAAGAAACAGCTCGCTTACCCCTTATCTCTCCTCCTCTTCATCCTTACCTTAACAGCTTGTATATCTCATGGGAAGTTGAGAAATAGATGGCCTGTGGCTGTTGCATCTTGTCATTGATAGAAGGTCTTTAATCTGGAGCACTCTCTGAGCCCAGGAAGAATGATTTTGGTCTTTATATCTAAGAATTTCCTAACACAGAGTGTGGCAGACACTGGCTTTTAGCTCACCAAGTATGTCCTTTCAGCCATAGAAAGGGAATGTAGCAGTCAGCTTCCCTTCTACTTTGGTTCAATCATGTGATCAAATTCTGTCCAATGGGATGTGGAAAGAAGTGAATTCCAGGCACCCTATGCTTTCCTTTCTTATCTGCTGCTGAGATAGAGGTGTTATGCTAACATGGGTGGGCTAGAATTCTCAGTGGTCTGGCAGTTAAGACCTAATAATTCCCTATGATAGGGTCAGACACAACATAATCACTTCCATTATGGGATTTACTATAAACAGTCAATTGTTTCAAGAATATTAGGAGGAGAGGAGAATTTAATACCCTTACTCAGATCACAACCCTGAGTCAATCAATCCAATGGAAGTTTCCTTGGTGATGTGTTCTGCTTCCAATATAAGTAGACACTGTGGAAAAGCTTGCTTATTTATTGCTGGATCTGGATCTTCTGTGTGGTTCAATGACCTTTTATTCTTTGACTTTTAGCCGATGGCCTGCCATATTGCCTACCAATTCTGGGAATTGTTAGCAGCCTGCCATCTGACCTACCAACCTTGCTCATTTCATTTCTGTAGCCACACGTTTCTCATCTTTCTGCTTTTCTTGAGTTCATCAGCCTCTTAGCAAATCAAGTCAGAAGCCTATGATCTAACATTTGACCCACAGACTTGGAACTTTCCCAGGTTTAGGCTTACCTCTTTCTCCAATTTTATAAGTCATTTTCTTGATATAATACTCACTCACTCACTCACTCACTCACTCACTCACTCACTCACTCACTCACTCACTCACTGGTTTTGCTTCTCTGGAGAGCCCAACCTTAAGACACTTGGCTAAATAAGTGGCATTCCAAATATCTAGAATCACAAACCGGAAGTTTCTTGCAAGGTCTCCGGATAATAGTTTACAGTGACTATGCATAGGACTGTGACTTAAGTGAGAGAAGTAAAATATAAATACATGTTTATTGTATTGAGCCACTAGATTCCTAAGCTTGTTGCTTTGTGTAACAAACAGAGCTATAGTGCTGGAGATGCAAGACAATAAGCGAACTAACTGTTCCCTGTTGCCCAGTGCTAGATGGCAGGAATAAAATTGGAAGACACAGTCGATTGTAACCTTAATAAGCTTCTCCCCTCCATCCCTCCTGTTACTACAGGGAAACTTTTATCTTTTAAATATTCCAGACGCCAACTTTGCCAGCTTTGTAGGGTTTGCCTTTCCTCTGAGACTGTAAGTAAAGTGCACCTGGTGGTAAAGCAGAAACATATTGATTGAGACGATGCCACCTCTAATTTTCTGTCTTTGGCACTCTTTAGATGCGAGAACCTTGCAATGTAGATTTCCTGTGGCCTATTTTTTCTTGATAAGGATCATTTCTTGATTTCTAAAACATAAAATTTCACCCTTTTATAAAAATTCCTAAACCCAAGCCAATGACAGAAATGCTTACTAATTCTCTAGCTGCAACATGCAGCTAAAATTTTCCAAAGAACTATTCCACCCCCAAATACACATATCTGTATAATTTATACTGTCACGATGAATGGGAATGGACTGATGGGAAGTGAGCTTTTGCCTTATAATATTCAAAAATGATTAAATAGTAACATGTATTACTTTTAATATTATTTAGTTCAACAATGTTTTGCTTGTATTGTAATATACTATGTTGTAATGTAATATATTATTAATGATACTGATTTAATATCAATAAAAGCCCAGTTGGGCAGAAATGTTCTTCAGGTTACAAAGAAAGCCAATTTGTTGGAATTAATAGATCCCCCAGTTTACCAGAGAAATGCCTTTTGCGATGCAACAGAACTTAGATACTTTTTCATTGTTTTAGATCATGGACCTTCAAGCCCTTTGTTTGTTGAAATCTTAAGACATTCCAACCTCAATTTGAATTTGGCTTCATTCCCTGTTTCTTTACAGCTTTAATCTCCTTTTGGACACTATCAATAGTTTCATTCTTTTTAATTTTCTTTAGATTTTAGAAGCTAAGTGGTGACATCAGGAAAATGTGATCTGAGCAAGCTTGCTGGCCTTCCTTTGAAGCAGCACACGCTCGCTGGGGCTCCAGGGAAAGGCCAGCTAGTGGGTATAGCAGGGTGTCTGTCAATGACTAACTCAAAGAGAAGGAACGACACATTTGATACATTGCTATTGTTAAACGATATTTGAAATGAATGCATAGACTTATTCACCTTTGATATTTCTAGTATATGAGAACACATAAAAAATTCCTTTTGCCATTGTAAAGATGTGGTAAACTACATAAAATTCTAATTGTACTGGTCCGATGTCAACATATAAGAATATGATATTTAAAGTATAAGTGCACATTTTTGAAAATCTGAGAACTTAGAACAGGTGAGACAGGCAGCTAATAAGACCGACTCTTTGGGGAGAAAAAAAATTACCTTTAAAGTTTGACAAAGCATCCTAGGTTTTATAGGAACTTACTGAAACCACAATAATGGAACATTCCAGGGGGCTGCAATACTTAGGTAAAGTGAAAAAACTACAAAGGTAATTCTTTCTCATCTATAACTCAGCATGTCATATACCTCAGCTGTCTAATGGGAATCATTGCTATACACATGAGCACTTTGAAGGGTAGGACAACTTTTTTTGGTAATAGAATTTGATTTTTAAAGTCACTTATTTTGAATGAGATGTAAAGACAGAATTGAGTAGAATATATATAAAATTTTAAAGTAATGCTACCTTTTGAAGAAACATGAGCATAATAGGGAAATTAAACTTCCATAATGAATCTCTATATAATTTATCTTCAGAATGTGGATTTTTGTGTATAGCTAAAAATAATTTGAAAAGTGAATTAAAGGATACTAAACTTTCACTTGGAATATAGTTTGCTTTTGTGATCTTAACGATCTTGAAAATGTTTTACATTGTAATTTTTTTCCAATAAGAATTAAAATAAGACTTAGTTCTGTTAATCTCTTAATCCAAAGTAAGCATTTCAAGATTTGAAAAGGATATGGGGGGACAGAGTATTAAACCAGTAGGTGAAATGTCCCCCTTTATAGAAGTGTGATTATTTGCAAACCTCGGGTCTTTTATGGTAATGAGTTGAGTTTGGCATTTGGCTTCAGATCGACAGTAATAGAATTTTGACAGAAGCATATTCACTCCTTTGGACTTTGGAACTGATAAGAGGGGTGTCCCAAAAGGTCGTAGAAAAATGTCATTATCTTTCAATTTCACTTATTTCAGCAGCTCTTTGAGGCTTCTTTGTATATTTTTCTGTTGCCGTTGTGCCCTGTTCATTTGTGGGGTCCATTCCTATATCCAAGATTTTAGTTGGCTGCTATATTTATTGTGTAGATTTATGTGAGCAAGGTTCTGCTAAATTAGATACTGTTCCTGTCGAATGGTAATTGCACATTTCTCCATCCCAGAAAATGCATTTTAAATCATTTTAACCTACTATAAATATGTTGATAGTAGTTTACAGCGACCCTTCCTAAAACAAACAAACAAACCAATGCCTTAGAATTGGACCTTATTTGAGCATAGGGTAACAATTCATACCAATTATATTGCAAAATATAAGGATGTAGGCCCAATGGTTTCTAATTCATACCTTATGTTCTAATGGTGATTAAAATGGCATTACTAAATGTTTTGCATGCAGACGGAGTTGTTGAAATCTTTATGTGGACTAGCATTCCAGCGCTTCATCATGCTGGGCAGTGGCTGAATGTGTTTTCTTGGTGGCGGCAGAAATATTAGCGAGTAGCATGGAGGTGCCTTTATCACACAGGCAGCCCGGGTTCTAGCTTGTGCCCTCATGGTTATCCATATGAATACAACTGCCATAGAAATGAATACTTCTAAGTGTCTGCTGGTTTTCTTGCCCTGAGGTCAAACAGAGGGACTCAGAGAGTCCTTAAGTGCCGATGAATACTTGTTAGAAACCTCTCACCACAGTGGCATCAACAAACTACTAAATAGAAAAGAATAGCTAACTAACTGGTTAATTGACTACTCCACCATTTTAAATGACCACGGTTTGGTTTTGTTTTTGTCTTTTTTTAAAACACAGATCACTAGTCCTTTCTACCAGGTCCCTCAGGGTGAACTCAATTTCTAACCTTTCAATTCACCCTCTGTGCTGGCACCCATTCATCAGTAGTGAGCTTGGAGGTGTCTTAGTTTACCACCCAGAGTCTCTTAGACACAAAGCCTTAAGTAACCAGTAGATTGTTTAAATTTTTTTATAAGAATGGGCTCCTAGCTCCTAGAGGTCAGCGAAGGTTCCATGAAACGGTGATTCCTAGAGGGGGTGGGGGGGGGATGGTGTATTGGGTTATAAATTGGGCTTCCAATCACCAAGTCAGCAGTTGGAAATCACCAGCCACTCCTCAGGAAAAAAGATGGAAGTTTTTCTATTGCCATAAAGAGTTACTTCCTCCCAGAGCTGCAGGGGCAGTTCTACCCTGTCCTGTAGGATCGCTGAGTTGGCATTGTCTCCACGGCTGCGAGAGTTGGTTGCTCAGGGCACCTGTCTTGCTCGAAGTGTTATATTCAACTGACAACGATATTAATAAAAAATCACCCCCAAAGCAAATCCCCTCAAAACTGAAACTCAATGCTGACTCATAGTGAGCCTACAGGATAGGCTAGAACGGCTCACAGGAGTTTCTGAAACCAGTACTCTTTACAGGAGTGCAGGGTGGGTGGTGGTTAGGATCTGGGCACCTTGAAGATTGTAGCTCATTGTGTAGCCACCGTGCCATCAGGGCTTTCCAACCTTTAAAAATAATACGGGGTGAATATAACAGATTGTAGTATAGTTGGAACTTCTATGTGGCTTGAAGGCCTATACCTGGTATGTAAGTATTTCCTATCAGAGTATTTCACCCAAATTTCGTACATGTGGGTGTCCAAAAAGGAAACTTGTTGTGTTTAATGATTTATTGTGATATAATAAAGTAGGATGTCTTATTATCGAAGCTAAAGTAGCACAGGCTGGGTGACCATAAAAACATGAGTTTAATTAAGAATCTGAGCTTCCAATTTAATATCAGTAAAATAAGGCTAAGGATGACAAGTTTCAGGAGGATGCAAATTTCAGGACCAACATGTGAAAAGAACTTAGGACAGCTGAAGCCCACACGTAGCAAGTTACAAGGAGTCACAACCAACAGCGCAAAGGAGCACGCAATGTGACAACAACACCTGGAGGCAGTGCACTGCACTGGGGCGACAAGAGGGTATTCACTACAAAATTTTCCGAATTAGTGCCTCTGAGTATTGGAAACACATTTTCACAAGGTACAAAGCATTAACAGTTCCCTTTTTACTTTGGTATAAATGAATATATTGTGGGAGGAAAAAGAAGTTCAAAATTCTAATCCAGTGGCTACAATATGTAAGGAGCTACTTACACCAGACATGGCCAAGGGAGCCACGGGTCAATGGAAAGTTTTCCTCTGTTTCCTCTTGACTGGGGATAAAATCAAAACAAACCCAACACAGTTGCCCTTGAGCCTCAATTCTGACTCACAGGGACTTCATGTGTGTCAAAACAGAACTGTGAACCAGAAGACTTTCGATGGCTGGTTTTTAAGAAATAGAGAGCCAGGCCTGTCTTCCGAGGTGTGTCTAGGTAGTCTCCAACCCGCCAGCTTTTGATATCACAGCTGAGCACCGAAAGGAAACTCCCGCAAAGAAGACAGGAGAGTGAGAGAGTGAGACTTCGCTCTCGTCAAGTTAGAGGGAGGGCAGACAACCTTCTGTTGTGGTTTTAGGTGGTACTTGGAGCGGTTGTCCATTTACCACTAGAGTGTGAGACTCTCTCAATGCTGTGAAGAAGGAGCTAACTATGAAGGGTGTCTTGGTGAGGTCAATTCATTGCCCCTATTTCCCCGATCAGAAAGCAAGAGTGATCACAGGAAGACATTACATCCAACAACAAATAAAACAATACGATAGAGGAAAATCATTGTACCCTTTTATTGGCAAATTAACGTAAAGGCTGGTATGAAGAAAAAGTTCCAAGTAGCAAGACACGATGCTCTGGATACCATGAAAGCCTGGCAGCCCGCTGGAGCTGCACATCAACAGACAGGCCATTGCATTACAGGAGGGTATACAGCGGGGGAGTCATGCAGTGCGATTCTGGGACGACAGTCGCCTTGAGATGCAACCATTATTGCTCAAACCAGGAAAGCTCGGCTTACTTATTTGTATTGTTTATAGCTTTGAACGAACATGATCCTTTTACATAGCCAGCTATGGATTTGAAGCCATACACATCTAACTCGAGTGTCTCACACAGTCCCGTAACCTATGCTGAAGTCCAGAAAGGAGAGTTAATTACAGAGTTCACAATTCACATATCCAGGAGCACAGAGCATAGGAAAGAACTGCCTCCACTACGTCAGCGGATGGAATTTAAAGCATTGGACACGAGCCACACTGTTGCGAGGGTGGACACTGACAAAGCTAAAGCAACAACGTAGCTTGGAGATTGTTAGGTACCTTCGGTAAGTGAGGAAAATGAAAAAAGGAAAGGAAGAAAGAGAGAAAGGAATGTGGAGAAAAACTAGATGTGATTCTCTTTTTTTAAAACGGAGCACCACCAATTGCATAAAGTTATAAAACATAGTAATAAACATGTGAATGATTCTCACATTTGAAATTCCAATATAACACAAACACCTACCAAGACACAAAATATATGTACTGCATCATGTAATAAAACCATTGGAAGTACAGTAAACAGTTGCAGAGTTCTATAAAAACAGCTGTCCAAGGTGCACACAAATCCCCTCACGTTCCATTGACCTCTCTGGTCTCATGCACGCTTAGAGGCCCTTTTTTCTGGCTACCTGTGGCTAGCCCAGCCCTATATAGACACAAAATCTGGAAATCAGAGTAATATCATCACAAAAATCTTAAGGAAGAACACACACACGCTTATACACACAGGGGACCTTGAACATTTAACTTCAGTGTCATGTGCTTTTTGTGTGTAAATGTATGGAGGGAGAACCCAGCACTTATCCAAAGGCTGTCTGCTGTTGGTGCAGCCTGGGATGACTAGGCAGTTTTGTTTTTGTTTTCAGAGTCTGCATTTCAGGCCACATCAAATGGTCGTGTCCCAGAGCTCTGAAGGCAGCCTGTTGCAGGAGGCTCCTTCGGGCTTCTTCAGAAGAGTGGGCTTTTTGCAAGGAGGCGGGGGAGGGGCCCTGGGCTCAGTGTGGTGCAGGATATGCTGCCAGTCTTCCCTTTCCTCGCACAGCTTTCGCCTCCAGTCCAGGAGTTCCTGCAGGGCCACACTTTCATTCTCGGAAAGCCGCAGCTGATGGATAACCTGGTGCAGGAGAGAGAAAGCGGGGGAAGAGTAACATCAAATATTGTGAATGAACTTGATATGTGGTAGCAATACTTGGATGGAAAGGGAGCTGGGCTGTGCTTTTTGCTATAAAATCTTCTGGTATTCCTGTCTGTGAAAATTACATAAAACTAGTTTGGCTGTTAATTTCTAAATTAAAATTACTGCGACAAAATACTTAGGAAGGGGGCTGTGTTAGTCTGGGTCCTTTAGAGAAACAAATCCACAGAAACTCATGTATAAGAGAGAGTTTTATATAAAGGTTAAGTGTGTATCAAGAAAACATCTCAACCCAGTGCTGCCTAAGCCCACAAGTCCAATATTAACCCATATGCCCAACACCAATTCACAAAGTCCTCCTCCATCTCACAAAACACACACTATGATGCTGACTGCAGGAGGAAAGCCGAATCAGTGAATGTGTAAGCATCTCAGTACTGGAAGGGGTCTCCACACGGCTGCTCCAGCATCCAGGGCTGCATCAGGGTAGGTCCATGAGGCTTCTCCTTGGAGATGTCTAGCAGGAAGTACGCCCTGCCAGCTGAAGCAGGGAACTGGCCAAAGCAACTGCACCCTGGTCCGACCATCAGAAAGCAAGAGACCTGAGAACTCAAAAGGTGAGGCTCACTGAGCCATTTATCCCTCCGCTCTTCAATTAACCCTGCATGTGTTTATTGGCCAGGTTGGCACAATAAACTAACTACCTCAGGGGTACACTGGTGAACATGAGTTGATCTGAGGATCCTCCCCATGGCCACCCCATGCACCCAAGTTTTCAAGCTTCCTTTTAAAGGCTTTTTTTTTTATGGCGAATAAAGTGAAGGTTTATACATGAGATCACCTACTTTCTATTCAGATAGGTTTTGTTTCAATGGAGTGCAATCCCCTCCATATACCTCCTCTATCCTACGTCCCCGCTGTGTTTCCGGATCCATTCCTTGTCACTTTCCTCACCTGAGCAACTTCGTCCTGGAGGAAATGTTGCCATTTAAATGACTAATTAACACGGGGTGAATCAAGTTCCATAACTAAAGAGTAATTAAGGGCCATATAGTCTTGAGGGTCCTAGCAGTCTGATTGACCAGTAAGCCGAGTCGCTTTCCTGACTTGGAGTGACATTTCCCATTTCCTCCCACAGTCCTCCCAATGTGGTGTTTTTCAGAATAATTGGTCGTGGTCGCTGGACACCACCCAGTTCAATTGGTCTCAGAATGTTGGTTTGGGTCATTAGTCCATTGGATGAATGATTTCCATGAGTCTACAGATTTGCATCCCTCTTCTTTCTTCTTGGGTGGAGGAGACCAACAGTTGTAACTTGGAATGGCTGTTCAGGTGCTTCTAGGACTCCGATGTTATTCACCAACAGAGGATTTTGAATATTTACTCTGAAACTCTGTGTTAGGCCCATTGAACTTGCTCTTCCGACAAGCTATGGTTTGGATCTCCCAGGCGCAGTGACTCATTCCATTGAGGTGTTTGTTTATGTCTAAGAAGTTTTTATTACTTGGCCCTTTATAGGTTCTACCACATTCCTGGGCATATTTGCGGTAAAGGCAAATACACACATATAAAGATGTGATGTCATATCTCTATATATTCATTAGTCCCATGCTTGTCTACCCTGCACAACCATTTAAGCATCTACTTAAAGACCCCCATGATTGCAGGATTGTGTATATAACAACATATGTCTCCATTGATCAGGCTAATATTTCTGGAATTAGATCACCAGACATTTCTTCCAAGGTACCACTGGGTGGTTTTGGGCTGCTTTTTTGGATAATAGTTGAGCAGGAGTTGTTTATACCATTCAGACGTGTGATGCACTTGGAGACTATGCAAACAATCAAATATCTTTCTCTCATGCCTTCTTGATATTTATACATGCTCACCATTTCCAGTTTTTTTGCATTTATCACAATTTTGATTCTGCTTGTAACAGATATATAGATTTATTTCAGTGTCTTAAGCTTTATTATATTCTAGGAAGTGCTCTTCCATCCACACAGATAGTTAGTTACTAATCAAACCTCAATTGAGGCAACTTGACTCCACTCCTAGACCCAGTACATTAACCCTGACAAGAAAGTCTATGCAGAGAATTGCAATAGAGTACCATACCAAAATAGAAGCTGCTTAGAAGAATTAGCTGCTACAAGTGACAGACAACAAACAAACAAACAACAAAACAAAACAACAACAAAAACACTAGTTCAGTTAAGGTAGGCTAACTGGTTGACATTACCTCCAACCTAGTTGATGGTTTCTTGCCTCAAGCTTTATTTTATGATAGTGTTAGGCACAGCTCGGGCAAGAGAAAAACGATTGATAATGGAAGGAAATTCTAGCATAAAAAAGAGGCAGGGCCACATTTCCCCAAACCCTCCCCCAGCACAAAGGAAGGTAAAGGGCAGATGCCACACATTTGTCAGTCAATGGAACAGACAAGTAGCGAAAGGCCATGGGCAGAGGAATACAAAATGTTCACACTACTCCCACACTAGTTGAATGGACCCTTAGTTTTGAGCGTGGCAAGAACCCCACGTGAACTCTGGAGTGCACGTACCTGGAAAGGGAAGGGATGCTGTGGAAAAGCAGCCAGTGAGAGGGGAACTGCCTCAAAGCCAGCCAGTCGTGGAAGGTTGACCACTTGCTGGTTGAAAAACATCCCACAATGCCCGCAGATGATTACTTCCAGTTGTTTTAGGTAGTGCCATGTCAGTTTCCACAGTGATTACGCCTGCTTACAAACCCACCAGCAGTGTATGAGAGTTCCAATCTCTCCACATCCTCTCCAGAATTTTTCTGTTTCACCCTGAACTCTCTCCATAAAATAAACTGATTCCACTCAAAACTTTCCTTTCACTCTGTTCTGAAGGCTGGCCCTCATCTACAGTACTTTCTTGTGGGTGGGACAAGAGTCGAGAGGAGAGGCTTAAGCCTCCTCTCAGTAACAGTATTGGTTCTGCTTCACAGCGACCCGATGGGCAACAGAACAAGCCCTGCCGGGTCCTGTGCCATGGCCATCATGTTCTTCCGTGTGAGCCCGTGGATGCAGGCACTTTGTCCATCCGTCTTGTGAAAGGTAAGCCTCTGTTTTCGCTGCTCTGCTATGTTACCAAGCATGAGGTCCTTCTCCAGGGACTGGTTTCTCCTGACAATATGTCCAGAGTAAGGAAGATGAACTCCTATCATTCTTGCCTCTCAGGAGCATTTTGGCTGTACTTCTTCCAAGACAGATTTGATTATAACAGTAGTAAAGCTAACAGTGATGGAACCATTCCCGTGTGTGATCTCTCTTAGACCTTGAGCTGCCAAACATGGGGGATATACAGGTTTGGGCAGTGGAGCATCAGAATATGCAATTGGCTCCTTGCTTTTGTCGACTATCTTTAGGTCCTTCTATCCAGCCCAAAGCAGCTAGAAAGTAACAGCATGACAGCACGAGGGGTGTTGAATGCACCCCCTTTCCACTAGTAACTAGTAATCTGTGACAATTGAACTCTGCAGAACTCAGTTTTTATTTTTCCTGTCAATCCAAAAGTCATTTGGTGAGAAAGAAAGTATGGCTCTGGAAATCAGAAGGAGAATTGTGGAAATTATCGGGATAAGTCAGAGGGGATGCGATGGTTACTCCCTTCTCAAACTCTCTACTCTTTTCTCCAGTGCCCCTCCCGCCTGCATCTTAGTACTTTCACTGAAAGCAAGGGGCAGTTAAACAAAGTAGGTTGAAATTGGTTTTAGCCCTTGTATGGAGAACACTCACAGCCAAGTTTAGTTAGTGTTCTAGGTTGGGGGAGGGGAGAGAGGGGGCAGTACAAAAACAGACTATAGCATAGAATAAAGCCACAAGCAGACATATAGCTATGGTGTTAAATGGCAGAGCCATGCTGGTCAAGCCTGTATTCAAAGATTATTTTCACTCATTATTATCAAATTGATGCCTACCCATCACAAACTCATGAGGGCCAGAGTAGAAATGTGCTCCCCCGCGTTTCCCTTGGCTATGATTCTATGAACCGGATCACCAAGACTTTCTTCCGAAGAGTCTCTCAAAACCGAACTCCCCGCCATCGATGCCAACTCATAGCGATCCTATAGGACAGGGTAGAACGGCCTCTGTGAGTTTCTGAGACTGGAACACTTTATGGGAGTAGAAAGTCTCATCTTTCTCCTGCAGAAGGTGGCTGGTGGTTTTGAACTGTTGACCATGCTGATCGCAGTCCAAGGGGACTGCTTCACAAGCAGGGTTCCTGAAGTGCCTCTGGGTAGGTGCAAGCCACCATACTTTCCTTAAAGCTGAATACTTAAGCTTTGATGCCCCCTAAAGAATCTTTGTCTAGGGTGCATAACTAGATCTCGAGAGTTGGTATTGATATAAGGAATGCCTCAAATTAACTTTTTACATGATCAGATTAAAAAATATTAAACCGAAACAGACTAAGTCTGGAAAGTAGAATTGTGATCGTTCCTAAATCAATGGCCAAATGACAATAAAAAGCTGTGTGTCAAAGCTAAAACAGTATGACCTCGTCAACAGGTTCTGTTTGTTTGTGTCTAATTTCTAAGACAACATGTGAATGATACTGGAAATAAATTCTTCAGCTAGGAGTTAGCTTGTCTCCACTGTCAGGGAAGCTGGGCAGTGAGCCATCAAAGCGGAGTGGGGAATGTGCATGTTAAACATGCGTCTAAGTATTTTCTAAGCAGTTTTCACACATTCAGTGTGTACTTATATTAAGAACCGTATGGAGCAGGAATTGCATTTTACAGATAAAGACACCGAGGCACAGAAAAAACCAAAACAACTCTCTGCCATCATGTCGATTGTGACTCATTGGCCCAGAGTCACATGCAAAATGGTAAAAGCAGAATTTTAGCTGAGACACAGAGTCTGTGCTCTTTCCTGTTACCATACATTGCTTATCATTCATCGCACAATTGTAGCCTAATAGCATCCAATAAGTGACCCTAGAAAAGGTCAGGACCCCACATCTCATATCCTGCTCTTCTTTGTCTCAATGGATGCTCGTGGTTGCTGCATTTTTCCTCCACTAATAAGTCCTTTCGCATGCTGATGAATATTGCATTTAGCTTCAGACTACAGATGAAGAACATTTGTAGAAGGGGATGCTTGGTATAAAGTCAAAACAGAGTTGCTATCTGTGAAAATGACTGTAATTATACTTAATCTTATGAGAGAACATCTCTCTGATATGATTGTGCCTCCCTCATCCCAGCTACTTCTCCTACAGTGGCCTTGAGATGTTCTTTCATCTGTAATGCAGCTTTGTGTTTACATATTTAGAAAATAACACAAGAAAGTCTATTTCTGGATAGGAAGTGCGAAGTCAAGGTAGTGACTGAACCCATTGTGAAAAGCAGATAGGATGCATGATTTGCAAAGCTTATACTTTTCAGCATTAGGATGCTTTGGAGAAAAAATAAGTAGAGGGACTGAATTGCGAGACAAAGAGGAATTTTACTAAGGTGAATCAAAATTAGCAGCCTTAAATTTTTTCCCCCCATTCCCTGAGAGAATTTACAAATTCTATGTTCTTTTCTGGGATTAGAGGACCTCTTTTTCTTCTGGGAGCAAGGATAATAAATTATTTTCTAGTTGGAGGACAAGAGAAGTGACTGGGAAACTTCATAAGGCTCCCCGGCGGGAATGGCTATTTCCCCACAGGACATTTGCTGACTTTTTCAACGGTTCTAACAAGAGGCTGGCTCCTTAGGCCAAATGCTTATAAAAATGAAAATAAATCTCAGACAGTGTTTGAGGAGTTTGGGAAGCAAGACCTAGCCTGGGAAGATGATGGATTCACACACATTGCTGAGTTCACTTTCAAAACATTTGACACATTTTAACACTCATTGGGGTGCACGGGGCACTAGACCTACTGCCATCTCTCAGTGCTAAGTTAGCCTTGAGACTTGACAGACTCTCAATCAAGCGTCCAGAGAATCCAGCCTGAAGAAAAGGGTGAGTGTGTGTGCATGTAGGGAGAGGCCTGGGTAGACCCACTATAATTCAACCCAGTTCCAAGCCATCTCCATTCTTGATTGCACAGCATGATGAGCCCTTCCCCAGCTTTCTAGTGGGCAGTAGAAGAACCTTTGCAGGTGAAAACTCATCTAGTTTATAGGCTAATAGTTTCTACATAATGTTCAGAACTCAGTCAGAAATTACTATACTGTACCTGTGAAGAGATATGAACATATTACTAACACTCAAGAAGGTAACAAAGTCACAGATGATCCAGATATTAGAGTTAACAGATAGCAATTCTGCAATAATACCATGAAATGTTTTAGAGAGTAGAAGAAAACGTGGACAAAATAAGAAAAGAATGAAGAATTTCACTATGATACTACAATATATGAGGAAAATCAAGTGAATTGAGGAAATACAAAAACACAATATGTGAAATAAAAACATCAGTGATCATGTTTCATTGCATAAAGACATACAAACAAGTGGAGCCCTGGAGTAGAAGATAAGGAATATGGCCATGCAATACTTAATGGAATAAGTTTGCTGATTTAAAGGGATAGAATAGTTAATTCAAAGACAAATTTGTGAAAGGCATATTTAAGCAGTTCTGAAAATAATAAGAAGCAAAAACGCACTTCAAAGCTAAAAGAAGAAAACAAAACACCGGTCAGAGTAAAAGTGCTGAAAGACATGGGAAAAAGTTCAAAAATGTGTCATAGGAAAAAACCATATTGCCTTCCATGTACCAACAATGAGAGTGAAAGCAGACTTCTAATAGAAAGGTTGGAATTGAGAAAAATATAAAAGACATTTTAAAGTATTGAAAGAAAGATAACAAAACTGCATGCCGAGGAAAATAATCTTTTAAAATGAAAGTGAATTAAAGATCACCTTGGGTAAGCCAAAAGGAAGACATTTGCCATGAGAAGTTACTCAAGCAATTCTCCAGATATTAAGAAAACGATATCAGGGGAAACATGAATCTTTACAAGAGGACCATTTGGACAAAAGAAGAGGAAGTTACATGGTTTAAACGCAGGAAAAGTGTGTGTAAGAGTTATAGCCTCTCACCACACTTATTCAGGCTATACGGTGAGCAACACATCCAAGAAACTTGACGACATGATAAGAATGTGATACCAGATGGGACGAAGACTCAGTGACAATCTGCAATACACAGTGACGTAGTCTTTCTTGCTAACGTGAAGAGGACTTGAAACACCTCTGATGACGATGAAACAGTACAGTTTTGGTATGAATTATACCTCAACATAAATAAAACAGAAATCTCCATGATTGGACCAATAAGCAGCATTGGTGTTGCCACGGGTTCCATTTTACTTGGATCCACAATCAGTGCCCTTGAAAAAGTAGCCCCCAAGGTACATGGCGCATTGCATTAGGGAAATCTGCTGCAAACGTCTTCTTTGAAGGGTTATAGAGTAATGACTTTACCTTGAGGACTAAGGTGCAAATGACTCAAGCCATAGTATTTTCAATCAGCTCATATTCATGCAAAAGCTGGGCATTGAATAGGAACGACTAAGAAAGAATTGATGCATTTAAATGAGGGTGTTGGCAAAGAATAGGAAATATACCCTGGATTTCCAGAAGAACAAATACATCTGTATTGGAAAAGGTACAGCTGGAGTGCTTCTTGGAAGTGAAGATGGTAAGACTTGGTCTTATCTACTTTGGCTGTGTTACCAGGTGTGACATTCCCCAGAGAAGGCTTGGTAATGTAGACAGGTAATGGAAAAGAAGACGACTCAACCAAAGGGATCGGCACTGTGGCTGCAGCCATAATTCAATCAAGAAATGACTGAGGATGACAGAAACAAGAAGTTTCCTTCTGTCACACACAGAGGTGCTATGAGTAGGAACTAACTTTAGGAAGCCTAATAACAAACCAGTAGCAGCCGCAACAATAACAAGGTTCTAGCATTATTTAAAAAATGGTAAAAGTAAACAAATCTGTGAGGCCCAATACTAAATAATAGGTATAAATACTAAAATAATAGGTATAAAACTCACTCACTGCCATTGAGTCGATTCCAACTCATAGTGATCCTACAGAGCAGAGGAGCATTTCTCCTGTAGGTTTCTGAGACTGTAATTCTTTAGCAAAGTAGCGAGCCTCATCTGTCTCATGTAGAGCAACTGGTGGTTTTGAACTGCTGATCTTGTGATTGGCGGTCTAACTCCATAACCAACTACACCCCCAAGGCTCCAAAGAATAGGGATAGATTGTGCAAAGACTAAGTTAGTATAATAGGAAAAAGAAATGGAATAATAAATTTCAATTCATCTAATAAAGCAAGTAGAGGATATATATATATATATATATATATATATATATATATATATATATATGCCAATTTAAGACAAAACAGAGTGAGCCTACTAACTAGATAAATAAAGAAAACCTACATCTCCATTTAGCAGTTAGTGTTACTCTCATTGCCTTATAATGTGCTGAAACTGATTCTGCTGAATTTGGTAGATTATATTACTTCATTCTTATATCAAATAGGAAAAAAACCTATGTTTCTTCTAAATCTTTGGCTCTTTTTAGTAGTTTATCATAATGACACATATGATTATATATAATCTATATTTACACTAAAGGGTGACTCTGATAACAATGCTCCTTACAGAAAGAGACTTGAAAATTGAGTTCCTCTACAGAAGATGTGCTGATCTGCAGAGTGACTTCCAGCAACTGTTGATGTGAACTAAGCTTATTAAGAAGGATTTTGACATAAAATGTCCCAAATCCCTGGTGTCATTACTTCTCCTTTAGAAAAAGAATTTTTTCCTACCCTCTCAAAGCTTCTCAATGTGTGCTAAATATATCGGAATTCCCAAGAACATCATAAAAGGTGAAACTTTTATGCATAAACCATTAGCAAGCACTTTCTTAATGAGGATATTGACATCCTGAATAATGCAGTGAGTGCAGAAGAATGCAATCTTCGAATCAACAAGCGCGAGCTATCTGTGGCTGCTTGATAAACAAACACCGACTGCTGTCTGCAATAATCAACTACTGTTCATGATAAGCACTTTCATTGAGGGGGGTCCCAGGAAACTTTCCTCATTTTCTATTATAGAAAGTAATAGTCACTGAGTCAATGAGGCTTAAGTATATAAGGGTAGTTGCCTGAGTGGCATAAATTAGATGCTGAACATTTTCATTATTGCTATTCATTTTTATAAGTTACATAGGTTATATCTCAAATGCTGGTTAAAATTCTGTGCAAGGATATTTAGGAAAACACCATATTATTCAGTGGACATTTAAAATTTATTAATTTTGAGATAATAAGTAGAAGATCAGAAGACAAGGAGAGTATGCCAGGAAGGATAATGGGTAATTTGCTTTACTTAGATTTGTGAAGCACACAAATCATCTTTATGATTGGTGGTAAATGAGCTTTATCATTTACAAGCGCAAAGAAAGAAAATTTAAAATGCTATGTAAATGGAGGTCAAATCATATAGACATGATAAAAGAGTAGTAAACTATTCAGTGCTGAATCCAAAAGCCATTTCAAACGCGGTCTCTCCATCCTCTAAATTTCAAGTGCGGCTGATAAATTACATTAGAGAAACTCCAGTGGTGTAGTGGTTAAGCAACGGCTAAATGAAAGGTTTGTGGTTGGAGACCATCAGCCACTCATGGATGGGATCAAGATGTGGCAGTCGGCTTCTGTAACATGAGAGTGTTGAGGCCCCACAGTGCAGTTCTACATTACCCTAAAGCGTTGCAATGAATTGACATTTGACTGGATGGCAACAGATACATATTTTTAGCTTGTTGGTTTGGATGGGTGATAAACAACCCCAATTAAAATCATCATAGCTCCTTTTGACATGATTTATATTTACAATAAATTCAACATCACCATTAAAAAGAGTTCAATGTAATAAGTTCATAAGAAAAAAACCTTCATTTTGCTACTAAACGAGACCCACTTCTTCTCTGATAAAAGAAGAAATGACCTGAGTATTAGGGCTACTGTTAGCACTTTGACATTAGAGACAAGTGGCTTTAAATTTCTATGCTTCGAAGAAGAAGGAGAAGAAGAAAAGGAGGCCAGAAAAGGTCGATCTCCTTTAAGTTATTTTCCTTTGCTTAAAAAGATATATTTCTGCCTGATGTTACCACTTCAATCAATTATTCATTTATTAAGTCATGTTTGGGGACTGTTTTATGATGTTTCAGAGTTGGAAGGGTAGTAGTACAATGAGGGGGCAAAGTGCACATGGTATAACTCTTTACATGCCTACAATATACCAGGCTCTACTCCGTGTGACATAAATATGAGAAGCACCCTGTCTGCTTTAGAAGCAGCTGGTAGACATGAGAAGTCCCAGTGACACTCTGATATTGGCTATTTTTAATTGGCGAATCTATATAAGGATCTAATACGGCAGGAATGGCAAACGGAAAAGGATTGGCATCCTATCGCATTCATTCCCCCTCCAAAAAAAAAATCAAGATCTATCACCAAACGCCATATTGTCTGTGAGAATGCCCATACACCTATAAAGAAAACCAGTGACTAGCATGAACACTCAAAAATATGAACCAAACATTAGTGATAACAATGAAGGAATCAAAGGCTTCTACCAACTTCTGCAGGTTACACTTGAACACATATGCAATAAATATGCATTCACAATTACTGTTCATTGAAATGCAAGTGTTGGAAACAGAAGAAGGATCAGTAATTGCAAAATATTAGTGTGACAGAAACAATGTTGTCGACTGTGTGACAGAATTTTTGCAAGACCAACAACCTATTCATTGGAAATACTTACATTCAACAACATGAACAGTGTTCACCACACACTTGTATGCATTGAGATAGGAATAAAATAGACTACATTCTTAGAAAGAACAATTGGGAAGCTCAGCATCATCGGGCAGGTTCAGGCCATGGACACCTGCTGAACACATCGGCAGACACACACACACGGTTCCAACAAGCTGAATAACAATTAAACAAGTACAACCTTGAGTAGATCCCACCTGGATTTCGAGCCCATCTCACGAATAGATTTAACAGAGGGAACAGTAATAACTGAAGTCGGGTAAATTGGGATGACATCGACATAGTATTCATGAGAATAGTAGGAAGTCCCTCAAAAGCAGGAAAGAAAGAGAGGAAATGGGTGTCCGAAGAGGCCCCAAACTTGCCAAAGCACATAGAATAGCGACACAGAACAGAAGAATGAACAAAATCAAAGAGCCTAAAAGAACATTCCAATTGTAAAAAGCAGCTTGAGTAAATGAAGTATTTTATGAGATGTGTAAAGCTATAAAAATTAAAAAGGAAGAAAACATTCAGTATTTCTTAAACTGATAGGACTAAAAAAATAAGCCTTGATGTGCAAAATTGAAGAATTGGCTGAATACAGTGCAAGGTTGGAAGTGCTCTCTGGTGCGTGCCAAGAGGTTTAGAGCACCGTCGCCTGCCCACAAGCTGTAAGATCCACATAGGTGGCATTCCAAAGAAAATACGGAGATTCTGAAACAGTGGCATCAATATCAGAGTAAAGTTTTACATGTGATGATCAAAAAGCACCTGCAGGCAGACACTCACAGTAAAGTGCGAGCCATTCAAGGCAGATTAAGAAGACGCCATTGTTGATGTGATATGGCTCTTCACCGTAAGCTGGGACGACCAGAGGACTGTTTGCTTAGGTTTTATTGACTATCAAAAACATCAGATTGTATGGACTGTAACAAATTGTGGAGAGTATTGTGAATAACAAGTTTTTGAACTCAACTGTGCTCATGCGGAGTTTGTGAGCCGTTAGAGAAATGAGCTCTCCTGTGTGCTTCCCCAGGGTACAATCTTTATGGGAGCAGATCTTCATGTCTTTGATTCTTCAGAGTGGCTGGGAGGTAACTAAAGGATGTAACACTCTTGGATGGTGATGATCAAGTAAGTTGATCTCATGTCTAGAATTATCATATTAAAAAATGAGTAGATTCATTGGTATGTAATTCACATGCCACCCAATAGAATGGTTAAAAATATTAAAAGAGTTGTACAATCATCACCACAATCAATTTTAGATCTCTCTTTATATTCGTGTATCCATTATTATTAGTTTTCCATTCCCCTCAATTTCCCCTGCCATAACCTTAAGAAAGTATTAATCTAGTTTTACTGCCTCTATGGATTTGCCTATCTTTTATTTAATGTGAAGAAAATCATACAAAAACCCAACCACACACATATACAAAAAATAGCAAACACAATTCAAAAGATGGCAAAAATAACAAAAACTGGAACATATTTAAAATGGATCAGAATGGTGAACAAATGATAAGGTATTAAATTTTAACATAATGATATCTTGAATATCTACTTGGCAATGCACTCTGTATGAACACAAAACTATTCTGTTTGTTGAACAAAACTATATTTACAGTCAATGGTCCAAAAAATTCACCTGAGGTTTAATCAATGTGAGGATTCTGCACTAACTCTGGGTTTTCATTGGCATCCACAGCTTTCTGCAAACTGAGTGCTGAAAATTTAAGTTCTAATAGAATTTTCTCCTCCAGTCTTGGATTATATTATTTACAATCCATGGATAACACAGGTTAGTATGCTTCTTCCCAATAAATTTAGCAATCTCACTTAGATGGCTGCTTTTTTAAAAAGACAAGCCTCTCAGACCCCAAACCCTATTCTTTCTGATAGCCAGGCACCATCTGATTTCTTTACCACATTTTGCTATAGCACCCATATCTTCAGTGAGCTCCTCATGAGGACAGGTATCCAGTAGGACCATATTGTATGAACCAATTGTTCTTAGACAAGAGCTTATGATTAGGTGTGAACTCAAAGTCTGTGAATATATTTATGCCTTGTATGTGTCCCCGGTCCACTGTAGAAACAGCATGGTAATTTTATTGGGAAGTACTTTAAATAATCTGCATAGGGTTTAAGGTAATTCTATTAATGATATCATTAATTTTTTAATTGATTCTCTTGTTGGTTGTAGTCAAAGGAATTGTCTTTGACATTGATTCAGTTGTCCTTTTTTTCCAGTCTATTGAAATACCATTTTTGATTGGCATGAAAAAAGGGGTACTATCTGAAATAGGTATAAAATTTAGGCTCCTAAAAGACTACAGTTTAAAAGTTTAAACTGTATTTAAATGGATTTAAAAATAATATCCTTTAGGGGAATCTGTAGTAGATCATTTGAAAAGAATTCTGTGTTTTTCAGTTTCACTGTGACATTTATAGGAGACCTGAAAGCTTCAGCATTTTGAAGGCCACTTGGTATCAGCAATGAGATAACAGAGTCACGGTTCACAGTGATCTAGGACAATCTGAACCTCAAAGCAACTGCCAAATGCATCCATTTCAAAATCATCAGAGACGGAGGCAACACTACTGGAGAATTACTGTGGGAGTCTCCTTCCGTTTGGGTCAGAGTTTTAAACATACAATTTCCTGCACGTCTACCCTGTAGGAGTCACAGTCAACCCGACGGCAGTGAATCCGAGTGAGGTCTAAGTCAACAGTGCGTCTAACGTGTGCTCCTAGTCTCACCACGGCACCTGTAGCACCATGTCCTCATTCTGATCCTAAGGGAAAGTAATGGGGAGGAAAAGCAAAGTCATTTAAATTCAACAAATATATAGGACTCGGAATACCAGATTGCCAGCCCTGAGCACATGCAAGCAGATGCATAAATGATTGTGAAACAAACCCATTTCCCTACAGCTGGGAAGCTCCTCTTTCAACGAAAGCCCTTCCTTCAGGAATACTTTCACAAGAAAATTATTCAATAAGAAATTACACAGAAAGAGTAATCCAGAGTGATGAGTGCTACTTCAGGTACTGGGGATCCTTAACCTCCATAACTTAGGTCGGTTAAAATTTTTTTTTAAAAAAGGTGTTCTACTGTTATAGACAAAATCTTGCTCATTTGGTATTTAGCTGTTTAAAACATAAACCTTGTCTCTATTTATTTCCTTAATCCATTGGAAAAATATTAGTGTCACTCAACATCTACAATTTATCCTTAAAATGTAGACACAGTTTTATAGAAGTGTATCAAGGCTGAGTTAATGGAAGTTCCATACCTTGGGTGAGACTTTTATTTAGTTCACTTATTTCCAAGGATCAAAAATGACTAAATTTCTAGAGGAAACACAAGAGCTAAGAGGTTTCTGATGTTTATCAACTTTCTTATTTTATTCATATGAGGTGAACTAATTAAAAAATGAAATACATTTTCTTCATTAACTGTGGAAATACATTTACATAATAGTATTAATAAATATAAATTAATCATTCATTGCTGATTTTTACATTGCCTTTCCCCTTTAGGATAAAAATAGCCTTTGTTAAATAATTCATATGTAAAATCATGTTACTGTTCATTTGTCACAGAATTGATTTTTCTATTGACTATTCACCCAAAGGTGAAAAGAGGCATTTACTGACATTTATGGAAATTAAAGGAAGGAAGTTTTTTGGCAGACTGAATATAGTGAATATTAGGGATTGAAATGCAAATCCCTTACCCACCCATTGCTAACGAGATATTTTAAAAAATAACAAAAAAGGAAAACTTAAAAACAGTTTGCAAACACAAACTCAAGTGAAGGATAAGGTACAAATGTGACTCTGAAAAGTTGTTGATTAATAGGTGTCTATTTGTGAACTTCCAAAAACCAGAATGCAAAAGTCTTTGTCATTTAGAACTGAAACCACCTCGTGTAGCAATTGTCGTTTCTACCACAACCCTACTGAGTTAGTGCTTGAGGTCTGTTTGTTTTCCTTTATTAACCTCATAGCTAAAAAGAAAATAATCCCTTAAAGCTATGTCAAAAGTACTATTGAGAAGAAGCACAACATAATGGCAGTTGTGGAAAAGGGGAGAAAGAAGGTTTTCAGTTTTACCTTCTTGTACACTTTGATTTAAAAAGAACACATTTTTTTTACTCTTATAATACATAAAATTTATTGACTCCCACTAAATGGAATTTCAACAGATGTATTTATTTTGTAGCTGACTCTCTGAACCTTGCAGGTCCTATCTGTGGGCAGAAATGAACTGTGGTCAGTGAATGTACATGTTTCTTAATAATAATTCAAATTTACACATTAGAAATTCTGTTGGGTCACAGATCATACAATATAATTATTTTATGACATTTGCATGAGGTCTGTTCTCTGACGATACATTATTTTTAAAAGTTGTTTAGGTATTTAAGTGGTTAGTGTATTGTAGCAAATATTATAGCACACATTTAGAGTTATTTACAGTGATGACAAATTATAATATCAAGGGTCAAATCCAGGGAATATATGTATTATATTGGAAAACAGAAATGTGTGAAATTGGAAATATAGGCAGTACTAAAATTGAAAATACTAAAATTTCCTTTCTTTAACCTTTATTTTTTTATCAGTGATATGGGAGGCTTATTGAAAATAGCAGGAGGAATGATTGAGAACAATCTACTAGATGTCATATTTCTGGAGAATAAATCATTCACACTATCTACGTGTTCAATAATCTTTAATGCCAACCCTGCTTCCTAGCCTAGATATTCAAACCCAGATGCCTTGCTATGTTATAGAAAGTCTGATATTTTCCCTTCATAATCAAAATTTCCAACTTTATCATCATCTATTCTCATCCGACTATCTCAGTTCATCTGATATACCATGACCACACCCTTAATTCCACTACAGTCTCCATTGTATGCCCAGTATAGAAATTCTCTGCAAATACACTTCTGTAAGTGGCTTGGGGTTCATTTTTAATAACTTCATGATATCCTTTTGTAATTTCAAAGTATTTTCACATGTTATCATCCTATTTGATACTTTGAACCATAAGAAATAAGTATTTTAAATATGATTAAGCCATTTTATAGATGCAAACATTCATCATTGATTTCCAAAGTCATGGCTAGTTAGTGATATAGTTAGCATGAAAATTCCAGTATGTTGAGTACAGTGGACTGTCTTATGTACAAAGATATTGCTTGCCAATAAACGCTCTTTGTTTACTAAGCATCCAATGTATTTTAAGTATTCATGAAATAGAAGATACCTTGGTGGCTTTTATAAGAATTATAAAGATGCACAAAATATGACCTGGGTCCTCAAGGGGGCTTCCATTCAAATTAATCAACAATGCATAAATACATAAAAAGCTAAATGAATAAAGATGCTTATAAAGACATGAATATTAAAAAGTCACAAGCAGGACAGCATTAATTGACTAATCAATTATGTAGGTAATTACTGTTAGAATACACAGGCGAGTCAATTCATTTCACGACAATATGGCTAAGAAATGCATATTGGGATATGGGATTTTATATGGATTAAAGAGCTAAGGGGGGCACAGAAAGGGAAAAGGCAAACTGGGGAAGTTGGTTTCAGGACTGACGTTCAGACTTCAGCACATGGTTAAAGTTAAACAATCCTGAAAGACACTGGGGAGAAAGGAGCACTGTGTAAGGCTGTGTCAGATTTTAGAGTTGGATTTGAAATAGCCATGGAGCGCTGTACACATGGAAAGGAGTTACAGGGACAAAATGGCAGGAAGCAAGACTGCTAATCATGGCAGCCAAGCATTCCACACCTTCGGAGGACAGAGGATGCAAGTTGAACACATTATGAGTCAGTGTTTTCATTTGCATTGTTTTGTAAAACACAGTTCACCTGTGGCCAACCCTCCCCTCTTTTTTCCCCCAAGAAACAATCACTGTCCATGGATTATTGTATTAAATGAAATAAATCAGAACAAGGAAGATCATTTTATGGAACTTAATTATAATGGTATCAGCAAAATCCAAGTAGATTAAAAAATTTAACAACTGACCTGGTCATGGAATTTACAACATTGATTTTCCTACCAAAATTTAGTTGGTGTTTAGAGTCACCTATTTAAGAACTGGAGGTAACAGAGCCACATCTTTGTAATTATTAAATGGAACAAAGTGGTCTAGAGTATTAGGTAATTTCTCTGGATGCCCAATTTGTTATTGGGAATAGACTTTGTTCCGAAGGAAAATTAAGTCAATTGGTTTTGATGAATTTCTGAAATAACTGTTTTAGGGAAATTTTTCCCAGGTATTTTTCTTTATGCTAAGCAAGGACGGTATAGAAGGACCACGGATAATGGTATGGTATCAAAATGTCTGAGAAATATTCCAATAAGTCTATTGTCCAAAGACGACTGTAACTATTTTAAAGGGTATAGATTGCCATACAAGGGGACTAAATTGAGCTCATTGGGTTCTACAAATACTGATGCTCAGCAGTAATAACATGTGAATCATGAAACCAAATACAAGGGAAAGGGGTAGTAGCTTACACCACCCAAGATGCCACGACAGACTGGCCTCAAATAGCAAGAGTTGGGTAGGAAAGAAATATAGTTCTTGTTCATATATTTGTTCAAGGGTCTTGGAGTGTTCTATACTCAAACTGGGATGAGAAAATACTTAGAATATCAAGCAAGTAAAGAATGTGTGGCTCCAATACATCACTAAGGCTATCACATTCTGTTGGTTAGATCTCCGTCATGGCTACTCCTAACTACAAGTTACAGGTTTGTCAGAGGAACCAAGCTCTGCCAATCATGGGGAGCCTGTAGGCGCAAATGTGTGGTGACAATATGAAAAGATTACAGTAAAGTCATAGAACATAGGGACGGTAGGAGAGAAGATAAAATATAGAAGTCAGACACATTTTACAGTAGCATTCTCACCACCTGGACAGCCATGATCTTAGCAGTCAGATCACACAGATAGTGAGAGGAGGTGAGGGGGATCTTCACTGCCCTGGGAGAGGTGTAGGTAGACATAGACATGCATATTCGGTAGTTATATGCATCACAAGGTGGGTGGTAATCACGGTAAAGTCTCTGAGCTCACAGGTGAGGAGACCTAATACCTGCACTGGGGGAAGACAAGGAGGAGGGTGGGCACCACAGTGGGAGGAGATAATCAGGGACTGTCTGCTTCTATAGTGAGCCAGATTCAGCCATGTGCTCACTTTAAGACAGCCTAGCTTAGGGAAGAATCTGTGGGAGTGATGTTTAAAGCAGAATAATGTGCTTGGACTTTATCTTTAATTTACCAAAGTGGTGTCCTTTCTACTGTAGAATATTAGCTTTCTGGATTCCCTCTGTTATAAATTAGGGAATATAGTCCTGGTCATATTTCCCTCAGTGTTAGTTTCCCACACAGGTTCACTGCCACCGTGTCAACCCCACCTCATAATGACCTAAAGGGCATGTTAGAACTGCCCCGGGGGGCTTCCCAGGCTGCAACTCTCCACGGAAGCAGAACATCGCTCCTTCTCGCCCAGAGCAGCTGGTGCTTTGGAACTGCTGACCTTGTGGTGAGCATCCTAAAATATAACTGACTGCGCCACATGGTTCCTTCCAAGCACAGAAATACAAGGAAATACAGTCTAGACAAAATGAATCTGTCCATCACAGACAACACCTGTGACCATGAAGTCAACGAAAGCGCCTGTAGGACAGTGTCCCAGTAAGTCACCTTGAAAAGGATGCCAGTCGGAATCAGTAAGGGATAGGTAAGTAGGCAAAATTTAATAAGATTACCCTTGTTTAATAAAAAATGCTTTTCCTAAATTGGTATTGCTGTTTGGTGCTGTCCAGAATGAAACACTGTCAGCCCAGCACCATCCTCAGAAGGCCTGTTCTTGGAGTCAGTGTATTTCTTCATATCCTTGAAAATCTTCCTCTTTTTCGCTGACTGTACTCAAGAACGGTGCCTTCTCCCGGGACTGTACTGTCTACAGTAGGTAAGACAAAGTCTTGCATCCGACTTCTAAGGAGCACAGTGATTGTACGTCTTGTAAGAGAAATTTGTCCATTTTTCTGCAAGTCCTTCCCTTTCAATGAGGGAATTGTGTCAGTGGCACATTACATGCTGTTGATGTGTCTTTCACCAGTGCTGATGTCATGTTCATCATATAGTTTTGCTTCACGAAGTCTTCGCTCATCACGTGACTGAGTAAGTACAGGTAAAGGATACAACCCAGGCGCACAGCTTTCCTGATTTCCAACCACAGTGTTCCTCTATTCCCTTCCCGCAATTGCCTCTTGTTCTACGTACAGGTTCCACATGAATACAGTTAAGCTCTTAATGTTAGCCATTTTTGTTATGATCACAGAATGCAGGGCTTTTTGATAGTTAATAAAACACAGGCCTTTGTCTCTCAAATATTTCCTGCTTTCAGACAAGATTCAGAAGACATCAGTAACCATCTCTCTCCTGTTACTTTCTCCTTGGGATTTGCTGGATTGCTAACATTTCCCTGTTGATGTACTGCTGCTGGAATCATCCCTAGCCAAATTTAAGGCGTATTCGGTATTGATTATGTTGTTCAGAAATTTGAACATTTTGTTGGAGCACTTTCCTTTGGGATGTGCATGTGTCCCGAATTCTTTCAGTCGGATGACCAGATCTTCCGAAGTTGAACACTAGGTAGTACATAGAATTTGTTTGGGGGGGAATTTTTTCATCCTATATTTTTCACAACCGAAACTCTTAAAAAATTCAAGTTCATTAAATTAAACAGTAACATATATATGCTTCTAGTATGTTAAACATTTCCTTAGCCTATTAGCTGAGAAGCAGATAGTGGAACTGAAATAAATTTATATTCTTTGTACCAACTAAATTGACTTAATTAAAATTTAAAAATTAAATCCAATATCTTATATTCTTGCAAATGTCTTCTTTGAGTTGGTTGTTTTTGTTCACATGCTTCCACACAATGAATTTTACATAATGCACAAAAACTAGGGGTGAAGGCTTGGTCACTAAAATATATCTGGTAGCTTGATTTAGTTTTTCAATTATTACATAGAATCTATTATGATGATAAAATGTGAAATTGTGGGAGATATGCCAAAATGTGTGCAGAGACATGAAGTGCACATGCTGTTGGAAAAGTGGCTGGAAAGGCTTAGTCATCACTGGAAAGGATATTGCCATAGATTTTTAATTTGGAAAAAAACACATTATCTGCAAGACAAAGTAAAATGAGGATATGCCTGCATGTGTTTATGAAATTAGTTCACTTGAAAATGACTCTCTAAACCCTTTACATGGTTCAGCATTTTAAACCTTCATCTTGCCTTTGAAATTCCAAATCTCTCCTACAGATTGATTCCTCATAATTAACTCCAAAAATTACATTGCTGAAAATTCAAGGAGAAGATTATCTCGGTAGTATATGTGACCTCCTTTGGAGTGTGTATGGAGGTTGGGGGGGGACTTCCATCTTGGCTCTTATAAACTGGTCATTGAGTATGCCCAGGACATCCAAATACTGTGTATTTCCTCTTTTGGATACTTCATGTGTTCAACTACTTCACATATTTACTTGTTGCTATTGTTTATTTTTAAAATTATTTTATTGGGGGCTCTTATAACTCTTGTTACAAGCCATACATCATTTGTATCCGACATATTCATAAATATATTCCATCATTCTTTTCTAGACATTTACTTTCCATTGAGCCCTCGGGGTCAGCTCTTTTATTCCCTCCCTCCTCTGCTTCCCCTCACCCCCCAACCCTTGTGACTTCCTGATAGATTGTAGATTGTTAATTATTTTCAAATCTCCCACTTACTGCTGTCTTCCTTCCCCTCTGGTTTCTGTTGTTCTTCCCTCTGGCTGTGTGTGTGTGTGTGTGTGTGTGTGTGTGTGTGTGTGTATGTGCCATTCATTGTGATGGATGTCCCCCTCCTTCCTCACCTCTCCCCCATGTCCCCCTACCCTTTTGGTATCTCTAGTCCCATTCCTGTTCCAGGGTTCCATGAGTTGTGAGTTTTATCTCTTGCCTATACCTGTGTCCATGCTCCCATCTATTACATGGTGCCGATTCAAATGCAATGAAAAGCAGCCCTGTAGACAATGGAATGAAGCAGAGCCCCGTGCCCTGCCATGCTTGAGCCCTATCGTAGCATTGTGTCCATCCACTGCCCTGTGGAGCTTCCTCTCTGTTGCTGACCCTGTGTTTCACGAAGCATAATGTTCTTTGCCAGGGGTTGGTTCTTCTGGATAATGTGTTGAAAGTACTTGGAAAGAATTTTTCCATCCTCGCTTCTGAGGAGCATTCTTGGTGTACTTATTCTAAGGCAGACTTTTTTTTTTTAATGCCCATGGTATATCCAATATTCTGCAACAATGTCATATTTCAAGGGCAATACTTCATCTTCACTCCCCCTTATCCATTGTCTAGCTTTTAAGTGCATATGAGAAAATTGAAAATACCATGACTTGTTGATCTAGGTATGTGTTAAATATAGCAAGGTGGATATTATTGTCTTCAGTCCAAACTCTGTTCATTACCATTATCAAAATTTGAATTTTGCAACCTTAATGTAACAGTTGAAGAACAGTTATATAACCTATTGTAAGCTGGTGAAAAGTCTGCATTTTTTTAATGATGCAAATTGCTTGACATATTATCCATTGGAATCTGCTATGAAACAATCTGAAACTAGAAAAATTAAAGGGGCCATAGAGGTGTGGTGGCTTACATGATAGGTTGCAAACTACAAAATCAGCAATTAAAATAATCCACCACTCTGCTGGAGGAAGATGAAGTTTTCTGGTCTTGCAAAGATTCGCAGTCTTGATAACCCTGCATACAAGTGGGTAACCACCCCACCCCCCCCAAAATATCTAGAATTATTTTCAAAGCTGTGTAATTATTTTTTTAATTAAACAACCTTATAGTACTCTACACTTAAATACATTTGTCAAATCTGTAATTGCTTTCTTGGAAACAGTTTTCAAACACATCTGTTTGGATGGCTGATATTGCCCTTTTTTTCCCTTCACTTCTTCTATGTCTTCAAATCGCTATCCTTTCAGATCCCTCTGCATTTGCAGAAATGAAAAGAAGTTGCATCGAGCAGGGTCAGGTGAGTCAGGTGCACGGGGCCAGAGAGGCCTGCTGGTTTGTTTTTTTGGGGGGTGGGGTTTGCCCCAAACTTGCACACTGAAATGGCTGTGTGAGCAGGTGTGTTGTCATGGTGGCAAAACCAGTCCCCCAACTGTCACAAATCAGGACTTTTCTTGTTGTACATTGTTAAGCAATCTTTCAGAACATCTAAATAGAACACTTGATTAATAGTCTGACCTAGTAGAACGAACTCCAAATGCACTATTCCTCTCATATTTAAAAAACAAACAAACCAAATAAACGTTGTCTTGATCTTTGATTTCATATGATGAGCTTTATTTTTGGTGAAGGGACGATGGCGTCATCCACTGGCTTGCTTGCTGCTTGCTGCTTGCTGCTTGCTGTCAGGCTTCTAAGGATGGCACCAGGCCTCATCACCTTGGAGAAAAGTCTGGGTCGCTTTTGGAGCTGTTCTTTCAGGGCATGCTTCTACAGGGTGCTCTGTCTCCTGGTTAGTCAGAACTTCAGGCACAAATTTTGCAGCGATCCTTTTCATTCCCAAATCTTCTGCTAAAATTTTCTGAACCAAGTTCCAAGATAGTCTTGATAACTTTCCATCTCTTCAATGGTTGTCGTCGGACATCGAGCACAAATGCTTGAATTTTGGCAACATGTTCATCCATTCGGGAAGTTAATGAACATCTAGACTGATGTTTGTAATCAATGGACATTTCATGAGACAACCACTCATATATTTGTGTCCTCCCCCCACACCCCCCATAGCGTTGTCCTGGTAAGCTGTGTTCAACATCACAGTAGTTTCTGCAGCATTTTTCCCAAGAAGGACACGAAATTTAAAAGCTGCATGCTGTTCTCTTAAACCAGCCGTCACAAAAAAGGAGGTTCTAGCATATCTGCTTTTACAAAAAAATTTACTATGACCTGAGAGAACCTTCCCAGGTGACGCTACTGTGTGCGCTGAGCTGAGATCAACTCAGTGGTGATGTGTTTGGAATTTAAATATGGGATAGATTATTTTTGTGGTTTCTTTATCTAAATTTGATTTGCTAGCCTATTTTACTTTGTGACATTGATAATTTGATTTGTATCTGTTATATTTATTCCAAGTTATATTTAATAAAGATATAAACTAAAGAGAAAACTCCAACAATCACCACCACCAAACTCCAAAATAAACCATCAAACAAATAAAACTTTCTTCAGATAGGAACATTTAAGAAAGGTAATTTAGAGGTAATTTTATTTCTATTTCATTTCAAGGGGGTTTCTACAGGAGAACATTTAAAAATAAAAGTTATTTTAGACTTCATTTTTAATTTGCTCTTATAGGCAGTATAAGAAATCTTCCATAACCATTTTCTTTTATTACTTTCAAATTGCATGTCAAATTTACAACTTATGGAATCACTTTAAAACCCTTCAACCAGAGGCATTATGATCGCTGTTGGTAATTCTATTTGTAAAATTTATTAAGAAAATTTTAACATGGAATTCGATTAAAATATTTGATAAAGTTATGAAAAATTATATCAATTTGCTTCCTTGAAATTCCTCTGTGGCTGCTACTACTGGTTGAAAATTAAATTGAGCTGGAAATGTATCAGTGCATTGTGTCGGGAATACAAATGTGATTAAAATACAGTCAATGGATTCTCTGTCAAAAGTCTACTGGGGCTCCACACATGTACACACATATGTTCATAACACAACAACATAACTTGTATAAAAGAGATAAGTATTATAGATTCCTGGGGCCAAAGTTATCGAGGCATTTGATGGACTTGAACAGGTTCTCACACAAGCCAGAAAGCAATCTAAAGAAGCGTCTGGAAGGTTAGTGATGGGTGTACAGAGAAACACATTTTGGCAGTGGAAGTAACACCAGGAAGAAGGCACAATGCTGTAGAGCAAAATGTTGTACGTTCTCAAAAATAAAATTCAAGTAGCTTATATTTTTAAATATAAACAACAGATAAAATATTATTAAAATACATAGGAAATATTTTTAAGACAGAAAAGTAAACATGACACCCTTGAACAGATTATAAAGAAGGACAAATCATAAAGGTGAATGTGGGTGGAGAATTACTTTACTCATGGGTTTTGACTTTTGATCCTGGAAATTAACCTCTGGACCTATGGAAATTGGCAAGTATTTGGATTATTTTTATTGTTTTTGTTATTAACAAGTAACAAATTCTGAGCAACATTGAGCAACATGAGAATTACAAAACATTTCATTGTGCTCATGTGGTACCTGTACATGGTCCAGTAGTAATTCATTCAAACGGAACAGGAGAATACTGTTTGATTTAAAAATCAGGAAAGATATGCCTCAGTGTCTCCCCATATCAATTCAAACTTTATACTGAGCAAACAATCAGAGATGCTGGGCTAGATCAAGAAGAGTAGGGCATCAGGATTGGAGGAAGGCTTATTAATAATCTATAATATACAGTTGTCATAACCTTGCTTTCTGAAAAAATAACGTTGAAGCAGTTAGTGAAGAAGATAAAAAAATTCCAGCCTTTCAGTATGGATTACAACTCAATACAAAGAAAACCAAAATCTTCACATCTGGATCAGTAGACATCATGATAAATTGCCAACGATTAAAGTTGTTAAGGATTTTATTTTACTTGGACCCACAAACAATGTTGATGGAAGAAATTGTCACGAAATCCAATTGAGTTGTTCAATTGGGCACATTTACTGCATAAAACCTCTTTAAAGTATTGAAGAACAATAAGGTCACTTTGAGGATTAAGGTGGCCCTGACCCAAATCATACTATTTTCAATTGCCTTCTAGGGATGTGAAAGATGGAAAATGAAAATGGAAGGCCAAAGAAGAAGTGATGAATTTGAACTATGGTGTTGGTGAAGAATACTGAAAATACCATCGATTGAGAGAGTAAAAAATCTATCTTTAAATAAATCCAGTCGGAATTCTACTTTGACGTAAGGACAGCGAGCCTTTGTTTCATATACGTAGGGCATGTCGCTGAGAGAGAGAAGTCCCTGGAGAAGGACATCATGCTTGGTAAAGTAGAAAGTCAGTGAAAAGGAGGAAGACCCTTCACAAGCCGGCATGACCCAGTGGCTGCAAGAACGGCCCTGAGCATAACAACACTAGTGAAGCTAGGTCAGCATCGGGCAGTGCATTTTCCTTTTGTACATATGTCCATTTCCTGGACCATAACCAGATATGAATACATTTAAGACAAGTAAAAGCATACAAAGCATGTTCTCTGATCATAATTGAACTACACTAGAAAGATATCTGGAAAATATTTACATATTTCAAAAGTAAACAAGAGGCACGGGAAAAAGTCCAAAGAGAAGTTAGAAAATATTTTGAATTGGATAAAAATGAAAGCAAAATATAAAGAAATTGTGGGATGTAGAGCATGATAGTGGGACAAGAGGAAAGTAAAAGGAAATAGAGGAAAGAACTAGGTGACAAAGAGTCTAAAGACTGGAATGTACACATGTAAATATATTTATATGAGTGTGGGGAAATAGATCTACGTGCATATATTATAGGTTTAGTATTAAGGCAGCAGATGGACATTAGGCCTCCAATCAAGTACTTACTCAATGCAAGAACACATTGTTCTATTAAATTGGCATTCCAGGATGCACACCTTCCTGACACGATTGCTGAAGGAAAATGTGTGCATAAGCAAATGTGGTGAAGAAAGCTGATGGTGCCCAGCTATCAAAAGATGTATCGTCTCGGGTCTTAAAGGCTTGAAGGTAAATAAGCAACCATCTAGCTGAGAAGCATCAAAGCCCACATGGAAGAAGCACACCAGCCTTTCTGACCACTAGGTGTAGAAGAGACCAGTTATCAGGCATAAAAGAACAAAAACTCATATCAGTGGCTGCCCACCTTCCTGATACGATCACTAAAGACAAATGTGTGCATAAGCAAATGTGGTGAAGAAAGCTGATGGTGCCTGGCTATCAAAAGATATAGTGTCTGGGGTCTTAAAGGCTTGAAGATAAACAAGCACCCATGTAGCTCAGAAACAACAAAGCGTACATGCATACCAGCCAGTGTGACAATGAGCAGTCAAAGGGATCAGGTATCAGGCATCAAAGAACAAAAAGTCATATCACTGTAAATGTGGGTGAGTGCAGAGTAGAGACTCAAAGCCCATCATTAGCAACTGGGCACCCCCTTACTGAAGGGTTGTGGGGAGGAAATGAGCCAGTCAGAGTGCAGGGTAGCAACAATGAAATATATAACTTTCCTCTAGTTCTTCAATGCTCCGCCCCGTCCCCCCCCCCCCTGGCCCCAACACACACACAATCATGATCCCAATTCTACATTACAAATCTGGCTAGACCAGAGGATGTACATTGGTACAGATAACAACTGGAAACACAGGGTGTCCAGGACAGATGACTCCTTCAGGACCAGTGGTGAGAGTGGCGATGCCTGAAGGGTGGAGGGAATGTGGGGTAGAAAGGGGGAACCGAACAAGAATCTACCTATAGCCTCCTCTCTGGGGGATAGACAGCAGAGAAGAGGGCGGGAGGAGACTTCTGACAGTGTAACATATGACAAAATAATAATTTATGAATTATGAAGGGTTCATGAGGGAGGGGAGAGTCGGGAGTGAGGGGGAAATGAGCAGCTGATATTAAAGGGCTCAAGTAGAAGGCAAATGTTTTGAGAATGATTATGGCAACAAATGTACATATGTATGTATGTATGTATTGTAGTAAGAACTGTATAAGCCCCCAATAAAATGATTTAAAAAACACTGTGTTTAAAAGAAATTTAAACCATAAAATGCTTTTAGTAGAAGAAAGGAGAGACCTTAAATCAATAATGAATGCTTCCTATTTAAGATGCTAAAATATGAGCAAAATAAACACAGAACAAGCAGAAAGAAGGAAATAATAAGCATAGAAACTTATGGGGGAAAAAAGGGGGGAAATCTATAAAATCAAAAGCTAGTTTAAGAAAATCAATAAAGTTTATGAAGTCTGGTTAGCCTGACAAAGGAAACACTTGCATGTAATATTGTGAAGCACATAATTAGAAAACATTATTATATTCTTAATCCCTACACATCAAGAAAAGAGTCAGGCAATTCATTTAGGAATTGGAAAATGATGTATTTTGGCAGCTGGTTAGAGAATATGTTAAAATCTTATTAGCAGCAAGAAAAACATAAAACCACAGTAATATCCCTTTTATATCTATTGGAAATTACCAAAATCAGCACATCAAGGGTTTACCATGGAACATGAAGCCTCTGTTTCCTTCTACACCAAACCTTTTTCCTTGAAGCACATTGGGACCGTAAGTCATCCTGCAGGATGGAAGAGAAGAGCCTGTGGGATACCCGAGGCTGCAGCCTTATGGACGCGGATTGCCACATTTTTCTCACACACAGTGGCTGGTGAGGATCAAGCTGTTGGCATTTGCTTAACTGCCAAGTAGAGTACTTCACCCCTGCACCACCACCTCTCCCCACTCCACCGCAGGGCTCTTGATGCTATTCCTTTCTGACTCACTGGCATCTGGTCAATTCCAACTGATAGCGACTCTGTATGTCGGGGTAGAACTGTCCCTGTGGGTTTCCAAGACTGACTCCTTACAGGAGTAGAAAGCACCGAGTCCACCATTTTGCTGAGTAATTTGACAACCCGAAACTCAGCATTTCCATTTCCATGTGTCATTACTAGTATTTCCAAAATTAATTCTACCCTAGGAACATGGTCAATGATGCTAATTGTGGCATTTAAAAAATAATAGCGATAACAAAATTTAGGCAGTTTCCCCCCCAACGATGTCAAATTGTTATCATGTTCGTTAAAAACATGTAAAATTATAAAGTGGATGATGGGTTATAGAGCAGATCAGTTCTCCATTCAGCGCTTCATACACATTTTGTCTCACGCCATTGATGTTTGTCACTACATTAATGCTCTAAAGATATGAACTTAATTTTAATTTTGAACTCATTTTTGTGGGAAAAACTAAAAAATGGATGGTGCATGTTTATATTGAAAAATGGAGTGATATATATGTATTTCTGTGTTTGTTGATTATGTGGTGAGAGGTATCAATATGAATCTACTGAGAGGCATCAATAAGGATCTACTGAGAGGTATCAATAAGGATGAGTGGGCTGGAAAGGGGGAACTGATTAAAAGGATCCACATGTGACCTCCTCCCTGGGATAGGGTCAGCAGAGAAGAGGGGGAAGGGAGACTCTGGATAGGGCAAGATATGACAAAATAACAATCTGTGGATTAACAAGGGCTCATGAGGGAGGGGGAGCGGGGAGGGAGGGGATAAAAAGAGGATCTGATGCAGAAAGCTTAAGTGGAGAGCAAATGCTTTGAGAGTGATTAGGGCAAAGAATGTGCAGATGTGCTTTATACAATTGATGTATGTATATGTGTGGACTGTGGTAAGTGTTGTATGAGCCCCTAATAAAATGTAAAAAAAAATAATGATTAGGGCAAAGAATGTACAGATGTGCTTTATACAATTGATGTATGTATATGCATGGATTGTGATAAGAGTTGTATGAGCCCCTAATAAAATGTTTAAAGAAGGAAAAAAAAATAAGAATCTACCTCTGGTGTCTATAATCTCCCTCCTTCTAGTCCTTATTTTAGCAGGAAACTCCAATCTGCCACACGATCATTACTGAGCCTTGAGCATCCCTGCATTTCTCCTGGAGGTCACGAATCAGTGGACCTCGGCACATGGACTGAGGGACACTCCCCTGTGCGGAGGTCCACTAGCTTTCACTCAGACCCGAGGCAGCCGGGGCAGTAATAACGCACCCTTTCTAGATAAAGTTGTGCGTCCCCTTTGCCCTTCTCTCCCCATTGGCTTGCAATCTGCTTAGCGTCTCAAAGGTATGTGAATGCTAACTTGTACTAACTAAAAGTAAGGGTGTGATCAGAAATTTTTCTCAGTACTGCTTGTTATTTCAGGATACTCTATGTGATAGTTTTTCCGTGTGTGCCAACATGTCACCTTTAAGAAGATATGGGAGGAGCTTAGCCAGTCAGTAAGGTCACTGCCTGATGACTACCCTTGGATCTTCAGTGGATACCCAGCTCTCTGGAGGCTGAGCCCTCTTCCTCCCTCAGCCATGACTGTCCTGCTGACTGACCTGGAGAGCTGCTGGAGCCCGGCCATGTTCCTACCGACCTCGGGACCACAGGACTTTGAACGCACCTGCCTGTGATCTTCCTGCCTTCTGCATCACTGCATGTGGCTATGTGAGTCTGAAGATGGACTTATGGACTGGTATCAGACTTATGGACTTGAATTGGACTGGGCTGGGATGTTTTCGTGATATATAATTACTTCTTGATAAAAAGGTCTTTCTTACATATAGATGAGTGTCAATGGATTTGTTTCTCTAGTCAACCCAGCCTAACATACCCCAGATTTACCGACTTAAGTTTTAACCAGAACTAGCACTCAGAATAAAGCAACAATAAAAGCCATATGTATAAAAATGGAGGAAAACATCATCCACAACAACAAGAAAGTAACTTACAGAATGGTTTGTATGGAGTAACATTTATTCCTCTTTAAGAAACATGCAAAATATTATATTTAGTGATGCATAGACATGTAGTACATCGCAAACACCCCTGGAGTGACAGGCAGGAAGGTGATTATGAAATAGAATAGATACGTGTCTACAGCTAATGGTGCTACAGTAAATATGACACAGCGTGGAGTTTTGGTAGGAGTAGGTGTTTTATTACTCATTCTGGTTTCCCCCAAATTTTACATTACATAATATTTACTTTTTCAGGATAATGCATGAGGAGAATTGCAAAAGCTGGTAGGAAATAGAATTAAAAGAATGGAATTTCCATTCTTTTGAAGCCCCTCCTATATGAGAGATCTTATCAAAATCCCAAATAAGGTGCCAAAGGTTCAACCTAATTTCCTCCTTATTTTAGAGAAGATCTACAGTATTAAAGGTAGAACTGCTACTCTGAATATTAGCTCTGAAAATAGGAATATCATGATAAAATAACAAGTATAAAGTATTGTTATGGATATCAGCCTTAAGACTCTAGGCAGGCTACTGGGTACTTTTGATATATTTTCTTTAATTAACACCCCTTCCACACACAAAAAATTGCTACTTTCTTCAAATTATGATTGCGATTAAAAAGAAAACTGTGTCCAATGACAGATCTGGGATTTCAATTCTCTTTTATTATTATTTAAAAATGTTAATTACATTAATATTGACCTTGTCAAATTAACTAGAATTCACAATTAACCACATTTTCTCTGTTGCATCGCTACTTTCCAGATTATGCAAAGTGTTGGCTAATTGCAGATTTCCTTTGTAGATGGAGAATGTGAAGTTACGTCACAAAATCCTTGCTCTTTAAATATATAGTTACTATTTCACTTCCACATCCTTTAAATTTTTCTCACAATAAAATTTTCCTGGTTGAAATTAAATAGCCAATGCCTTAATAAATAAAAAAATTGTGTATTTGCGTATATTTAGGATATCCATGTGGTGAGATGAAGAAAAAGTGCAAAAAAAAGGGAATTATTTCTGAAATTTTTATCTCTATGGGACATGACTTCTTTCACTTGAAAATGCTGCAATTTGACTTAGTCTATAAAATTAATTTACTGCCTTCATTTCTTGCACATTATAAGTAATTCAAGAGTGGTGAATACTGATTATCTGAGACATCAGCTGTGTGAAAGAGCTTTTCTATATCAGGCCTTCTTTGATTTTAGATTATATAGAAAAATCTATTCTTTTCCCCCTTCTGAAAGGGTGATCTAATTTTGATTCCTAGCAATGTGTTCTAGTACTATGATGCCTTAATGACTGAATGAGACATATCTATATCTTACTATTATTTTTCTACATTTTAATGTTTTATTTAACACACTATTCTTATCTGGTGATATGATATACTTATATGAAAAATAAAATGAACATATAAAGAAGGCTTTGTATTTATTTAGCATCTGACAACTCTGAATCCTGTTTCTATGTGACATTACAAAAAGGCTTCTTGGATGGGTCAGTAAAACAAACCACACAACAATTTGTTTCTTGATGTGAATCAATTATATATTGATTTTATTATGGCTTTCATTGGCAGTTCTGTCTGGAATAGGGCAAGATATTTATTACATTCTTGAATGTTTGATTGCCTCTTTTTTAAAAACAAGAGACCATTTATATTATTTCTGATATTTGGCTATTACAGATATTAATAGTAATTGTTATGTCCTTAAAAAAGAAAACAAAAGAGCAGTAAACTTATTGGGAAAATATCATAAATTCTCAAAATGGGAAAAAAGGTCATAAAACAAATATAATTGTGGAAAATTGACTGCTCAGAGGAATACAAAGGCAAAAAGGAAAGGCTGAGATTCAAATTATAATGAAAATATAAAAAAGTGATGCTCAAATGGAAAAAGAAGTGTAACCAAGAGGAATTACTGAAACCCAAATGAAGGCTGAGCATGATAGTGGGACAAGAGGAAAGTAAAATAAAATAGAGGAAAGAGCTAGGAGGCAAATGACATTTATAAAGGTATAAATAAAGGCATGTATATATGTAAATATATATGTCTATATATGGATGGGGAAATAGATCTAAGTGCATATATTTATAGGTTTAGTATTAAGGTAGCAGATGGACATTGGGCCTCCACTCAAGTACTCCCTCAATACAGGGACACTTTGTTCTATTAACCTGGCATTCCATAATGCTCACCTTCCCAATACAATCGCTGAAGACAAAGCGGGTACATAAGCAAATGTGGTGAAGAAAGCTGATTGAGCCTGGCTATCAAAAGATATAGCATCTAGGGTCTTAAAGATTTGAAGGTAAACAAGCGGCCATCTAGGAGAAAAGCAACAAAGCCCACGTGGAAGAAACGCACCAGCCTGCATGATCACAAGGTGCCAAAGGGATCAGTTATCAGGCATCAAAGAACAAAAAAATCATACCATTGTGTGCTCTCCTCCCTGAATTGCTGACGACAAATGGGTGCATAAGCAAATGTGGTGAAGAAAGCTGATGGTGCCTGACTGTCAAAATATATAGTGTCTGGGGTCTTAAAGGCTTGAAGGAAAACAAGCAGCCATCTAGCTGAGAAGCAACAAAGCCCATGTGGAAGAAGCACACCAGCCTGAGTAATCACAAGGTGTCGAAGGGATCAGGTATCAGGCATCATCAGAACAAAAAAATCATATCATTGTGAATGAGGGGAAGTGTGGAGTAGAGACCCAAAGCCCATCTGCAGACAACTGGACATCCTCTTACAGAAGGGTAACAGGGAGGTGATGAACCCGTAAGGGAGCAGTGTAGAAACGATGAAACATACAGTTTTCCTCTAGTTCCTAAATGCTCCCCACCCCATCCCACACACTAACATGATTCCAATTCTACCTTACAAATTTGGGTAGACCAGAGGATGTACACTGGTACAGATCAGAACTGGAAACATAGGGAATCCAGGATGGATGATCTCTTCAGTAGCAGTGGTGAGAGTGGCGATACCAGGAGGTTGGAGGGAGGGTGGGGTGAAAAGGGGAAACTGATTACAGGGATCTACATAAAACTTCCTCCTTGGGGAATGGACCAAAGAAAAGTGAGTGATGGGAGATGTCGGACAGTGTAAGAAATGACAAAATAATAATTTATAAATTATCAAGAGTTCATGAAGGAGGGGGAAGCAGGGAGGGGCAGGGATAAATGAGAAGCTGATGCCAGGGGCTTAAGTGGAGAGCAAATGTTTTGAAAATGATGATGGCAACAAATGCACAAATGTGTTTTACACAATTGGCGCATGTATGGATTGTGAGAAGAGTTGTATGAGCCCCAATAGAATGATTAAAAAAAGAATTGTATGTGTCCCAATAAAATTATTTTTAAATTAAAAAAAGAAAGAAAATATCTCAATTTTTAGTGAAAAATGTAGACTCCCAAACATATGTGCTACTCATAATTTTTATGCCAAAGGTGAAGACTTAGCCTTTCGTCCACCCCCCTCTACTACCAGCCTTCAGCGTTGTTCTCCCTTGGCCCTTTCATGCTTTTGCTCTACCCAGCTGATGGGTGATCCTCTGTCGAGTTTACCTGGCTTCCACTGGAGTCAGCAGAAGGTTGCAATCAAAGCAGAGACTCTTAAGCAGTTATTCTGAGTTGGATGATAGTTTCAGTAGTTCATTCACTGCTAGGTCTTGAACATCGAGCACAATCTTCCTCATGATAAATGGCAGATATTTCAAACAATATTTTAAATCTCATGAATGGTAAGTGCATAAAAAGACATTTTATAAATGTGGTCTAATTCCCAAACCAATTTGAAATTGTATAATTAGCTGATGGAATTCTAGATTTGACTCCCTTGAAGTGCCACACAGCCCCACTCATGAACAAGATGTGGAATTTCAGAATGCCATGTATTTGCTTTGAGTTTTATTGATGGTTGGTGCTAGGAAAGGTCATGAATATTTTTTTCCTGCGTCAGAGTACACACCTGCTGATTTTTCCGTATGAGAAGCACAAGTGAAAACAGCGATAGCCATGACTTGGCTACTGCCTGAGATTTCATTGTTTTCAAATTAGTCTAAGTGAAATGGATTTTATTACTTTTTAAGAAAAGACATTTTTTTTCCTTTTATTGAAAGGCATTATAAAATTAATGAAAAATCATGATCCAATACAACACACTGCCTTTATTCTGTTTTTTTTAGGAAATTAAAATAATCATTTATTGAGCCTCTTGCCTTATGAAAAAAGAACATGATTTGCATCTAAAGACAGACCAAATTAAGGGTTTATATGCTTTATGCAAAAGAGACAGACTTGTTTACATGTAAAGTATAATTAATGGTTAATAAAACTCGAATAGGACCTGAATAAAATTCTTTTCTGCGAGCAATAGAGAGTGACTTTGACTATCTTAAGTAGGTCGAGGCTTTATTGAAAAGCTGAAAGTAGATCATGAAGTTAGAGAAAAAGTTTGGGAAAATGGACAGAAAACAAGGTGGATCCAATGGCTGAATAGCAAATAAAGAAATCTGATTACTATTCCTTTGCTATTGCATCATGACTGATGTTGCAGGCAGACATCACTGCCAGATGCCATGCTCACTGAAACACCTCTGTTCTCCTCCGCCCTCTCATGATCATGTCTCTTCCTTCATACAGTGTTGGTGACACGCTTGATCACCTGAGACTAGGTAACATAGAAGGAGGCCTGGCGGACAAAATGGTGGAGCCCAGGTTTGCTACTCTGTCGTCAAGGAGAAAAGACCTGATCATCTGCTTTCATAAACATTACAGCCTATTAAACCCCACAGGACAGTTCTAGTCTGTCCGGGAGTCACTGTGAGTCATAGTTTCCTGTATTGCACACAGGCCAAGGCATGTCACATTCATCTGCTGCAGGACTCGAGAAAGAGAGGCTCTCTTCTCTTACGTTTTCAGTGTAAGGTGCAGTTTGGATTCATGTCTGCTAGCCAAAAGTTCCAAATCACACCTTAGTCATTGAGACTTTTATCATGGACCAAATATTCTTAAATATCTAAGAAAAAGTTGGAAGATTCTTTGAACCCTTTTAGAAGGTAAAGATGAGTTCATTGTCAGAAACATGGTAGATGATCTTGCTCTTTATTCAAAGGCTTTATATGGCCAGGATTCCCCTTATAGTATTTGGCAACTCACTAAATCTATTTCTTGTTTTCTTTATCTATACTAATGCCTCCACTCTTTATCTTGTTTTAAAAATTCATTAAAAATCACTAATAGTGCTAATTAAAATGCAAGGACTTCTCAAACATCATTTAATTGTACCTCTACGTGCCCTATCAGTCCATATCTGCATTTGCAGAATTTCAATTTAATTGCATTAAAGAAATCATCAAAATCTCAGCATTCCTGTGTGTGTCCATGTTCTATAAACATCGCACAAAAGATTAATTCTGAGAGACATATGGCGATTAAATGCACAGTTTCACATAACTTTCACAGCTTCTCCCCAGTGAGGAATGCATTTGACCATGTGTGCATCTGTACTGTTGTACTGGAAGAAAATGAGCCTGGTTTTCCATCTCCTTGGGGGGAAACCCATTGTAAGATGCCTGGAGGCTACTTCTTCCCGAGAGATGTTGGTATTTGGAGACAAACCCTCATGGAAAACTGAAAATGGAAAGTTATTCTTGATGACCTTTCCCATCTCTCCTGGATTCTTAGCCAAATCCATGAAAGATCAGAGGGAAAGTCTCTTTTATGTGCCTTCTCTATGGATCACGTTGTAGTGGAGAAGATGTCAATGGTTTGTTATAAAGCGCAGGGTCAACTCTGCAATACAAATCCTGCCAGTATTCATTGTAGGTAGGCTCTCCATGTATAAAGCATCTGCAATGCTTAACAAGTCAAGTAGATGTATTGCTAAGGAATCACTTAGAGCTAACCTCTAGTCATACAAGCTAGGATTGCAACCAATCAGCATTTTTCCCAGTACTTATATATCAGTGTAAACTGCTTCAGCAAATCACATATTAGATTTAATTTTAGCAGTCATTATTGACATCTTTCACTCGCTTATCAGCATTATGTAGACAAATCTCAGTTGATAATATGGGTATCTTTCATAGTGCCAAATCATCCTATAAAGGTTGCAAAGTAGGTGGCAAGTTGACGTTATGGAAACGTCTGGATCTTTTCAGCTTTTGTATTTTTAGATTTTTTATGGGAATATATTACATAAGATAAACTATCATCTAAATTTATATAAAATAAGAATTCTATGAATCAGGCGTTCACTTTTGACTATATTGATAATAAAATCTTTATATTACTACTTTCTGTGCTTTACTGCAAAAAAAAAAAAAAATCACCACCTGGAATAAAGAATCCTAACTTTTTATGACCAAAATTTTAAAGCTGCTATTTTAGGATTCAAAATAGATAAAAGAACATAAAATAAAAACAAAATTCTATGATATATATATGTATATATATATTATTTTGAAAAACATGTTTTTTGTCTTGTACTGGTAAAATTCTTTATGGTGAGCTATTTAAAGTCGATTATATTAGCTATACACAGGAAATCATTACAATACAGTTTTGTGAATGGTGTTCAGGTATCATTGACAGTAGAAACTGTGAAAGCTGGAACCTGGGTATGAGAAAACCTGTCAGAGACGAAGACAAATACTTTCTACTCTATAATTTCCCATATGAAGAGTAAGGGGAAGATTCTTGTCCTGTTAATGGCACAAAACTTGTGAAATGTGTACAAATAAGGCAGTACTATGGAATTGCATCTCCCAACGCTTCCTCTGTATTATACTTTTCATTCATTTGGATTATATGGACGCTGCACATCGTGGAGAATCCTGGGTGGTGCAGTGGTTAAGCAGTTGACTGCCACCCCCAAGGGCAGCAGTTAAACCCACCCACTGATGTAAATGAGTGCCGCAAAACCACAGGTGCCTCACGCATCTTATTTACATGCTGTTGTTATTTAAAGGGTTATTTTAGCTGAGGATGAATGTGGAGATTCAGATTGAGATTATCTTCACCTAAGTAATTTTAAAATACCACCACATGAAATATGTCTACAATGTCACGTAAAAAATTATTTGTGATTTCAATTGCTTTGGGAATTAATCTCTCTCAGCAAGGAAGAGCAGGTGGTAAGTTAAATAAACCTAGGGAGGAGAAGAGAAGAATGGAGTTCTTGAATTCACTAAGAAAATATGTTCATGGTATTCAGAAAGAAAGAAGAAGAATAAAAAGCCAAAGCCATTACCTTCAAGTCTAGTGTGCCTTATCGGGGCCTTCCGCAGAGAGCAGATCTGTTCCACAGAGTTCCCAAGGCTATCAGGCTAAGCAGACTGTCCTAACATTCTGCCAAGGAGTAGCTGGCAGATTTAAACTGCCGAGCTTTGGGTTGGTACTTGAGCACCAGAAGTGCCCTTGCTCCTTGCTTAATACAGCTCTTGCTTATAATTTAATGGCCAGGGTCCCATAACAGGGCTGCTTTACCTGAGTGGTGTGACTTTCCCTCTGTCTCTGCAAAGACGCCATTGCTGTCCCACTCACTGACAGCCTGGAGCATCCATCTTCTCCAGGTAGACCTGCAAGAACAACACCAGAGGAGGGATGATACTGCGTCTCTTTGCCTTCAATGGAATAATGCATGGGCATATTCTAATACACTGAAAGTGTTATAGTGCACAGAATAAACTGGAATTGAATAATGAAATCCCAAATAAATCAGGGAAAATACAAACATTCCTGTTGCTATATTTAGTAAACTAAGAAATAAACTAGTCAAAGGAAATGAAAAGATAACAAAGAAGCTTATCATTACATTACTAGCGCATAAGTGAGCCAGGAGAAAGAGAATCTTTCTAGAGACTGAACATAGGTTGTTGAAGCACAAACCAAAACCTATTGCCATCAAGTTCATCCTAACTCATCTTGACTCTACAGGACAGAGCAGAACTGCCTCAGTAGGCTTCCAGTGCTGTTATCTTTACGGAAGCAGACTGCCACATCTTTCTGGACAGAGTAGCTGGGGGAGTCAACTGCTGCCTTTGTGCCAGTGGCAGAGCTCTTTCCTACCAGTTCACAAGGGTGTCGTCTGTGGAAGCACATTTTCTGATGGGGGAAAGGGGAGCATGTGGACATGGAGAATAAAGCCATTATCTTGGGTTGCCACAAAAGAGAGTTTGTATTTTATTTATAGGGAAACAGGGAGTCAGAGAATACATTAGAAGGCAATCAGTCAATCAATCAATTGCCAAGTCTATGTGCCAGAGGAATTCCATAGTGTCTTTCCACCCATTGTCTGTAAGCTGGCTATATTGTGGTGTATCTCATATTGCGCTGATGCTGGACCATTCCAGCAGAGCTTCCAGAATAAGGTGTATAAGGAAGAAAGGCCTGGTCATCCACTTTCAACAATTGGCCAGTGCAAACCCTATTGATGACAAAAGAGTACGTGGTGATAGAGCCTCCTCGCTTCGAAGGCGCAGGATAATGGTCGAATCAACAGACTCAAACCCACCAGTGATCACACAGACTGTGTAGCACTAAGAAGTATTCCATTCTGCTCTCCATGGAGCCACCCTGGCCTGGAGGGGGGCAACCAACGTCCGGAGAGTTCATTTCATACTCTAAGGGAGAGGAGAACTGGGGCCAAACTAATTGAAGAAAGAGCCAGAGTAGCCTTTCATCCAAAACAGACTGATTCCTAACCCACTCTGTGAGATACATTGTGGTGTTGAGGAAATTTTCATGCCCCCACCCAATAAAAAGAAGTACATCTAACTCTGAATAATTAAAAGATACAAAACATCTTCGTAAGTATCCCTATGGGAGAAGCAAGGTTTCTCCACATCAGCACTCTTCTCATTTGTGGACAGATAGCCCTTTGTTGGGAGCTCCCTTATGTTTCCATACAGTAGGATGTTTTAAAAGTCTTAGTCGCTATCCATTTGCTATTGTAACATGTGCTCAATTATGAAAATAAAAAAATGTTTCTAAATCTTGTCAAATATGTCTGGGCCAAAAAATCCAGTATCACACATCATCACAAGTTATTTGATTAATAAAAATGAATAAATAAGAAAGATTTACCCACTGCCAAAAGGTTCTCATGGAAAACTTTAAATGCACTGATTGTTACTCTCATCTGAAAGAATAATTAATATGCTCCAATTGATTAAACATATATATGATTTCTAGATTAAAAGTCATTAGTAACTCACAGCACATTTTCACAATTATATGAGATAGAGCATTTCTCAGGGAAGATCGCAAAAGCCTTTCCCACACATAACAAGGCCTCCCAATTGATTTTGTGAAAGAAAGGTTATTTTCATTGAGACTGGGCAATCGAGGGCCAGGAAACTGATAGGCCTACTGAAAGGGAAACACGTGCTGGTGATTGGATTCTAATCATAAGCAATAGTAATATAGTTAGTTAGATAGTGGAATTATTATTTGCTAATATTGTAGCAAAGAACAAAGAAGTAGCAAAGAGCAAAGTAGCCTAGAAAAGGAAAGGGTCTCATCAAGTATTGAAATAAATTGGAACTTAATAGGTCCAAAAAGACCAGAAATCTAAGCTCAGGCAGTTTTGGACATTCAGGCTACCAGATAATTAGACAGTTGGCAAAACATCTGATTCCCGGTAGTAAGGCACAGTGAAAGGTTTGGGGTTCATGTGAAGGACTGTCTCATATGGGAGTATCATGGATATGTGGGAGGGACAAAAAAATTGACTGACATGGAAGACAGAGGACTACTTCTTAAAAACCCAATTGGTAAAAATTATATCGAGATAGGAATCCAAATCAAGTAAGGAAAATACTGATCTATTTTTAAAAAACCTAAATTATAAATAAGTTTGCTCTTGGAATCAAAGCAGCAACTCAGTTTAGACTATGAGAATGCAAACTCAGCTGGATCAATAGCATGGTAGGCCATTCAGGTCAATAAAGTTAATAAATATTTATGGACATTCTCTGAATAAATTACAGGAAGATGCAATGATAGATCCAGAAAAGTCCCTATTCTTAAAGACTCCATCATAGGACCCCGTTGCCACTTAACAGCAACCTGCGGTTGGCTGGTTTAAGAGTTAAGGAGGAGCACCAGTACTATTGAGCACTGTCTTGGAGGATGCAGAGATCAATTTTGATTGCATGGTTTAGATGGAGTTTGTTGTGGAAAGGTCAACCTGGGACTTGGACCGGGAAGGACTCAGCTCAGTGAAGAAGACTAAGAAGGGTATGCCTATGGAGGAAACAGATGGAAGAAGGCAACAATGCACGATCGCCACCACATCCAAAAGCATGGCCTGAAAAATGGGATGACCAGAGCAGGGACATGGAAGGGCCTCTTACAAGGCAAAACAAGCCAAAGGTTCAAAGACACTGAGGAAGACTTCATAGACAGGTGATACTGCTTTGTAGGCCATAGGCAACACTCTAAATTTCTGAGAAGAGCAATGATACTCTCCAACTTAAGAAGAGAAATAAAAGATCGTTTATAACACTTTACTAAATTAAAAAGAACCACGACAAAAAAGACATAGAAAAACAAGCATCAGATTGACTCCTTCAAAATGCATGTGCCTAAAATTAAGGAGAAACAATATAAATGGCAAATAATAACTATTGAATTTTACTAAATATCTAAAGTAATGTGCATACCATATGTACTCGAATATAAGCTGACCTGAGTATAAGCCGAGGTACCTAATTATTACCTGGGAAACCAGAAAAACTGATTGACTTAGGTATAAGCCTAGGGTGGAAAATGCAGAAGCTATTGGTGAGTTTCAATAATTAAAACAAATGAAAATAAAATTACTAAAAATTGAGATATCAGTGGGGTAATGCATTTAAATATTTATTTTAAATAAAAACATAAATAAAAGGACGACAAGTCATTTAACATTAGTAAACCAGCACAGTAAGTAGAAAAGAGGTTCAACAAAAACAATAAGGTACCAACAATGATACCTTAAGAGTACTATTCCCTGAGCTCAATCAGCAACCAAGCTAAAATGTAGAGTTAAAATCCTTCAAAACTGGATTGCTCATCATCATCCGTATCCCAGTGCAGAGCTTCAGCTGGTGTGAGGTCATCATAGACGCTGTCCTCACTGAGATTACCATCATCACCATCACTGCTGTCATATTCATAAAAAGCGCAGTCTTCACTGCCATCCACAGCATTACTAACACTACATTTCTGGAAGGCACGTCACACCATGTCTTCTGGAATGTCTTCCCATGCATCTTGAACCCACTTTGCTATTATTAACTCTATGTCAGGCTTCATGAGATTTCCTCCTTTTGTCAGTTGGGCTTGACCAGATGACATCCAGTCATGCCACATCCTTCGCACATGGTCTTTAAAAGGCTTATTCAAAGATACATACAGAGGCTACAGTACAGATGTAAGCCCACCTGGAATAATGGCTAAAGTAACTTTACTAGGTTTTGCCAATTTTTTTATGTCATCAGATAGGTGGGCTCTGAAGGTATCCCAAACAAGTAACGATGACTTTTTCTTTAAGGCTGCTCCTGGTTGTCAGTTCCAAATTTCTTCCAGCCATTTTTGGGTTCCATCTTCATCCATCCAGCCTTTAACATGTGCACACACAGTAATTCTTGGTTGGAAATTGATCTTTTTAGGAAATGTTTTTCTTTTAAAAATAATGACAAGATGCAGCTTAGTTCCATTAGCCAAACATGATAGAACAACTGTAAAGTGGTTGTTGGTTTTTTTTTTTCATTTCCTGTGGTTTTGAGAAAAATGTTTTTTTCTCCTAAACTTGCCACAGTTCTATTGCTTGGAAGATCAAAAGTCATGGGAGTTTCATCCATATTCCCAATGTCTGCCAGGTCATAATTATAAATCCTTCTTTTTTTTAATAATAAATGACTGGAATGACATAATTTTTTCTTCAAGGTTTTGTGGCAATTTCTGGGAAATCATTGTTCGTCTCAAACATACTAGGCCAAACCTATTCATGAAGCAGGTACACCATCCTGCTGATGCAGCAAATTTTTCAATGCCTGGTGCTTTGTATTTGTCATCCTTAGCCATTTGTAGAGCACATATGCGGATTCCCACACGTGTTATTCAGTAACCATTTTGACGACACTACAAAACCCATTTATGCAATTCACTTTCTAGAGCCTCATAAAAAGACGTTAAACCACGACGAGCTTTTTTAGCTTTTAGAATCTGTTCCAAGTCAGCCTTCATTTTCCGCCACTCCGTCCCTTGCTTTTCGTCAATATAGAATTCCCTACTTGCAATACTATTATTGCTCTCTTCTGCTCTTGACACAACTTTCATTTTGAAACCAGCCTCATATGACTGGCATTTTTGTTTTGGTTCAAGAGTATCCATTTCTAATAGGATAAAAAACAAGACTTTGAAAAAGAACTTTCATGGTAATGCCCTCTGCGCCCCCCTTGAGGTGTTAGCCAGGAGGAGTGGGGGTAGTCCGTGTGGGTGGGGGATGTAGGATGTGAATTAGCACATTGACCAGAGGGGAGAGACAGAGCGCAGCCACAGACACATCCTTACCAGTTTAGCTGCAGGCATAAGTGAATCACTACAGGTGCTACTGTGAATTGAAGCCGTTCACATCATAGGATGGCTCTGATTGGTTAGATGTGAATAAACAAACATTTAAAGCCCTGCAGTGTCAGTGGGGCTTTGAATGAACAGCAGAGAAACGAAAATCAACCTCGAGATAACTGGGACAGGGACAGCGAGATATTATACTGGGGTACCACTTACCCATGTATAAGCCGAACCTCAGTTTTTCAGCACATTTTTTGTGCTCAAAAACTCGGCTTATACACTAGTATATACGGTAATTCTATATAATAGCATGAAATTAAAAAAAATAATTCTATCACAGAAATCCATATTTTTATAATAAAGGTATATATAATCATCATCAGGATTCCAAACCAAATGTATGCCAGTGGTTTTGGTCATTCCTTAGAACACCAGTATTTTTGTATATAGACATCAGCATGACAAGTATGTTTGAACATAAATGTATGTATTTGCATAATAAAGGAAATAAGACTAATACATTCCTTCTAGGATAGCCTAGAGGGAATCAGTTCATTGGTTTTGACATTATCTGCCTCCCACATTCATCCATTCATTCATTTGAAGAACTGGTTCTTTATTTCAAAGAGACACTTGTCCAAGTTCGGTATCAAACAGTTTTCACTTGTACTATTGGTTTCTCTGCTCCCCCCCCCCTGGCCCCCCGGTGGCTCCCACATGAGGTCACACCAATAGAGAGGATATTTAAGGCAATAAGCTGCAGGATGCATACCTACCTGACCCCCCTCACTGACACTTCACTAAAATGGGGAGCTGGGCTGTGTACCCCAGCCCCAAAGAAGTAATGGTTCAGAATCATACACAATTTCAAAAAAAAACCCAAAAGGTTGGTACATAGATATTCGAGATTTTTCAGGTCTGACTGATACAAAGCACATTGTGATGGTACTTTGAGAGACAGCAGCTTGTGACCCAGAAGAGCATGGCAAGATGAGTGTCGTATGCTAAATCAGTGGCAAAGCTGCCATTTCCTTTCCTGTCGTTTAAAAAGAGAGGCAGGAGAGCAAGGTGGTGTTTGTTTGTGCCACCAGACAAGAGCAAGCCAAGTTCGTAGGATGAGACCAGTTGGGGAGCACATTGTTGTCCCACCTTGCTCCAAAATACCATGAAAGCTGAAAACCTGAACAGCACTTGTTTGTTAGTTGGTTGGTTTGTGGCTAACGCCTCCCAGAGTCACTTTGCTGGTTCGACTGATCCTCTCGGGTCCTCACAGTGCAGTCTTTCCCTGGACAGTGTTCGGCTCTCGGCAAGGCATGGCCCTTACTTCTTTCCCTCCTCTATAGGGAAGACTACAGGGATTCAACTTCCAAGAAAGTAAGAGAGGTATTAGGTTGCTGCTTCAGAAGTGCGGCTTTATTTGGAATATTTCACATAGGGTTGCTATAACAATATCAACAACTAAAAGGCAATTGCAAAGTGTATACATCACCGCGTTTCTAAAGACACTTGCTGTGAATAAAAAAAGGGAGACATATTGCATGGTTTAAAAATCAGGAAAAGTATGTGTCAGGATTGTATTTTCTCACCATACTTGTTCAATCTGTATGCTGAGCAAATCATCAGAGAAACAGCTTATATGGAGAAGGATGTGGTCTCAGATTGGAGGAAAACTTCTTAACAACCAGAGATATGCAGATAACACAACCTTGCTTGCTGAAAGTGAGAGGTGACGGGTGAGTTCGCACAAAGAATTAGCTTAGTATTTTAAGGATTGCAACTTACTCATCAAGGATTGTAGCCTTTAGTGTGGATTATGACTCAATGTAAAGATGACCAAAATCCTCACAACTGGACCAATAAGTAACATCATGATAACAGGAGAAAAAGTGGGAGTTGCGAAGGGTTTTGCCCTGCTTGTCTCCACATTCAAGGCTCATGGAAGCAGCAGTCAAGAGGGCAAAAGATGTGTTGCAGCAGGTAAATCTGCTACACAAGACCTTTTTATTTATGAAAACAACATTTTACAAGACCTTTTTAGAATATTGAAAAGCAAGGATATTACTTTGAGTTAAGGTGCACCTGACCCCAACCCATGGTATTTTCCATAGCCTCAGATACCTGTGAAAGCTGAGCACTGAATAAGGAAGACCAGAAAGGAGTTGCTGCCTCGAGAATTTTGAAAGTGCCACGGACTGTGAAAAGGACAAACCAATCTGTTTTGGAGAGAGTTCGGCCAGAATGCTCCTTAGAGGCAAGACTGTCAAGACTTTGTTCTACATATTTCCGATATATTGTCAAGAAAGATCAGTCCCTGGAGAAGGACATCATGCTTGGTCAAATGGCAGGGCAGAGAAAAAGAGAAATTCCCTCAAGGAGATGGACTGACACCATGGCTGCAAGAATGGGATCTTGAACTCAAGCAACAGAATCCACCAGCCTCAAGTTCAAGCGATGGATGCACCGGCAGCATGGTATAACAGGTCTCGAGGAAGCCATACGCTCTAGCGACATGATCCACAGGTGTGCTTGGACCACAGGTAGTGTAGCACACAGGCTGAGCCAGAGAACTAGTTAAAGTAGCAGCACACTAGTCTGATCACCCAGGAGCAAAAGAAATATACTACCCACGTGTTCCTATTGGCCTAGTTGGCACAATAAACCTAGTTGACACAAGGAATCACACACACACACACACACACAGACTTGCTCTGTGCTCTCCTTTCCCTAAACTTTGTTCCCATTGGTGCTTAGCACCTGGGCCATTTGGAATCTCTGGGGAGAGGAAGAGACAGTTGGGCAGGGAAAAAAAAAGATGACACGATTTCTTTTGGGGGTGAGGGTGAGTGGCCATCCCCAGGAGAAAGAAGCCTTCTAGTTAAAGTTCAGCCTTCAGTTTAAAAGTCTGCTTCCTGTAGGCTGACCTGCGGGGAGGAGCTGCGGCAGGGTGGGGCTGGGTGCTCTCTCATTCAGGTCCAGCAGAGTCTTGTCCAGCATCCTTTGTGCACAGAGGTGCTCCTCTGGTGCATGTCAGGGTGTCTTCCAAATCATTAGCTGTCTTTTCCAACTTGGCTGCCAATCTCTCAGCCAATTCAGCACAGGTCTCTGCCTCCTTGAGTTCATCAGTAAGATCATCATCTCTTGCCCATAATTGTCTTCCTTCTGAGAGTCCCTTTTCTTCAGCAGCTTTCAGACACTTAAAGTTCTGGTCCATCACTCTGATCTGCTCATCCATCTCTCCGCAATGGGACTCTGCCAGCTCAGCGCTCTCCTCTGTGCATCCCAAGTCCCCTTCAACAGGCACCAATTTAGGAGCCACCTCCTCGCACTTCTGATCTGCCTCTCCTGGAACCTGCTTCCCTTCCTGAAGCTGGATTTCCTGGCTTTGCGTCTTTTCATCTCTTAAGACATGGTTCTCAATCTCCTTGACGCCTCTCTCACTCTTAGCAGATGCTTCCCCTGCCTCTTACAGCTTCTACAGGGCAGTGGCCAGGCGCTCTTGAGCACAGTCCAGCACCGCTCCACCCAGCTGGACCCCATGGTGCAAGGAGGCCGCCTCAACCTCAGCCTGAGTTTGTTCCGGGCGGGCCGACGGTGGTCCCCTTCTCCTTCCCGCTGTCGGGGCTCGGTCCTCTCCTGTCTGCTGCTGGGCTTCACTGTCCTGATGGTGGCCCTCCCAGTCACGGTACCCACCCAGCGTTTGCTCACGTTCAGGTTCCTGCCTCCTCTGCTCAGTGTAGCAGCCGCTTCTCACCCACACGTATCCTTTTTGAGTGATTTGGATCTTCAAGCATCTTCTAGTTTTAAAATATCCAAGAGTTTATGATAGCTACATTTAGGTATTCATGGCTCATGGCTGAAAGTGGAGACCAACTGAAAAGTGGTTATTTGTGTTTAATTGACTCTGTAGGAGTATTTTGATTCTGTGGATCGTAACAAAATGAGGGAAACATGGAGAAGAATGAGAATCTGCTGAACACTTCCGTGTGCTCGTGCAGAACCTCTACACGAACCAGGGAACAGCCATGAGAACTGAACAGGGGATCCGGTGTAGATAAAAATCAGAGCCACACCAAAGTCCCACAATCACCAGTTCTATAACCTGAGAACAGCAACCATCTGCTTCTGAAATACTAGGGGTTTTCCGACTTCAGACCAAGGGCCAGGGATGAATTTGAAGTAAACCTCAATGCATTCAGTGAGGTTTCCACATCAAGTCCTTCTGGTGGCCTATGCAGGATGCTGTCTACCTGCCTCTGTCCCAGTCGTCTATAGCACATGGTCCGAATCATCCAGGGCCGGGTTGCAACGAGATCCAACGTGTCCAATTAGGAACATAGCGCCAGGCATATTCTGCTCCTAGTTTCTATGTAAGTATTGTTCAGCATTTTTTTTCCCACAAAGAGAGGTTGCTCCTCCCTGTTTACCCACCATCAAAAATGTAATTACTTTCTCCAGGACTGAATATCCCCCTCGCTCCATCCTGACTTGGATTTCCAGTAAGGTGAGCTTATCACTTTTGTAGGCGTGTCTGCTGATTGGGGTTGATCTCAGCAACATGTTGTGGGGCAGTAACTGAAGAGCCCTCTCCCTCTCCCCACATTCCAAAACGCAGACCTCAGCGGCGGTGAGGTATCCACTGTTGACACGGACCTCAGCTGTAGAGGGATGTCCCCTGTTGAAGTGGTTTTAAGGTGCACCTAGATAGGTGGTGATATAGAATTCATAGATGCAAGGCACAAGCCATGGTATTTTCAATAACCTGATAGTATTTTCAATAACCTGATATGCATGTGAAGTTTGGACAGTGAGTAAGGAAGATTGAAGAAGCACTAATCCATTTTGGTGTTCTCCAAAATTATTGGAGGTACCACAGAGTTCCAAAAGAACAAGAAAATCTCTCTTGGAAGAAATATAGCAGGAATCCTCTAGCACTTAATTCTAGCTCCAATCTAAGAACAATTGGTTCTAATGGCATGGTCCCGCCTGATGCTTGCCCTCAGGAAGGCTGGAGTGCTATACCAAAGCACAGTGAAAAAACCAGATGGTGTAACGAGAGAGTTTATAGAGACAGTAATTGGCTAGAGGCATGGCAAGGGAGGAGGAGGGGAAGCTGGTAGCTAATAACAATGAGTAGGAGATGAAAATGTTCTGAAACTGGGGTGAAGATTGCACAACTCTTAATATAATTGAATGATTACATTGTATGATATGTGAAGTATATGCCAATAAAACTATTAAAATGATACTCCTTGAATGAGAGGATGATAAGACTTGGCCTCGTGTACATTGGACATGCTGCCAGGTGACACCCAGAGGCTGGAAAATCACCTCATGCTTGGCAAAGAGGTCAGCCCTCAGTGCATTGCTTCAGTGGCTGCAACAATGATGGGCCCAACCAAACCTTTTCACTGAGAACTGCTTGAAAGTTCACCGCAGGGAGCAGCATTCCCTGCAGCAATCGCTGCTTGCGACCCCCCCCCCCCCCGTAATGTAACACGCCCCTTACTCCTTCTTTTCTAATGCTGTAAACTTTGTTTGAGTCAATGCTGCTCTTGTCGCTCTCAGAAGGTCCTTTCCAAGGTGTGCCTGTCTCCCCAGGGTTACCGTTCGCTTTATGAATTTGGTTATTGTTTGGCTGAGACTCGAGTCTTGGGGGTACAAGTTCATTTCCCGACCTGAACAGTGGTTAAGAGCCATGTCTCAGGGGTTCTACCAGTCTATAGCCAACCAATGAGCATGATATTTTCTATGATTTTGAGTTTAGTTCAACAGATTATTCCCATTTTTAAGGTAAGGGTTAATAAATGCACAGTTGGGATTTGAACTTGGGTAGAAAGACTCCTTCAGAATCAAGCAAGGGGATGGTAATTAGCATTTCAATGCACCCATTTTCCTCCCAAGGGGGGAGGGCAACTAGAAGGGGGTTGAGAAGGACCTATAAGCTATTTTGGAGAAACTTACTCTACTTCTCCATTATAATGAAGAACATGTAATTAATTACAGCCCCATATGGGAACCATTTAGTATGAATTCAAGTGCTTTAAACACATCAGAGGAATCGGGGCAAGGGTCTATACGGGCAAGTCCCTAGGAAGCCTGTCTTTTTGTATCTTAATTCTCTCACTAGCCACCCCATGGGACAGGATAGAGTTGCTTCTGTGGGTTTCTGAGATGGTAACGGTTTATGGGAGTAGAAAGCCCCCTCTTTATCCTAAGAATCTTCTGGTGGCTTTGAAATGCTGACTTTGCCATTAGCAGCCAAAGTGTAATGCCCAATGCCACCACTGCTCAATTAGGTCACTGCAAAGTATACCAGAGTCAAGGGAAGATCTCTTTCCTGTCTCCGAAAGTTTGCTTTTGAGTCAGACCAGAGGACATGTGCCAAAGACATCTGAAGTTCACATACTCAAAGTTATGTTGCAAAATGTCTACGTGAATATGTTATATGGACTTCAACGGAAGGTCATTTCACCAGTGATCTAACTCTATCTTGAGACAATGCTAATGAAAGCCATCCTTCCCTGCTACCAGCATCAATGAGGTTTGGTCTTCTTAAGAACACTGTGCTCAGGAATCGGTGCCAAGAATGCAGAATCCAGGTCTGGCAAATGACCTTCATGTACACCTCACATAATCCATTCTATGCTCAGAAGGTTACCGTAAATGTCTGAAGGACAGTCTTCATAGAATAATAAATATGGATCAAATGCAATGACTATATCCTTTAATTGTGATTTTATTTTTTCCCATGAGGTTGAGGAATAAAATATATCTTCCCTGAGCTTCAATAAGAAAAATAATATGGAGTGTAAAATGGCCTACTTGAAATTTTTCTTATATTTCCATTTCCCTACAAAATAATCAGTTTTACATTCACAATATTTGGTTTGATATAACTAAAATGTTCTAACCCTAAACACTGTTCTCTCATATGAGAAACAACCACAGTCCAGGGAATAATTAAGTACACAAAAAAGATATAAGTCTGTGTTCACATCAGTAAAACGATGGCAATTAAAATAAGTGATAGCTATAATTGCCCACACATAACTATATTTCAGCAGAACAGATAATTATTTCCGAGAGGCAGAGGTAGCATGCAGATACTGATATGTGAAAGAGAAATCGTTTCCTAGAAAATACCATAACTGATTCAATTGGAACTTCAAGGTATTTTAAACATACTTTTTTTTTTCATTTTGTGCCTTTATTTAGAAAGGTCATTGTACTATGTGAACTGTGAATAAGTTCTAATAATTGTTTGAAGAGTTATCATATCATGTATATATCAGGCACTTTAAGGGATAACATTCATTCAGTAATACTGACAAGAAGAACATATCCCACCTCGCCTTCTTTGAGGAGTCTGTTGTCAGCATCATTGAGTCAGCCAATGACTCATGCTGACTGAATAGATTCACTGAACAGAACAGCTGTATTGAGCTTTCTTGGTTGTAAATCGGTGTGAAAAGAGATCACCCGACCTTTTCTGCTTGGGATCAGCTGGGTGGGTTTAAACCACTAGCCTTTGGATTAGTAACCACTTTCAAACCAGTTGTACCACCCAGGCTTCCTCTGGGTGGTGCAATCATTTAACGTTATTTGGCTCCATTGAAGTCCACCCAGGTGAGCAACTGAAGAGCCAACCATTGGAAACCTCACTGAACAAAGTTCTACTCTGATACTTGGTGAGGCCATCAGGCAGAATTGATTTGAAGGCAACAGAAAGATTTACTGGTTCATATGCTGCATACATCCTTGTTTCCATCAGTAAGTACCCACTGAGAGCCTCCGTGTACGGGCCATTGTGCTCCATATTTTAATAAGCATGCAGAAGGTTTCAGGCACCCAGATGTGAACTGTGCGCACAAAAGTAGATCAACATAAAAATGTCAAGTCATTTTGAAAGATTGAAATCCCAATTGAAATAATTTTCCATTTGTGTACATAATACTTGAAATGTTTAAGTGGCCTCCAATTAGTGACTACCCAGAACCAGTTTCATTTTAAAATCTGGCCTGGGCAATCACTGAAGTGAGACTGTCTACATCTGGGTTTCTGGTTTTGGAATTTATTACTTGCTACATGCCTAATATTTATAAAGCTGCAATTTTACATTATTAATTTTAGCTAATATATTTCACAAAACATTTTCATGCTTGGCTACATGGTTTTCTGTTTTGTTCCTTGGTTTCTGGTTTTTCTTTTTTCATTTAACAAAGAAGAAATATTTTTATGAAGAGGAAATTTCATTTTCTCTTTCTTTAGGCACCATCTAATGTGCGCTAGGGAGATTGTCATAGAGAGAAATTTTAAAAAGTTATTGATCATTTTATCATTTTGGATCTGGTTATTCATTTTTGATCACTTCAATATATTTAAAATTTCTATTTATAACGTGGCCATCATTGAGTAGTCCACACAGAAAAATGAAATGAAAACTAAAGTTCCCTCTACTAGATATGTGAAACCTCTATGAAATAGTCTTCTATAAACCAGATCTGGATTATTGCTGTAATTCAAGTTACATTTTTGATTCTTTTTTTTCCTTGGCATCCCTGAGTGGGCACGAATTGATTCTTAATGTAACATGCATGATGCTTCTGTTATCCTTACCCCTTTGGAAATGGTCAGTATTCAAGATTTTAGGAAGTAATATCTGCTCACATAAAGATTACATCATTATTTCTATCTACCGCCACATTGCATATAAACCAGAGAAAGTCTCATCATCAAAACTCCGTGTTATTTCAAGAGTTGAAAATTGGGAGACTGTTTTAAAGTGTAACAAGAAGGCTTAGTTATTTGAAATTGTGGCACTCGTGTGGTAGACTATAATGTAACAAATAAACACAATAGCTGTAGACAATTCAGACCATGTTTATTAACATTATGGTCCATGGTACTGCTAAGCGGGAAACAACAGATTACTAAAAGAGTATGTACAAAAGGACAGATGTGTTATAGAAACAACACAAACTGCACACACCCTCTCATATATGCATATTCCTATGGAAAAAACTACAATTCTGCAGTTAGAAATACTTAGATACCACTAAGCTATAGAATTGCTGGCAAGCTTTATTCTTTCTTTTTGTCACTATGTTTCAAATTGTTCTAGAGACCATGTAAAATTTCTATAAAATAAGAAATGCTATAAATAGCAACTGTACATAATTTTAAGACATCAGCTAAAGCCAGGAAAGAGAAAAGTGTTAAGAAAAAAGTGTTAAGAAAGAAGGAAAATGAGTTTCAATCCCAGGAGGCTATATAATTCTTTGCCAAACTTTTGTATTTTCATAATGGTATTGTTGCTTAGGGTTGTTTTTTTTTTTTCCAGTATAAAAATCTTTCTGTATTTTATCTACTTAGTTTGTTCCCATTGTATCAAAAAGCTCCCATTTTGTGAGCCGAAAATTCCAAATCATTGCACACCATCTTCCTTTTTATCTGGTGGTGGTGGATAACTCACAATCATCCACATAGAGATTTTCTCCCCCACTCTGTTCCCCAACCTCTGGTTCTCTGCCACGATTCCCTGCTGTGTGTGTGATTAAAACCATTTTTTTCTAAAGGCAACAAAGCATTCCTTTATCATCCCAGAGACCTTGATATTAAGTATAAACAATGCTGCCCCAACCAATTATTCCATCTCCAGACTCATCTGAAATAAAATGCAGCTTTGATGAGAACTGTCATTGCTGGATTTTACCTGCCTCGTGGGGACCCTTTAGCGCAGAGTACAACTGTTCCTGTGGGTTTATGAAACTCTAAATATTTACCGGAATAGAAAACTTCCTCTGGGTCCTTCTGAGCAGCTGGTGGTTTCAAACTGCTGAGCTTGTGCTTTAGTTCGCAGCCCACCATGTAATTCTTCCTTTTTAATTTTTTTCACCATTTCGCAACCCCACCAGGTCCAGCATGAGTCAGAATCAACTTGATGTCAGTGAGTTTGTTTGAATTGAGTTTTAAACAAAATCCATTTTCCTTTTCTTCCTTGGTATATCAGCACTGAACAAATCTGGATCAATAATATGCTTCTGTAAGAACTTAATTCTCCTCCCTAACTTGGACCTTCCAAAGGAAGGGCAGCGATCGGATGGTGACACTATGAAGTTCCCATGAGCCTGGATCATTTAGACAGCAATTCAAAATTCTCTTCATTAACTCTTTACCTCTTACCAGGTATTCTTTAATTGCAGAATTGGAAATGCCACCCAACTCAAGAAATAGAACACAAGTTGCCCAAATATCCTTGTCATTTCTCAAAGCCATCACTGGCTCTTTAACCTCCAGTGGACATTGCTGTTTGTGGTGATCACTTAGCATAGTTCTTCATCCTTGCTGGTCAGTTCCACCATTCACATTATAATTTAATGTGCATTCTCTGTTATAATGATGTTGACCTCGATTTAAAATGTTTACTTACGTGCTTCTGCATGTCTTCTGGCCACGTTTTTATTCAGTTGTCTTCTAGTTTTCAGTTTATAACTGTCCTTTAAGTATTCTGGTGTGGCCTGTTGTTGGTTACCTTTTTAAAGTATAAAATATATTCTCCCAATAGTGTGTGTGTTTCCTTTGTGGTTACAATTGTTTGTGGGTGTCCCGTTTAAAAAGCTCACCTTTCTTTCCTGCCTCTGAAAAAGAGATTTCATCCTGTATTTTCTTGTACAACCATATTTAGTTTTATTGGATGTAGATCTGTGATATTTTAGAAATAGTTTTGTGTGTATTAAATGGGCAAGTGATCAAGTTTGATGGATTTCCCTCACATAGACAGATCACTGACTACCCTTTCCTATTGCCTTGAAATGCCACCCTCCCATAAATTAGATTTTTGTTTATACATCTAACATTTTAACAATATAATATCAGTCTTGGTTAATGTAACTATGATGCCTGTCTTTATATTGAAAAAACAATTGTCCCTTCTTTCCCCCCCTTATTTAATAAATGTCTTCACTCATATTGGTCCTTTGTCTATCCATATACATTTTAAAATTCACTTTTCAGGTTCTACACAAAATAAGATTATACAAACAAAATGCTGTCGATGCTTGGATTGTGATTACACTGATTAGTCGGGGGACCAAGATCCATACCTGTACTATATTGAGATTTCTAATCCAGAAACATATCCTTTGGATTATTTAAGTTTTTAAAACTTTCCTTTAACAATATCTTAAAGTGTTCAGTTTAGTGGTTTTATACATTTTTGTCAAAATTCCATAAGTAGTTGGTGTTTATTGATTCCATTACACATAGAATCTTTCATTATTCTATGATGCGCTTGATTTTTATGTAGAATGGAATGTCACTTGATCTTATTTCTAGGGACATTGCTGAATTCACTTATTAATTTTGCATAATAAAATGATAGATTCTTTTGTTTTTACATAATCTGTAATTAATGATATCATTGTTGCTATGTTTTTATTTACTATTTCCTTTTTTTAACTGTTCTATTTAGGGTCTCCAAAACAATATTAAATTGGTGCTAGCAGGCTCATGTCTCTTGATCCTAATGGGTGGGCTTTTAGGATTTCACCATTAAATATGAGTCTTGCTATATGCTTAAGAATTTAATAGATGTTTTTTATCAGACTGTGGTATTTCCTTTATATTCCTAATGTCCAGAATTTTTAAAAATTACAAACAGATGTTACATTTTATTAAAGGCTTTTCCTGTATCTATTGAGAGGGTCAAAAGCTTTTATTGATTTTAAAATGCATATAAACTAAAACTGCAATTCACAAATAAATCAGAACTGATCACGATGTCTTCTCTTTTTTATGCACTGCTCGGATTGGATTGTGAATGCTTGAGTAAGAGGGTCTCGGCTTATGAGTGACACTGAGTGGCAGGATGCATTCCCTTCTCGGCATATTTGCACAACCAGTTGGGAGAGTTTTCATTTCTTTTGTTTCTTTCCCCACCCCCATATTCACTGGAAGACTTTACTCAAGATTTGTGCTATTTCTTCCCGAGTATTTACCTGGAATTTCCTAGAGAAGCCACGTGAGTCTGGAGTTTTCATTGTAGGAAAGTCTTTAATAAAAAGCCAATCCACAGAATATTTAGGAGTGCTGTTCAGATTTCCTATTTCTTCTCTCAGTTTTGTTATATAAATGATACATACGTGTGCATAACATACATGTAACATGTGTGTATAGCATATGCTGCTGTTGTTTTGAGCAATATATTTTGTGTATCCAGACATACATATTTGTTTGGGCTCTCTCTTGGGTTGCTTACTCTGAAGGAGTCCAGTGGCCATGTTTTGAGGCAGTCCGATGGAGGAGCTCAAGTGACCGGGGCATCTTCAGGTGGTCCTAGGACTGGGGCATCGGTGAGAATTTCCTGAGACCTATCAATAGCAACAACGGTGAGCCTGCAAGTGGATCTTCTGATTCCTGCCTAGAATGATGTGAGTGACCTTGAAGGTGAGTTCTTCTGAAAGTCAAGCTTTGGATCTCTGTGGCATTGCTGACAACTTGAATACGGGGGCATGATGGGTATTAGCAATGACATACTAAATCATTTGTTTCCAGCCTCTCAGGGTAATTTGTTACACATCAATAGATAATGAACTCTATCCATTCCGCAGTTGATACCACTTGAATATTGCCAGTGTGTAGTGCTTATAATCAAAGTCCATGTAGATCTTTGTATTCAGATGGTTTTCTGGACATGCATTGTTGTTTCTCCTGGTTAAATACCAGGACTTGGATTGCTGGTATACCTATAAGCATATGCTTAGCTTTACAAAAATGCTGTGAAGCTGTTTTACAAAGTTAATCATTTCAATCGCTTCTTCATTGCATTATATCCATAACTTAAAAGCTTCTTCATATTTGCACTTTGCAACAATTTATTTATTTGGCCATCCTTTTTCTCTTTTTCTAAAGACTCAAATAATTCTTACCATAGCCTCTATAGTTATAACTAATTTTCTAGAATTTCTATTCTTTTGCTGACTCATGGTGCAATTTAGAGTTTCTGACTTGTCTTCCACGTTCTCAGTATTTTAAAAATAATAACTGCATCTAGCCTGATTCACCCTTAAACACCCTGCTGTGCTTAATTTCATTAATATATCTTTTAATTCCAGAATTTCCACCTGACACTTTTTTATGGTTTCTAATTTTGGTTGAAATTCTCAATTAAAAAAAATCCTCTTGGACATAAGGCAGACACTTAATTATGTGTTTTTCAACTGCAATTGTGAAAGCCCCTAGGAGTCTAATCATATTGGCTATGATTTCATCTTATTTTATATCTTCAGGTGCCTGCTTTTTTTTGATTATATAATGAATGGGCACTGTTTTGTAAAAATTGTTTGACGTCTAGAATTCTGTATTATATATATATTTGTAATGTATTTGTTTATTTATTTTAACAATTTATTGGGGTCTGTATTATATTTAAGGAAGGGTTTACATTTGTTTTTCCAAGATACTTTTGAGTCTTAATCCTGGAACAACTCGGTTAAATTTCAAAGCTTGCATAATTTACAGTTGAGCTGCATCTCCTAGTTTGGGTATATTATCACGGTAGTGACAGACCTTACAAGGTCTTGGAAGCTCTTGGACTGGGCTCACTGTCCCAATAATTCTGGATTCCAATCAGAGATCCTGCTGCCTCTTGTGGGTTGGACCTGGGTCCTTGTGTCTCCACAGGAAAAAAAGTCACAACGTGAGCCTCCATTTGATGTGACTTCTGTTTTTAATTAGTGCTTCGCTGTCTGCACAGATCACCAGTGTCTTAAAACAGATTATTTTAAAAAAAAAAATCATCTCATTTTCTTGCTGTTCTCAGAAAGAGGGTTGATCTGAAATTTCCATTTAGTAATGACTAGATTAACTAATTAAAGTCCCTGGCACAAACAGTTTGCACTCAGCTACTAATAAAAGGTCCTGGAAATCTTCATTCATAAAATACTACAGCCAAGAAAAAAATCCTACCAACTTCAGTTCTACTTTGTAACACATGGTTTCACGTGAGTTGGAATTAACTTGACGGTAGCAGGTTCTTCGTTTCATACTTTTACAACTTGCATTTTATATGTTTAAGAGAGATAAATTCTTAATTTTAGCTAGCAGGGACAGCTTTGGAGTACATGAGCCCCAAGCTAACTTTAAATGATATACTTATTGGTTATCTCAAAGTAAATACCTAAACATAGTCGCTATCTACCATGCTGTAATATTTTCTCATTCACATTGCTTAGTTCACAAAAAGAAAACTGCATTTTAGAATGAAATATATCATTAGAACACCCATCTCCTCGTTCCCAGAATTAAAAGACTAATTTTGTGCTGGTTCATTGAGACTGATGCAACATAAAACTCTCTGAAGAGTAAATTAATACTTAATTCTAGTCTAATTCTTTAATCTAAGCAATTAAAAGTTGCCTACAATCCCGAGAGTGAAGTGTGGCAGTTTATAGTCGATTCTCCCATTTTTACACCGACGTTATATCTGAATTTTATATCCATTCTTGCTAGAAAGTTTTAGCACATTAAGCTTTTATCTATTTACTTCCACAATGCTTACCATTTGTGATGGAATTTCCATTTTCAGCGGTTATACAAGTAGATGGGGAATTGGATAATGGAATCCCGTGGTCATTTGCATTTCGATCTTGAGTCTCTGATGCCATTTCACATGTACTGGGTTCATCTCGGCTGGTTAAATTCATGTTAGTTTCAAAACCTAAAATAAATGTAAAGATAATCATACTTTTTCTGATGATGTGAATGGTCACTTGAATAAAATACTCAAAGAAACAATACAATTTATGAAATCAAATATGACATATTATGTTGACATTTTAAATTAAAAGGCCTTAATCAAACTTACAGCCTGCAAAATATTTACCTGTTCGCCCAAACGCTGCTAAACATAATAAGGCACTTTACATGGTGATAGTCACTTTGACAGTTTGTGAGGTTTACATTATCCATACAGAACTAATGATGCCCCAAGTCAGATTACTTAGCAGCATAGTGTTGTTCATCTTAAGAAAAACATTTGCTACAAGAATCATGGTAATAAGATCAGGTTTTTAAAAACTTTCCAAATACTTAAATTTAAATAGAGCTGGGACAATTTTATACTTAAAAAATACATGTTCAGTATAATGAAATATACTACTCTCCATTGGTAAGGAGGCCTGTCTGTGTAGTGGTTAAGCGTTCGACTGCTAAACAAAGTGGATGTGGTTTGAGCCCACAGGTCACTTTGCAGGAAGAAGGTCTTAGAGTTGGCATCCGTAAATCTTACAGTCTTGGAACTGCCGGGGGCAGTTTTAATGTGTTCTGTGATACCACTGTATTCTGAAACATGGCTGAACCATAAAAATGACATAAACTAGCCATTTAAAAATGCCAAACTTCAACAGCAAACTAACACACTTTCTTAGCATCCAGTGCTCTGTATCAAGTGCTCTGAGATAAATGAACACAATAGGAGCCATTGCACAGGTGAAACGAATGCTCCAATGTAATCTTGTTTTTTAAAGCAATATTCCTAAACTCCTCTCTCGGTGTGTCCTACTGTGATGACCTGCTTGTTGCTGCGATGTTGCAAACTATGCTACCAGTCTCTCAACTACCAGAAGGGTCATTGATGATGGGGAGGCTTCAACAGAACTTCCAGATTAAGACAGACTAGGAAGGAGGGGCCCTGGCGGTTCAGTGGTTATGCATTGGGCTGCAATCAGAATGGCCAGCAGTTTGAAACTGCCCACAGCTCTGAGGGAGACACACTGGACTTTCTACTCCCATAAGCAATCACATCCTGGGAACTCAGTAAGGGTCCCTGCGAGTCCACCTTGATCGGATGGCAGTGAGTTTGGTTTGGGTAGGAAAAAGAAGGAGAGCACATCAGGACGAATGGGCACTTGGGGGGCCTTCTCTCCACTCCTGCCCCTTTGCTCCCATCCCTCACCTAGCTTGGAGACCAGCCAAGGCTAGGGCAACTCAAGAGCCAGTCCAGCCACATCCTGCCTGACACTGCTGGGAGTTTCTTCCCAAGGAGGTGAGATTCTCCCCCCAGGGCCACCCAGGCGGCAGGTGCCATGGCTACAGATCAGACCAGTCCTAGAGGAAGAAACCACGCCTAGGGACATGGAAGGGCAGGAAAGAGAGGAGGCTCCTGACGAGCTGGCTGGACCCTGTGGGTACATGGACGTGCTCTAGCCGCTGCACAACCATGAGACTGGCACAGGCCCTGGCAGGGATGCCTTCTGTTGTCCATGGGATCACCAAAAGTCAGAATGAATGCCAGGACACCCAACAACAACAACAATGGGCAAAGCTGATGGTTGATTCGCCTTTGCAAACCAAACACGACTTCCATCCAAGGACCGCACTTGTTCTGCCCCCACTCACACCTGTCCTCCCCTATGCTTGAGCCGGCCCCCCTCGTCAGAGTGGGCAGGTGCACGTGGCATGGGCTTCCGTTTCACAAAATCCTCATAAAAGTTCCAATTTAGCAGGAGACTTTTGATTAAGTAGTAGGCATGTTTGTACTGTTTCTTTCCTGTGTCTGAGGAGACACAGCAGACTCCAGCTGTGTACAGTTGGGTCGTCCTGAAGTTTTAGGTTAAGAAATCAATCAGAAGGGATGGGAAACAGCAGTTCTCTTATAGCTTACATAGGGCAGGACAACGTTTAACATCTCACTTGTTCCCAATTACAAATATTCCAGTCGGGAGAGATATTACCCTGTCCTTTTATTTTAAGAAGAAAATAAAGGTTACTCCCAGTCAAGCAGCAGGAAAGAGTTAGAATGACACTTTAAGCTATATATTCTGCTATTTAAGTTTTATTTTTGTTTTGTTGAAAGACAAACTCGATTTTGTCAGTTCTGTGCTTTAAACTCTGAAATGAGTTGAGAAAAGAAAGACGGGGAAAGGATAGAAAGAGAAACCACTCCACTGCTTAGCTTGCCTTTCAAAGCTCTTCTTGATTTGATCCCTCCTAAGGTGGCAGGAGAAGCCCTGGCGATGTAATGGCTGTGAACGGCAAGGTCAGCAGTTCAAAACCATCAGGCGCTCTGCAGGAGAAAGATGAGGCTTTCTACTCCTATTAGCAGCTAAAGTCCTGGAAAGCCACAGGAGCTGTTCTACTCTGTCCTCTGACATCACTGTGAGTTGGAACTGATTCAATGGCAGTGAGTGTTAACATTTTTTTTGGGGGGGCATAGAGTGTTGTACATTTGGCTGCTAAATGCAAGGTCAACAGTTTGAAACCCCCATCTGTTCTGAAGGAGAAAGATGAGGCTCGCTATTCCCAGCTAAGATTTGCAGTCTTAGAAAATGATAGGGTTGCTATGAGTGAAAATCCACCCTGGGGGGCGGGGGGCAGGGGAGTTTAGGCTTGCTAGGCTTCAGAATAGTCCCTATGCAGTCACTGACTTCTCTTTTGTTGGTCTTAACTCTTTCAACATGATTTCCCCTTGTCCCTCGAAACACATACTCAAATAAATTGTGCTTCATAGCCATGCATCCAGAGTCTAAATGGATTGATGTTTGAGTGCTTCAGTGGAGGTTACTTCTGCCTGGAATACCCCCTCCCCTCTAACACTCTTGAGTCTTCGTACTCATTTGTCAGAGACCTGCACACATCACTTCTTTGTGCGGCTTTGTTTACAAATAGTCTTCTCAAAGCACAGTGAGTAGGATGCTCTCTGCCATGAAAGGGAGGTGTGCTGAGATAGAGAGATGCTCCGACAGGAGAGGTCCAGGGAGAGCCGAGAGACCAAGGTTTTGCCTCCTCGGTAGAGGAGTTGCATTGATGTGATCCAAGGGGTTCCTGGGCTCCTGGCCTTCTCCCACTTACAATAAGATGACATGGATAACCCTGCCAAACATGAAAAGTCAGGCTTATCTTAACTTCGCAATCCTTTGAAACAAGCAACCTCTGCTATTCCTCAACTAAACCTTCTTTGAAATTCTGAAAATCAGAAGGACATATATTGGTTGAAAGGTAGATCAAGACATTCACTTGCTTTTATTTCTTTTTAAACATTTTTTTTCTTCACTTTTCATTCAGATATTTATTGAGTTCCCACTGTGAGCCTGAGCTGTGGAAGTGCTGAGAATACCATCATGGCTATGTCAGACCTGTCACATGGAGAGTTCCTCTTAGGGGGGGGGCAGTCAACACAAGCAAATGACTACACGTGATGGAAAGCCTCAGGGAGAAAGGGGAGTGGGCATGAGGCGGTCTTAGTCAGGCTCAGCAGGGAAATTAAATTCAGCTGAGAGAGAGAACAGAAGTCTTGGATGAAATGCTCCTGTGCTAATCAAAAGGGTGGACATTCAAACCACCCAGTCACTCTGTGGGAGAAAGATGCAGCAATGTGCTTCCTTAAAGATTTAAAGCCTTGCAATCCCTGAGACAGTTCTGTTCCTGTTGGGTCACTAGGAATAGGGAATGACTCACCGGCAATGGGTCTGGATTCTGGTTTGGGAAGTAAAGGAAAGGAAGCCAGGCACAAAGAGGAAAGGTAACCACCCTGAACTTTCATGAAGTCCCTAGATGGGATGCTGTTATGGAAAGAAGTTGAGTGTGGATACCTGGAACTGCCCCATAGGGTTTTGCTGGTTGTTTTTAATTTACAGCAATCTAAACAAAGAAGACCACCAGGTCGTTATCCAGGAGATATTAAGAGGTTTGAGACAATAATCTTTTGGTATGTAGCTGTGTTAGTCTGGTTAAACTTTGGGAACAAATCCACAAAAAATTATATATATGAATACATATATGAATTTTATATAAAGGGTAAGTGTCCATTAAGAAAGCATCCCAACCTAGTGCTGTCCAAGCCCATTACTCCAACATTAGCCCATAAGTCTGACACTGACCTACAAAGTCCTCCTCCATCTCATGAAACACACTCAATGACGCTGATTGCAGGGGGAAAGCCAAATCATTGAGCGGGTAAGCATCTCAGTGCTGGCAGGGGTCTCCAAGCAGCTGCTCCAGCACCCAGGGCTGCATCAGGGTAGGTGGCTTCTCCTCAGGGATATCTCGAAGGAAGTGAGCCTTGCAAGCTGAAGCAGGGAACTGGCTACGGCAGCCAGACCCTGCTGCGACCATCAGAGAGCAAGAGACCCGAGAACTCGAAAGGTGAGGCTCACCGAGCCATTTATCCCTCTGTCCTTCAATTAATCCCACATGTGTTTATTGGCCAGGTTGGCAGAGTAAACTTTAACTATCTCAGTAGCCCAGTGCTAACCAGTATATCACCAGGGATCTTGATGCAGGAGAATGCTTTGTTTTTTTAATTTCTGGGGTGAGTCAAAGCCAAGGGTGATAAGAAGACAAAAAGCTTTGGAGGTCCCCACAGAAAGACATTCAAAGTATATTTTCAGTAGAGTAGAAGGCGACCGGAGGATTGGAAGCAAGGTTGAACTCAATTGGTTGATGGGCATTTGGCTGTTGGGCGTGGCCCAGCAGATTTTGAGCAGAGGAAAACGGTCCGACGGGGCTTTCTAGGCTCTCATCTTTATGAAAGGAGATTGCCAGAACTCTCCTGCCAAGTGGCTGGTGGGTTCAGAACCAGCAACCTTTTGGCTAGTGTCTGAGTGGTGACCCTTTGTGGCCTGAGAGCTCCTTAGTCTTATTTTATCTATTGATAATGGGCTCACTCCTCCCAGATACTTAGTGGATTGGTCCTAATACTTCATACTGCCTGGCAAATTGTAGACGGATATTGTTTGCTACTAAAGTCTTAGAAAATATTTTCAGCTTCTGATTTATAAATTATAGCCAAAAAACTAGAAAATTTATGATACAAGTTAGGATGTAATCCTTGCATTATCTGCTAAATTCTTCTTTACATTCTAAATTCTTCTTTACATGTATTCTGTCTTTCTCTATTTGGTGATTTTTCTGGATTGGTATAAGAGAATAAGTTGCCCGTAACATAAGATATAAAAATGACAGATCCCTGTGATGATTATTATCCACATGAATCTTAAAATAATGATCATCTCTGAAGTGTTTACTGTATTCCTATCCTCTTACTAGATGCAGTGCTTTATTTAGCTATTTCCAAACAATTCTGAAACATTGTTACCGTCATGCCTATTTTAGAGATGAAGTCATTGAGGTTTGGAGTGGTGAATGTACTTGCAAATGCCTCATAGATTCATTACTTAGTTCGGCAGTAGATTCAAGCTGAGGCAGGCAGGATCCCAGGTCCCACCCAGGCTCATTTCTCTATGTTCTACTTCTCCAGGTGAAGTTTATCTTCATTATTTCATGTGCTGATATAAAGCATACGGTTGATTCTTTTCTGTGGCTGCACCCCACATGCCACAATGTAATAAATGGATACGTGTACATTGGAAGTCAAGTGCACCCTGGCGTTTAAAATAGAGTTGCAACATCAACATAGATGTCCCGACTCTTTGAGGTTATTTTCATTCATTAATATTAACTGGGTATGCTCACCCTACTCAATTGGTCCAACCACTGCTCATACAAACCCTTACTTCCAGTGTGTTCCCAACATGTTGAAGCTTGTGTGCCCCGGTTTGCTAGGTTAATAATTCAACCACAGCGAGGTTCAAATGCAGACCGCCCCACCCAGGTGGTTTTGCACGCTGGAAACCAGATGTGCAGGACCTTATCAAAGGTGCGCTCATCACCGTGTACTGAAATAGGAAAATGATTTTGACAATAACTAATAAAGAGGACATTGAGATTGAATGTGATTGACTCTTTGTGGTGTAGTGGGGACCAGGAGGTCAGCAGCTCTAACCCACCATCAGATTCAAAATAGAAAGATGAAGCTTTCTCCTCCCGTAAAGCTTTACAGTCTCAGAAACCCCAAAAGGCGGTGCTATAGAGACCCGAATGCGTTGGAAGCGACTCGCTGGCATGCGTTTGGTTTTATGTTTTATTGCAGAAGTACATATAAAAAGTGCACCTTTTATCATGTTTTTCTCTATTTATAAAGAAGTCATACAGAGCCTGGGAAGTCAGCCAGTCCCTTCGTGGCTGCGGTGTACATCAGGGTTGTGAGGTGTAAGCAGAGTCAGTCCGTTCCAGAAGGTCGGAGACTCAGTGAAGCTGGAGAGAAGCGAGTGCTGTGCCATCCTGTCTGAGCCATCTCTGTAGGCCTGCACCTGGTTAAGCACGTGCTTTGAGGAGTTAAGTGACATCTTTTGCTATATGTTTCTACATCGTCGAGCCAGTTGGGTAGAAGACCTGTGGTGCTTTCTTTTGACTCCTTCACAGGATTTTTCCTGTGACCTCTGGTGTTTTAATAGGTTGGAAAAGATGAATCACATCAAGATCTGACTCAAAGATAGAGTCTTGGCTTTTGCATGAGTGTGATTTTTAAACACAAGCATGCAGACAGGGTCAAGCATCATTTTGATTAAATAAATAGGAGAGTTTTCCCACATGTCTGAATGTTCATTCACAAAATAGTCATTTGTTCCTTGATAGTTTCTATACAACTACAATGCCATCCTCAGCGTGTGTGCTCCTTATAAAACTGCAGTTTTATGGGGAACAGCCTTGTCTCCCAGGAGACATTCATGTGGTAATGTCTAGGTGGTACAAACAGCTAAGCATTTGCTATGAATCAAAGGCTTCATGGTTCATATCAACCCAGAGGTGCTCTGGCAGACCTGGGGCCTGACTTTCAGAAGGTTCTAGCCACTGAACACCCATGGAGTGCATCGCCGACTCAAATGGAATTGTGTGCATTGGAATTGAATCTAGGATAACCGGCTGACATGTTTGACTAGGGAATGGTGTTTCTGGGTCTGGATCAGGATGTTGGAAACGGTCCTGCAATGAATGGTCAAGACAACCATCCATAACCAAAAACCCAAGCGGTCCCCAAAATCAGGAGTGCAGAGATTGGGAAGCCATGTGCAAGTGATTCAGCACAACTATCGGTCCCTTCTCGTCCAAAGAAGAAAGGAGAGTAGCAAATCAAAGACCAAGTACAGAAACGAGGCTATAGGATTGAGCATTGACCCAGATCATGTCCTCAGATAAACGGAGAAACCAGAAGCCCAGGTGGTGCCCAGATGACACTAATGCCGGTTCTGATGTGGTGCACAATAACCAGATCCTGACGGAATGAGAGAAAAATGTGCACCAGAATGCAGATTCTTAAAATCTGCATATGAACTACAATAGTCAAGACTAGAAGATTCCCTGAAATGACAGGATAAGGAAGCCCGAAGAAGAATCAATGCAATTGTCTTGTGGTGCTGCTGAAGAATATTGAGAGGACCGAGGGAGTGTGTCGGGGGGTAAGGGGGTGGGGGTGGGGGTAAGGGGCGGGCAGGGAGATTGTCTTGGAAAATGTCCATCCAGAGTGTTCCTTATAGGCAAGGCGAGAGTGACTTCATCTACATTCTTTGACTATTTTGTCAGGAGACACCAGTCCCTAGAGGACACTGTTTGGTAAAGTACAGGGTCAGCGAGATGGACTGACGGTGGCTGCATCAATGGGCTCAAGCCTAGGACGGTTATGAGGGTGGCTCGTGGCACCTAAACATCTCCGAGAGTGCCTCTTTGAATGCTGGACGTGAGGGCCCCTTTCATCTATATTAGAGATTGGCTCATAAAGTGCAAATCGCACCCACGAGAACTGGGCCCCTTAGGAAACCATATATGTGACATCCAATGGTAAACCATGACTCTAAAGCAAGGATGAAAGGATAAGAGGCAGGAAAATCGGATTTCTGGAAATGAAACATTTAAAAATGAGAATGAGTGGACACAATGTGAAAACTTTAACTGCGACCACTGAGGAATATGTGTATCACTGGGAACAGGAGCCTAATTCCTGTGCACACTCATACTCAAAAAATTAAAAAATCTAATTGAGATCGTGTCCCATCCTTCTCTCAAATGACGCCACTGTTCTCCTCTGTCATTCTAGCTAACCCCCCGTGATTACCAAACCCTAGAGGGGCCCTGGTAGCAGAGTGGGTTATGCCTTTTGAGGTTAACCACAAGGTCAGCAGTTTGAACCCACCAGCTGGAGAAGGACGCCACCTTCTATTCCTGTAGAGACACAGTCTCAAAACCCATAGAGGCTGTTCGACTCCATCCTAGAAGATCACTAGGAGTCAAAAGTGACTTTATGGCAGTGAGTTTGAGAGGACCTTCCAGGATGGGACTCTCTGCTTCTCTTCAGACTCCAACCGCGCCTAATTTCAGGCCTCCTCTGCTCCCTTAGCTCTCTGCATTGCTCCAACCTGCCTGTGTTTTCCTACCTTGTTCAGGGCTCTATTCAAATCACTCTAGGACAGAGGGGTTTTTCAGACCACTGTCTAGAAAATAGCTCCTGCCTCTTACCCCAGGACTGTCCCCACCCTCTCCTTAACTTTTCGGTATCATTCTCTCTGTGTGATAAATTATGATCTTTTTTGACCTCTTTCCTCTGGAATTTCGTCTATGTAGATTCAAATACAATGTTTCTTTGATTGGTTTTGGACAGCTCAGTTCCTAGAACAGGGCGAGGAACGTAGTTGGTGCTCAAAGATTATTCCTTGAAAGAAAGATTGAATGGCTAACAAAGGAACAACAATGTTATAAAAATCATATTGGTTAAAATGGTTTTTGACAACAGCTAAAAGAGTCGGCATATCTTCTAAATTTTAAAACTTCTAAATTCTAAATTCAGGCAAATGGCTAAGGAAAAAACCATACGTCACCGTAAACGCTCCCAATTCAAATGAGGTAATTTGAGTCACATTGCTACTGTTGATGTGCCTTGAGTACCCATCATCATTCATTTAAAATTCGAACATAAGACCAGCATCTCATTATCTGGGGCAAACAATTCTTAAACATTCAAAGAGTTGGAGCTATTTGTTTTCTGTGTAAGAGCACTAGCCTGTGGGTGGGAAAGCCTACACATATTTAAAATATATCCTGGACTCATAACTCAAAGTTATTTTTCTACCATGGTTCTAATAAGCATGGTAGATACAGACATGTTTCATATTTTAAAATCTTACTTTGTAACCATTAAGATCAGGAAGTTCGTGAGTTTGGTAAGCATGCTTATCTTGATGCTACATATTAACAGATCAGTGGTTCTCAACCTTCCTAATGCTGTGTGCTGGGGTGAGCCCCCAAACCATAACATTATTTTCGTTGCTACTTCATAACCGTAATTTTGCTGATGTGATGAATCGGGCGACCCTTGTGAAAGGGTCGTTCGACCCCCCAAAGGGGTTGAGACCCCCAGGTTGAGAACCGCTGGTTGAGATCCTTACTCTCTGGGAAGGGGCAGAGGTGGGTTGAGGAGCAGTGTGACATTCTGGCCCTTCCTTTGGGGTTCTTCCACACTCTGAGAGGGGCTCCGTGCCTGTGCAGCTAATGTCTGTGTAATTCACAGATATTGCAAATATACCACTGGCTTTGGCTTAGTTTCTCATTTTGAATACATGTTCCCTTTCCCCACTAAATTTTTAACATGCTTATTCCTTTTCTGTAAAACAGACCCACTCAAAATTATATAAGCTATAACCTCGGAACATTGACCCAATATGCCCGAGGGACAAAGAGCCCTGGAAGTCATTTGTATGATAAGATCCCTGCTCTGGGTGAACTTGCAATGACTGGGGAGAAGAACATGTGTGACATCACTGAATAAGATGATAAGGCAACATGGCTTCTAGCCACGCCTGCTGACGTCCTGCTGATGTCTGTTGCTTTATAAAAGTGCTCTAGGGCCATGTCTGGCAGGGGAAAGCTGCACTACTGGAGTCAAAGAGGTACGAGGGAGTTTACCAAAAGGGGTTGTGGTCTGTGAGAAAATAAACAAATCTCAGATTTTGTTGGGTGAGGTAAGAAGGAAACCAAGAAACATTTTTTTTGGGGGGGCAGGGGGACGGTAGGAAGACAGGGGAGAAGAGGACCACCTCACTGGAGAGAGAAGCTTCATGACTGAATTTGGCAAATTAGGAAAACATAAGATGGAAACCAGTGTCAGAGAGACATTTTTAGCCAATTTCCCAACTCACAGAGCACTCATGACTAGTGGAAGAAGGCAACTGTCCTGTTGTTCCCTGTGCCAACCTAACAGTTATGGGTTTCCCTACTGTGATCCACTGCATATTGCTTGTAGTAGATCACTAGATCGTTCTTCCGACTCTATTTTAGCCTGGAAGCTCTACTGAAACCTGATCAGGATCCTAGAAACATGCAAGCCTGCATGTATGAAGGGTGGTGGCTGGTACAGTGGCCGGTGAACATTCTACCTCTGAGCTACCACCGCCCCTCACTGAGCGAAGTTCTCTACCCAAATCAATAAGCAGAAGGAATCTGTCAGAAGGCATAGCACTTGCTCCACTGCTGGGGAAGCTCTGAGATGTCCTTGGGATTGGTAGTCACTCTGGGACTAGGTGAAACCTGAGTTTACTAGGGAAAACGGTAAGCTCCTGACAAGCCCCTCCACCCTGGGAGAGGATCCATTTGTTCAGTATGCATTTATCAAGCCTTTCAAGGTCAAAACTTTATATGAATTTTTTAATGTAGATTGAAAATTTATATCTAAAAATATTTAGCTCAGAACTCTAGGGATGACATAGAAAATCAATGATTCCTCACATGCTTCCCTTCTAAAGGGCAGCATGCATGTTCGGAAATTCAAGGAGAATGAAGCACGGCATCCATCACTTGGAAAGAGTTAAAAAGAATGATCTGGAATAGTCATGGTAGGAGTCTCAGCCTACTCAGGTGAGCTAATGTGTACTGTTTTTATTTGTTAAAGCCTTTGGCCAATAAAATGCCAGCAAAGATGGCAGGGATATTCTAAAGGGTCTCTTTTCTTTGGCTTCTGAGTGGTGACTCAAGTCACGGAGTGAATGCCTTCCAGGCTCCTTTAAGGTACGACGCCTGAAAGGCAACCAATGGCCAGGGGCTGAAATACACTGTGCCAAATGCTCTGGGAATTCATAGGCAGAATCACGACAGGCTGCAGTAGCCAGGGAAGCCTTTGTGGAAGAAGAGGGAATAAGAAAGCACTTGGATTTTGAAGCATAGCTGGACTGTGGGAAGGCCAAGGTCAAGGAAGGACAAAAGTGTTACTGCAGCAGAGTCAGTCACGACTGCGTTGCAAAGCGAGATGAAGCTGGCTCTCTTCACAGCTCTGCGCTGAGAAGTAGAAGAAACGAGCTTGGAGTTTGTAGGGAATTCTGCGAGGTGGCGGCACGAATTTTAAGTAAGAGTGTGACATGAAGACAGTATTTTTAAAAGGTTATGAATCTAACAAAAGAGCATACGGGATGAATTAGAAACAGGACGAGAAACAAAACCAAAAAACCCCAAACTAAACAAACTGTGAATTTGGATAAGAGGAGTGGCAAAAGGAATGGGACATCAAGGAGGAAGAAGCCAAGTTAGACATTCCTTTGATGGAGCCCTGTGGAAAGGTCAGAGTTTCGAACCCACCAACCACTTCTAGGGAGTGAGAAGAGGCTGTCTATTAGCATAAGGGTTTAATGTTGGAAACTTACATGGGCAGTTCTACCCTGTCTTATAGAGTTGCTAGGAGCTAGAATCAATTTGATTGCAGTAGGTTGTTTGAGTTGGAGCTAGGAGCACTGGGTGAGTGTCATGGCGATGGGCAAGGAAGCAGATGAGAGGAGGGGAGGCCTATGCCGGCTGTTGATGATGAGTTTGGGGGTGTGGATATTGACTCTCAAGTGAGGATTGTCTATCTAAGAAGTTGAATTAGATGCTAATTTAACTGAGTCCCCTCAAAATAAGTGCTGTAAATTGGAGCCACTCCTCTGTGTGGCTTACCTCCCACTTTCCTTTGTTATGCTAAAGAGGCAGTTTCCATGGCCTGCAAATTTCAGAGTCAGTTTACGGATTGAAAAGAGCAGATTAAGCAAGTAAACAATCACAAATGGAGGAACTGAACTGAAGCCCAGCCTAAGTGACAAAGTCCCTACAAGGTAGAAGCTGAAAAGAGACCCATACTTTGCCCAGAGCACACAGAGAGGACCATTCCTGACAAGCAGTGCCTTGACCCTGGTCTTGCAGCTTCTTGATGGATGAGGAAACGTCCATTTGTTGAAGTCATCCATGGCTGTGCTACATGACTAAGGCAGAGCTGTTTTGAAAAACAGTCTGTATTAGGACTGAAAAAGAAAATGTCTAGGAGGGATTTCAAGATCTCTCAGGAGGGAGGACAGCGTCTTGGAAAAGAGATGTTCCTCGGGTTGAGAAGGCTGCCCATGCAAGTCTCTGATAATGGATACGAAAAGGCAGGTGTAGGATTGGAGGAGGGAGGGCACTGGTGGGAGGGCTTGGCTGGGCAGCCACCCAGAGGGGAGGGGGAGGGGCTGTGCACTGGGGAGGGAGCCTGACAGTACTGAATGCCACAGGGAGGTCAAGGAGATTGCCCATGGAACGTGCACAGGCATGTTTCTTTAAGAAGAATGCTTGAAAAAACAAATTCCTCTCTCAGTTACCTTAAGATGAGATAATTTCAGAGCATAGTTTGGAATTGTATGAGATAGGATCCAGGTTTCAGTAACGCAGGAGAAAAACAAACTGTAGCTGTCTGACTTATTTAATACTGCCAGTGCTGTGTAAGGCATAAAAAATGTGAAAATACATTTTCGACTCATTACTCATGCAGGCTATAACTCATTCTGCAAACTCTATAGGAAAATTCCTCTTCAGAAAGGCTACTGCAGGCAGGGAATGTTTTCTCCTATTTGGCACGAAGGAAAAGTACCAATGCAGAGGGGCCTGCCCTGGCTTTGCTCCTGCCTCCAGAAGGTGCAGCTGGACAGTGCTGATTGATCCAGGTTGATGAAGCTTCCCGGCGTCTCGGGAGGCCCATGTAGCCCTGCAGTCAGCACCCAGTTTGAGTTAAACAGAAGTCTCAAGAGATAACTTCCCTTCAATCCCTGCTTTCTCTAAGATCTTCTCCGGTTGAATAACTGAAAATTACAAAGAAGGAATTAGGAATCTGCTCTCTGCTGTAATACATTGTTAGAGACACGAATGGAAGTTTTCTCTTTCAATGGCAACATAGTCCAAACATGTGACCTAAAACCTCCCCCACAGTAAAAGGTTCCAAGCCAGAGAGAGAGTGACTGATCGTCCACCCGTGTAATCAGAGATTTCAGGAGTGGGGCTGCCTAAGCAGAAATCTAGATGAGAATATAGTAGTTACCGAAGTGAGCTATATAAGCTCATGAAGCATACACACCAAATTTGTCTATATTTTGAACTGGAATATTCTAATTACTCGACTTGAAAGTGCATGTGTGTGAAACATATTTTAACACCCTGTTGCTCATGGGGACTAGGAGATGAATTTGACGGCAGTGGGTTTTTAGCAGGCTTTAGCTGTTTTAGTTGTTGCTGGTTTGTTTGATTGCTAATGGCTATACAATAAATCCAGGTAGGACTTCCATATCAAATATGATGGTGAAACCAGGAACAATACACAAAGTCTTCACACTCTTGAGACATCATGTGCTACATAGCACTTGTATGTTGATCCCTTCCGGGTGACTTTCTCACAACCGATCACTTCAAAATAAAGGAAAAAAGAAACGAAGCACGGTGGCTATTAAAAAGAATGGATGGGGTGAGAAACCAGAATTGCTCACATGTTTCTAACCTTAAAAGGCTATAGCTGGGCACTCAACATTCCTTCCTACTTTTTAATAACCCCTTATGAATTCACCACTCTGGAGTAGATAAAAATTCCTCTTGAACGTGTGTTTTAAGCATTCTTCTGTGGCAGAATGTGCCACAAATACGTATCCTCTGGGTTAAGGAGGGTAGAATGGAAATGTTTGCTTGTCCCGTTAACTCTTAACTCTTGCCACCCACTTCCCTGCCAAGTCTCGGGCGATGTTTTGCACTCGAAAACACCAAGTGGAGTAGGGACAGAGTGAGCTCTTCCACAGCATATTGCCGTACACGGGATAGTGCATTGGCAGCAACCCTCAAAATGACTGTCAGTATAAAGAAGGTGTTCAGTACCCCAAATTGCACAGAAAATTAAATCATGCCAATTTTCTCCTTAGATGTAACTAAGTGGATCCTTTCAAGCACATTTATTGTGTCCCTGCCATACTGGAAGAAAAACAACAATAAAAAAAACCAGACTTCAATTCCTTTCCTGCGCCTTTCCTATAATTAGCTGAATATGCAACACCTAAACAACAAGCTTGCCTGGCCCAGAGCCCCGTTCCTGATGTATAATTTCATAGGTCAGGAGGTTATTTATATTGCTGTTATTTTTACATTTCCTAAATGCCAGGTGGGATAATGTAAATCCAGAAGTCCTGGAACGCAGTGCAGGGCAAAACAGCAGTGTTCATCTCAGTGGAGCATGCTTCCCTTTGGTCAATGGTTCCTCCTTCCTTTCCCCAGAAATCAGACCAGATGAGGATAAATGCCCTGCCTTCCCATGGAAAATATTTAGGATGTGTGATGCCTGTAGCCAGGATGATAAGCAAGGAGGCCAGCCATCTCAAAGTACACAATAAAGTCAAATAACACAAAGCTGGTGATAGAGAACTAGAAAAACCCACAAAGGAACAGAATCCACAGTAGTGACAGCTGATGGACCTTCTCAAACTCCTTCTGCACAAATGACATCCATTAATCCCTGTAACCTTTATCTAAAATATTTATTGAACTGCCAAATGGACACATGCACAGACCCAGCAGAACAGATCCAAGTCACAGGCCTTGTGGTTACTAGTTGTGTCAACATTTGACTGAGAGCGAGTTGGCCACCCAGAGGTCCGGGGACCACAAAGTAGGGTTAGGATAGGAATGTCTTGAGCTGAGGCCACCGGTCATTTACCGATTTGTATTTGTGTTTTATAAGCGGTTTGATTTTTCATCCCAGGATGATGCAGTGGTTAATGGAGTTGACTGCTGTTCCCCCAGAGATCCCGTGGAAGGAAGACTTGGTGATCGACTTACAAGCATACAAACCTGCAACCAGGTCTACTGTGACCCACAGCATCACAGGGTCTCTAGGAGTTGGAGTTAGCTGGAGGCAACATTCGAATTCGTATTATTTTCATAGTGGTACCAGCTCCCACTAATTAAAACTAGAATCCACCTAGTGGTTGCTCGGTGTGAAAATGCCCCGCCATCTCCTCTCTTCTAAATCCAGAGCCCAGGAACACCCCCCCACCCCCGGAGGGGGCAGTTATTGCCCTCACATGAAGTTCCTAGGAGTGAAAGTCCGCTCATTGTCATGGAACCACAATAGGGCCATCAGCTGAATAACAGGCCCAGCTGTTCACACCAACTGGTTATAAGGATGCAGATTTAAGGCCCTCACTAATAAATTAAAATTGTATGCACGGATTTCAATTATTTTGAAGCTCCTCAGTGAGCTATTTCTTTGACATCTTTTGTCGTGTGCCTTTTGCTGATGGTAGATTGGCTGGTATTCCTACTAACGCTATTTCTTCGCATCCGTATGCTCCTTTCCCTCGAATGAATTTCCCTTGGCTTGTCAAAATGACATACTGCAGAGTAGATGTCAATCACCCCCAAAAGGATGTGCAGTTGGGCCCTTGTAAAGCAAAGCTAAATCTAAGTTTAAAATGAAGGGGTGATAAAATGACTGGTCACTGGAGGGATTCCCTTGCCCCACCACAATCATTTCGAGTTCACGAATTTGAACAGATGTGTTTAGATATAAATGGGCATAGAAAACTCAAGGGGGAAAGGGGGTTCATCTCCACACCCTGAAGTAGTGAGCTCCCAACATAACTCAATCATGCCACACACTTGCTGAAAATCTTCATTGCGTAAGATTAAGCAAGCACACATTGACCTCTGCCAGGAGACACCGATCATTGTATCCTGGAACTCAAAAAGGCTCTCTAGCCATTTCAGTCTCATTTCTTTTCGCCCTACCATATAGATCCTGCCAGCGGGACCAATGGCTTTCAGAGTACCTGTTTGTGAGTAGAGAGATCCATTCAGTGGTTCGCAGTAAGAAGTTACAAATTAAATAGAATTACTGCAATAAGGAATGAAACCGAAGAGTTTCACAAGCATTAAGGGACGGCGTGTTCTGTGAAACATGATGACTGCGCATGGTAAAATGTACTGCCCACTGCTCCCTACACATTCGCTATGAGATTCTGATGGGCACACACCACCTTTTCATGCTTAAGCCTGTACAATCTACTACATCATGTGTCACACAAGAACAGCTTCAATACATCTTCAGACAAATGGACTGATGAATGAAGCTCACCCCTCGTATTTAATGATTTTGCCAACCTCTCTGAAAATTTACCAACCCCACACCAAAAATAACCCAAAACAAACCAGCACCAAGCATTATTAAATAGTTTTGCTAGTTCAATCAGCTTGTCTGAAGTTAATCTCTGATTTTTACAAATCTAGAATATAGCTACATATGTCAGGCCCTGTCCTAGACTAATTTTTTTTAACATCATTATGAAGTGCTCCTAAGATGTGTAAAATCACCACAGATATGGAAATGTATCCCAATTAGTAGCTGGACCACACCACTGGGTTTTCTAATGATCATCAGATTAAAAAGACATTTTTATGATCCCCATCACTATATATAAAGTGTACTGCTTTTTTTAACCGTACCACTATCCCAGCCTCTGTAAATTACAGATGATTGCAAGCCTTGGGAAGTGAATGGAGGAGACCCCCTGGCGTGCGGCAAGTACATCCGTAAAATTAATGTGAACAATTAGAATTTTACTGTCTTGTATGACACGCCAGTGATTCACGCAGATCTTTAGTCAAGCTAAGGCTGATGCGGTGGAAAGAGAGTAGAGCCAGATGATTCCAGCACAGCGTGTGACCACCAGAGCTCAAGCTCGTGTCCTGAAAATGGGCCAACAATGGACTCTTATTTTCCCTCGGGATGGAAGTCGCTATTTTTAAAGCAATGCATCGATTAGAAAACCCAGCCTTTATTCTTAGCAAACCATGCTGCCGTTCCTGTTGTCAGCTGCCCTCCCGTCCTAGCCATGCCGTGTGTCACACAGCAGAATGGCTCCCTTGGGTTTGCCTGACTCTCTTCTTCACGGAAGCAGATCACCAGATTTCCCCTCTGTGGTCCCTCTGGGCAGGTCGGGGTTGCCATCCTTCACTTGACTGCCAGCTGCCTATGTGAGTGAGGAGCCTTTCTTGGTGTTATTTGATGCCATCTGGTGGGTGCCCACTCCCCGGGGACCCTGTGTTTCAGGGTGGAAATGCGCTCCATCGGTGGCCAAGGCCATGGCGTTTTGGAAACAGGTCTCCACACTGTCCTCTGAGGTGCCTCTAGTGGATTAGAACTGCCAAGCCCTCAGCTAGTTCTCTACTATTTCACTTGCCCTTTCCAGGGATTCGACCCACGGATGCCAAAGTCACTGGTGTTACCAGGGGCGAGGACTCAATAGTTTTCTCTGGTTCTGCAGAAGAAAAACGTGGGCATCTGCTTCCACAGAGTAAACAAACAAACAAACAAACAAATCCACTCCCAGGGAATCAGTCCCAGCCCACAGCCACCCTATATAGAGTTTCCGAGGGCAGTGAATCTTTATGGGAATATAGATAGCTTCGTTTTTTTTTCCTTCTCAGAGATGCTCTCTGCCATCAAGTCAATGGTGCCTCAGTGACCCAATTGGCCAGAGTAGAATTGGCCCAGGGGCTTCCCAAAGTGCAGTGCTTGAGGGGAGCAGACAGCCTCATTGTTCTCCCACAGTGTGGTGGCGATTTTGAGCTGCTGACCTTGCACTTAGCACCCAGTGCACAACCCACAGAGAGGCTGGTGGGTTTACACCTCCACCTGTATGGTGAGCAGTCCTGTGTAATTCTAACAGGGACCCGTCCAGATAACAGACTAGATCCCCAATGAGCCAGCTCTATTCTGTCACATGGGCTTGCTCTGAGTTGGAAGTCAACATGATGGTACCTACCAACAATAAAGACCAAGGAGACAGGCTTGAGTTAGTGCCGTTCATGTGAAAATAGAAAACATACTATTCTGCTGCATAGTTGGGGGTGTGGAGTGGCTGTTGTGGTTACACCTTGGGCTGCCATCTTGGTTACCACAGGCCACAAGTTCAAACCTACCATCTGCTCAGAGGGGGGGGGGGACGACAATGAGGATTTCTGCTCCCATGAAGATTTTACAAGCTCAGAACCCCCCAGGGGCAGTTCTACTCTGGCCGGTAGAATCCCTGTACTTGGAATCAGCTGGTTGCCAGTGAGTTTGATAGGGAATGCTCCTGAGAGGGTTCTGCTGTTCCCTTAGAAAAGATGTGTGAAGAATTGTTACAGATTTCCACATTTAATTAATGCTTAATTGCCCAATTAAGGAATATTAATCTAAAGTAGTTCTTTTGTATTCCTATGGGTCCCTGAGCCCTGTCATTGAAATTTGCCCAGATCTTACCCACTCGGTGTCCTCATCTGATAACTGAAAATCAGCACACATAATTCTTCCCTCTGTGGCTTCTTTCAGCAAGTAATCCCATTGCTAAGAGCTGTTTTATTCTTTCTGGGAACATGGGCATATTTTGTATCAAGATAATGATCACTTAACTGTGAAATTTCTTCCTATCAGTTTGTCTGCCCAGGATCATTCATCTTTCCCTCATAAAAGGAGAATGATGGGAATTAAAATGCCAAACACAGTGTTGTAGTGAGTTACTCAGTGGGCTGCTGATTGCGAGGTCGGCAGTTGGAACCCAGCCCCCGGTCTTTGGGAGAAAGATGAGGCTTTCTGCTCCTGTAAAGGTTTACACCTTCAGAGAACCACAACATCAGTTCTACTCTGTCCTCTGGGGACAATTCACTCAATGAGAGTGAGTTTGGTTTGGATATCCCTAGGTACTAATTATGAAAATGTCAGTTCTGGAAATGTTAAAAAAAGGTTTTTGTTTTCATTTGTTTGTTTTTTAATAGCAAGGCTATTGTGCTTGACTTTGGGCTGGACTTTTGAGTATGATGAGCTCTTTTAAAAACTTTTTAGGGTCTTTGGAGAATACAAAAAAACCTCAGGTATTATGGGGACAGTTAGTGTTCTATTGAAAATGAGTAGGAGTCTAGGATCTATGCCAGATACGGGCCCTGCATATTCAGTACCGAGTTGTCTGTGTAGATTGAACAAAATATGAACTAAATTGGTGTTTGATGTGTAATTATGATTAGTAGATGTTGTTGTTGTTGTGTGCCACTGAGTTGATTTTGACTCGTTGGGACCTCATGAGACAAAAGAGAATTGCTCCCTAGGTTGTGACTCTGTCACTTCCAGTCTCTGTGAGTTGAAATCGGATCAACAGGAAGCAGCAGCATCCACCATCATGACAGGGAAGAGTGTTAGTGTTTCTCCCAAGGAATGGCTGGGTGGGGTTGAAAGGCAGCCGTTGGCTTAGCAAGCCAGGGCTTAACCAGGACACGGGGACTCCTTTGTATCAATGAACTCTTATTATTCTATTGAAACGGAGTCATATTGTAAATGTACTGGGTCTGAGAATGGAAAGGATCAATTTCAAAGGGAGATGAGAAGACGGTAGGACAGTGCCTCCAATGGCACACAGTGGACGCGAGATGAGTGTCGTTGACACACGGATGAAGAATCAGGCACACTGTTTTGAACACAGCCACCGCTCAGGTGGTGTGAAATTTCTTAGGCTAATCACAGGATTAATCATAAAAATGATTCAAGGCAGGGATAAAGAGCCTAAACACTGGTAGACAATTAAGAAATGCTCCCCCCCTCCCCGCACCCTCCAATACTCTTAAGGAGATAGATGGCACGAATCCAACCCATCTTCAGGCAAACATTCCTCACACCATGTTACATCTGAGTATTTCTTCACAAAGGGACAGAAACCCCAGGATATTGAATTATGCAGCAATAATGAGATGCAGATAGTCCTGAAGGTCTTTATTAACTTGCGTAAGGAGAGAGGCTGAGTGGCTTAGAGGATAAAGCACTGGATTCCTCTTTGGAGACCCCAGTGGGAGTTTAATTTGCAATTCCGTGTAGAGACACACAATACACAATGGCCCCTTGCTTTAATGCGTTGAAAGTATGAAAAAAATATTTACTGGTTATGAAAGATAATCCACTTCTGAAAAGTCTGTCTCTTTTCAGAATATCAGGTACAATAGATTTTCCTCCAGCTGCTGGTGCTTTAGAGAACATCGCAGTGGCAGAGATGTCTTTGCCACGTTGAACACATCTCAAATGTGATGAACTCATTACACAAGGCCCGCTTGTGTCTTGGGTGTGACTGCCGTGCGAGTGGCTTTGGTTTTACAGGCAGAATGTTCCGGTAATTTCCCAAGATCATTTATGTGATTCAGAGGGGCAGCTTTCTGATCAGATTGACCTGAGTATTTAATTGTCACAACTCTTGCCTTCAATTCACTCGTGGGTTTCCAAGTGATACGGGGCATGACCTAGGGGAAATACTCCAGTAACGAGACCTGTCCCTTTACACACTGAGGACAGGTATTGAAAGAGGGCCTTGCCACTAGCTTTTTATTCAGCCAGGGTTCTACCTTGGCCATTCCCTATACCTCTGTTTCTATAATCACACAGTGGCCACAACAAGGGGTTCAGACATACAGACTCCGCTGAAGGACTGGGCGCCATCTTTCTATGATAGACAAGGTCCTAAGGAGTCAGAGGTAGCTCGATGACAACTAACGATGAGACAATCATCATGTGGGCAGTTCCTGCCGGGACCGATGGTGCAGGTTCTTATCTATTGTCTGTGGTCACCCTGTCCCGCTCAACGGTGGTGGCTGAAAACTCACGACTATCTTGGTCGCCATTAGCATGGTTCCTGGTGTGTGGTGAGGTTGGTCCTGAGCAGGCATCTGAGTCTCCAGTAAAAAGGATCTAATCAAGATGGAGGCCCACACTCTTGGGTCCTCAGATGCTTCCTCAGGACAATGCTTGGTAGGCACTCTGCAAGGACACACAACTTTATGAAGGGTGTTTGTCAGCAATTAGGATCTCAGGCCTAAATAAAGCCCAGAGAGACTGAAACCAAGGGAGACAGAAAATGGGAAAACCGTAAATGTGAATTTGAGGAATTGCCTTGGTCTTCTTAAGTAAGCTTGTGAGACCCTGGGAATAGGCGGTCCCACTTAGTGGGACCCCTGAGTAGTGAGTGCTTTAAGGAGAAGGTGGGAAAAGAGGTGTTGGCAGAGGGACACCAAAAAGAATGTTGCCTTGGTATAAAAATGGTCTGAATGTTTTTCAGGAAAAAACTAAGGGGGCAGGAGTTTTATCTGTCTGCCCATACATTTTAATTGTAATAAATTTGTGATTTACTTCATATGGGAATTGCATCCTCTGATTTTGTGTCACAAGGTAACTGTTGTCGATAAGTTAAGAAAGGCACAAAAAAGGCCAGGGTTTGGGGGAAACAGACACGTGTTTAATTCCTAAAGCCGAGACTGAATTTTTTGTGTGATTATGAAGCAATCACTTAATCCCTCGAAGTCTCAACTTGATCATTAGTAAATGGGCTGCTAACCCCTGCTTTACAGCTTCACAGAGAGACCACGAGCTCTGGAGAGAAGCTGGGCCAACAGCATAGGGCCATGTACGAGGACTGCACACATCTGGCGTTAACACACCGTGTATTTCTAAGCTTCCATAGTTACTTGTAGTCACAGGTATATACTTAGAATGCCTACTATTATTTTTATTCATTTCCCTCTTCTGGCCTTCTGAATTCCATGTGGGACAGATTCCAAGAGTTATTGCCGCATTCTCATGAAATAGAGAAGAAGCAATGGAAATAATTCAGAGCCTTGTTGTGAAGTGGAGATGGAGCTTCCAAATGGAAAGCGTTTCCTGTTTTCATTCCATGCAAAGCAAACAGCTCCCTTTTTATTCCTTGTCTTCATCAAAAGCTGCGGCTGAATTCTAAAAGGATCATCTCCATTTCACTTGCCTATTATATCATATAATTCTTTAAAACTTTTTTTTAACCTGGACCCTTATTCCTATACTTCTGCACCTGGGAAACTCCATCCATCTAGCATCCCACTCCATATGCCCCCCCTCCCCCTACTCTAATGCTGTGAGGCTCTCTGAGTTTCTCCAAAGCAGGCACTTACTCAATGTCCTGGACTCTAAAAATACTATGTTTACTCATTTATTACTGTGACCCTTAAGCGTTTTCAGATCACTAGTAGTTTTTGAGGATCTGGGGAAGCCCATAAAACTTCTCCTCATCAAAAGAATGTGCTCTCTGTGCTACTTATTGTGTGCATGAAGAGCCAGTACACAGATGAAGAGACAGCTGTTTGAACAAACAGGAGACTACTGCATGGTCTAAAACCAGGAGATGGGCGAGTCAGGGTTGCATTTTTAGGTTACACATATTCAGTCTGTCTGCTGAACAAATAATCTGAGACGTTGGATTTATATGAAGAAGACTGAGGCATCAAGAGTGGTGGCAGGCTTAACAAAAACCTTTGATCTTCAGATGGCACAATCTTGTTTGCTGAAAAAGAAGCCTTGAAGTACTTGCTGGTGAAAATTAAGGACTGCAGGCATCAGTAAAGATCGCAACTCAATGTAAAGGAAGCCACAATCTCCACCACTGGACTGACCGAAAGACAACACCTTAATAAGCAGAAAACATGGAAACATTTCATTTTGCCTGGATTGACAATTTGCACTGTGCTTAGAAGCAGCAGTCAGGAGATCAAATGACAGTTAACATTGGGAAAATGTGCTGCTGCAACTGTACAATCAATCAATCAACCAACAAAAACACTCTGAAAATGCTAAAGAGCAAACATGTCACTTTGACAGTTAAGGTGCACTTGACCAAATCATGTCATCTGTAATCCTTTCAGATGTATGTAAAAGCCGAACCAACGAATAAGAAGGACCACAGAGGAATGAATGCATTTGAATGACGGTATGCACGAGAGTAGCATGGCCTTCAGGAAGAGCAACACATCTGTCCTGGAAGAAGTACAGTCAGAATGCACCTTAGAAGTGAGGATGAGTCAGGGTACAGTATAGCACTGATGAAACATACAACTTTCCTCAAGTTCCTTGGTGCTTCCTTCCCCCCCACTATCATGACCTCAATTCTACCTTACAAATCAGATTAGACCAGAACATGCACACTGCTATAGATAAGAGGGAATCCAGAATAGATATTCCCCCTCCCCCAGGGCCAACAACAAGAGTAGAGATACCAGGAGAATTAGGGAGGGTGAGGAAAGAAAGGGAGAACCAATCACAAGGATCAATCTATAACTCCCTCACAGGGAAATGAACAACAGAAATGTGGGTGAGAGGTGACAGAGGATGATCTAAGATATGAAAATAATAATCCATAACTTATCAAGGGTTCATGAGGGAGGGTGGGAGGGGGAAGGGGGGATGAATGGGGAGCTGATATCAGGGACTCAAGTGGAAAGAGAATGCTTTGAAAATGATGATGGCAGCATATGTGCTTGACACACTGGATGAATGTATGGATTGTGATAAGAGATGTAAAAGCCCCCATAAAAGTATTTAACTTAAAAATCATAAAATATTAAAAACGAAAAGAAGTGAGGATGGTGAGGTTCAGTCTCAAGTACTTTGACCATGCTGCCCCTGAAAAGTGCTTGGCGGAGTAAAGGTTTAGCAGAGGTGCTTGGTAGAGTAAAGGTTTAGCAAAAAATGTGGAAGACCTTCAGTAAGTTGGACTGACACTGTGGCTGAAAGCATGCTCTGATATAACCATAACTGTGAGGATGTTATAGAACTGGGCAGTGCTTCTTTCTCTGGGGTTCTGGGTCGCTATGGGTCAGAACCAACTTGATGACTCTTACCAACAACAATATGCCACTGGGGATTATGGGGCATGTGAAGCTCATCTATTGATCCACTAATCGTTTATGTCACTGAGATAAAAAAATTACCTCATTCTCTCTTTTAGTATTACTTCACTTATTGAAATGGAATGAATGTTCCCATCTGCCTCCTGGACCATTCTTTTGTGAGAGGACTGCTTATTTACTTTTGGCAGTCTTAGTCACAAGCCACAGAATTACATTAAGTGAATCTTACTTGATAACTATTTGGGAGTCATCTATGTTAAGTTAGTGAAAGTCTAGTTTACAGGCTTATCAGTAGCAGAATTTTCCTGTGTCAATTCTTGGGGATATACAGAGGGAGGTATTGTAAGTTCAGAGAAAATGTCACATGCGTTTATAGCATATCCCTCTCTCGCCCTATCTATATATATTTTAGATTATTCATATTAATTGGGTGACTAAAAGCTTTGTGCTCTTGCTATTGATCAATTCATTAAAATCTAAAGTTTCTTTCTAAGAGCAGATGAACTAAATTATTACTACTGTTGAAGATTTGGAGCATGACAAACATGCTAACGTATAGCCTCGGGGACCAGGCAGTGGTGCGCCATATTATGACAGAAGGACCAAAATTGTGCAAGTGCAATGCCACAAAACAAAAACAAAAGAATGAAATATATTTCGCTAGGCATTTTTCTTCCCAAGGCAAAGTTCCATTTTCATTGCCGGAGTGAGGGGAGAGAAATGTTACTGTTCAACACCTGGTCTAATAACCTCTTTGATAGATGAAGACATTCCTTCTCTGGGGAAGTTAATCTAGTCTCCCCAAAGGTCTGATTCATCTGGAAAACTAGGACTACTCGGCGTCAATTCAAGATGGTTCTATGAGGCGGAGGAGTGCTCTGCTTCGATAGGGGGGAAACTTTCATGTTCACCTGGAATGCAGACAGCACCAGCTCACTGCGCATAATCGCACATCAGTTAACGACGTGCTCCCTCTGTTCACGCCCTTTATAATTTTCACGGACCCTCCTATCGCTACCCAGCACAAGTAAATCATCTCCAAGAGAAAGCATCTGGGCGCGCAAACAAGATGAATTGTGTTGGGGAAGATAAAACATAAAAGAACCTGAGCAAAGGCCAGAAGCCTAGAGGAGATACAGCTCTACTTCTTATGATGGGCTGACTAGCTTTGCATAAGGCAGCCCTGCTGCTTATGCTGCAGTCTCATTAGAATGAGCCAGAGACTAAATGAAAATACTATCAAAATTTCTATTTCAAACACCAGGACCAGAGTATGGCAATTTACAAACACCGTCCTTGAGCAAGTCACAGGATCCTGCAAGGAATTCAGTAGTGATTCGTTGGTTTCATGGGACTCTGCTTCTTGTCATTCAGCAACATATAGGTAGCTGAGCTTTATTTGGCCTGGGAATTCTTCTAATTCTCTCAAAGCAATGATTTGAACATCATTCTGTACATCATTTTTTGTACATCATCTTGCTCTTTACTTTTCCAGACTTCTCTTTTGTTTGGGGTATAAGATTGAGAAATTCATTTATTTTATCCCCCCTCAAAAGGCAGATCGAAAGATGTTGCAGATTGACAATGTAGACTATAGTAGAATGGGCTGACTCCATTTGCTGATCACTTCAGGGATTATCATCTAAACTCCTATAGAAGATCCCACCGCTAGTTTTCTTTTGGTGGAAATCTAGCCCATGAGAATCCTCCTGTTTATATCATGAGGGCTGGTATTATACCTTCTAGATCAGCCTTCTGTCATTGGGAACAGTCTAGCATAAAAGAGATTTTAAATGGATTGACTGGCTTATATTAAAGTGATTTAAGAAAAAAAACCCTATTTTTTTAATCCATGTTATTAAAAAGGCACTATGACTTTGGGGATGTACTTCAACAAGTGGCGGAGGGAGGTAACAAGTAGAGGTGGAAGTGAATTAGGATTGGTCAGAGATAGGGCTCATTATGCAATTTTCTCTACATTGGATTATGTTTGAAATTTTCACTGGTGCAGATAGGAGCTGGAGGCACAGGGAATCCAGGGTGGATGATACCTTCAGGACCAAGGGTGTGAGGGGTGATACTGGGAGAGTAGAAGGTGAGTGGGTTGGAAAGGGGGAACCGATTACAAGGATCTACATGTGACCTCCTCCCTGGGGGATAGACAACAGAAAAGGGGGTGAAGGGAGACGCCAGATAGGGCAAGATATGACAAAGCAATAATTTATAAATTATCAAGGGCTCATGAGGGAGTGGGGAGCGGGGAGGGAAGGGAAAAAAGAGGACCTGATGCAAAGGGCTTAAGTGGAGAGCAAATGCTTTGAAAATGATTAGGGTAAAGAATGTACAGATGTGCTTTATACAATTGATGTATGTATATGTATGGAGTGTGGTAAGAGTTGTATGAGCCCCTAATTAAAAAAAAAAAGAAATTTCCCAAAGGAAAACTTTTACAAAAAGTTTAGTTTGTATACGAATGACCTGACAGAATCAAAATAGAATAGTGAAAATCTTGGTTTATTCTATCCTCTAATTTCAAACTCAAAATACTCTTTGCAGAATGCTGATATAATAAAAAAATATGGGAAACTTATAGTTATTTACATGTAGCTTAGGTGATTCATATTAAAGTTAAAATGTCCTAAAAACTGGATATTTCAACCATTTTTTTCATCAGCCCAACTGCCTTTAAAGGTAGATTTGTTTAATTAAATACGATTTCATAACTACCTGCCATATGCAAAGAAAGGTACTATAGTACACACTATGTTGACCTCATGTTAAGTGCCTGTTTGCATCCCCAAACCCAAGAGGCACCTCAACACAAAGTCATACAACTGAGAGCAGTTAACAAAGATTCCTGGAATGAGGTTTTTCATGGAACCCCCAGAGTCCTCCATCAGATTTCTGAGGTGGTACTGCAATGTACCCATGCGATGTGGACATTCTGGTCTTTCTCTGCGCTCGTTTTATTTTTATTTTACTCGCGTCATTCTGGATAAACTCAAGCAGACTCTGAGATGCCATTTAGCGCAATGGGACACCCTAGTGGTTTGAACAAGCCAATGAAGCTCCCCTTCATCATTTGAATGAGGTCTCATATTTTGGGAAACCCAGAACTAGAAATAATTAGCATAATAATGCTAGTCATATTATAGCATCAGACAAAAACATTGTTATTAATGAGATAATTGTTCTGAGATGGAAATAGACTACTAAACATTTAGTCATTCTTAATTTAAAAGGCCCAATAGCCTCCCTGTTCTATTGGAAGTTGTTGTTTGTAACGATAAGCCGTGAAGGATATGTTCGGCTCCCTTGGGGTTTATGGAACAGTTCTCTCTGTCCAGCCTGTGTGACTCCTGCTTCTTGATCTCAGGTGTGCAAATGTGAAAACTGGAATAAACTCCTTTCTACTGAACACATAACTGAGTATCTTTGTGTGTGTGTGTGTGTGTGTGTGTGTGTGGTGGCTGCTGGTACTGTTGTAGTCTGAATCTGCATCACCATTTGAGTCACGGTTCCATTTTTTCATGAGCAGAGACATGTGAAGCGAGTTGAGAACTCGCTCCGTGTCTCAGTTTTCCCACGTGCAAAATGGGGATGGTGGCAGGAGCTACTCCAGTCTTGTGAGAATTAAAGAGGTTATTAAGCAATACCTGCAATAGAGTGAGCCCAATAGAACTACCTGCTGCTCAGATGATTCCTCCCAGAAGGGGGCCGTATCTATTATGTGCACAATAAAAGTTCCTATCTATGTGCATCTCTAAGCCTCAGAAGCTGTTTAATTTTGCATGTTCTAAATTGAATCTCAAGGAGCTAGAGAAAACCAACTGTTTTAAGGATATTAGTGTTCATGAATTAGGGCACAGAAGTCTAGGCAGCCGTAGATCGTGGAACATGACACTCTCGCTTTCTATGTACAACTCACTATGCATGACATCTTCACTGAGAATCCCTACACCAGGGGATTCATGAGCAGCTTCATCTGGTCAAGGCCACCCTTCAAAGAGGCAAGGGGAATCGTATGAATCCTTTGGCAAAAGTTCCAGGACAATTTTTCCCAATCCAAACTGTACAAGTAATGGACTGCAGGTCATTTAGATTCCTTGAGGATGACTAAGCCATCCACTGGGAATGTAGTGGGAAAAGAGGTTTCAGGTGAGATTAAAAATGACCTTAAATACCAAGAGGTCAAAGTGATAGATTTAAAGTGTTAAGAGGAAGAAATCACAAGGATATTAGGAAACATTCCTAATAACCTATTAGTTCTTTAAAAAGCTAAAGGAATGTTGAGCTTCATTTCCAATTTTGTACACCTATAACAGTCATGAGAACAACTAGAATTTTCCCATAACAAAACATATCAAGCTAACAAATAGAATGATGTTCCACCTGCAAGACCACTGAGAATTACAAATAGCTCAATAACACAGTTAAAAACTTTATAACTTGGTGTGTGGGGATGACAGGGTCTCATATGGCTACATTTTGTATTACAAACCTACTGTGCAAATGGTAGGTACGAGTTGCCAATTCATTTATTTACAAAGAAAGTCTTAAGTAGCTCTAGCCAATCTTTTTAAATTAGAAAAGTGTTTTGTAAAAGCCCACCTTAGGCAAAGAGATCTTTTCTAGTTTGAGTGTTGAACTGAAGAGGTTGTCCTTGAGTCTGACATGTGTTCTGCAATCCTGGCGAATGCCACCACGGGGAACTCTGGTGAGGGAAACACGCCCACTGTGCCCGGAGTGGGCACCATCGTTCTGACGGTCCTCTGCGCACTAACCAGGCTTGGGCATTTCCAAAACCCGGGGCCTTCCTAGAAATTCATTAACCTCGCTTCCTTGAGCAAGCCGAGAAGGACTCACCAAATTCTCATGTCATAGCAAAAGGAGGTTTATGAGGCTCTACAAAGCTTTTAGTGTTAAAAGCAAATATTAATTTGTTCATTGAATGCTTTTCTCTTAGATTGCATTTCGTTGCTGGGAATGAAGTGTCTGACTTGTGTGAAATGCTAACATTCTGCTGCTTGCAAGTACAATTTCATTTATTAATGGCCTATAATTAAGAAGAAATTGTTAGCTAAACAAACAATTGGCTTATTTATCTGAAGAATAAATAGTGGTGTAGGTTATTCATTCATTCGGTAAGTGTATTTCGCCTTGACCTACTTTTCATTTACTCAGCTCGCTCGATGTTTTACACACGCGTGCGCACACACACACACACACACACGGAAGAAGGAGCTATGGTCTCCCCTGCTTACCTTCGGGTTCTCGAATTTTTCTTCCGACGGCAGACTTGCGAAGCACACTCTTTCCCGAGTTGAAGAGGCTGGCTAATTCGTCCAGAGGGCTGGTGAGAGGCCTGGAGTTAGGGGGGCTGTAGGGCCCCGGGGAGGAGGAGCTGGACTTCCTGGGGTCCCCTCGGGCCACCTTCACTGGGGAGCGAGGGCGCTTGGCGAAGGAGCTGCAGGCACCACTCACTGGAGCGGAGGGTGGCTTTGGATGCACTTTGGGCACATGGGAGCCTGCCGCTACTTTTCCCGTGTTAACCGAACACGTGTCTGGTGGGAAAGCAAAATGTGTGGCGGGCCGGAAGGTGGCAGGAGGAGGCAAAGGAGGGGGTAATGGGGGCGGGGGCGGGGTGGATGGAGGGGACACTTTGTTGGAGCCGTTAAAGACAGAGAATCCCGGGGAGGCAGGCCGGTCACTCTCCCCTTTGGGGGTTTTGGAATATTGCGGAGACAAGGGGCTTGAACCTTCAGCCTGGACGGGGTATTTGAGGTTGGTCTCCAGGACGGGCAGTTTTTTCACCTCCAGCGGGGTTAAAGGCGACTCGTCGGAAGCAGGGGAGCAGGTCACTGGGGTGGGAGGAAACACCAGCAGTGGTGGGCGATGAGGGAGCAGGTTTGGGAAAGGCGGTGGGATGTCACACGCATCTTTGAAGGTCCCAGTTGCTTGGCAGCTGCTATCACCGTCCTCGAAGGGGATGAGTTTTCGACTCTCAAAAAACAGAGGAGGCGAGGCAGCCATGAAGGAAACCAGGCCCAGGCTGCTGCCACCACCGCCGCCGCCGCTGTCCTCGGGCAAAAAGTACTTCATCTCTTCGTACACGGACTCCCCTTGGTCCGGGCTGTCCCCCTCGGTGCCCGCAGCCTTGACCGCATGCCCGACCATCTCGATGTACACGGGCTCGGCGTCATCGTCTTCCTCCTGCGCCATGGATGGGGTCAGTGCGCCCTGGGGCTGCCCGTCGGCGGAGGCGGCCCTGGCCATGGCAGTGGGCTCGGGCTGGGGAGCCGCCCTGCAGGCAGCTTGGCCAGGCTTCCCTTCCCCGGGCTTGGGGGCTGCGATCTCCTCGTAGGAGCCGCTCAGCTTGGTGTGGGGGCTGCGTTTGGGCTTTCGCGGCGGGATCTTTTTCATGGCGCTGTAGTCGTCACTGTGCGGCCGAGGCCGGGTCAAAACTGAAGGGAAAGAAGAAGAAGAAGAGGAGGAGACTTGATGGGGGTGGGTTAGGAGGTTCTACAAGGAAACGATTTACTAGGCTAGAGTTCCCCCTTTCTCAGACTTGCTTAAGTGATCAGAGCTCCTGTGTTCCCAAGTGTGGAGAAACCAGGCTTGCCTATCATGTACAAGGCCAACGGTTTGAACTCCCCAGTCGGCCACTCTTTAGGAGAAAGGTGTGGCAGGCTGCTCCTATAAAGAGCTATAGCATGGGGAGCCTTCATGGGGAGCTTGCTCTGCCCTTCAGGGTTGCTTGGTGACACGGTTAGGTACATGCTGGACTATTCACCTCAAGTTCAATGGTTCAAACCCACCAGCTGCTCTGCAGGAGAAAGATGAGGCTTCAGCCTGTTCTGGTGAAGACTGAGTCTTCAAAGACCTACAGAGTAGCTAGAGTTGGAATCGACTTGATGGCAGGGTTTTTTTTATAACAGCTAAACGTCCCCGGGATGCAATGACCTTGCACAACTAAATGAAGAGTTAGTGGTTTGAACCCACTCATGGCCACAGGGAAGAAGAATCTAGACATGCACTTTCTTAATGACTTCAGCCAGGAAGCGCTCCATTGCACTCTGCAGAGCACGGGGCTGCTGTAGGTTGGAAGGGCATACACAGCAAGTGGTTTGTTTATTTGAGATTTCTAAAGCTAGAGGGTCCATTGAGATGAAGCATTTAGAGATCATCGGTTACTATTATTAGTTGCAGACGGGTCAGTTCTCACGCAGAATTAGTCTAGTGGAACCTCTTTATACTTGCATCCTGGCTACTTCCCACAGGTGCACCATCTTGCTTACATGCTGATCATTTGAAAGGTGAGAAAATAGAAATCGGGGGGGGGGGGAGCAAACAAATGAGTGTCCGTGGGGTCTCTAGAAAACAAATCAATGTGAGTATTTCAATTGGCCAAGAGTAGGAACACAAGCAAACAGAAACAAAACGATCTGTAGGAAGAGAGGTGATTAACCAAAGATGTTTGTAGCATTATGCCAATCGTGAGTTATACAATAATCCATATCCAGGGAAGTGCACTGAAGGTGCACAAAACATTCTGTGAAATAGAGCCTGCTGTGATTTGGGCATGTGTGAGCTCCGTGCTATGAAAATAGTGTGGAAACCTGCTTCCAGTTATCCTTGTAGCTGCTGCTGCTGGAACTACTCCTGGTGGAGGCCTGGGGAATAGGCTGCAGTAGGGGGTGGGGGGCGTGAGACAAGAGGACGCCATCGGTGGTGGTGGTGGGTGGGGAGGGGGGGCAGACACAAGGCAACACTCTTGACCCTGAGGCAGAACCAAGACCCTTGCCTAACCTGATTGCATCCCACCTGAGGTCCACTGCTACAAGACTCTGGGTGTGGGGTCTTTAAAACCATTGTGGGGAGATCGTGAACAAAAAGAGAGCTGTTTTCCCTTAAAAAACAGAAACAACTCATGAAACCCTAGATGTGGTCAGAATTACCGCTATTAAGCTGTGCACCCCTGTATTCAAAGCCTGAATAGAAAAAGAGAGAAAGATACACATCTAGCATTTAAATAAAAAATAACCAAGGGGAAACTCCCTAAGTTGAGAAAAGGGAAACATTTCAAAAAGTCAATAAACATAATATTGTTAATAAGAATTCATTTTAAAAGGGGCACTCTCACTAAAATACGCGAGCCTAAAACATTTGTTGAAAGTCAAAAGAAAACAAATTCAACAGACTTTGTTTTTTTCTTAATTTGGGGACAAATTTTGCATGAGATATGATTATTGTAAAAAGTCAAGGAAGGGACTTTTTACAATAAACACAGAGAAATATTCTTTGATGTTCCCCACGGATGGAAAGGGAGAGGGAGGGAGGGGCAATCGGGCTAGGAAGCAGCTCATGTTAACCTGGGTGAAGAGGAGGAGAGCAACACTCAGTAAGAGGTAGCTTTGCTCAAAGAGGACGGGCAGATAAAGACAACAATTTGTAAGGTTTTTATCCAGATGTATTTTTACTATAGACTGTTTTGCCTGTATTTCACAAATAACCATCATTTCCTCAGAAACCAGGGAACTATTTTACAAAAAGGCATGCAGTTTTATGGACGTATAGAAACATCTGTACATCGTGAGCTTATTTGCCTATTGTGTATTTGACTAAGCATTAACGTGGGATACGTGAGGCCAGACCATTCAGTGTTTGGGAGCAGGCTGTTCATTAGCTGGGGTTGTGGCTGCACTGATTCATTGAGCCGTGCGCTGTAAGCTGCTGCCAAGTCACTTGCAACGCACAGTGACGCACGAGTGCAGAGCAGAGCTTCTCTGGAGCTGTCAGGGTTATGACCATTTGGAAGCGGGTCTGTTTTCTGAAACATCCCCTGGTTGGGTTGTCACCTTTTGGGCGATAGTCCAGTATGAAGTCATTTATGGACTCCAGCAAGCCATTCCTTCCCCCCCTCAGTGTGGCTGCACCCTATGGCAGTACTTTCTTCCCCTGGTTTTGAGGACAAGAAAATGGTGAAAATAAAGTAAGGGAGAGTCAGACATGGGTTCAAATCTCCACACTCCTACTTAGTCCTTGGTAATTCATGCCATCAGGAACCAGAGTCTATCAGTGAATAGAACATATCTAACTTCTGACCCTCTTCTGTACTGATGAGAAGAGTCGGATGAACAAATTGTTAAGGTCTACACCACATCACAGAGTGACACATGTTATGAAAATGAGAAACCACCACCAGGCTAAAGAATGATAGAATTCTGTGAGTGTGTGTGCATTTGTGTTGGGGGCAGCGGTACACAATTGCAATTTTAAATTGGGTTTTTAGGCCGATTCCTTTTAGCCTCAATGTAATCATGTATTATAAAAATGATATTAGTAACTATCTCAGAGGACCAAAATAGATATTTTATGTAATATGCTTAGCTCAGTTCCTGGCACCCTGCAAACATGAAGTAAATGGTAAACATCCAAATACGAATGGAAAAGAACAAAGTTAATTTTCCAACTCAATGGACAATTTTGTAAGCCAGTATTAAACAGGTTTACCCAAAGCAGCCAACTTCTAAGAGCGGAAAAGTAACAAAATGCGATGCTGTGGTTCATAAGCATGATTCAAAATGCTTTCCATGTGCTAAAACAAAGCCGCTCCTAAGCTTCTCCTCGAAAGTTGATGAACCAAAGCCACATTTTAAACCCTGTTATCATAGAGTTGTTCAGAAGATTTGACTAACTCCAAGGATCTATGAAGATGATTTTTTCCCCTGAAAAGAACTTTAATTGTATTTTTAATCCCCTCTATTCCTTGATGACCTTGCTCCTCTCCCAAGGTCACCAGGATCTATAACCCCTCTCTTGAACCTGGGCAAGCCCGTGAGACTGCCCCAGTTCGATGAAGGAGGATGATTCAAAGGGTGAAACCAGGTTTCCAGAACATGGAACAAGTATTGGAAAATCATTTCCAGGCCTTCGGACTAAGTGCTAATGAAGACACTAGCAACAAGTGTCCATTTGGTTTTCAGCATTATTGTGTCCTAGTCACTTCTGCGGAGCTCTGGTGGTGTAGTGGTTACACGTGAGGCAGTGGTCCTCATGGTGACCAGTTTGAAATCACCAGCAGCTTGTCGGGAGAAAGACTGGATTTTCTACTCGTACGTGGATGGCAATGGGTTTGGTTGTTTTTCTTTGTTTGTTTTGTTTGAGTCACTTCTGTTCACCGCAAGATGTCTCTAATTTCGGACCAGGTCATGGGTAACACTTGTCTTCTACCTGGTCCTTCTGCGTGTTTGTTGTGTGAAATGTAGGTAGCAGTCATTCAGAGTTCCCAGTCTTCAGCTCCAAAGTGTCAGGTCTGAGGAACAATAATCTCTGGAGGGACCGCTCTGGCCGACTGAAGGGGGCAGCCATTACACAATCCGTTTAAGAAAAATTAGCCCTCAAATATTTGCGGGGTTGCAGTCCCACTCTCAGCTAAATGGGAGCACCATGCATCAGAGTCAATGCCCCAGCACAGAAGCTGGAGGTCTTGGCCTTCTTTAGACCCATGAGATTCTAGATTTTGAGCATGAGCCTGCTGTGATAAGGAGGTGAGGTTTTGAGGTGGACGTCTTATGTAGGTGGGGAGTACGTGTGTGATTTTGTCCAGAGGTTTACTATGCCATCTTCCAAAATTGACCACAGGAACATTTCCAGGCCTGTCAAAGGGCGAGATCTATTTGCTCTTTCCTAAACATTGGCCTTTGTGACAGCCGTGATGAGTAACACGTGGCAGACGTGGTGCCGTGTGGCATCCAAAGCTCGGTCCTAATGCATTCCTTAGCTTCCATCATGCGGCTTTTTCTCTACCAGCACATGCATTTTTTAAAGCTTTGAACCTTCCTGTCTAAATTCCTGCTATGCCGAGGCTACCATTCTCCACAAACCACGAAGGGAGGCCACCGAGAAACGCCCACGTTGTCCAATCCCATTCCTCAGCTGTCTGGAGTATCAGACATGGGGTGACCCCCTTGCAAATGATTCCACCTCAGCTATTAATGTGCCAGCTGCAACTGCGTGGAGATCCAGGAGCCCAAACCATGTGCCTGAGCCCCATGAACCCTAGAAATTCAGGAGAAGAACGATGGTTGCTTTGTGTGAGATACTAGACTTCGGAGTGATCTGGTAAGCAGTAAGAGGTAACGGGTGCAATATTACTTCAAAGTTTCCTGGATATATAGGAAAAGCCCTCCTGCCCCCCCCCCTTTGTGTGTGTGTGTGTGTGTGTGTGTGTGGCCACACAAATGCAAAGAGCATGTGAACAGGCTGTTTGCAAGGCTGATCTCTAGAATCTGACAGCCTCACTCCTTTCGCTGGCTGTGTGACCTAGAAGCCATCACACTTCTCAATGACCCCTGTCCTCATCTACACAATGGTCACCATAACAGTATGACATCCACAGACTGATCAAGCATGATGGCAGGCACATGAGGAATATTTAGTAAGACTCAGCCGCTATCCTCCTTCTCCTTATTATTACTACACAACAAAAATGAATCCCGAATGATATAGCAGGACTCCTAGCATAATCAGTCCATCTAGGATCCATTATCAGTAAGGCAGATAACACATTGCCTAGTGCTTATTACTAAACAAGAATCTCCCATAGCGGGTACTCATTCTTACGGCTCTCGGGTAGATCCTGACTTACAGCGATGCTATAGGACAGAAAAGACGTCGCTGTGGGTTTCCGAGATGAATTCTTTACAGAAGTGGATAGAGTGGTGAGGGGGTGGGGGAGTGGTGTCCAGAACTGCTGATTTGGTGCATAGTAATCCAACATGTCGACCAGAACAGACAATTTTTATTTTTCATAAACTAAAAAATGAGAGGTCAAAGTTATGACATTAAATTTTATCTTGTTTTTGTGATATCTCTGTGTGCTAAAGTTCATAAATTCAACATGGATTTGAGTTGAAAAGCTATGAAAATGGACTTTATATTAGGCACTCTCCTAGTTTTTTCACTTAGTCCTAGGATTAATGGGTAAAACATTGCAACAACTTGATATCAGTGAAATGAAGTCAGGAAAATATTTCATAATCAAAGGCATCTTTGCATTAAATTCTATGTTATAAGTGCAACACTATGGTTAGATCCCTAAATCTCAGGCTTTATCATCCTTTGGGGAACTGGACTCTTATTTCAGCTATCAGGGAATAAGATAAGCACTTAAGGAGCCCAGATAGCGCTGTTGTGGAAATTTTGGTCTGCAAACCACAGGGTTAGTGTATCCAATAAAAACCCAGGAGCCATTCCGTGGAGAGAAAGATGAAGCTCTCTGCTCCATAAGGCTGGGCAGCCTCAGAAACCTGAGAAATGGCCACTGCAAGTCAGAATCAATAGATGATGGTCGATTTGGGTTTTCTATCAGTTTAAAATCATACTAGCAGATACAGTTATTTTCTTGCAGGAGGAATACTTTCCTACTTGCCCCCCCCCTTTAAATTATCGTAGGCTAATTTAAAGTCTATTCCTGATCATTAATCAACACTAGTCCACGTGCTATTCCCATGGAGAACAAGACATCTTTCATCTATGAGAAATGAGAAAGAGTGTGAAGAATTCCCATCAGGACGATAAGTACTTATGTCCATGTCCCCCTTCTTCAAGTGTGGTTTTGTTTTGTTTCAGAACTAAACACGTACTTAACAGAGAACCTAGAGCTTAATAGATGCTTATGTAAATGCCACCGAGATGGTTAGCCAGGCAACTGTCTCCATAAACGAGTATAGCTTTAAAACCAGCCCAAGTGGTGTAGTGAGTTACCTACCTTGGGTTGATAAACCCAAGCTCAGTGGTTTGAAACCACCAGCTGCTCCACAGGAGAAAAGTGAGGCTTTCTACTCCTGTAAAGAGTTACAGTCTTGGAAACCCACAGGGGCAGTTCTACCCTGTCCTATATGTCACCATGAATCAAAATGGACTCAATGACAGTAAGGATTTTTTTAAGTTATTTATCATTTGTGGGCAATTAATGGTTTCAACTAAGTTTCAAACTATGTTGGACCATCTTTAACATGGGAGAAGGTGCCAGGAAATGGTCTTACTGTGTCTCCCTCTCCATCCTGTCTCTCAGACTGTCAATGAAACAAACTGCCATAGAGTCAATTTTGAGTCTCAGCAACCTGGTTGAACTCCCCATTAGGTGGAACTACCCCATTCAACAGCTCAAACCTCCCTGTGGACCCTTTCTGGGTTTCTACCCTTTTCTCCTTTGTCTCACAACATCCTGCTGAGATTGCCAGCCTATGCTGATCTCATCATTTGTTTCCACATCCTCTCTCCCACTGCTCTGCTAGGTCCCTGTGCAGGAGCCAGGCTCTTGGAATACGCTTAATGAATATTTGTTGAATGAACACATGAGTCATAGGTTGTGAAACTCATGTTCCCCCTGTTATTCCAGCAACAATTTTTTCAGAGAAAGGTCTATGGACGACCTCATTTGTGTCCAATTGTAGGTAATAGCGGGAACATGTTTTAAGGGACATTCTGAACACAGATGCTACCCAAATTAACTGGGCCAATCTCAATGGTACATTCAGAACCTTGCCAAAATGTGTTCACTTCCATTAACTGGCGGGAAGCAAACTCTTGTTTTAATGAAAACTGCAAAAAGAAATCTATTCCGCCAACACTTATTTCTTCCTGCAAAGAGTATTGTTTTTAGAGTGGCTACCACGTATCATCTCTGTTCTGGAATAAACATGTTAACAAGACAGCTCACACCAATAACACAAATAGGGCATGATTTCTAAATTAAACCACACAGCCCCACTATTCTAGAAGTTCAGTTGGGTTGTGTGGAGAGTGGAGTTGGAGAGCAACTTACTGGATGAGACTCTACAGGAACAGGCGTGCAAAGCATGCATTGCTGCAAGGAAGAGAACACAAGAGCACGATGTTGAATGTGGCCGAGTTACTGTACGGCTTTGCCCTCCGTTCTTCCGGTCCATCTCCTCTTTCTTTTCAGCACCATGGATTGATGGGCAGCTCCATTGATAGAGAAAGAGCCCGGTCACTATTATTTCGAACACGCCCGAGAAAATGACTCGGAGAGCAAACGCATTTCCATGCGCATAAGAAAGTAGGGTTCATAAAGCACTCTAAACAGCCAGCGAATTTGCTTCTTAATTATTTATTTTTTGACAAAGAGAGGGCAATTTTTATGAACTGTCACTTGGTGCAGAACACTCAATATTGCTCCTGTGGTGACATTTGAAGAGATGAAAAGCAGCGCTAAAAGACTTCCCTGTGAGGAAGGACAATTCTTGTAGCCACATGTAGAGTACTTAAAACGTCACCAAGGGTGACAAAAGGGCAGAATTTTGAATTTCACGTATTTTTAATTTACCTTCCTCTCAATAACCCCACGTGCCTTTACTGGGTCCCGGGGGGAGGGGGTGTAAATTGTCTGCCCTCGTTTGCCAAATGGGAGGCTGGTGGCTAAAACCCACTCAGCTGGAACGCAGAAGGACAGTGCTTGTCTCTTCAGGGACGCCCGGGTCATCATGAATCGGAATCAAGTCTCGGTCAACAAGTCTAGGTTTGGGTCTGGGTCTCAGGCCACCCGGGGCTGGACAACATGCATTTTCATCAGACTGGAGCTGCATAGTCTTGAGAAAGATGTCTCAGGTGGTGCGGTTCATCCCACCCTAATCTTCCTCCGCTGCTGTTAGCCCCTTCATAGCTGTGCCGTGGCTGAATCAGAGCAAATATGTGGGCATCCTTTGTGATTACGGATTCGGAATTCAGAGCACTAACAAATGGAATGACTAAGCTCCGCTTTTAGCCCTCTCTGACTCTCCAGCGCTGTAAAAACTAGCTAGCAGAAATATTCACAAACGAGATGCTTTTAAAGGCTTTACTTGCTATTCTGAGGCCCAATGTAGAGAGCTTGTTCGCAGCTTTCAGATTTGGACCAGGCTCCATTTTGTATAACCTGCCTTTTTTCAAACTTGTTTTGTACTTGGTCTTCAGTTTCTGGAACTATTTCGAGTCCTTCATGTTCACCCTAGCTCATCATCTTAGCTTTGTAGAGACTATTCTTACTTTTTCAATCTGCACCAAACTTTCTGTCCTTATTTCAAACATTAGCTTTTGGAGCACGAGCTCTTTAATCCAATCTGAGGTCAGAACGAAAGAAGAGTGAAAATATGGGGCCCGTTTCACTTTCTCAAGCAGCCTGTGTGTGACTTGCTCCAGTGTTGAAGCCTATCATTTGTCCAGCACATTCGGTGAATGCCAAGTTCCTTTGGAGAGCGCATTCTAGTTTGATGTCTATATTATATATCCACTTGAACGGCTGTCCTCTCTATTATTTCTTGAAAATCACTTCTCATTTTTCTTTTTGTCCTTAGAACCATGACTTTAAAAACACATATTTTCAACACAAACTCCCTCCCCTATGAAAGCCTATGGCTTTTTTTCTACACCTCCAGGTACATATGACTGTAACATGATTCATACACTGCCGACAATTTCTCCTGAATATCTATTCTTTCTAAAAGAGACTCACTGAAAATATTTATGGAAATTACTAAACAAACAAACAAACCAAAAAAGCAGACCTAGAAAATGGGTCCACTTAATTCACATAATCAAAAGTAATTAATAAAATAACATTTAGCAGAAAGGCTGATAGCTGTGGAGCTGCTTTGACGGGCAGCAATAGCCCACGTCTGAGCAGAATGTGCTCAGAGGCGTTTCGCTGGATGCTGGTAAGGGAGGAGACGGACGGGACCTTCTTCTGAGTGTCTGCACTTAGAATGGACATTCTAAGGTGAACTTCACCTCGATCCGTCTGCTTCAGGGGCCTTCCTTGTCTCAGTCACCTTTCCCTCTGGATCATTTTCTTCTTCTGTATTTTTATATGCCTGTCTCATTCAGGAACCAAAATAATTTTGCATAATCCTATGCTCAAATATTATTCTCTACGGAGGCCTCTCTAGCGATTCTATTTGGAATGTCAACCCCCATTGTACACTACCATCCTTCATTCTAGTTCATGTCTCTCTACTGTCTTCTTCTAAAAGACTCCACTTGGTGTTTACCATCTGTATTCCTCCACAGCAATAGAAATTCCATGAGGCACAGATATTTTTGTCTGCTTTTGTTCACTCTTGTATCCTCTGGCTATTGAGTAGAGTCTACCACCAAACTAAACCAAACTTACTTCCATCAAGTCCATGCAAACCCATAGCAACTCTATAGGATTGGATTGAATTGTTCTTGTGTTTCTGAAACTGTAACTCGTTACCTGAGTGGAAAGTCCTGTCTTTCTCCCTAGGAGAGGGCTGAGGGGTTTTGAACTGCTGACCTTATGGTTAATAGCCCAATGCATAACTAAATAAGAACTACGCCGTCGAGGTTCTAGGTTCCAACACAGTAGGTGGTGAATACAATCTGTTAAATGAGCCCTGATGGCATAGAGTCTTGCTAGTTAGGTTGCTAACCTTAAGGTCCACTGTTTGAATCTACCAGCGGCTCAGAGGGATAAAAGATGAGGCTTTCTGCTCACATGATGTTTTGCAACCCAAAGAGGAAATTCTACCCTGTGTTTTAGGGTTGCTATGAGTCAGAGTTGACATGATGGCAGTGCAGTTTTGAGTTAGCGTTAACTGAGTGACTGAATTTGTATTCAACTAAGGTGGCATAGTGGTTACCTGTTGGGTTTCTAACCACAGGGAGAGCAGTTCTAAACCACCAGCCACTCTGAGGGAGAAAGATAAGGCTTTGTGTTCTGGTAAAGGGTTCCAGTCTTGGAAACCCAGAGGGGCCATTCTTCCCTGCCGTATAGGGCTTCTGTGAGTCAGAATGGACTTACTATCAGGCGGTGAGTTGAGGAGGACTTCTTCATTAAACAAAGACAATGCTAGTGAGTTATGGAGATTTTAGAGAGAATACTATTGTTTTCCCTTTTAAAGTCAATTATTTCCAAACCACTAATGCTGGATGGCATGATCTAGTCCCCAAAGTTTCACTAACTGAATTTTGCTGTATAATTATTCTCCGCTGTGTGAATCATTCGCTTCCCATGTGATAAAGTGGGCGTCATTTTTAACTAGGCTGTGAGAACAGGAAGGCCCGATGAAAGTTTTACCTTTTCATTAGTGAACGTCCCGTGTCGTAGTGACTACATTTGTGGATCGTTCTGGTTTCAGGCTGCGCATTCAGGGCTGAGGTGGCGATGGGAGTTAAGCAAATGATGTATAAGGAGCTTTTCCCTAAGAGGCTTAGACCTTTGAATAAACATTATTTATATTTAATGATTAAAGAGCTGCCGGCAAGCCAACAATTAGATTTATTTCTATTAAAAATATATTAGAGCAACAATACTGCTTGGGGGCACTTAAAGACCGGAAGTCAGAACATCAATAAACCCCGGCAATGCTATGTTCACATTCGCTTTTAGCTAACCTTCATTAGCTGTTTCCTTCGCGGCTGCTGACAAGCAGGCACTCACCGCCTCATAAGAGGCACTCAGCCGGGTGTTGGGGTCTCTCTTTGGCTTGGGCGGAGGCTGTTTCCTTGGTGATGGCAGGCTACTGTTGTCCTCCATGCTGAACACGGAGTGGAGGGAAGGAGACCTGCCAGAGGATCCCGCCACAAACTGGACCAGGCTGTCCACGGCTATCGGAACTGGGACGGCGCCGAATTGGAAATGCGTGGGTCCACACTTGTCCTCAGCTCTTAGAAGGAAACACACACACACAGCACCACAGGAAGAGATGCCCGGATGCATTATTCAAATGATGACAGCGAAGCTGCTCAAGCACACGTAATAACAGCTCTTTGGTAAACAGTCTGCCCCCCGCCCCCTCCTGCTGTGGCGAGATGGATGCGTGGGCCCTTCTCTGGTGATGAAGGAATCCAGAGAAAGAAGCCCTGATCGGCTGGCCCCTGCTTCGCCATTAATGAGGACATTGGCCATTCATTAGGATTACTCTCTGATTCTCTCACAAACATTCCCTAAGTAGTGTCACATTTTCTATCAGGCATTCGCCGGATGAATCTTTCATACTTGAATTATTAAGCAAATCAAAAATCCAGAATTTCAATCTGAATGATAATTTCTGGGCAATTCATCTTCATAGAGAGTTACTGATGCATCACATGTGGGAGCTCATCACCATTTCCCCATGCAAAGGGAGGGCAGACTGTACTTACCACTCTGTGAGGTTTATACTTTGGCTTTCCTCTGTTCTCTCTTTTGTCTTGCCATAGCCAACCTATCAGCGATAATTTATATGCAAAACTATATATATATCCTATGTACACAGGCAAGATTGCCTGTGACTCCATCTGATTGACCAGCGCCAAGTGCACTGCCGGCATTCCATAGATAGACAGATAATTCTTCCGTTAATTTTACATCAGGCCAATACATCCATAATCAAATTGAGAAACCAGAGTGGCTGTTTAGTTCCAGCCGAGAAAATGATAAATATTATTCTGGAAGTGGCCTGAAATTAATAGTTATCAGGTTTAAAAATGCCTTCTGGCTTTACATGCCAATGTTGTCAGACATTAACTAGATGCCACCGTGTATTAATTCTACCAGGAGTTTCCAGAGCCTTTGCTTTTATAATTATATATTTGTCTGGCACCGCACCAACAGGGCTGGAATCTACCACAAGACAGAGCCCGATGCCCCTGTAGTCAATGAAGTAGCTGGAGAGGCAAGCCTGGCACTCGGCGGATAATTTGTTTTCCCTATAATGTTTAATTACAGTTTTCTGTACAAAGGTTTTTTTTTCAGTATTTAATCACTGAGATAGTTGAAGCTAATTAACCAGAGACACATCGCCATTTTCGCTTTAATAAAAAAATCAGTTGACATAGGCATTAGAGGCAAAGGGGAGTCATTTTCAGGGAGAAATAACTAGGACACTAACAGTTTCCTATGGAAAAATAAACCACCTCCCTGACAAGTGAATTAGATTCAACATAAACAGGCTGCTGCCCCTCCTGGGAGGGTTCCTGCTCCCCCAGGTGCCCACATCCTTCTGGGTGGAGGAGGTATGCGAATGGAGAAGGGCCAGTTTGTCTTTACATTTCTATTCCAGTTTCAGCATTCAAAGTGTACTTTGAGATAAAACGCTTCATTCCCACCCCCCAGGCATTCTATTCTGCCCCCCCTCAAAAAAGTGACAGTTTAGGAAGGGGATTCTAATAGATATGAACAACATACTGATCCCACTCTTATTTTTTTAAAATATTTTCAGAGTAGCTTGTCAAGTTTTATTGTTCAGACGGCTGGAACTTCCTATAAGTTGGCCTCATAGGAATCAACGTCATATCAAAACTCCAAAAGCCAGCCACGGGAATGCAGAAATATGAGATGCTTGATAATTCTCAAGCATTCTCGCAATAGTAAGGGATGCCAACCCTGTAAGTATTGCACAGGATGGCGTCAACAGAGAGCATCTTTTTCACTTAAGAAACACACCGGACAAGCAGGCTTCTAGATGATTGCAAAGTTTCAAATAACAAACCAGGCGTGAATGCCTGTTCCCGGAACTGCTGTCCTAGTTGACTGAACTTTGCATTTAGAGCTATCAGAATCCTCCTGACGCCATTGGATCAATCACAAAGATAATTAAAGTTGCATGTTATCTCCATACCTCTTGGTTCCTTCCTCTTGTTTGTTCCTGGCCTCTAGCTTGTCTTTATGATAAGTGGCATTCACTTCATTCCGCAGCCGGTCGTTTTCCCGGGCAATGTCGGAAGCATTCTGAATGACCAGGGCATCATAGGTTTTCAGGCCCATGTCCTCTGTGTTCTGTAGAAAGCTATTGATGGAAGTAACCTCTTGCTGCTTGACGCTCACTTTCTGAAGCAGGTGCTGGCGTGCTAGAAATCCTCTTATAACTTTCCAACAAACAAAACAAAACAAACACCATTGGTCAGAGAAGCAAAGGTGAAACACAGACACACCTGAACAAAATTCGCAGTGCGTGGATAGCTATACAGTTAAACGATAAGACAAATCCAATCAAGCACCAGAGTTCCCTACCATATTCTAGTGTCATATTAAAAAGGTATCTGATTTCATACTGACACCTGAAGGGTACAATAACCACCACAACAACCATAAACACCGAGCATGTGAATGAAGTCTGGCAGGCGACGCTGATGACACTGCTTCTCCGTCCTCTTGGTAAACCAGGAGAGACAATGACGAACTGGGCACCAGTCATTGCTACAAAGAGCTGGAGGCAAACCTTCAGAGATTCGGGGGTGGGGGGAGGTGACTGTGACTGGGTCACTTGGGCACGAGCCGATCCCATAGGATGTCAGATCATTACACAAACGGCCAGGCCTGTGGGATTATGCTTGGAACATAGCACGGATATAGTGTTTCTAAGGTGATTTGTGTTTTAGAAAAACGAACATTCCTTTACGACTCTGAAAATAGCCTACGCAGAAAAGCACGGTGTTCTTCCTGCTCTCTTGAAGAAGTAAACACAGAAAAACGTGTGCAACCTGGGGAAGCCAGCGTGTGAAAATGCTTTGAAAATGGTAGTGCATGCCATATCATACACTCGAGAGCATAAGGACCATTGTTAGACACACTACTAGTTCATTTGACATCACATATTAAATGCCGTCCATTTTTCAGTCTTACTAATATCATATAATAATTATTCATATCATATGTAATAATGACATAACACAGTCATCCTCCACTATCCTGAGGTGCTCTGTTCCAAAACACACTCCCTCTTAAGCCAGAAGTACCAGATAGTATCAACTGATATATATATATATATATATGTATATATATATATATATAATTTTATACATATACATGAAAGAGTTTGATTTATAAAGGAACAGTAACTTATACAATGGAACATATACTTTAGTATACTGTAATAAAATTACATGAATGGGATAGCAGCAAGGTGCCTAGTGTCATTAAGCTATGCACTCATTTAACATTTTTAGAGTGTGAAACTGCAGAAAGTGAAATTGCAGAATAAGAGGGGATTGTTCTATATGCCAAGGAGCCTGGTGATGTGGTGGTTATGAGTTGGGCTGTTAACTGCAAGGTCAGCAGTTTGAAATCACCAGGCAGCTCTTTGGGAGAAAGACAAGACTTTCTACTTCTGCCAACTGCTAGATTCTCAGAAATTCACAGGGGCAGCTCTACCCTCGTCAGTAGGGGCCCTATGAGTCAGAATTGATTCAATGGCAGTGACTGAGTGAGAGCTGTATATCCCAACAGAGCCCTGGCATTGGAATGGTTAACTATTGGATGGCTAACCACAAGGTCAGTAGTTCAAACTCACTAGCCTTTCAGCAAGAGAAAGATGAGGCTCTCCACACCCTATGGAGCAGTTACAGGGTTGCGAGGAGGCAGACTCATAGCAATGGGTGTTTGCAAAGAAAGAGAAGCTTAGTGAGACTAAGGAAAGGTCTCCAGGTGGACAATCTGTAAGTGACTGACCGAGCTGGGCTTCAAATCTCTCTCCTTGTAATAATGCCACACTCCAATCTCTTCGCCATGGAAATGTGATCCCTAGCCCTCTGTAGAGCTCTGGGACCCAAAGAGGATGCACTAGGGAAACAAGTTTGTGACCAACACGTGGAAGAACTTCTTAACGAATGGACTCAGCTGTTTTCTGAGAAAAGGAGGCCTCTTTTCAGCAATGCTCAGAATTCTGATGGGGCTCTATCACCTTCACGATGTGATCCGTACAATGCCCCTCTTCAAATTACAGGAAGATCTACGAATTCAGTGAAAACCAATCTATGTAGCAACGACACTTTACTCTTTTTGCCTTTAGTCCCGGGGGGGGGGAGGTGGTGTGGCTCTGTGAACATTAAGTGATTTAAAATACGAGGGGGTACCACCCCCCCAAAAAACCCCGAATTTTTTCAAAGCTATGTATTTAATTTTTTTTTACAAAACAACATTATCACCTTCAAAATACTCTCCATTACACTTAATACATTTGTCAAATCTTTGATTCCGTTCTTGAAAACCATTTTTCTCATCTGTTTGGATGGTTGACAGGACCTCCCTCATTTTTTTTCTTTACTTCTTCTGCATCGTCAAATCCCTTTCCTTTCCTGACCCTCTTAATTTTCAGAAACAAATAAAGAGTTGCACAGATCGAGGCCAGGTGAGTAAGGTGCACAGGGCGAGAGAGGCATGCTATATTTTTGCTCAAAACTGGCACACCGAGATGGCCTCGTGAGTGGGTACATTGTCGTGGTGGCAAAAGCAGTCCCCTGTCTCCCACAAATCAGGCCTTTTTTGTCACATAGAAAGCAATGTTAAGCAATCTTTTCAAACCCTCTTAAAATTTAGAGGCCAAATAGAAAGCTTGATGAACAGTCTGACTTGGAACAAACACCAAATGCACTATCCACCTCACATCAAACAAGTAACTGAGCATCATCTTGATCTTTGATTTCACTTGATGAATTTTGGGGGGCGGTGGTGTCTTCCACTCACTGAAATGATGTTTGCTTTCAGGGTTGTGAGAATAGCACCATGTCTTTTTGCCAGCAATGACCTTCAAAAAAAAGTCTGGGGCGACTCAGTTGTTTTTTTTCAAGCCTCAGAGTTGTTTTTTTCAAAGCAAGGCATGTTTCCACTTGATGTTTTTTCTGGTCAGTCAGTAACCGAGGGACTAATTTTGTAGCGACCCTTCTCATTCCAAAATCTTCCATTAAAATTCTCTGAAGCCAGCTCCAGCATAGTCCAGATAACGTCCCCATCTCTTCAATGATCCATCGTTGGTCTTTGAACACAAGTGCACCGAATTTTGTCAACATTTTCATCCGTTGGGGAAGCTGATGGACTTCCAGAATGAGGTTTGTCACCAAGCAGCATTTCACCTTTTTTGAAAGGAGAAAACCACTCATACACTTGAGGTTTTCCCATACTGCTGACCTTGTAAGCTGTGTTCAACATCACAACCGTTTCTGCAGCATCTTTCCTGAGCAGGAAATGAAATTTCACAGCTGTATGCCATTCTCTTAAATTGGCCATTAAAAAAAAACAACCCCAAACACCTTCCCTCCCCGAGGTCTGAGTGAACCTGCTTTTATAAAAAAATTCACTGTGATCAGAGAAAAACTTCCCAGGTGATGCCACTAGGTGCACTCTCTCAAAGCAAGGTGTTAGTTGCCTGCCTAGGCTGAAAAAAAGGCATACTATGAAAGCCCCGCCCTGGGGAGCTTTGTTTCCAGTTTTTTTTTGGGGGGTGCCCCCTCCTATTCCTTGGGTATACAAGAACTAATGTGTGGGCCGTTTAAACAATCCATTTTGATGCCTGTTTGATTACAGGGTGGAAAGCTGATCACAACTTATCCTACTATAGTTTCAGAGGAAAATAATATGCAGATTTCTAAAATGCGTAAGGCTTTATTTTTTTTTCAGATGGCAATACCAAATGTTTTGTTACTTTTTAATGCAAAATGGTATGAGGTTAACTCATACAGTCAAGCTAAAATAATCTACAGGGGGTAAAATGGCAAAAGGTACGATCAGACTTTTGGAAAAATGAGACGTAGGATGAAAGAACATCCAGAAATCTTAACGACATGAAAGGTATGGTGAGAGAAGCAAAAAACCCCAAACCTTAAACTGGCCTGTTCATTTTCTCATTCTTGTTATTGTTAAAAGAAAGAGAGAGCCTTTTGGAAGGGTGAAGGTGAAGTGTATTCAAGATGTTGAATCTGTTGGTATAAACCTTGTAGGGAAGGTTAAGGTGCACTTGTCAGACAGACTTGACCCTCACTAAAGCCAAGCTATTCATTGACTTCATATTCACCCAGGGACACCCACTGTCCTTGATCTAAGGAATTCCATTTTCTCACACTCTTTCTACACTAGCAGCCTTGAACTGCTTTAAAATTTTATGCCACTTGCTAAAAATTGACATTGTGATAAAAGACAGTTAATAAATATGCATTTACCACAAACAGACATTGATATTTATTTTCTTCCTGAACACGTCAATGCTAACTAGCCTCCCACTGGGTTAAAGTCTTAATTTCCTGTCACTTCTCCACCTAGGATGAGATGAACATATATAGTCAGAAAGAAAACTTCTGGTAGGCATAATTTACATGCTTCTTTTAACTTTTTTTCACCCCAAAATTGACCAAGTGGAAAAAACAACACATTAGAACCTTTCAAAACCTAGAAATCAGACCAGATGATATAAATTTTGAATAAATTTATATTAGAAAATGCATTTAAGGAAGAATTCCAGGAGAAGTAAAAATAAAAATCAATAATAAATGCCTTGCCTTTCAGAGCCTGTCATTTAAAATATGCTTTTATATCCATTCTCTCATTTATACAATATGAAATTACATTTTAAAAATCTTCTCTCTTTTTTTTTAAACCATTCTCAATTTTTTATCTTGAGGGGTGAATAGGTAATCAGAGTTCTCTCTTTTTTTTTTCTCCTTCAATCACAGGTCAGCTGGGCAGAGCAACTTAGTCTTTGTTACAGAATAGAATAAAATCCTCTAGAGAGCAGCCTTGATGGATGATGGGGTATAAATTCTTCTAATGATATTTAAGAAAGTTTCTATAAGAACATGTGATACCCTGTACGCTTATCTATAATAACATCATATTAAATGGGACTTTGTTCCAGTTTCGGCTGAAGCTGCAAATATAGGTTCTGAATCTGATGATTCATGAGGCCGGCCATATGCCATCAAGAGAGCATGTTTACCTGCTTCTCTTGTGAAGTCCTTGTATCCTACACTGGTGCATGGAGCGCTAGCCCCGCAAACAGGAATCGCACAGAAAATGGTCCACAAATAAATTGGTCTTTGGCCGAAGCCTGCCACTGCCACTGCCACTGAGAATGTAAGTGGAAACAAGGCAGAGGCCCGAGTGTCATAAACCAGGTTGAGGTCATCTTTACCGAGCTGCTGATGGGCCCCCTCTCCTTGCCCAAAGCTTCTGCCCTCCCCATCTTCTGATTTTTGTCCCCCCGGGACTGGTGAAAATGGCATAAAGAGACCACAGTAAGAACTAGATACCTGGAGCTGTGAGATCTGAAAAGTCTAAGGGCAGCAGCTGGCAGTTCATGCCAGGCTGTTCAATGGTGCGTAGGCTCTGTTGGGGAGAAGCAATAGGATGAGGGGGCCACACGTTTGAATCTTGGGCCACCAGTTTGTCAAGAAACAGATACCTCCTTGGAGTTATCTCTTGAGTGAGCCACAAGCCCCTGACCAAGCGTGTGCCTGGGATGGGCAAGCTGGTGCCCAAAAGGCAATTCCAAGAGGCCAGTCCAAGGAGAGGTCTTGCCAGTTCTGAGACTGAGGGAAGCCCAGGCATGCTCCTGAATGCGAAACGAGTCAGTTAAGATCTTGGCCAGCAGAAACCAGTGCCAGATTGCCCTGGTGCCAGTCAGGGAAGCTTGCTCCTCCCCCTACTGCTCTCTCCTTTCTTCAGCTTTTCAGATGCCAGAGGAACCCTCCAGAAGTGGAGGAAGTGCTAGGCTTCAGGGCTGACAAATATGATTTCCTCTCTCCCAGGGAATTTTCCAGACTAAAGCCTGCCTAGTCTGAGTCATAAGGAAATTTTGAATTTGAAATGTGATTCCAAATTGTGATCACTTCTTTATCTAGAAAGGGTAACATTTAAACTGGCACTGTTGAAGAGACTAAATTATAGGAGGACTTTAAAAAATCATTTTATGAGTTCATACAACTCTTATCACTATCCATCCATCCATCCATCCATCCATCCATCCATCCATCCATCCATCCATCCATTGTGTCAAGCTCATTTATACATATGTTGCCATTATCATTCTCAAAATATTTGCTTTCTACTTGAGCCCTTGGTATCAGCTCCTCATTTTTCCCCTCCCTTCCCACTCCCCACTCCCCCATGAACCCTTCATAATTTATAAAATTATTATTATTTTGTCATACCTTACACCATCTGACATCTCCCTTCACACACTCCTCTGCTGTCTGTCCCCCAGGGAGGCCTTTCTCCCTCACCTTCCCTCCACCTTCCCATATAGGAGGGCTTTTTGTTACCAGAAGATGACTGGAAATATTATGGAACCCCCCTGGAAATTTCAGGTGTGTGCCCAAACACACCCCACAGAGGCTGAAGTAAACAGAGGCATGGACTGAATAATACTGATTTCTGAGTCTTATGAGGTATGATTCTTAGATCCACTGGTACACATACATCAGAGAGCTAAATTCATTACAATCATTACTGACAGCCATCGTGTTGACTCTGACTTAAGGACAGTGTGGAATTGCTTCTTTTGTGTTTTCTAAGGCTCTCACAAAGTTTATGGGAGCAGAAAGTCTAGCTCTTAATGAGTAGCCAGAGGAGTCAAACCACTGACCTTGCAGTTAGCAGCCTAATGCACACCCACTGTGCCACGAGGGCTGCTCTCATGGCAACCAGTCCTGCTGAAAGCTAGCACACCGATTTTTGCTCCCTGACACCCCCTAGCCCCCAGCCCTGTGGTTCTTCTTTAAATCGTACAGCACTGCTGTTAAAAAATACAATTATATTACGAAAACCTATTGAGCCTGGAAGTTTTATTTGAGGCATAGTTGTTGTTGTTCTTAAACATATATCCCGCTTAGTGTTCACTTGACTTTAACCGACAACAAAATGAAAGGGACAATTTTTCTATGTCAAAGTGGACAGATGTTATCGACTGTCAAACACAACCCTCCATATGTCAGCACGTCACAGAGAAAACAAATGAAGACAAGGCTTTCTCTCAAGCACGTCTTACTGCCATGGAGTGAATGCTGACTCAAGAGCGAGTCTTTGCGGGTGTCCAATATTGTAACTGTTTATGGGAGCAGAAAGCCCCATCTTTCTCCCTCGGGACCATTTGTGGTTTCGAACTGCCAGCCACGAGGACTGCAGCTCGGGATGTAACCACAACACCAACAGGCCTCCTAAGGCATATATAGAATTATATAAAAGGTTGCTAAGTGGATTTTGGTTTGCACTTTCATTGCAAACTGTGTGATATCAGTGGAGTTGACTGAAATGGTCCAGGGTTTGGGTCCACAGTTACGGCCATGTGCCAGAAGGAGGGGTTGACAGGCTCACTGTGGATTCAAAAGAACACTATTATCACCCTGAAAGGATCAGAAAGCACGAGTCTTGTCCAGGTGATAGATGAGAAGGTCTGCAGAGCGTTTTCGAGACTGTAATCTTTATGGGAATAGACCACCGGATCTTTCTCCTTAGGACTTGCTGAGTGGGTTTGAAAAATCCACCTTCCATTTAGAAGCCAATTACTTGATCACTGTCCCACCAGAATTCCTTATTGTCAAGCAAGGGGTCAGGATGTGTATATTTTTCCTTCCAAATTGTGATTTAAGTGGTAATCTGATATTAAATTTAAAACATGAATGAATAGTGGCTGAAGACAGGTTGAAGATCAGATAAATGACAAATGAAATTTTGATTTTTCCTAAACTCCCAAAGAACTATTTAACTGCACGGAGCATCAGGAAATGAACCGAATGGCTCAGCATAAAGTCAATAACACAGCTGTAGTGTTTAAACCTGGGTGGGCACTAAATTATTTTTTACTTAACGACTAGAAAAGATGTTTATAATTATTACCTTTTTGGCAGGTTATAATTTTTTTCTGGAGCTGCAGGCACAAATCATGGAGCTGGTCAGCTTGCCAGTATTTTAAAAACACTTTTCGGACTCCCATCTGAAAATACAAACAGCAGGGAAACTTTTCATAGCAAGAAGATACCAAAATAATGATGGGAAAATAAGCAGGCAAGAAATCTTTCCAGAAGAGGACTAGAAGAGAAAAAGTGAACAAAATTAATTTTGTTTCTTATTTTTTAACCTTATTATATTTAATCAAATATGTAAACGTCTCTTCTGAATAGGTACACTTTCTGGGTATGCACGTAGTCACCAATGTTTGCAAACACCTGCACAATGCAGTTGTGGACTAATGCCATGTAGGATAAAGAGAAAGACGAACCGTGCCGTTTGTTAAAAGGTAAAACCCTCCCCGAAAGAAATTCTCTCATTCCCTGGCAAGGCCCCAATATACCCTTCATTTTCCTCAACTCAATGTAGGGCGGTTGAGTTTTAAAAGCTAAACATAAAACAGGCCTATGCAATTTTGAGCCCCTTTCCACCACACACACTCTGTATTATTATAAACTGAAGGCTGGTAGATTTGCAACTATAGAACTGAAGCACCGAACTCAAAAGCTTCAGCAAATCATCATTGAGCAAGAGGTTTCTCTATGTTTACATGAAGAGCAAGAAGAGACCACAGGAACATATAGAGATTTCGGCACGAGACTGTCAGTTCTGTTTCTCTGCAGAGAAACCCCAGCATGCAACATAGCTCCACACGCTGATATTCATGAAGATAGCTGCAAAAACATCCTTGGATACCCCTAACGATAAGCCACATCATATACTTATTAATAATGTGTGTGTTGTGTTTATTTTCTAAGAAGCCACAGAACAATGAGAGGTGGGAAGAATGCTCTTTGCATCGTAAATGCTCACAGTCTCCCAAAGGAAGCAAACATGAATAGTTACAGACGAGCCCGAGAAATCCTAACATGAAGTGCTGAGGGCACTCCAAGGTGACATTCTATTTGGTGATGGAAAAATACTGCTTAGGCAAATTCTCGTGACATGTTCCTCATCACATCGAGACAAACAAAGCAAGAGGATGACTAACATGTGTACTCCAAAACATCTCTGGGGACAGTCAAATGATAACACCCCATAGCCAACGTCATACTTCACACTGTCACTGGATGCTCACAAGTATACACACACCATTAGCTACTGGAATGGTTTATAGGTCAGAGTTGTCATGTCTTCAGGGTATTTGGCTAGAAATGTTTTATGAACCTTTTCATCTGGAAACTAAGTTTACTCCAAGCATATTTTGTCACTTTCCATTTTGCCATCTAACTCACACACCCCTTAGCCATTCATGTGTTGTCTTAATGAAACCCACAGTTCTGTTGGAGACAAAGGCCTGAATCATGCCTTTTGGTAACCAGGTCAATCCCACAGAGAGCACTTTCCATGGCTGGGCTGGTTCAGGCCCCTCTGGCTGATGAGACGCTCTTCCTCCTTCAGTTGGTTGGAATTTGAAACTATCTCATGAGTAAATGAGTATTAAAAGTTGCTACCTTTTTAAAAAATTGTATTGCCATCCTCTCTCCCTTGTTATTTTCCATAAATTCATAGTCTTTTTATTTTTTTCTTCCAACTGCTGACTTATTTTGGCAGTCAACAGGAAGAACAGTTGGCACTGTCTGTAAGCACCAAAGTACAAGTCTGCGAGACAGGCCTTGGAAGGAGGGAGCATGTCAGCTATCTGTTCATCACAAAATGGGGTATGTCATCCATTGTGGAATCTAAAGCCCAAAGGCAAAATTCCTATGACTCTGGGATCCAAAATCAAATGCAAACATAGTGATGACAGCAAGGCTACAGAGGTGTATAAAATCAATCATAATCATTGAGGATCCCAATACATATAGTAAGAACCCAAAATGAGAAGACCCTTGATCTAGAAATAGGCCACATGGAATCTAGTTCGACACCATTCATTAAGTGGGGGATCCTGCGCAGGAAAGGAGCAGGACTGAATGGCTAAATCTCGCAGAGCGGCATTTCTAACAGCCTTTCATGGCACAGAAGTGTCTAGTATCATACTAAATTTGGGGGAAATAAAAGATACCACTGTCCTCAAGGAGGTATCAATTTAGTCGGGAACATAACAAGAACAAATGCCAAGCTGCCTGTCATGGAGTCAATTTTGACTATTGAGACCCTACAGGATAGAGGTGCCCCTGTGAGTTGCCAAGCCTGTAGCTCTTTATGGGAGTAGAAAGCCTTCTCCCTTGAAGCAGCTGGTTCCTTTAACTTGTTGTGCTTGTGGTAGAGAATAGAAGCAGTGAACACATTCTCATAATAATATCCTCACAATAGACTCATATTTCGGATGGTCAGAGCAATAGTAGAGTTATGTTCAAGGACTACAGTAGCCGAGAAGATGAAGTCATCAAGTCACTCTGAACAGGCCAGGTAGGTTTCACTGAAAAGTACATCATCTCAGTCATTTAAACTGAAGAGATAAACAGAAATTTTCCATGCAGTCTACAGATGCCAGGATGAGATTAATTTGGGATAGAGAAGCTATCATGTGAAAGGCAAGATGAAGAAAAATACAAACCATATGGGGTATCGCTGTGCAGAAAGTGATGGGGGAAGAGGTTAAGTAACTTGTGGCTACATCATGAAGGGCCTTCCTTACAGAATGTCAACATATTTCTTTGAGCAATGGGGATATAGTTGAAAGACCTAAATAGGAGCTGATGGAAATTTTATAAGAATTGTTTTTGAAATTTTATTTGGATTTTAACATTTCCCTGTGAGAACTATGTAGAGAATGGGATGTTAGACAAGGCTTGGTAGGTGCATGGCAAAGCAGACCAGTAGAAAACATTCATCCAGGGTTGGCAAATTCTGCAACTCCTGCTTCTCTGTTGGTCAATATTAATTTTATCTTTTATGAATAAAATTAAACCTCATTTTCATTATCTGATTAAAAAATACTTTTATTTGGGGCTCTTACATCTCTTATCACAATCCATACATTCCTCCAGTGTGTCAAGCACATTTGCACATATGCCACCATCATTTTCAATGCATTCACTTCCCACTTGAAACCCTGATATCAGCTCCTCATTTCTTCCCCCTGCCTCCTCCTCCCACCCTCCCTCATGAACCCTTGATAAGTTATAGATTATCTTTCCCTTATCTTACATCATGCTTCATTGGCTCTCACCCACTTTTCCATTATTCGTCACCCTGGGAGGGGGTTCTAGCCTGATCCTTGTGATCAATTCCCTCTTTCTCCCCCTCCCCAACCCTAATCCTCCTGGTATCTCTTCTCTCCTTGTTGGCCCTGAGGGGTTTATCTATCCTGGGTTCCCTGTGTTGTGGGCTCTTATCTGTAGCAGTGTGCATGCTCTGGTCTAATCCGATTTCTAAGGTAGAATTGAGGTCTTGAGAGTGGGATGAAGGAAGCACCAAAGAACTAGAGGGAAGTTGTGTGTCTTTCATCAGTGCTATACCGCACCCTGACTGGCTCATCTCTTCCCTGTGACCCCTCTGTGAGGGGATGTCCAATTGTCAACAGATGGACATTGGGTCTCCACTCCATGCCCTCCCCCATTTCATTATGTGATTTAAAAATATATATTTACCTTTCTGCTTCCAGAAGAGTTTTTTAACACCTTTCAGTTTTGTTTGTAGAGAATTTAATGAGGGAGCCCCTCTTCTCACCATAGCACACTGTATACTCATCATTCTAAGTATATGAACGGGCTTAAAATGTCATGGAAAAGTCCATTATCTCTCAATCCAATTTTCCCATGAACTTTTCAGAGCCATCCCCCCCATACTTAAATCTGTTGAAAAACATGTTATGAAGCTTCATAAGTTGAAGATAAAGAGAATAGATTCATATTTGAAAACATGAAACATGAGGAATTATTAATTCCTGATGTGAGTCATAGAGACAGATGATGGCTTGTTCTAGGATGGAAATAAAGGCTGATGAAAAAATGGAAACACAAGCTAGACCCTGAAGTCATTCAGCAAGCTGGGAAGAGTTTCTGGAAGGCAGCAGGTCATTGACTTACTCCCGGTGGGAATGAAAAAGGAAAGAAAATGGCCCATCAGAGGGGTGGCCATCACGTCGGGGAGCAAGAATTTAGCAGAATCCTTCTTCTTCCTGGCTAGAATAAAGAAATGAGAAAAAGTGAAACATTCTACAGTATTGTCAGGAGACAGCTTGTTTATGGTCCAGAAGGAAATACATATGGAAGGTGCAATGGAATTTTCTCACCACGTATGTTGGTGATTTCACAGATGATGATGATGGGTGGTTGAGAAATAGATCAAGGGTTTCTAAAGGCAGACCTGGATGCCTGGCAGGAGGTGGTTAAAAAATAAAAAGAGCTGTTTCTGTGAATCAGGGGTTGGAAGGATGGCAATGAAGAGACGGTGAGTGCAAGAAGCAGCGGGCATATGCATTGCAGTGACTTATTTCACACGGTTATTCTAACTGGAGTCTTTGTCACTCCCGCCAAATGACTTTTCCTGACACATGTGAGGAAGAGAAGGTGTAGGAACATATCGATAGAAAGGTGGGGTTTTACCAGCAAGAGAGAAGGACCAGAGTGATGTGGACCCTCTGGACACCGGAGGCAGCTGTGCCACCAGAGGAGGAGCAGGACCTAGAGTTAGAGCCTGAGACGAGGAGCGGCCTTTGCAGTTCAGAGAGCAAGACAAGCTGAGTGCTCACTAGCTTGCCACTGCCTTGGAGAGTAGGGTCCCTGCGGATGGTGGAGGGTGTGAGTTTTCTTGACAGCTGACACTAGAGCTGGGTGCCTTGGGACTGAGGCTTCCGGTGGAGTGGATTGCCATTTGGGCATTTATTGTCCGCGCCCCAAAAGCTTTCAAACCTTTCGACAGCAGAGCAGAGCATGGAAGGGCATGGGGTTGAGAGGCCACAGACGAGAGAGAGGCCTGCCTTTGGGCCCCAAAGAGGCTATGTTGGCTGAATGAGTGTATTGTGAGCATTTGGAACAGGTACACGTTGTTCCTAAGGCCCATAACTATGAGCGTGTTTGGTGAGTTTTGTGTGGCTATTGCAATGGGTATTGGAACCCAGCAGACATCGCCTTGGCATGGATGGCTGGAGCCAGAGTGGGTGAAAGGTAGGAGGGTGGAGGCATGTCTGACCTTAACCTCCAGGATAAATCCCGGGCAGCTGCTACTGCTGCTTTTCCTTCGTCTTTTTGTAGGTGGAGGAGGTCAGATGTAGCCCTCCGTCATTCTTTCCTTGAGTTCTGTGTAAGGCAAGGCAGGCCCATGTGGTTTTCGTTGTTAGGGGAGTAGACCTGGTCCCAAAGGCCCTGGTGAGTTCTTCATGCAGTTGATCACCTCCTCCTTGTAGAGACGCAGCCAAGAGCTTTCCAAGTGACTACAGCATCTGAGTGTCTTCAGCAGGAAGGGGAAAGCGTGGGCTCTTCTTAGACCAGGAGTTTCAGGACTTCAGGAGCTTCAAATGACCGAGGACTGTACTACCATTTCATGCAGACTCTTAAAAATGCGTTCAGCTATTTTGGCATAAGATAATATACAATTATCACATGGACTACTTAATACAACTCTTATTCCCACTCTATAATTTATTTGCCAATAACCGGAGATGGTCAAATGGATGTTCTCACATTTGCTTCATATTTTTAGTAATATTGTGAACCATTGCTCCTTTCATCTCAAAAGAATGAAATTAATATTCTAGTAGTATTTGGAATGTTCCCTGAGAAATCAGTTCAAACAGTGCATTTTCAGTCCTCAGCAATCCTCTGCTCTCACTAATGCAAGTGAGACTAAGGAGACTAAGGAGAAAGCCAATTGGAGAATCTTTCCTTTATATTTATTTATTTCAGGGAAACCCAGACAAGATCATCTGAATTCCAAATATTTATACTGCCTATTATGACACTGCCAGAAGAAAAATGTTGCCCATTTCCATTTTGCCTATGGAATGACTTTAGGCGAACCTACTCTAGTCAGTGCCTCCATGCTCCCCATCAAGTCCAATAATTAGGATTCATCAGAATCAGTCCAAATTTTCAGTTAACCTACATTCTTGATTTGGGCAGCATTCTCTCATCAAAGGGTGGTTCTTTCTATCCAGAGAAGAGGAGAGGTTAAAATGTTCCCCACTGAGCCCCTCTCATGTGCAGCTCCGTACATGACAGCGGGTTCTTCCCTGAGATTAAAATGTTCATGTCATTCCGACTCTGTAAAAGTAAGCCATCTGTGAGTTACAGTCATCGCTATTTTTATTAGAAAAGCATTAGGCTTTTTTTTTTGAAGTGACAGATTTTAAAAGATCAAACAAAATGATCATTGATGACTTCCAAAGCTTCAATTCCTGTGACAGTTTTCAGGGAATGCTTTTCAAGGGGGTAAACTGTGGCAGTACAGAGGAATGCTGAAACTTGGGTTGTGGTGGGTGTGAGTGGCATGGTAGCTTTATTAGTGCAGAGACAGCGAGGGAACCTGTAAGGTAGTTCGTTTCTTCTTCTTCAAAGACAATTTATAGAAGTGCTGTGTCGCTCTGAGAGTACCTTCAGCATAGTTTTATACAAAGGAAAAATATTTTGGTATTTTATAGGTCACATATTTTTAGGCTAAAGAAATCAAGAAAACTAATTAACATGAAAGTAGCATTGCAAGCTGATGCTATGGAAAAACAGAGACAGTCATCTTCTGATATCCCTGGATTCTTGTAGATTTGAAGAAGACATGTTATTAGTGGATTCTACCTGTGAGCCAATTTAGCTCACTCAGGAACAGCTGTTAGAAAAGACAATGAGTAATTGTTTCTCATGTAGAGAGCTCAGTTCAGTTGCTCTGCTTCAGGAAAACAAAACAAGATCACGTCAATTAAAATTACACTGCAGCTTTTTAGTTACTCATGAGTGATAAAGGGAAAAAAATGACTACAATTATTTTGAAATCATCATACAATTTTCTTCAAGGAAGAGGATTCTCCAGATTATCTGAGAAAGAGTAGACTATGTCCCACCATCTACACAACCAAGTTCCTGTGACCCACAAGGTGGTTAGATCTTAGAAACCACCTAGCACAGTCTTCTTATTTTATAAGAGAAGATATGTTTTCAGAGTTATTATAAGTTATTTGCATGGTAATGCAGGAAGATTGGCATTGGAGATAAGATTATTGAGTCTTCCAAAGTCTAGATTTTCAGATCACAAGAGACAGAAAAATGTGTCTGTTTCCTGTAGAATGTTCTACTTTCAACATTTAATGCTGACCTGTTATGTCATTTGTAGCCTTGTGGCATTGTGGTTACAAGTTGGGCTGTGATCCATATGGTTGGCTGTTCAAACCACCAGCCACTGCTAGGGAGAACGATGTGACTTTCTACTCCTGCAAACAGTCCCGTAAAACAATCAAGCGTCTCAGAAACTCGATGAGAGTGTTCTACCCTGTCCATAGGATTATTATGATTCAGCATCGTCTGCATGGCAGTGAGTTTTCTATTATGCAATATGGACACATAGGTGAATGCAGGTATACATGTATACACATATGTTCATGTATGTATGATAATATAACAATACTGAAAACTGGAATAAGTCAGTAATTTTTAAAATTTAGTACAAAAATTAATAGATACAATTGACAATATATGTCCTCAATTTTTAATGTGAATTTGGGGGCACTGTGCAGTACAAATGGCTAAGCTGTGGGCTACTATTAGCCTAATGAGGTTGACTGTCCAGACTCAGAAAAAGAACCTCAGAAAACATGCCTGGTGATTTGCTTCTGAAAGACAAGTTGTCTAACTAAAACTTAATGGAGCATTTTCACTCTTCACGTGTTGGTGTGAGTCTGAATGGATTTGAGAGGAATTCATACACACACACAAACACACACACACACACAACGTGTCTATTTGCCCTTTGGGAATGCTGTTAAAATGTAGATTCTAATTCAATAGTTCAGAGATGTGGCATGCATTTCTATATTTTAAATAAACTCTCAGATAGTGAAGTGATGCTCTTATACCATCTAAGGAACAAGGTTCTAGGTCCACCTCTCCTTGAAGCTTGCTTTTCTCCGAATCCTTTATGACACCGCTCACTTGATCCTCAATGTCTCTTTGCTCTTTTTTGGTGTATTTGCATCAGCTCCATTTTTTTGCTGTTTTACTGAAACATTAATCATCCTTAGAGTTTTCCATGAGACCTGTTTCTCACTTTGTACATTCTTTCTTCATCAGCAGTGCTTCAAGTTCTCCTCACTCTCAGCAAGCAAGGCTGTCTCATCTGCAAGTCTCAGGCTGTTAAGACGCCTTCCTGTCCTGCTACAGCAAACTTCTTCATATAATCCAGTGTCTTTGAGTCTCTGCCGTGGTAGTGTCAGTCGCCTCATGCTTTTAGAAATTGAACATTGAGTAAGGAAGACCAAGAAAAACTGATGCATTTGAACCACGGTGTTGGCAGAGAAAACGGGAAAGAACGGGCACATCTGTCTTGGAGGCAGTGTAGCCAGGATGCTCCTTAAAGGAAAAGATAGTGAGACCTTGTCTCATGCACTTTGGGCATGTTATCAGAAGAGATCAGACCCCAGAGACGGCCACTTATGCTTGGTCAAGTAGAGGAGCAGTGAAAAAGGGAAAGGTCTTCGACGGGACGGATTGACACAATGGCAGCAAGAGCAGTGTGTTAGTCTGGGTACGTTAGAGAAACCAACCCACAGATATTCATGTATAAGAGAGAGTTTTATATAGGGTAAGTGCACATGAAGAAAACATCCCAACCCAGTGCTGCCCAGGACCATAAGTTCAACATTAACCCATATGTCCAACACCAATCCACAAAGTCCTCCTCCATCTCACAAAACACACGCAATGACGCCGGCTGCAGGAGGAAAGCCGAGTCAGTGAATGTGTATGCATCTCAGTGCTGGTAGGGGTCTCCACATAGCTGCTCCAGCACCCAGGGCTGCATCTGGGTAGGTCCATGCGGCTTCTCCTTGGGAATGTCTTCCAGGAAGTGAGCCTTGCAAGCTGAAACAGGAACCAGGCAGCTGCACCCTGGTCTGACCATCAGAAAGCAAGAGACCCAAGAACTAGAAAGGCGAGGTTCACCGAGCCATTTATCCCTTTGCCCTTCAATTAACCCCACATGTGTTTATCAGCCAGGTTGGCACAATAAACTAACTACCTCAAGCAGGCTCAAACAAAACAGTTGTGACGATGTCCCAAGACCAGACATTGTTGCAATCTGTTGTACCTAAGGTCACTATTAGTCAGTCCTGACTCAAGGGCTCCTAACTACAATCACCAAAAGTTTGAAACAAAAAAGGGTCTCTGGTGGTGTACTGGGCTATGAGTTGGGCTACTGACCTCAAGGTCAGCAGTTCTAAACATCTACTGCTTCATGGATGAAAGACTAGATTTTCTACTGCCATGAAGAGCTATCGTTCTGGAAATCCACAGGTGTTGTCTGTTGTCTTACTCTTTCTAGAGAGTCGCTAGGGGTCATGATTACCTCGAGAGTGGTTTGAGTTTGACACTAGATGGCTTGTGTTGCTATGATGCTAGAAGGCCTGCCACCATGTTTCTGTCCACCATGGTGGACCGTTTTCATAGGCGTCTCCGGGTTACAACCGGTGAGGTAAGAGACGACCTGTTGATCCACGTTGCACAATTAGGGAATGGACGTCTTAAGTATTACAAAAGAAGAGTGTCACATACAATACCGGGAGGCCAGTCTCCAAAGTTAGTAGACTCTCAGAATACAATCACCTAACTCAACAATGAATGTAAGCACACATCATGGATATTGAAGACTGCAGGGCCTGCCAAAGTTTAGTTTCCTTCAACCTGGGTGGCGATGAGTTAGAGCTAACCTGACAGTACCTGAGGAAAACTACATCTTACCTCAGACTCTAGAAGCACATCATCCATCTCCCAGTGGAAGTACTCCCTTTATTTAGATGTTTCACATGTTTCCCATGCTCAATATGCTTTCTTGTCCTTGAAACCAGGATTCCCAGCCTGTATTCCACATGTCCATGACTGAGGAAAGAATCCGGCTGGATGTCCCACAAGTACATCAATGCCAAGATATAGAACTACAATTTCTCAGACCATCTTTTCCACCCGTCTTTGCTCCACACTCCTTGTCTGGGCTAAAGGAATGATCATCAACCTTTTCACTCAAGCCAGACTCTCAAGTTATCCAAATCTACCCGTCTCCTCCTGCTCCGTTTACTCACAGACCTCTTGCAATCCCTGGAGTCCACTTCCTGTTGTAGCTTCTCCACACATTCAGTAATTCTCCAAATCCTATGAGGCTCGTATGTACCCATTCTTTAAACTCTTTTCAGAGTGACCTCTCTAGATGTTAGTCTTCTTATGCTATTGCCATGTTCAAAGTTATCTAATAGCAAGTCATGATTTTCAGGACACCGTTTGGGAAATGTTTATTGGACTTTCTAGTCTGCAGTTTCTCAATATATCCTGGATTGTCTATTATCAAACTGTATCATATGCTTTTCCACAAGAACTTGTTCTGTTTCTTCTCAAGTTCAGCATTTATTTTTTCTGGAGGATCCTTCTGTATAATACTGAGAGTAAAGACCCTACACATGCTTAAACCCAGCTAGCTTGGTGACCTCCCAGTGTACTGAACATTTCATAATAATAATTCCTTTGTATGTACCTTGCATATATATCTATGGTAATATTGTATTCCTGGGTTTGTAAGGTATTTATACAGATATCTGTCTGACTATTCACCTTGACCATGAGATATTTGTGGATGAGATGATGCGGGGAAAATACAACGGCTATGATTTAGGCATATTAAGGTAAGAGAAATGAAATTTAAAAGCATATGAAAATGAAGAAAGAATGACAACGAAAGATATTTTAACGTGCATTAGTGGTCACGTGAGCTCAGATATCTGAAGCTGATATAATTCATTTTAATGAAGAATTCTTTTTAAAATATTAGGATCAGCTTGGGCCATTTTAAGTTCATTCATTTTATTAAAGTGTATGAAATATGATCCAAGGCGCGTGTTGAATTTGAGGAGCACCCAAAGTTGAAGACGGAGAGTCTTGCCCATGCTCATTCTCTTCTGCTGTGTCCAAGCTGCGCTTCTCAGGCCTCAAGGGTTCGTCTTCTTTGGGGTCTGATCAAAGACTCCGTATTTCCAGCGTCAGCTCTGGCGCTGTATTATTGTGGATCCAAATCTAGAACTTAGACTCTCACTTTTTAACTGGCTCTTTGACTCACCTTGCTCATTGCCTATTATTTGTTAATTTCCCAGATACTAAAAATGATTGCACATTGTATAAACTAAGGGCATATGTCTGGGTCAGCATGCAAAGCCAGCCATCATATGGTTTTTATTTCTTTGTGAAGAGTGAACACAGGTTGCATGACAGGAGATGTTATTTACCCTGATTTTAACTTCCCATATATTTCCTTAGAGCAGAATGGCTATCTGAGACTTTTGTATTATCAAGGACCTAGAGCATGTGCAAGCACTGAGTTCTTATTGAACATTGTCAGAGATAGGCTACCTGTGTCAATCAATATTGAAATATTGTTAATGGATTATCAAAAATATATTTTGATGAATAATATGTTATTATGAAAGCCAGTTTCTGTGCATCGGAGAAAGAAAAAAAAGATATTAATCATTAAAAAAATGTAATCTTTTGCAATAGTATAAGCCCTAGTGATGGATTGCGAACTGCAAGGTGAGTGGTTCAAAACTCACCAGTCTATCCTCAGGAGAAAGTTGTGGCTATCTGCTCCTTAGAAGATTTAAAGCCTCACCCCTGGGTTTTTGAGAAGGTAAATTTGTGTGGGAGCAGATGGCCTCCTAGTTTTCCCACAGAATGGCTGGTGGACTTGAATCATTGACTTTGGGGTTGGCAGAGAAATTTTTAGCCTATTATACCATCAGGACCCATCCTAATATGTTCTCAAAATACCATTCCAGAATAATGCTGTGGAATTCCTTCAAACCCCTTACCAACGTAAGTCCATTTCCAATTGTTGTTGTTTTTAAATAGCTTTACTGACAAGACTATGAACTATGTAGTCTTACTCTAGCCGACTTGTCATAGACTCCATCAGGCGGATCTGAAACTATATCGCTGTGCTGCTTTCCGAAACATCCTCTATGACCGTTACTGTGCCAAGCACTTTGGGTACCTGTCCTGTCATCTCTTCCCAACACGACTGTGGCTACCAAACTCAACCTTGCCACACAATCTAGTTCATTTCCCGCTAGTGCTCAGGGATATCGCATCTGATACTTTCCCTGGGCTATAGGCATTTGTCCCTTTTTCCTACCATCTCTCCGTCCTGTCCATCCATTCTTTCATTCACCAACTAGATGTTTGCCCGGGGCCTTCCTCCTATCAGCCTTTGGGACCACATTGATGAAGAGAAATATACCTTCTATTTTTTTTCAAGATGCCCAGGAATGAAGCCATTTAACTAAAGCTCACCCTCCCCGTGCTGTTTTATCTGTCCCTGACCATTCGCTTCTTTGACTCAGTAGGTTTCTGAAGGACAGTCACTATGTCTATGGTGGGCATATTTTTACTGCGAATATTTCAGAAGTTTGCATTTGCATGGCAGCTTAAAAAAAACTACATAGAAATATTCTAATGTTTAGCCAGCCTCTGAATGTACTTTTAAGCATAGCCAAAAGAAAAATTTATATGAAAATATAAGTCCTCTTTCTTATAAATAGATTATTCTTGAAGCTTAACTTTAGCACAGAAATTATAATTACAGCCACATGCATCTAATAGAGTACCGTATCTGCTGGTGTTTGAACAGAGTGGTTTTGCTCGAATTACCTATAATTATAGGTTAAGAAAAATTAATTACTCTCACCTAGAACAGTATGACCTGCACCACAGGCAATGATGAATAAAAACTACTATTTTGAGCTCACCAGAGAATTACTCTCTATGTGATCATGTGTATTATTTCATTATGGAAATCAAGTCTACATGGTCAAGAGAATTTAAAGATTATCCTTTCTTCCCAAGTCACAATGATATAAAAAGTAAAAATAAAATAAAACATAAACAAGACTGATTATCTTCAAACTCTCAAAAATGATTACATTTGGTAGGTGAAATTGCTTATTTAACTTACATGTTTACTATTTTTCAAATAAGGGAAATAATAACTACCTGCTCTGTGGAATGTTATGTTTAAAATGGTTAACCAACATGAGCATATGTGCAGCCCATTACACTTACAGAGACAGGTATATACTTGTGTATAAAGAGTAGCCATCTGTCATCATTTGTCAAGTTGCTGGCAGCTATGTATTTTGAGATTTGCTTTACCTATAGAACATTAATATTCATGGCAATGCACCCTGGACATCCTCTATGCTACATCTTCAAGGTTATTTTCGACATTCACAAATACTGACATAGCCTTCCATTTTGTCAAATACTTGTACTGTAGTGGGTGGAAGTCTGTTCTGAGATTCATTTATGTCTGCCTTCAACTATTAATAGGCCATGCCCTCTCCATCCTGATAGATCCACATGCATTTAGTGGAGCAAATTCATAACTGTTTCCAACAGCTTGAGCATATTCCACACTTCAGTGAAATGTTGGTTATGAAGGAGATGGCACGTTCCGTTCATTCATGGAGACTCTACTCTTGAACACGATTTCATAAACAACTTATTGAAGGCCATGGATCTCTCCCTCATCCCTTAATTTTCTCTGATGCCACCTTTCCTCATCGCCCTAGCTTTGCTGTGCTTCGGCTACAACATTTCCTTTCCTTGCTCTAGTCTTCCTGTCCCACAAAACTTTTTTCCGTTCAGGCGCCAGAGTGAAAATGTAAATAAGATCATGTTGCCTCCCTCTCGAAAGTTTATCAAGGGCTTCACAGTGAACTTCACCGTACGCAGACAGGTCCCACCAGGTTTGACCTGGGCTTTCCCCTAAGCAGGCATTCTCACAGAGGGGATGCTGCCCCCAGGGGTAAAGTGGCTCTTGAAGCTCCCCTACACAAACACATTGGACACACGTGCACAGAGACCTCTTATAGCTTCCAGTGAAACTCGTGAGAGCCGGAACTGTTTTGTTTTGATTTTCTGTTCTCCTAAGATTTCGGCCCTTGACGGAATGCAGTCTTGCCACTTTTCTATTATTTTCTTTAAGTGGAAAATCATTCTGTTCTGATAGGAGTCCGCCTTACACTGTGTCCGCTTTCACAAGTTTCATTGTCATATTTGCGGCCCATGGCAGGTGCTCAAGCATTCCTCCTTGTTAATGAATACATAAACCTGGAACCAAAGGTTATTAAATTGAGTTATGGGAAATAGAATTGGATTACGAATGTTGCTGCTGTATGCTCTCAAGTCCATTTCAATTCTGCTTGAGCCCATGTGACAGACACAAGAGGGTGACTGCCCAAGAGGGCTTCCAGGCTGTAACCTGTAGGAAGCAGCCTCTCTGGCCTTTCTCAGGTTGGGCTTCACTTGGTCACAATATTGGTGCACGGGACCCCGCCATCAGCTCCACCTGAATTTCTTGGACTAGGCAATCCCATTCTCACCCAGCGGGTTCTGATGCAGAGCAGTGGTACATAGGGCTTTTGAAACTGCCAGTCTTTGTAGGAGCTGATCGCCGTATGCTTCCCTTGAAAGGCAACCAGTGGGATTGAAGTACCAACTTGATAGAAAGCAGTCTACCAGTTCTCGACAGTGCCACCAGGACTCCTGTGGAACAGGCATAGCCTCCTCTACTTTTAAGAAGACAGTAAGTTAGTAGGATATTTTGACAGTTTTCAATATATAGTACCAAATATGGTTAATCTTTGGAGGGTCACAATGCATTGTAATAGATAAGGCTTTAAATTTTGCCTTCCCCTAACACAAAATTCGTTAACATTTCAATTCTCTCATTCTATCTCCCCCCGGCTCCCTCCCCCAAGTGGAGCCATCGTAATAATAACAAAAGGTTGAGAAACTGTTCTACCAGGTTGTTTTGTCTCATTTTGCACCTTGTCCCCTCTTCTCTCACCATACTGCCTGCCTATCAGTTCATAAGGCTGTTTTCTGTCCCTGAGCTTTGGCACCGTGTGATAGTTAGTTTGTGTGTCAACTTGACTGAGCCAGGATTCTCAACAGTGTGGTAGTAATCTCCCATGATGGGATCTATCATAATGTAATCAACTCATGATAGGATCTAACATGACATAATCAACTCTTGAGTAGCCAGTAGCTGTGGTGGAGTACAACCTCCTTGATTAGCTCATGAACTTGATGTAATTAGAAGAAAGAATCCTTAGGGGGTGTTGCCTACTCCTTTTTAAGTGGAGCTTACTGTCACTTATAAGGTCACTATGAGTCAGTATTGACTCGGTGGCAGTGATTTTAGTTTCAGTAACTTCATTTCTGCTGGATCTACAGCCTGCATCTGGTTCATTGACCTCCTATCAGCTTGTCTGCAGATTCCAGGAATCACCAGAGGACTGCTGACCTTTGATGCATTTGACTTTGCATCTACCAGCCTGCGGTTTTCCTTCTCCTGGTTCATCAGCCCTCACAGCAACACCAGTCAGGAGAGGCCTCCAGTTGACCAAGTGCCCCACAGACATGAGCCAGACGGGACTTTTACCCTTCCATAAGTGTACGGGCCTCTCTTGATATAAATGTCTTTCTATAGACATACACGTAAAAACACTACTGCTTTAACTCTCTAGAGAACCCAGCCTGACACACATACACTGCTCCCTCTCGCTAACCCTTCCGCCTCACTTTGTCATGTGACTGGTTCCTTCTTACCTTCAAGATCTCAGCTTAAGCATAATGTATTGGAAAGGGTTTTTATTACTGCTGTAGTGGCCTAATGATTGTGGCTGTCTGATGTGGCATTCATTCTGATTCATGACAACTCCGTGTGTGTACAGTAGACCTGTTCAATAAGGGTTTCAAGTCTGAAATCTAAAAACAGGTCACAAGTTCTGTCCTTTGAGACATTTCTGGGTGTATTCAATTTGACAACCTTTTGGCCAATAGTTTTATTGCTTATTCATTTGTGCTACCCAGGGAAGTGCTTTTTCATTTTCATTCACAGTATCTCTATCAGTTCTGGCTCAGGGAAGATCCTTTTCTGTATTTATTTATTTCAATTGCTTATCAAGCTCACTAGAGAATAAGTCCTATGAAAAAGGAGAGATTCATAATTTTTTTATTTTAACTTTGCATCATAGATGCTCAATAAATTGCTTGTTGAATAAACAAATGAGTGAAAATGGAATTAGGAACGTTGGGTGAACGTCTAAGCGATACAGGTTGGATCACACAGCTGTGTGTTGTTGTCCAGTTATCCAGTCACTTCTGACCCATAGCAACCCCATCGTGTGCCAAAGTGGGATAGTCGCAATATATTTAGCAGATATTGTATTAAGTCAGTATATTACTAATGAAAGTGAGTGGGAAAATATAATAAACAAAGGCACACCCTACCACACTTATGAACAAGGCTTAGATGAAGATACCTTCATTATCAGATGAGAAATGTAATATTAATTGGGAGGTTCATTAGTTCCTTCATTCAGCAGATAGTGCTTGAGTAGCTCCTATGGCAGACCCTGCCCCATGGGAAGCAGTCTCATGAAGTATACACCCTGGAAGAGCATTCATAAGAATACAGTAATGCACTATGTTCTAGTGAAGCACACGGAGAAAAGGCTGATAGACAGATTGATCAAGATCTAAACCAATGTAGTCATGCTGAAAAATGAAAGAGTTTTTAAAAATCAGACACAATCTTCTTTGCATAGTCCAAAATGATCAAAACCTCCATTGCGCTCACTGCCTTTGAATCAATTCTATCTCATCGCAATCCTGTCGAACCCAGCGGAACTCTCCTTGAGATTCTCCAAGGCTGTGTCTTTACAGGAATGAAAAACGTGAACTTTCTCTGGAGCAAGGTGGTGGTTGCCAACCCAAATGTGTGGCTGACGGTGACACCCAATCTCCTATATTAATTATGGGCAACTCTAATTTCTTTCATTTTCTCTAGATTCCAAATTTTACATCATGCACACATTGCATAATGAAAATGTATAAATATATATGTATATGTTTAGTATACAAGAAATGTATACATACATATATGTATACACACACACACACACACATGAACCCTCTTTGCATAGTGGGTTATGTGTTTGGCTGCTAAATCTCAAGGTTTGTAGTTCAAACCCACCAGTTCTCACACACATATATACATATGTGTGTGTATGTGTATGCATGTGTGTGTATATATGTGTGTGTGTGTTTGTGTATATATATATATATATATATATATATATATATATATATATATATAGAGAGAGAGAGAGAGAGAGAGAGAGAGAGAGAGAGAGATAGATAGAGAGAGAGAGAGAGAGAGCTATCACCCAGGCAATACTATTACTATTGAGGAGGTGTTAGACTGCTCACTGTGAGATGCGCAGTTCAAATCTACCAGCTGTGACTATCAAGAAAGTGAGCGCTATCTGCTCCTGTAGAGATTCTGTCTGGGAAGCTCTATACAGAGTCATTATGTATCAGAGTCAACTCTACACCATTTTTTGGTTTATATATGTGTGTACATAGTTGTCCTTGTGTATCTATCTGAATGTATACATGTATTAATTCCCCATTAGAATGTACATAATATCAAGAGACGCTCTTAATTCCTCAATGACTATTCTTTTCAACATTGATAGTTCCAGGGAAACAAAATGAATAGAAGCAAAAATTATTGCATAGGCTATTTATTTCCTAGCTTGTACTTGCAGCTGACTTATGAAGTGCTCCTCGAGTAATAAAACAAAGGTTATAAACCATTAATTTATTGTACTAATAAGAGCCAAGAGCTTTAATACAATTGTCTCCTCTTAGAAGATGTAAAAAAAAGTAGAAGGCGCTTAAAATTTTAACAGTTTTTCCTTCTCAATTTTATATCTTTTCTCTACTGCCCTAGTTTAGATTAATGAAATAATAAATCCTTCATCCCACTGATTTTATTTAATGTTATAGTAAAATGTTAATTTTGCAGTTCTCAGCACTGTAAGAGCACATCCTTCAAAGACGATATACTTTACAAAGACACACAATACAATCTAGGCCATGCCTGGAAAATTATGTTAGATGATTGTGAAGACAATGTTAATTATATATATGTATATATATATTTTCTATTGTTAATGAATTGACACAAATAAGAAACATATTTCATTCTAATTTGGGGATTGTCGTTTGTGCAAATCCTTTCTTACTTCCTCTCTAAACCCCTTTATTTCGCTTCCTTGATTTCCACTTTACACACACCCACACACCCACACACACACACACATGTGCACGCGCACACACACTAACATGCACCGGTAAATAGTGCGGGGGTGCTGGGATGAGAGTTCTCATTTGTTTTCTTGCTTGCTTCCTATCTGTGTAATTCTGAGTAAGTCATGTCAGTGTCTCTTTCCTGCCTCTTTGCACTAAATCTGTTACATGGCAATCAAGGCAACTCTAGTATGATAATGGGAAGTTCACCTTCCACTATTTCCAGTTATAGATGGCATGATGAGCCTTTGCAGTCCCACACAGTAAATAATTCCTTGCCTGTCCTAAAGTCTCTCCCAAATCTAAGTTCGGTAAATCTCTGTTTGGAATGTCAATTCAGCTTATCATTTTGCAAGCTCTCCCAAATGGGGGGAGAGTGTTTCCAAATCCCACCGCGTCCCCGCGCTCTGCGGGTCGATGTGTTCAGAAGCAGCACCCTTGGCCTCCGATGAATCGACTCGCTGACAGATTTGTTTCCCCATTAGTCATCCCTCCAGATGGCTTTAAAATGAATCTAGCATTCAAATAACTACACAGTAGAAACCAGCCTATAACCAGTTGATTCATATAAAATGTGTGAAAATCAGATTATGCCACTTATTTTTCCACTCAGAATTAATTTCAAAGATTTTAATTTTACATAAATGACATAACATGTAAAACAAGTATGTTCAACACAGGCCTAAATGCCTGCCAGTCATTTTGCTTGGCCTGGGAGAACCAAGACAGAAAGTTTCAGTTACATGCACACAATTCTGGAGGGATTATTTTAAACAGTCACCTGAAAATACAGCGGGCCTTTAAAAAAAAAAAAAAGCATGTTTAGACCAATAAAACGCCTGAAGGACTGGAAAATACTGAAATGCAGATGGGTCATAATTGTGGCTTAATTTCATTTCAATCCACAGGGTTACTGAGAATGGAAATCTTTATGGGAGCAGACAACACCCTCGTTCTCCTGGGGAGCAGTTAGTGGGTTTCAACCACCAGCCCACAAAGCCCCACGCACCATCAATATCTCCTTAAGCACTCTGAGTATCTTTACAATATCCCTTGTCATTAGACACTGCTCTGGACAAGACCCCGCCAACAACTAGGAGTCTCTTCCAGACACCACTGCCTCTCTGATTTTTTCCTCAAAATGATATTAAGTAAAAGTGGTGGTTTTGAGTAGCTGGTGGCTTTGGATTGAAAGATTGGTCCTGGGACTACCCGGATGAGCCCTGGAAGAAAGATGGAGAAAGGTACTTCTGAAAAAGAAAGTCGTGGTGACACCGTGGTTACATGTTGAGATGCTCACTCCACGGGCAGCAGTTTGAGGACATCAGCTGCCATACGGGAGGACCGGCTTTCACTCCCATAAAGAGTTACAGCAGTGGGTCTCCACCTTCCTCATGCCACGACCCTTTCATACTGTTCCTTATGTGTGGTGATCCCTAACCATAACATAAAATTATTTTCATTGCTACTGCATCACTGTCATTTTGCTACTGTTAGGAATTGGGCGACCCCTGTGAAAGGGTCATTTGACCCTCCAAAGGGTCGCGACCCACAAGTTGAGAACCGCTGAGTTAGAGTCTCGGAAATTCACAGAGGCAGTTCTACTCTGTGCTGTAGGATTGCCATGAGGAAGCACTGAGTCCATGGCCTTGAGTTTCAGGCAATCTAAAGAACATAGTTCCTTTCTCACATACAATGGGTGTCACTAGCAGGAACTGACTTGAGACGACATGTCCCGGTGGTAGTAACATACTTAGATTTCAAAACCTATGGTTATTGGTTCAAATTACAAAATCGGGGAGCTGTGATGGCTTTGAGAAGTCAGGGCTAGTAATGTAAACACACACAATGGGTTAGTTAGGAATTCAAAAGCAAAAAATGCATTGAGCCCAACCCAGTTAATGCGATTTGCAGTTTTTTCACAAATGTCTAAAATAATGAAACTTATGTAATACAACACTATTCTTAAATGGCATGAATTTACCAATTACAAATTTGAAAAATCATTTTAATTACCAATGGAATGCATGAGTATGTTTTCCTAAAAGCATATAGATAACAGCTGAAATTCTCTTTGACTCTCCTCTCCAAACAATGCCCTGGTATTGCCAGTGCTAGGCTTCTGTCATGAATTCTTCCATGTGGAAAACCATCTTTCGTGTGTCTCTATGTAAAATACATGGAATCATTTCAGAGTTTGTTACATACAAATCCCTTCATACAGAGCATTGACCATGCTCCCTTTGCTGTCCCTTAGGTTGGAAATACAGAACCCTGGGGCATTCACCAGCCACTCCCAGGGAGAACGGAGTCTATCTGGTGCCATGAAGATCACGGTCTTGGAAGCACTATGAGGCAATGGGTCCTGATGCTGAAGCCACAGGAGTGAACTCCACACACAAACCCTTCCCAAGGGAGCAGACATGCTGGTGAAGCAGAGACAGCCCATCAACAACTCACTCCCCAGGAGACATCCACTGGAAGGTGCCAGGGAAGGTGACAGGCACCCTGGGGAGGACAATAGCAGGGAAGAGGGAGAGTGGGCTGCAGCAAGGGTGAGGTTGCCAGGAGTCTTCAACAAGGGTATCAGAGAGGGGCTCTCGGGGATTGTGATGGGCATAGCTCTGTGAACACAGACGGGCATGCTGCCAACAAAGAAGCTATACCTGTACCAAAACCATTCCATAAATTTGTTCACATGCTGCTTTGCCCAAGGAGTAAATGGGAAGTGGCCATTCCTCCGATTCACACCGTGATCACGTCTCTTCCCCCATCATTTCCTTCGCATGGCCTGAGTAGCCTCTGCATCCCTCCGCTCTGAAAGAGACCTGCTGAAAGAATGTCCTCAGAAGCTGTCCCTGCTGCCAGCTCTTCTCCTCCACCTTCCTTCTCATGCTTCCTGGCAATCTCCCCCTCTGCTCCTGTCACCCACCCCTCCCTGCCCAAGGAAACCAAGGTAGGAGCTGGAATTTCAAAGTCCTGGGCTACTGAAGGGTGACTTGACTTGGTTTGGGTAAGAAAGATTCTGATCAGAATTGGTCAACTACGGAATGGAATAGCTCATTTTCCCCTTCATCTACGGAGTGAATTATAAATGTTAAAAAAAAAAAAGCAAAAAAGATCCTAGCTACAAGGTAAAATTTGCTAGGGCTAATAAAAGAACATATAAGCCCTTTGATCAAATTGAGTTCTGAGATACATAATTTATCTCTTTCGAGTTTTTAATGTGAAAAAAATAAAATCTTTATATGACTATATTAAAAGATATAAATCGAGTTCAATGCAGTGGAAAGAACACTACATAGGAAGAACTAGATGCTGGTCTCTGTCTAGTGACCTTCCTACTAAAACTAAATATTAACCGCGTGGAATATTTTCATCAGTGCACTGATCTCTAAGACGAGGGGCTCTCTCTGAGGCTCAATTTCCGCATTTCTAAAATGAGGTCACTCATGCTCACCAGGCCTGCTTTCGTTTCTCTGCACACAGTTGATATATCATGCTTGAAGAACATGAAAGGAGTACAAAACCCTGAAGAGTTGTAACACTTCAGAGAGGAAATCTTATTCGAGACAGAAAACATCTGCGGGCCTTACATACTGGCCCCAGGCTTACATCAACACCAAACAGCAGCACACCTGTGTTGGTAACAAGCAGGACAGCAGTGAAGAGAAGATGTCTCTATCCTCCTCTGACACAGAAGGAAATCCTGGTATTCACAACAGCTTATTGAACTGCTACCGCGGTGAGGAGTCTTAGTGTATCTGGAGTTAGAAACCCCCCCACCCCCCCCCGCCCCTTCATAATGCTGACTCAAAGCTCTGCTCGTGCAGGGTTTGATTAAAGGCAAGGAGGGATGAGGAAATCCCAGATGATCTCCTTTAGCCATTAGGATCACAATGAAAGGATCATCTTTTCAGTTAAGGGAATTGAGTTCCTAGCTGACACTGTCTGGAGCTTCAAGCCATGAAAGATAGCCCATCCATACATCGGCCTCCCTGTTTGTCTATTTATTTTAAGGTAAAGACTAATTCTTCATTTCATGCTAACCACCCAGGGCTGAACGCTGAACACTGACTGCTCCGTCGCAACACCCTTGGCAGTTTGGGAAGAGTGCTGCAGACGCACGGGCCACCCATGGCACATTCTACTGCTGCTCCCGTCAAACAGCATCTTCTTTAATCACTGCCCGGATTAACAACCTGGAATAGAATCAATGGCAGCTCGACAGGGAACTATCAACACAGTTCAAATAAAAGCTTTGCTTTTGAAACTCAGGAGTCTCACTGCCCAGGACAAGAATAAACACTTTTATTTCCTTGTTAATGCTCCTGCAGTCTGACTAGCACGAAGGGAGATATGAATATGCTTTTGTTTCCATGAAGTCAATTACTTTGCTGTGTGGTGGAAACCATGTGAAAGTGACATCTGGGAAAAGCTGCAGAGAAGCAGCCTTTCTTGAATGCGACAACACTGAACTTGTAGCAAGCGTGCATAGTCAACAGACTTCCGTTTGTCCTCCACACTCCCCGTCTTGTTTGGAGGAGTGAAAAACGGGAGCGGGTTCAGTGGAATAGAAGCCTTTCCTCTAGTTTATTTTGTTTGGTTTGGTTTTATGTTCTGTTCCAGATCCTGTCGTGGGTTTCAATTGAGAATGTGCTCAGCTGTGATCCCTGTTTTCTCCACACAAAGAGAAGGGACCCTCGCATTGGAACAGTTTACCCCTTGGCTGCTAACCAGACGGTCAGTGGTTTGAAACCACCAGCCATTCTACAAGAGCATAAAAATCTTGCAATATACGTCCTCAAGATTAAACCCCAAACCAATCCCACTGCCACTGAGTTCATTGTCGCTAATACAAACAACAAAGACCTCAAACTCACTGCCATGGCATTGATTCTGACTCGCAGTGACCTATAGTTAAACTGCCCCCTGTGGGTTGCTGAGTCTGAGGAAGAGAAAGCCCCATCTTTTGCCTGTGATGCAGCTGACAGTTTTGAACTGTTGACCTTGGGATTAGCAGCCCAATGCGTAACCCACTGCCTCATGGTGATCCTATATAAGGCTTCTCTTTATGGGAGCAGACAGCCTCATCTTTCTCCTGTGGAGCATCCTGCAGAGCACTGACTTTGCAGATGGGGACTCAATGCCTATCCCGCACAGCTATGGGGCAGTTCTACTTTGTCTCATAGAGTTGGTATGAGTCGTAGTGGGTCGGTGCCACACGAACAACAACCACAGCAGAGATATAAGAGCGAAGGATGCTGGCAGAGGGTGCCGACCTGTCTCTTAACCACCCCTTCATTGGACCCTCATGTTTTATATCATTTTCCTGCAATGACTGAAGGCTGGTCAGCGAAGATGTTTGTGGCTACTTTCATATTGGCTAAGTGATTCTGGATTTCTCTCACTTCCTTGTACAAATCAAGCTTCTTATACATACACACGCACGCACACACACAGCATAATCTAAATAATCTTCAGAGAATTGAGGCATTGCTAGTGTACTGACAGATTTTTCTGTTTCCTGTGGGACACCTGAGTTTGATTTTTGGAAAAAAAGCACTTCAAACACAATTCCCACCCTTCAGTTAGTGGTGGGTTGGATATTTTTCTGATGCTGGAAAGGGTTCCATTGAGATTCCTGACTAAGGCAGCCAGGGACAAAAGGCTTGGAGACCTACTTAAAAAATAATCCACTGAAATTTCTGTAAGTCACTATGGTCTGACCCAATATACATGTGGGCCCTATAAGTGTGTGTGTGTGCATGCTATTCTACAAAGCTAACAATAATTCTTTAAAATGATTTTTTAAGAAGGTAATCTTAGCATCATATTATTTGTGAATCATTATTAACCATTGTTTTGGGTTATTTAAAAGTTGTAGCAATGATTCAGTTTAAGTAAATTTAGTTACCTACAAACTGATGAAATAATCCTATATATGAATCATACAACTTATGTCACTGCCCCTCCCTTGTTTAGCTGACATCATTCTTCGTTAGTAATTCTTCCTTTCTTATTCCTTCTTTATCCAACCTTTTGGCATTGGTGTGCATCCATGACAACTGCAGACTGTGTCAGCCCCTCCTTCAGACTGCTATTTAAAGTTCAGCTCCCATGAGTGGTTTACAAAGAAAGAGAATGAATAAAGAAGATTGGGTGGTACAATTAAATCATAATTCATCAATGCCAAGGATTCTGAAGTCGTTGCTATTTGTCATAGACAGATGAGTATGCGAGCGCCAGTCCAGCTTTTTCTGCCCACTTTACCTAAATTGGACCATTTTCAGACACAGTCAGCAAATTTTAATCATCTGTTCACATCGTTAATGAAATAAGGTCTTCATTTCTGGCCTTATAATCTCATACGCTCTCACTTTTAGAAGCTTCCTCTACTTTTTTTCTTAAACAGAGATTTATGTCTGATTTCCATTACTTGTTATGTTTTGTTGAAAAAATGAAGTGCCGTGCTGTTTGCCACCCGTGCGTGCTTTCATGTTTTATAGCACAGTGTGGAGCTGCCAAGTGATGCCCGAGATGGTGGATTTCCTTCCCACTCTTCATTCGCTAATTCGTCTTCTCTATTCTCTTAAATTTCACTTTTCTTCTCCCTACTGTTAGCCAAGCCAAGGCACTTTGAGATTACTTAGGTTAGTAAAGAAAATTCAGAATAGCCCCCTTAGTTCCCCTAAGTGTTCTAGTGAGCATCTCCTATGTTGTTATTATTTAAAAAATCATTTTACTGGGGGCTCTTACAGCTCTTATGACAATCCATACATCCATTGTGTCAAGTATTCTTGTACATATGTTGCCATCATTCTTTTCCAAATTATTCTTTCTACTTTAGCCCTTGGTATCAGCTCCTCCTTTTTTTTTGTTCCTCTCTCCACCACCCTCGCAACCTCATGAAACCTTAATAAATTATCAATCATTATTATTTTTCAAATCTTACACCCGCCGCTGTCTCCCTTCACCCATGTTTCTCTTGTTTGTCATATATTTTTAAAATCTCAAGCCTTTCCTACCTTATCTAGGCTAGCTATAGCCTTTGCCAACAAATGACGTTTAAAAGACAGTGGTACTCTCCAGGTGTGGTAGGTGAGAAGCAGGCAAGCAAAACAGAAGAGAAAAGAGCCTGAGCATAACTTGAATACAGTCTCAGAGGCCCTGCTCCAGGAAATCACTTTCAAGGAAGAATCAATTGGAGTTCCTCTATTTTGATCCCTCTGATTTTGTTTCTTTTTGATTCTTCAAAATGCTTTAGTGTAGTGGTTCTCAACCAACCTTCCTAATGCCACGATCCTTTAATACATTTCCTCATGTTGGGGTGACCGCCCAACCGTAACATTTTCATTGCTACTTCCTAAGTGTCATTTTGCTATGGCTATGACTCGTCATGTAAATATCTTATATGCAGGATGTATTTTCATTGTTACAAACTGAACATAATGAAAGCATAGTGATTCATCATAAAACAATATGTAATTATAGATTGTGAAATATTGATTTCTAATGACAAATCAATGAAATGTTGTCTTGAAGCATGGTGTAGCATGGGTGACAGTCTTCACGCCTGCTACTAGTATGTGAGTGTATCTGCATGTGGGCGGACCCGCCTGGAGATGGAGAGAGGAGCTGTGTCTCGGTTCCCAAGACCATCAGAATTATGTGTTTTCAGATGGTCTTAGGTGACCCCTGTGGAAGGGTCGTTCCACTGCCAAAGGGGTCGCCACTCACAGGTTGAGAACCACTGCTTTAGTGAAAACCTGCCTAGTGTCTATGAACTATATATCATTCTCTATATGTGCATTTTAAAAACCACTTTGATGGAGACCTCACCTCAGTGGGTCAGATGCTGATGTGCCAGGGAGGGAGAAGACCTTTCCGTTGCTGTCATACAGCCCTGTGCCCAGGTTGTCCCAGATCCACAGATACTCACTCCCACAAGCGTGTTCAATGCACCTTACTGGAAACGCTAGTCAACATGTGAGGAGTGGCCATATATGCTTCAGGGAAGGCGATTGCACTTCTGTTGATTGGAGGGCAACCTCCCATGGGAGGAAAAACCCACTTATACAGAACCCAAGGGGAGAGTATGTCTGGTACTACATTCCCAATTGGACACGTTTGACTTAGTTTCTATCCAGCCACAATTGGGACTTCAGCTCATCTTTCTGTCATGGACTGGCTAGCGGGTTTAAACCAAAGACCTTGGGGTAAGCAGTTCCGTGCATAATCCACTACAGCATCGGACTCCCTCCACTCCTTGCCAGAAAGGCATAATGACTCTTTATTGGATTTCGGAGGCTGTAGCTCTTTCCTGAAGGTTCTGTGGTGATGTAGTGGGTTACCTATAGGGCTGCTAATTACAAGGTCCACAGTTTGAAACCACCAGACACTTAGAGGGAGAAACAAGTGGCTTTCTAGTCCCATAAATAGTTACAGTCTCAGAAACTCACAGGGCCTGTCCTATAGGGCTGTGAGTTGGAGTTTACTCAGTGGCACCGAGTAAACTCTTTCTGTTAGCCTCATCTTGTTTTTGGCAGAGCCCTGGTGAGTTTGAACCACTCACTTGGCGGTTAGCAAGCAGTTGAACTCTTTCTTACCCAACAGCGCCCCCAGAGGGCAGCAGCAATACATGTGCTTCTAGAGCTTGGGAAACCTCCCTTTCTGAAGCTTCATTGTAAATGGGTGATAATGACAGCTTGGACTGGAGGTTGTGAGAAGATTCCCAAAGTAAACTAGCATAGTTTTAGCTTTGCAGGTACATTGATTCATGCAAACTGGGCTTATGAAAAATATTTTTGTTGTCAGAACTAAAATATTTTTGTTGTTAGAACTAACTGCAGGGATATTTTTATTAAAAAAATAATAAATTAACAGTGACGCCACAGGCTCCACAAACTTCTCATCACCTCTGCAAAGGAGACTCTGGGTTTCCTCCCTGTGTTGACTGCTCAATGCTCGAACCAGTAAATCATAGAGACTGGTGCATTCAATGCCCAGCCTTGCCAAACCCATCAAAAGCACTGTTTTTACCAGTAATGCGCTGGTGGCTCCCCACAATGACTCAGCTCACTCACTTCAAATCCTAAACTGATATTTTAGGCGGTAGTACATTACCAACCTGCCAGCCTTGTAATTTGCACTGCTCCAGAAGAAGCCGACATTTCTCCTCCGCAGACAGTTTCCTCTTCTCGCCCAGGAATATGTCAGCCAGCGGCTTAAACCTGTGTAAAGCAGCAGGGACAGGGGAGCACAATGACTGCGTTTGTCAAATGTAATTCTGTTCAACAGGGTGGTGGTCTTTTTACAGCGGTTCTCTACCCCCCTCCCACCCCCCCAATTCTGAGCATCTCCTAATGAGCCTCAGATACCCCAGCCATGATGCATGCCTCCTGTGATTGTGAATCACCCTTCCGTTTTAAAGAAAAATGCTTTATAAAGGAGTTCAATAGTTCATGCTCATGTAACATGGGCAAGGAGGGACTCGGGATTCCCTAGTGGTGCAGGGAATGATGAGCTGGGCTGCTAACTGCAAGGTCAGCGGTAGGAAACCCACGGGAGAAAGATGAGCCTTTCTACTCTCTAAAGAGTCACAGCAAGGGGAAACCACAGGGGCAGTCCTCCCTTGTTCTAGTCACTATGAACTGGAATTGACTCAGCCGGAATGAGTTGGGTTTTGGTTTGAGGGAGTGACGCAAATAACTTAACAATATTAACTTTGAAGACAAAATCATTTGCTATTAGTTATCCCTGCAATATCTGATGTGTTCTTAAATATATACTCTTTTTAGAAAACCACAGCATTCTTTATTATCACCTCAGAGGAAATCAAGATACAGTTAAAATCCATACTGAAGAAACAAAGAAATGTCCAGAGATTTTTTTAATTACATGAATAATAGAGGTTACTACCTTCACCGAGCTTAGAAATTGTTTAAAATAGTCCACTATGGACTTTTCACTTTGGAAAGTACTTTTCTTGCTTAGCTGAACTTTTTGCTTAATGAACTTCTTGCTTAGCTGAAATTCATTTTAATTCTACAATTTGCTTTATATTAAAAAAAATGACTTTGAAAACTACCTCTTGACAGTGGGAACCCAAGATCCATTGGTGGAACAATACAGGAAACGAACCTCCAGTGAACTCCCTCTGTCCACCACGGAGGGACAGGAGGAAAGAAGTCACTACACAGAGGGGATCCACGAGTTCAGTAGAGAAGGTCAAGGGCAGAACCCCGAGATGAACAGTTAAAACTTGTCAGCAGATTTCCCCTAAGAGGTATGCTGGACCTGCTCTGGTTATCAAAATCATGTTTTGGGGAATTGTATTGTTTGGTGGTTTTTTTATTGTACATATTGGAGGGTATCTTGGGAAGGTTTATGTCATTGGGGATCAGCCTCTTGATGTTGCTCTCTATGTTTTCTATTTTGAGGGGTATGAAAATCAGGACTTAAAAAGTTATAGAAGCAGCAAGTAGAATAAGGGTTTGGGAGAGGGGGGACAGGGAGGCGGTGGCGCAGTGAAGGGGTGATGTCAAGGGTTCCATAAAGGAAAAGAATGTTTGGAAACGGACTCTGGTAGCAAATGCACAATGCTGCTGGGCGAGATTGAAATAAGGAATTATCTGATATAGGTATTAACCCCAATGAATAATATACATAAATAAAACGACATCACCCGACTGAAAAAATATATATCTTTGCAACATTTCCTTCACTCTTATGAAAATTGTGCAGTAGAGACCAATATGAGTCCAAATTCCAAAGTGTACAGACTGGTCCGGCCCTCAGTGTCCACCTTTCTATCCTTATCACCAGCTACCACCTCAGCACTCCTTCAGGGCGGTGGCAGAGCTCACAAGGCAAAAAGACAACACCCTCCAGACAGCCAAATAGATGCCAGATGTCGAGTTAGGGGTCCACGCTACACCCCAAACTTCTGACCTGCTACCTATCACTTTGAGGCTGCTCTCTCACTACTCTTTCAGGAAGTCAGTCAGAAACGCTGAGTCCACAGCAGATCCTAAGGAAATTCATTCGTGCTGCTCCTTCAGCTGGGAGAAGTCACGGGACTACTGTCGAGAAGCGTGGCTATAGCCCACAGAGCCCTTTGTGAAACAGAAACACCAAACGCGTAACCCTTGCTGCTCAACACATCCTCCGCCTAGGTCGACACCTGACCATGTCTGTAAGCCGTTCTCCCAAAATCGGAGCTCTTTGATTCATGTCATACGCAGATGTTTATTTGGACATCTTCTAGGGGCTCGAATTGTGTCCCTTTTCCACGCTCTCTTAGTTTCAGGAACCAAAACAGAAAACGGAGATGCAAACTCCGGCTTGTGGGGTCGATGATATAAGGTTTCCTAACAACGTTCTTGTAGGGGCAGCTCTTACTACCCTTTGGGATCAATTCCTTGGCAGAACCTTCTTGGAAATTTTTCCATTTCTTAAATCTTCATAAGAAGCCCCGTGTTCATCCTGTGTCTTTTGATTTTAAATCGATGATAGATAGAAAGATAGATAGATACTTTCCCTCTCTGCAATCACCCCGGATAGTTATCATCATCATCTTCTGAGTGGATTTCTCTGCCTTGGATAGAGCTGGCCCAGCAGATCCCCTGGAAGCCCCGGCTGGATCGGACCGTTGTTGAAGGTCCCAGGTCAGGATTAACGAGTCCTGATGCTGTTGTGCTGGGCTTTTCTCATAAGATCAGCAGTTCAAAACCACAAGCCTCTTCTGGGGAAAAAGATGAACCTTTCTACTCCTATAAAGTTACCCAAACCAAAACCAATCTCACCATCGTGGAATCAATGCTGACTCATAGTGACCCCCTGTGGGTTTCCAAGACTGTACATATTTCCGCGAGAAGAAAGCGTAGGTTTTCTCCTGTGGAGTTGCTGATGGTTTTGATCTGCTGCCCGTGAGCATTACCCCGGCCCACCGTGTACCACCATACCCCCATGGCTGCTCTCAGAGATCTATAGGCACAGTTTGACACTGTCCGATAAGGGTTGTTATGAATCAGCAACAACTCAATGGCAGTATTTGTTTATTTTTTTCAGATGAGATCAAAACAAGTGTATTACCGAGAGAATTTACCTGCAGTCATGAATTGATTTCAAATACACGCTTAAACATAAACCCATGCAGGTCTACAGTAGAACTGTAGAGTAATAATTTTAAGTTAACATCCCACCATCCGGAGGACTGCAGGTTTATTACAGCCCCGAGGGCTACAAACGAAGAGACCCATAGGGCAAGGTCTAGGACAGTTTCTAACCCCAAACGTCCCGATCTGCAGGGACCCACTCCCCTCCTGAGAAAGTCTCTTCTGGTCAAGCAGGAAGCTCTCCGTCTCTGGGTTAGGGACTGGTATCAGCCTAATTGACATGAGACTCCTAAGGGCACCTTTATGCAAGTGGTCAGCTTCCCAAGGGGTATTTCTCTAGACCCAAGGACAACAGCCAATTATATAAAGCGTAAAACCAGGTCTTTGACCTGACATTTCCCCACTTTTTTTAAATAAACAAACCGTGGGAGTGAGGGTGAAAGGAAAGCGATGAAACAAACGAGGAATCCTTGCACTAAGGACGTAGCAGTTTTGTGCTGGGCTACCCTGTAAGCTGGCACAATGTCCATGTAAGGGGGGACCCATCCTGTTGAACGCATGAAGAAAACAACCAGGGAGGTGCTGTCAACCATCCAAACAGATGAGTTTGAAAACTATTTCCAAGAATGGAATCGCAGATTTGCCAAATGTATTAAGTGTTATGGAGAGTAAGTACCTTGAAAGTGAGAAAGTTGTTGAGTGCAGAGTAGAGACTCAAAGCCCATCAGTAATGGGTGAGTGCAGAGTGGAGACTCAAAGCCCATCAGTAATGGGTGAGTGCAGAGTGGAGACTCAAAGCCCATCAGTAATGGGTGAGTGCAGAGTGGAGTCTCAAAGCCCATCAGTAATGGGTGAGTGCAGAGTGGAGACTCAAAGCCCATCAGTAATGGGTGAGTGCAGAGTGGAGACTCAAAGCCCATCAGTAATGGGTGAGTGCAGAGTGGAGACTCAAAGCCCATCAGTAATGGGTGAGTGCAGAGTGGAGACTCAAAGCCCACTGGCACCCAACTGGACAACCCCTTACTGAAGGGTTGGGGGGAGATGAACCAGTCAGGGTGGCAGGGTAGCAACAATGAAACATAACTTTCCTCTAGTTCTTAAATACTTCCTCCCCCCTACTATCGTGATCCCAATTCTACCTTACAAATCTGGCTAGACTAGAGGATGTACACTGGTACAGATAGCAACTGGAAACACAGGGAATCCAGGACAGATGACTCCTTCAGGACCAGTGGTGAGAGTGGCAATGCCTGGAGGGTGGAGGGAATGTGGGGTAGAAAGGGGGAACTGATTATAGGAATCAACGTATAGCCTCCGCCCTGGGGGATGACAGCAGAGAAGAGGGCAGGGGGAGAGGTCGGACAGTGTAACATTTAACAAAATAATAATAATTTATGAATTATGAAGGGTTCACAAGGTAGGGGGAGTGAGGAGGGAGGGGGAAAATGAGCAACTGATATTAAGGGCTCAAGTGGAAGGCAAATGTTTTGAGAATGATGATGGCAACAAATGTACATATGCGTTTGACACAATGGATATATTTATGGATAGTGATAAGAATTGTTCGAGCCCCAATAAAATGATTTTTAAAAGTATATTAAGAATTAAATTAAGTTTCTTTACAAATGACTAGCTTAACAATTAAAAAGGAAAATAAAAAAAATTAAATACATAGCTTTTATTTTTAAGAGAGTAACACGTAGAGAAATACATAGCTTTGAGTGGGGAAATCCATTTTTGGGGGGGTACCGTCTCATAGTATTGTTATTTTGAATGGTCACCATTCTCTCTCTGAAAATACTGTTTCCGGTGGAATACCTTAGCATTTCACTTAGAGTTCACCGCCGTGAATTTGGCATCTTCAAAAATCCGTTCATTCCACTTTGTTAGGGCAATTAAGGAAAAACTGCATGGCTACATACTTTTATTTACCATACTCCTCGGAGTCAACACTGAGAGTACCATATATGTTTCATTGACAGCCTGGCCACTCTTAAGTCCATTGCTTTGTCCAGCAAGTACACCTACAGGTGAATCAGATGCCCAGGATATGGGACAGTGCAGCTGTGACCACACAGCTGGGGTAGAACATAGAGAAAATCAACCTATTTGACTTTTTCAATAGAAGCCATTTCTTCTTTCTCTCATAACTCCTTACTGTTGTCACTGTGGAACATCGGCATGTGGTTTTCCCCATGGACTCAAAATGTTCACAACCTTGCGAACCACGGGTCAGTCCACAAGGAAGCATCGCCGGTGACAGACCTTCTTTCCTGTGTGTGGATTTGTGTTCATGTACCGCACTGGTATCAGGGTACAGGTGAGTTTTAAAACAGCAAAATTCGTAACCAAGATTGAACACTGACATTGTGGTACCAGAGGAGACAGCCAAGAAGAATATGTTCATCATGCTCATCACACCAACTACATCGGAATCACCTGTGGAGGACTGATAGGTCCTTTTAGTCTTTTTCTTGCTTGCGTAGGCAGCAAATATATGATTGCCTACACATCTGGCAATGTGCCCTATTTAACATATAGAGATAAATCAATACTCAGATAAGTAGGTATGGCTAGATATAATGAATATAAACTGGCAATTCTGTGGACACTGCAGAGGGAAAGGGAAATTGACAGGTAGAACCGAGCAGAGGTAAGTGCTTATCGTAGGATGTGGTAATGTGGGGGGTTCAGAACATTCTGCAAAGCGCAGGGTATTCTTAGCATCTCCTAAAGAGTTTGCGTGTGACATCAGTGTATAAGAAATCAGAGAGACCAGATGTTTCAATGTTCTTGAGAAGCCGTATCATTGCATCCTGCATCACAGTAGGGAGGGAACTGGAGTGGAGAATGTGAAAATTGAGTCGCAGGGCTCAGCACCACTGCTACTAGGAAGCCTTTGGCAAATCACTTAGCAAGTCATGCTCTTCACTCTCTTAGCAGTGCATGTGCTTGTGTCTTAACATTTTCTCACAAATTCTATTTTGTATCACAAGTACTAGTTTCATCCCTATCTGTCCTCCCGGTGGGTGAGCTTCTTCAAGGACTCTCTTGGTATATTTTATCATGTCTACTGGATTGCCTAGCATGCCCTTGTGGCTTAGTGGTTATGGGTTGTGTTTTTGATCAGCAAGACCAGCAGTTGAAAGCAAGATGGGCTTTCTACTCCCTTAAACCATTACAACCCAGGAGACTCATAGGGACAGCTCTACCCTGTGAGATAGGGTCACTGTGAGCCAGCATCAAATCAATTGCCGTGAATGCCTTCAAATACAGCATGTGCCTATACGTGTGACAGGAGGGCAAGATACCATAGGGTGGGGGGAAGTGTAGGGAGGGAAGTAATATTTCCTGAGCATCGACTGTGCACAGGCTATTTTCATATGCCACTTAATGAACCCCTAAAAGATGAAGGAGGCCTGTATAACTACTTTTGTTTGATAGTAAGATACGAAGATCCAAATAATGTCACTTGCCTGTGTTCGTAGAAATGATAAAAGTGGAAAATCTGGAATTTATACCCAGATTCATCTAACTCAAGGGTAATCCTCTTTCTGTCCCCGAAAGTCTTTGCCATAGTTTTGGGGCAGACCTAACATATTTCTGGCTTCAGATGATTTTGTGGTGAAAAGGGGAGACATTCACAGTGACAGACAATGAGGGGAGAGCATTCTTTCTGAATTCTCAGTCTATGGGGCATGGCGGAGAGGGGTGCAGGGGGGAGTCCTAGGTGCTCTGCCATGTGGGCGACTGAGTCTCTGCTTTAATGATAAACTAGCTCTCAAAACAAAATATAGAGTCATTCATGACCTTGGCAAAGTTGATGCATTTGTACCATGGTGACAAAGTTACACAATGAAATAAAACCATTCAAATGCCTTTTTAAAAGTATTATAATGATCTCATTTGGAACTTTGTTAAAACTCACCAAGAATTTAACTGACACAATTCATGTATCTGAATACAATCTTAACAAATCAAACTAAAAGTCTACAACTGACGCTTTAACATTTTTTTCTCATTTTCCATTGTTCTTTTGACACCTAAAATGGTGTAATACTGACATTTCAACTCATAAGACAAAATGACATCTTAAGGTGAGATATTCTATTATAGTACAATTATTAACCATTTTTGTCTTTTGAGATGTAAATGTCCTATACGAGCGGTGTCACTGGTATAGAAGAACACGAACACATTATATCAGTACACTTAATCCTATTCTGGCAACAACACCAATATGGAACCAAATGGTTAGCCTCTGATTGAGTCTCGAGCACAGGTGTGATATGGGATTTGAATGTATGCACTCTCGTTTCCCACACCCTTCTCTCTTACATTATTCATGACTAGGGTACTTGATCCATTGACAGTATCTGGGCTCCGACTTAAATCTGTCATGTGTCTGTCATAAGCCAATTTATGATAATGTTAAATCTCTCAGCTAATCTTGTCTAATGTTGGTGTGGGATGGTAGGAATGATTGGGATTTAAGTCGATGCTTGGAACCAGGATCCCCTGCTTATTCATTCAAGTTCCATCAGTCTACCAATATTGACTGAGCGTCATGTACACTTGTATGTACTGAGAACATAGCAGGTATACATATATTTATATATGTATTCTGTATTATGATAGAGAGCGAGAGTACTACGAAAGTAATGAGAACATATGTGAGGTACAGTGAAAGATACAGGGAGAAAAGTGAAGCTGGAAAGGTTTCAATGGGAATAAAAAGCTGAAGGAAGTCAGGATCCTTCCTAGGGATTTAGCAGCTTAGAATTCATTGAGGTAGCCTTTATTGAGGATGAAGTAGACTAAAGTAACACAAGTTTTTCTTAAGACTAAAATTTCACAAAGAGAAGGGAAACAGTCTAGGAAACTAATGAGAACCAGAAATGAGAAATCCAGAAGAAATTCTGGAAAGAGAGACAGACATCCTGTTAGTCAACACCCAAGCCAGACTTACTGCCCTCCACCCTCAAAGACAGCCGAATTCAAAAAATCAGAAAGTAACAAGTGTTGGAGGGACTGTGGGGAGGTAAGAACTTTTTTCCCACTGCTGGTAGACCTGTTGGTATGTACAGCCATTATGGAAATCGATTTGGCCACATCTAAAACAGATGGAAATTGAGCTACCATACGACACAGCAGTTCCCCTATGAGGCATATACCCAAAATAGGCAAGAAACAAACCACGCCCAGACATCTGTGCTCTAATATTCATTGCAGCACAGTTCACAATTGCAAGGAGTTGGAAACAACCCAAATTTCTATTAACAGACAAATGGATACAAAAACTGTGGTATGTATATATACAATGGAGAACTACAGATCCCTAAAAAGTAGCATTGAATGCATGAAGTGCATTGCTGGATGGGAAGAACTGGAGGAAATCATGCTAAGTGAACTAAGCCAAGCACAAAAGGACAAATACTACATGAGTCCACTGAGGTAAGCCTAAAAAATGGGCCATAGGGGAAAAACTAGGATATACAGACATTCCTGGGGTGAGGTCCAGGTACTAAGGCAGGAGCCAAACCCAATCCAGGGATAAATATGACAGTCAAATAAATAGGAGGGCGAGGGAAACAACATGGGTAGGCTGGGAGCAGAGTCCTAACCCGCTCAAGGGGAGGGTATTGTTTATATCTCCATAGGAGGGGAAGAGAGAGGCCAGGCTTCAACCCAATGCATCAAACCATGAATACAATATACTAGCATGTATCAGGGAACCAACAGAGAGGTCTTTGTGGCCAGCCTCAATCCCAACTTTGTGAACCCCATACACCTACCCCATAAGAACACACTTCAGAGGACATCACTGAATCTACAGCTTGGGGAGAGGGGCACCTCTGATCAGAACACACAGGAGGAATGAAGAGGGTAGGGGAGTGAGGGGAACATATCCTGGCCCAACAAGCCCTGAGGACAACATTCCTGCTCAGAGCTGACAATGCACAGAGAGGACCATAGGGCCAACCCCACTAAAAGATATGAAATATCTCACTGAACCATAGTGCTACAGGGGACAATACTAGAGACACAGTGTGGGGATTATGCCCAATCTAACCCTATCGCACTGGGGCAAAACACAATGGGCATGCAACAGAGCAGCAAGGGGAGCAAAGCAATGAAGTCCCCAGAGAATACCCAAAATAGATTTGTGTCAGAGTGTTACACCCTATCAGACTCGACTGGAAAACACTTCTAAAGTTTAAAAAAAAAATTTTTTTTTAAACAACCTAGATCTGGAACTATTTATAAGCTTTTCCTTTTTGTCATTGACTTTCTTTTTGTTGTTATTGGTTTTATCTTCCTTTGTTGTTTGCCTTTGACTCATTTTTGTGCTTATTAATGTCTTCATATTTCTATTTAGATAAAATAGGCATGATAAACAATTCAGAGAAGAAAACAATGGGACCAACGGTTCCAGGGGGATGTGGAAGAAGGGGAGGTGGGAGAAAGGAAGGGGGCAGGGTCAACCAACCCAGGGACAAGGGAACAACAAGTGAACTAAAATTGATGGAGAAGGGGGTGTAGGAAGCCTAGTGGGGCTTACTCAAGGGCAATGTAACTGCAAGGAATTACTGAAACCCGAATGAAGGCCAAGCATGACCATGGGACAAAAGGAAATAGAAGAAAGCAGTAGGAGGCAAAGGACATTTATAGAGGTCTAAATATAGGCATGTAATATGCAAATATATTTATGTATGAGAGGGAAGTAGATCTATATACATATACCTATATGTTTAATTATTAAGGTAGCAGAGAGACATTGTGGCTCCACTCAAGTACTCCTTCAGTGCAGGAACACTTTGTTCTAATAATCCAGTATTCTGTTCACCTCCCCTGACATGATCGCTGACGACCAAATGGTTGCATACGCTAATGTGGTCAAGAAAGCTGATGTTGCCCGACTGTCAAAAGATATAACTTCTGGGGTCTTAAGGCTTGAAGATAAACAAGCGGCCATCTAGCTGAGAAGCAACAAAGTCAACATGGAAAAAGCACACCAGCCTGTGTGGTAATGAGGTATCGATGGGATCAGGTATCAAAGATCCAGAACAAAAAATCATATCAATGTGAATGGGGGAGTGGAAAGGGGGGACAATGAGGAGTGGAGACCTAAAGCCCACGCGTAGTCAATTGGGCATCCCCTCCAAGAAGGGTCACAAGGAATACACAAGCCATTCAGGACAAAGTATAGCACCGATGAAACACACAACTTTCCTCTAGTTCTTTAACGCTTCCTCCACTCCACTATCATGACCTCAATTCTACCTTACAAAATCAGACTAGATCAGAACATGCACACTGCTACAGGTAAGAGCCTGCAGCACAGAGAATCCAGGACAGATAAACTCCTCAAAACCAATAATGAGAATAGAGAGTCCAGGAGGGTAAATGGAAGGTGTGGGGGGGAGGGTAATTGATCATAAGAATTGACATATAACCCTCTACCAGGGGGATGAACAACAGAAAAGTAGGTGAAAGGAGACTGAGGACAATGTAAAATATGAAAATAATAATTTATAATTTATCAAGTGTTCATGAGGGAGGGAAGGTGGGAGAGGGAGGGAACAATGAGGAGCTGATATCAAGGGCTCAAGTAGAAAATGTTTTGAAAATGATGATGGCAACCTATGTACAAACGTACTTGACACAATGGATGGATGTATGGACTATGATAAGATCTGTAAGAGCCCTCAATAAAAATATTTAATAATAATTTAAAAATCCTGAAATTATTTAGGAAAAATGAGAAGTCAGCCAAGCACCTACAAAACACAGCGACAAGAGGGTTGTTTTTTCTTCGAGCTAAGGAAGGCTCCCATGGAGATGTGGGTGATGAATGAATGGGATTAGCCAGGTTGCTACAGTCACTTTTACAGAGAGGACAAGTGAAAATGGCAGGTGGCATAGGGATATATATCATTTAGAAGCAAACAATGGGGAAATATCTGGACTTGAGACAAAGAGATTTGCAGTTATGAACTCTCTTCCAGGCTATAGGAAGAACTTTGTGTTCTCTCCTTCCACTGATTGGAAGTGGTTGCTAAATGTGAAGCAAGACGTAGCAGTCTATGTGATGGAGAAAGACATCCCGACAGCAGTGTTGAATGCCACACACAGAACTGAACCAGAGAACACCCTGGAGGTGGATGCGACAAGTGAGGAGGCAACTTTAATAGTCCGGGCGGGATATCTCGGCTGAGGCAGGGAAAGAAGGAAGCACCCTCAAGGGAGAGAATCAAACACATTGGAAATCCCCATGCATCTGAGCAAGAGAGAAGGAGATAAAGTCCAGAATAGACACGGCCATAAGAAGGGATGGAGGCATAAGTCACTCAGCCCCAATCAGGGTCAAAGAAACGAGAGATCATTGTAAACAGAAATAAAGTCTGCCTGAAAACATCATTTCAGATCCAAGAGAAACCGTGTGTGTGCTTAGTTCGGAAATGACTATTAAATAAACTCGGGTCTTTACAGATAGCCACACCACGAAGAAAAATTGCCAGCGGAAGTGTCCTATTGGGCTCCAGCGTGCGATAACAGACACTGGCAATTATGGGGCACATGGCAGTGAAAAGGAGACAAACAAGAAACACAAGCATCAAGATGTCACAGGCAAAATGTGAATGACAATAATCCAGGGCTGTTAGAATTTTTGTGATAGACATAAAACCCTGTATCTATAAAAGAATTCCAGTTCTAATCAGGGTGAGTCCATTCCAAGTCCTGGGGATGCCATGTGTGTCAGAGTAGATTCTGCTCCCTCATGTTCTCAGCGACCTGTTTCTTGGGAAGAAGATCTTCAAACCTTTTTACTGGGATGCCTCGGGGTGGACTTGAACTTCCAATGTTTCCTATAGCAGGCAACTGTGTCTTAAAATTTTTTTAATAAGTCATTTTATCAGGGGTTCTTAAAACAACCCATACATCAATTGTATCAAGCACATTTATACATTCGTGGCCATCCTCATTTCCAAAACATTTTCTTTCTACTTGAAATTTTGGTATCAACTCCTCTTTTTTCCCATCCCACCCTCGTGAATCCTTGATAATTTATAAATTATTTTTATTTTCATATTTCACACAGTCCTTTGTATTCCTTTACCCACATGTCTGTGTTAGCCACCCCTTCCCACCCCACCCCAGACTTCATATTGTATATCGATCATTGTGATTGGCTCCCCCTTTCTCCTCTTTCTCTCTCCACCTTCCCCCTACCCTCACAGTATCACTACTCCCATTATTGATCCTGAGGGGTTATCTGTCCCTGATGAGAACTCTTCTGTGCAGCAGCAGACCTGCTCTGGTCTAGTCGGGTTTGTTTTCACCACTTGCACAACCCAGGGTGTCCACAAAAGCGTTACAGGGAGTATTAGTCCTGCAAATTATGTTTGTTTCTAACAAACATGAAATCATGAGTGACTCATGCAGCTACATACATGGATACACCCTAGACTGAGAAAGAAGCTCACTTGCTTAGTTAGCCTAAATAACTAGCAGCTAATCACTTGCTAATTGATGATTTTTTCAAAAGGTCTTAATCATATTGACATATAGGGAATCATATATGGACAGTTGTCTGGTGCCACAGATCTCCCTTGGTATATAATGGATATTCATAGGAGTCACCTGTGGGTCCATATCATTAATTATCTTTATAATGACTGTGATAGAGGACTATTCAGGATGCTTTAACATCTTCATATGAATCATAATACAGAGAGCCAACACGTGAATGATGGAAAGAAGATTTCTGAAACACTGCATCATGATTAAGACATTTTGAATGATTAAAAAAATATAGATCAAAATCATAAGATGGGTGAGTACAGTAGCAACCACAGTTAAAATACAGATATGAAATATAACCCGTGGAAGAGACCATGGTAGTAGGGAATGCTCATACAAAATTATAAATGTAAGAGTAACATCGACAAATATCATATTCATTTAGGAACTCTGGTACCATGTGGTTAGGCACTTGAAAGCCAACTGCAGATCACCAGTTCAAATCCACAAGTGACTCCCTGAGAGTCTGTTTCCGGGAAGATTTACTGCCTTGAAAACCCTATGAATCAGTCTTCCTCCGAGGGTGCCTGTGAGTCAGAATCCACTCAATGGCAATGGCAATGGAGTTACGATTTCAGAAGGAGCTTTGCGGTTTGGTGATTGAGCACTGGGCTGTTAATGACGAGGTAGGTGGTTCAAACCCACTAGCCACTCTCTGAGAGAAAGAAGGGGCAGTCCGCTCCTTAGAAACACAATGAGACAGTTTTACTCTGTCCTGTATGGCCACAGCGAATCATAATTGCTTCAACAGCGATGGCTTCCTTTTAAGAGAGTTGTTGGGTCGTGTAAGATGCTAGCTAAGCTCTGGACTGCTGACTGAAGAGTTGGCGGATTGAAGCCACCAGAGTTATCGTGGGACACAGGGTGGAAGCTCTGCTTCTGAGAGGTTTGCCGTATCGCCCTTACGGAGCAGTTCTAAGCTGACGGCGCACACATGGGTCACAGTGAGTTGGATCTACTTGGCTTCAACTGGTCCGGTGTTTGACTCCCAGTGACCCTCTAGAGCAGTGCTTCTCAACCTTCTTAACACCATGACCCTCTCACACAGTGCCTCATGTTGTGGTGACCCCCAACCATAAAATGATTCTTGTTGCTACTTCATATCTGCAATGTTGCTACTGTTATGAATTAGGTGACCCCTGTGAAAGGGTCGCTTGACCCCAGAGGGGTCATGACCCACAGTTTGGTAACCACTGCTCTATATGTTCTCTTGACACCACAGATCTTGGCAGGAGACAGTCTCATCTCTCACCCCCATATTTTAAGAAAGACAGACTGCAATAGAAAGAATGCAAAACTAACAGCAATTGTGATGTGTAAAATTGAGTATAAAAAACTGATTAAATGTTTCACTCATTAAAATCACTGTACTTCTCATTTTAAGGAAACCATTGGCATTCTCTCTGAGATAACAAATATAAAACAAGCGTACGCAGCATGCATAGAATTTTCTGACATATAGAGATTTTTAATCGATTACCTTACAACGAGCCCTAAGACTATACTAGAACTGGGTGTATCGAGCTTGCATTTTTCTTCCCGTAGATGCAGTTATTTCTAGATGATTTCTGCTTATGAATACTGACCTCATCTCTTCATTCTCAGAGAGAATGCTATTGTGGTCGGGTCCGTCATACGGCTCTCAATAAACTTAATTCTATTCAGCAAAGCTGTCTATCAAGATACTCTGACAAGAAACACAGGGCTGCAAATTTGGGTGAAACAGTGTTCTAATTCCACTGCACACGTGCAAAGATAAAATAAGGCTTTTTTTCTTCTGTCCAACATTCTAAGAAAAGATGTGCTTTTCTTCTTTTAAGACCTTATAAAATATTCTCCTCTTTGAGCCATGTTTTAAATACTTGACTTAGACAACAGAATAATGTTTGGGAAGCACCGTTAACCTCCTTATCCCCGAGGAGGGAACTGAATATTCAAAGGAAAGAGAAAAACAGAATGTCACCGGAGTTATAAAATCCTTCCTCTTCGGTTAGCAATCACACCAGCCTGTCCTCTTCCTCCTTGTCATTTCTCTTTAATTCTCTCCTATTCACCCCCTGTGGAATCCAGTAGGGGGAACTGAAAGGGACAGGCAGCTCTCCAGGCGCGCCTGGGAGAGACAGAAGGAAAGGCAGGGTGGAGAGAAGGGACTGGAACTGTGCGTGGGTTTCCAGGCCATGGTGGGTTCAGTGGCCACAGCATTGACAACTTGGGCCAGCGGTGCTTCGCGTGGGAGAGCTCTTCAAGGTAGCCAGGACTGAAAAAGGCTGGGTGATCTGGAGACTGGGGGATCGAGGGCAGTGTCGGGAAACTGCAGCAGGCAGAGCAGATGGCCAGCAGCCGAAGTGCTTAGCACTGGCAGTCGAGACATAAATACTTAAAGGAAAAGGTCAATAGCTTCAGGGGATAATAGAGTCCATGAAAGATTTGCACTGTTTTGCTTTTTCACCAGCAAGGAAGAACTGACACATCTTAGAGTCAACAGCATTTTTATGACCCTACACATGTGATTTTCTAGCCACGTGTAGTTTTATATATTTCCATTTTTTCCTCCAGATTATTTCCTTGATTAATTTTTAGCTCAGCTAGGCGGAGAAGGCGCTCTTCTTAACCATTTCGTTGATATATATCCACGGGGCACTGAAGGGAGCTGGTTAGCTATGGTTAAATAGGGACTCATCTTACTCTTTTTCTTTTTTTTTTAATGAACTTGCTAGAATTGTTCATTTTGTTCCTCATCTCCCTGCTCTCCCCGCGAACACGGTGCAGGTGCAGAAGGGTGGGTTTCTAGCCCTTTGGGGCTGATTTCCAGCATTCAGCAAGCTGAGTGGTGGGCTGAGCTCCACAGCCTAGCAACAGGACTGACATACATCATGAACACAGCAGAGGTATGAAGAAAGAGGAGAGGAAGTGGGCTTGAGAGGGAAATAAAACCTCTTTCAAAGTGGCGGGTGGCTGGCGGTGGGGAGAACAAGCAAGAGAAATGAAACACAGAGAAAAAGGAATTGCAGGAGAGATTTTTTTTTTTTTACTAGAGAAGGGGCTGTTCCTCTTTTCCGCTTTTAGAAAAAAGGATATGCAAACAAAAGATAATATTTTAAAAAATCACCTAGATTCTACCAAGTGTACTGTGTTCTCTGAGTGTATACACGCTCCCCCTTCTCCTGATCCATGGGGTTAAAAATAAAATCCATCTCCCAATGCAGATTTCAATCCATTGCCATTGATTGAGTCAACTCTGAAGGGCACAGGCTACCACAGTCCCTCGTGGCTTCCCAGGGTTTCTCCTTTTAAATCATTTTATTGGGGGCTCTTACATCTCTTATCACAATCCATACATTCATCCATTGTGTCAAGCACATTTGCATATATGCTGTCATCATCATTTTCAAAACATTTTCTTTCTACTTGAACCCTTGGTATCAGTTCCTCATTTTCCCTCTCTCCCCTGCCCTTCCTCCCTCACGAACCCTTGATAAGTTATAGATTATTATTTTATTATTTTCATATCTTACATCAGCTTCTGTCACCCTTCACCCACGTTTCTGTTGTTCGTCCCCCTGGGAGGGGGTTATATGTTGATCCTTGTGATCAATTCCCACTTTATTCCCCCACCTTCCCCTTATACTCCTGGTATCTCTATTCTCATTTTTGTCCCTGAGGAGTTTGTCTATTCTGGATTCCCTGTGTTACGGGTTCTTTTCTGTAGCAGGGTGTATGTTCTGGTCTAATCCGATTTGTATGGTAGAATTGAGGTCACGATAGTGGTAGGGAGGAAGTATTAAAGAAGTAGAGGAAAGTTGTATGTTTCATCGGTGCTATCTATACTGCACCCTGACTGGCTCATCTCTTCTTGTGAACCTTCTAGGAGGGGATGTCCAATTGTCTACAGATGGGCTTTGGGTCTCCACTCCTTGTCCTCCCCACCCCCATTCACATTGGTATGATTTTGTTCTGGGTCTTAGATGCCTGATACCCTTATTTCATCAACACTTTATGATCTCATATGCTCGTGTGCTTCTTCCATGTGGGCTTTGTTGCTTTTCAGCTACATGGTCGCTTGTTTATCTTCAAGACTTTAAGACCTCAGATGCTATATATTTTGATAGCTGGGAACTGTCAGCTTTCTTCACCACATTTGCATATGCACCCATTTTGTCTTCAGCGATCTTGTCGGAAAGGTGACCATCACAGAATGCCAGATTATTAGAACAAAGTGCTCTTGTGTTGGTAGAATACTTGAGTGGAGGCCCAATTTCCATCTGCTACCTTAATTCTTAATATAGATATAGGTACATAGATCTATTTCCCTCTCGTTATATATAAATATATTTACATATGTACATGTCTGTATTTAGACTTCTGTACATGTGCTTTGCCTCTTGGTTTTTCCTCTATTTCCTTTTACTTTCCTCTCATCCCACCATCATGTTTGACCTTCATTCAGATTTAAATTCCTCATTGCTACATTGCCCTTGATTAAGCCCCATTAGGCATCCTTTTCCCTTCTTTCCACCGATTTTAGTTCACTTGTTGTTCCCTTGTCCCTGGGTTGGTTGATGCTACCCCATTCCTTTCTCTCACCTCCCCTTCTTCGTATCCTCCCGGAACCATTGGTCCCATTGGTTTCTTTACAGAACTGTTTATTCCGTCTATCTTATGTAGACAGACATGCAGAGACATTAATAAGTGCAGAAATAAGGCAAAACCAAACCAAACAACAAAGGAAGACAAAACGAACAGAACAACGACAACAAAACAAAAACAAAATAACAATAACAAAAAGAAAGCCAATGACAAAAAAGGAAAAGCCTATAAATAATTCCAGGTCTGTTTTTTTGACCTTGGGCCTTGGGCCAGAATGTGTTCCCCTCCCTCTCCATCCCTCTTCATTTCTGTATGTTCTAATCAGATGTGCCCCTCTCTCCAAGCTATAGCTTCAGTGCTGTCCTCTAAAGTGCATTCTTTGCGGGGGGTGAGGTTGGGGTTGGGGAGGTGGGTGTCCACATAGTTGGGATTGGGGCCAGCCCCACAGAGCTCTCTTTTGGTTCCCTGCTACATGCCGGTGTGGTGTATTCCCGTCTCGGTGGCTCACAGGGTTGACACAGGCTTTATTCTTTATGAGAACAGACTGCTACATCTGCCTTTGGTTATCAGCTGGATGCTGAACCACTGAACCACCAGGGTTCAAGCCTTTCTATACACCTTTGTCCGTCTTGTTATGGTGTCTAAGAGTATAAGTTTGCCTTGGCCACAAGGCAGCACAAAAGGCATACTATTTAGTAAAGCATGGATTTTTCAACATGTTTATCATGTGATGTCTGCTTCTACTTCCTGCCTCATCGTCTACCATGTTTCAGAGGTCCTCTGCACTGAAGCCAGATAAGATCATACCTTTTAAGGGAAATTCTGCTGGAACATGCTCAGTATCAGAGCAACATTTAAGTCTAAAATGGAAGACAGGTGGTGGTTGCTTCAGATGCACTGGCCATGAGTTAAACCCTACCCCACTTGGAAGCATCAAACGCTATCACTGACCCATCACTGCCTCCCTGTCGGCCTGATAGACTTTCCACTTCACTCACCTATCTGTTCTCAGTAGCAGTGAGAACTTCCTGTACAATTGCAGAGAGAACAGAAAATGTATATTAGTTGTATTTGGCAATTTATATTTTGCAAATAGCTTTGGGCCTGCTACATGTTCCAGGCTCTGGAATTTGATTCTAAGTTTATGTTTACAAGGACTAGACACTCTTTGAGGTGTATCTGTGCTCATATGATTAAATATGGCTGTATTTGGACATACTTACATCCTTATGAAATTTCAGATCTACTGCTTACGTTGCCAGTCAAGACTAATTCTCCTTCTCAATCCAATTTAGGGAGGATAGGTTGTGTCATTGCTGAGAAGCATAAATAGGGCAATTAAGCAAAGAAAACGCAGCCCTTTAAATTGTCATAATGTCTACCCAACGAAATTCCTGATTCAGGAACTAAGGCTCATAGGAGTAGCATGAAACACTCACACTATTTGATGAAGCTCAAATGCTATAGAGTTCTGTCTGGATTCTCAAAATTCAAACTCACTGTCTTTGAAGTGATTCCAATTCCTAGGACCTTATAGGACAATAGACCTGCCCCTGTGGGTTTCTGAGACTGTCACTCTTTCCAGAAGCAGAAAGCCTCTTCTTTCTTCACTGGAAAGGATGGTGGTTTTGAAACACTGATGTTGTGGTTGGCTGCTCAATGCATGACCCACGATTCCACCAAAGCTTCTCCTTAAGTCTGGCTTATCGCTCAACATAAATAAAATGACAATCTTGGACTAATAAGCAACTTCACAATATATAGGAATAATATTAAAACTGTTTTTGTTTTATTTTGTTTGTTTTTTTGTTTTATTTTAATTGTATTTTTGTTTTATTTTGTTTTATTTTTTGTTTTATTTTGATTGCTTGGGGCCAGTATTTTTGTTTTATTTTGATTGCTTGGGGCCAGTCTGTTGCAAATACTTCTTTCATGTTAAAATGCATGGCAATTTAAAGACTAAGACAAGCCCAACCCAAACCATACTATTTTCAGTACCCTCATCTGCATAGGAGTGTGGGACAATGAGTAAGGAAGACAGAAGAATTGATGCTCTTTAATTACATTGTTGGTAAAGAATATTGATATAGCACAGACTGCTGGACAACACATCTCTCTTGGAGGAAATATAGCCAGAATGTTCCTGAGAAGTGAGGGTGGTGATGTACTTTGAACTTGTTACCAGGAGCAGGTATGAAAAAGGGGAGGACGTCAAGGACCTGGAAGTACACAGTGGCTGCACAATAGACTCAGACCCAGTAAGCATTGTTAGAATGGTGCCTAACCAGTCATTGTTTCATTTTGTCATACATAGGTCACTATGAGTCGGACCAACTAGGGGTAGGGTCCTTGGGAAGAACAGGGAAGGGAGAGCTAGGATATTGACTCTTACTGACATCGCCTCACCTCAATATCAGTTTTGCTGAGATGGGTGGGGACTGGTTAGAGTCTCTTGTAATGTCTTCACTTACTTCTCTGAAAAATGAGTCAGAGCCAAGAAAGAGGAAAGTAGATGAGTAAGGCAGAACAAATGGAAAAAAAAATCATAAAACAAAAGACGATGTCTAATGTATATAGAAACTCTAGACATCTGTATTCCGTTTCTTCACTGAATTCACACACTCTCCAAGACTGCATGTTTAAAGAAGTTATGTGATAATTTCAGAGTTAATGCATAGGGGGCTGGGATCTGAATCAGGGTTGTAGGATTTTACGTCCAATGCGGCTTCTATAAAGTCAGCCTGGACATGGAAGAAGCTAACGGGCCTGTGTGGCCACAAGGTGCAGAAGGGACTAGTTATCAGACATCAAAGAACTAAAAACCATATCAGTGGGTGCCCACCTCCCTGATACGATCAATGAAGACAAATGTGTGCATAAGCAAATGCGGTTAAGAAAGCTGATGGTTCCCAGCTATAAAAAGATATAGCGTCTGGGGTCTTAAAGGCTCAAAGATAAACAAGTGGTCATATAGCTCAGAAGCAACAAAGCCCACATGGAAGAAACACATCAGCATCAGCCTGTGTGACCACGAGCTATCGAAGGGATCAGGTACCAAGCATCAAGAAACAAAAAATCATGTCACTGAAAATGTGGGTGAGTGCAGAGGGGAGACTCAAAGCCCAATGGTAGCCAACAGGACACCCCTTGCTGAGGGGTTGTGGGGAGGAGATGAACCAGGCAGGGTACAGGGTAGCAACAATAAAACATATAACTTTCCTCTGATTCTTAATTACTTCCTCCCCCCCACCCCCACTATCACGATCCCAATTCTACCTTGCAAATCTGGCTAGACCAGAGGATGTACATTGGTACAGATAGCAACTGGAAATGCAGGGAATCCAGGACAGATGACTCCTCCAGAGCCAGTGATGAGAGTGGCGATGCCTGGAAGGGTGGAGAGAATGTGTGGTAGAAAGGGGGAACTGATTACAGGAATCTACATATAGCCGCCTCCCTGGGGGAGGGACAGCAGAGAAGAGGGCAGGGGGGGACGTCAGACAGTGTAATATATGACAAAATAATAATAATATATGAATGATGAAGGGCTCATGAGGTAGGGAGAAGTGGGGAGGGAGTGGGAAAATGAGCAGCAGGTATTAAGGGCTCAAGTAGAAGCCAAATGTTTTGAGAATGATGATGGCAACAAATTTGCATATGTTCTTGACACAATGGATGTATGTATGGATTGTGATAAGAATTGTATGAGCCCCCAATAAAATGATTATAAATAAATAAATAAATAAAGTAAGTCAGCCTGGGAGATGGAGTCTAAACAGAGAGCTGCCGATGTTCTTTTTGAGCTGGAACAGATAAGCGTAAATATGAGAGACATTAAGGAGAAGAAATAAAAAGAACAAGACAATCTATAAATTCCTATTTCCTTAAATTCCAAATCTTCTAAATCAGAGTCATATTCTCTCTCTCTCTCTCTCTCTCTCTCTCTCTCTCTCTCTTTCTCTCTCTCTCTCTCTCTCTCTCTCTCTCTCTCTCCCCCAGCCCCTTTTGTAGTTGTTATTCTTTTATTAATATTTGCATAGCATTAATGTCCTTGTTTTAGCATCACCATAACTATATTTATTAGGTATTATCTGTTAGGATGTTAAATCACAGAATCTCAAACTGGAAATCTGATTCATGTATTTCACTTCATTGTGAGCAAAGAGATGCAGATAAAGGAGATAAAAGATCCACCAGGGAAGGGAATACTTGAGTAATTATTGAACCTGCTGAGAGGCCTTGATGGAGTTCATTACCTTCCATCAGAAAATCATCAGTATGATTTTTCCAACTCTCACTTTGTATAAATTCTACCTGAAGGTGTTGTATGTGTGTGTGTGTGTGTGGTGCCACCTGATAATATACTGAATAGCTGTAATGTGCGAAAATACAGAATTATTTAGATAATAGGTATGAATGCCCTGAACCTAGAAATGTGTTCACTTTCCCCACAACCACTTTCTCAAAAGCATCTCATTTCTAAGCCCTGTGACAAAGCAAACAGCCAGAAGACGGTCTTAACCCTACAGTGTGCATTTATGTGCTCCACATAATTAAGCAGGGGGTCTCTCATCCCAGACAATATGGAAGCTGAATAATAATAAAAAAAGAATGTTAAATTTTACTTCAGCTCCAGGGATTATCCAATACCATGATGCAGATAACAAATTAATTCAGAGCATCTGCTAAGAATTTACATGAGAATGCTCTCAAGTTCTCTTACTCAAAGCTGGTCCCACCATTTCATTTTAATTGTGCAATATAACGACATCCTATTATACAGTAAATAAATTAAAGTGCTAAAATAGCAATTTTTTAGCATAAAGCATGGTCTAAATTTCTTTTTCTCAGTAGGATTTTCAAATGGTAATGTTTATTTTAGCTAAGGTTTTTGTTGCCTAGAATAGTTGTAGGTTATATTATTTTACATAGATACCCCCTTCTTAAATGTGAAAAACTCCAGAGCCAAGTACCACAGGGGACATTTAAGACTGTGCTCTTATGGGGGACTGAATTGTGATGGAGTTCAAATAATGGCTGCAGGCAAAGGGACCACACTGCTTTCTGATCTAGTTACAAACACTCAGGAGGAAGCTAAGCACAACCAGTACCGTGCATTTGAATTGATGTCTTTCATCTTCCATGCATTTCATATTTTACTGGTTTGTATTTACCAGGTACAAGAACAACTTGTTTTGTGAAGCTCGAAGGAACAGATGTTCATTTGTTGTTTAAGCCTAAATAAAATGTCTATTTAAGCTATGTGGCTTAAGTAAAATTATGTCATTCTGAAGGCATTGTGCTCTTAGTCAAATATCCACCAGGGTCATCCTGACCTCCCGTCTTTCATTAGAGACAGGAAACTAATGCAGGCAGATTTATTTGTCAAACGTATGTGTTATTCCAGCACTGTCTCTGCCTGTTAAATACAGAAAACATTTTCTGAAAATGCCACCCCCCCAAATGTTATGACTATCATTGATTAGGAGATTATTTTACTGTTTATAAAAGTATTTGGCCATTCAGAGAGTGCACTGAGCTATTTACTATACTATGAATGCCTTGTTCACCCCGTACCAGTATCATTATAATTGGTTAAGAAATTATGAAGAAGTATAAAGCTAAAATTCTCTTGAAAAGACAGCCTGTTTCAGTTATTATGCGCTGGTTTTTTGACTATCTACTTTTGAAAGAGTGGGATAAGGGTTTTGGATCAAGGTGTAGAGTTTGACATCTGACAGTATAATTATTAATTTTATAAAGTATATTAATTTGGGGAGTATTCATTTTAAAACATAGTCAATCAATATATATCAAGTAAAAAGGAACAAAAGTATGTATTTGATATCAAACATTGCGGTAGTTAGGTGACATTGAATATTGTACCACATAGTGATGCTATGCACAACAGAACAAAATATCACCTGCCCTCCACCATTCTTTTACATAATTGCTATTATATTTGAGCCCATTGTTATGGCCACTGTGTTAATGCATTACCTTGAAGTAATCCTCCCCTTTACTAAGTATGATGTCCTTCTCCAGAGTCTGGTCTTTCCTGATAGCATACCTAAATTATATGTTCGCTGTCCTCACTTCCAAAGGACATTCTGGATGTAATTTATTTATATATTTATAACAGACATGTTTGTTTTTCTAGTAGTTCATCAGTATTTTTTGTCAACACCATAATTCAAAAGAACTAGAATTTCTGCACTCTTCCTTATTCATTGTCCAAGTGTCACATGCTTACGAAGTGATTGAAAACACCATTGGTTGGGTCATGTGCACTTTAGTCCTCCGAGTGAAATCTTTGCTCTTTAACCCTTAAAAGAGGCGTTTTGCACCAGATTTACCCAATACAATATGTCATTGGCTTTCTCGACTGAAGCATCCCTAAGTGTTGATTCTGGGTCCAAGTAAAATGAAGACCTTGACAACCACCGTCTTGTTTCAGATTGTGATGTGTCCGTTGGCCCAGGTTTTTAGATTTCGGTTTTCTTCCCATTGGTTGTGATCCATGCTGAAGACCTTGGTCAGCAGGCACACCAAGTCCTCCTCACTTAAGCAGGCAAGACTGTGCTATCTATGTACCTTAGGATGCTAATGAGGCTTGCTGCAGAACTACTGCCATGTTTCATGTTGTCCAGTTCCTCGGGTCATATGAACAGCACACCGATTGAATAAGTATGGGGAAAGATACAATCCTCACACACACACCTTCCTTGATTTAAAACCATGTAGTATTCAAGTGCCATGTTCAAATGGCAGCCAATGGGTCCATGTACAGGTTCTGCTTGTTTACTTCCATTCTGGACTTTCCCTTCTGGTATTTCCATAGCATGTCATAAACCACACAGTTGAATACCAAGTCATTAAGTCGCATGTGAATATTGTTCTGAGGTTCTGTCCTTTCAGCTAAAGGCCATAGGATATCAGCCATGATATCACTCACTTCATGACCTCTTCTGATTCCGGCTTCTGGATATCTGGCAGTTCCTTGCAATTTTTTTGAATTCTCTTCAGCAAAATTTATTGTTCTATAATTTCCACATTCTGTTGAGTTACTTTCATCTGGAATGGGCAGAAGTATGGATCTCTTCCACTGATTGGCCAGGAAGTAGTCCTCCAAATGTCTTGGCACAGACCAGCGAGTGCTTGTTGGATCAGCTTATTGAAACTTTTCAAGGCAATTGTTTTTGACCACAACTCCCGTGAGCTTGGACTTCTTCCTTCATTACGACCAGTTGTTGACCACATGCTACCTTTTGAGACTGTTGAACATTGATCATTTATTTTTATTACAATGACCCTATCTATCTTTTCCGTCTTCTTTGGATTCTTTCTGTATTGTTCAATATTTTGTCCATAGAATGCTTCAACACAGCAACTCAAGGCTTGAGTGTGTCCTTTAGTTCTTTCAGTTAGATATATTTGAGAGTGAGCTTCCGTGTAGCCTTTCTAACTCCACGTGTAGGCTCATTTAATTATAAAACTTGAATTTTCTTCTGCAGCTGCCCTGAGACATTTTCTGCCCAGCTTTTTTCCTTCATTTCTTCAATGTGTTTTAGATAATCTACAATCAAGAGCAAGTTTCAGAGTCTCTTCTGACATCCACTTGATAATTTCTTTCTTAACTTTTGCTTTCTTTGTGTTTGATGTTCTTTTTGCCATACCACCACTGGTCAGGTTGCTGGTGACTAGTATACAGTGTGTTGTTTTATCTGTTCCTGTGATGCCCTCTACATTCAGGGGACATGCTCAAGGTTGAATTTTGGTATTTTTGAGCTTGCAGTAAGTTTTTCCAGCTTTACCCTGAACTGACATATGAACTACTCCAGTCCGGCCTTGGCTTTGTTTTGGCTGCGTGATAAGGATCCTCTCCATCATCTTTCCCCACAGATGTAGTCAAATTGATTCCTGTGTATTCCACCTGGCAGGTGCATTTGTGTAGTTGCTTTGGATGTTATTGAAAAATGAACTTGCAATGAAGAAGCCAGTGAATCTCCATGGGAAATAATTTATATTATATCATACAATTTCCATTTTTGTTTCTATTTCCAGAGACAAGTTTCCCAACTATTGATTATTCCTTTGTTTCCAATCATTGATACTTATCATTACATTTTTATTTCATTAAAATAAAAACAATCCCAGACTGAGCATGTTGGTATAAGTCTTCAGTTTCTTTATCAATTTTAGTGGTTGGGGCATATATTTGAATATATAGCTGTTTGGACCACACTTCTTATAGTTGTATTGGTATTATCCCCTCATACACACCATTCCACTTCAAGATAGGTCTTGAAATGGTCTTTGTGATGACGAATGGCATGCCATTCTTCTGAATTTGCTATCCTTGCATGGTAAACTATGGCTGTCTGACTCACAATGGCCAATACCAGTCTACTTCACTCCACTGGTGCCTGGGGTATTGATAATGATATTTAATTTTTTGAGAACTTCTACCTTTTCTGGCTTCATATTTTGTACATATTTCTTTGGGTGACTAAGGAGATTGAAAGCTGTTTTGTCTCATTTTCAGTTGTCCCCCACCAGCAAGAGCATAGCTCCATTCACATCGTAAAGGTTGACTGCACTTTGAGGAGCCCACTCAGCCCCACTGGTATTCCGAGTGCCTTCTGACCTTCGGGGTTAACTTTCCAAACGATCTCTGACACGGTTCTGCTGCTCTTCGGAAGGCTTTCAGGGTCTAACAGCCCTTAGAAAAGGATGGCATATTCTTTCTTCATACACGGTTCTTGGTCTGGAAGCTTTGGGAGACCCTGTTCATCATGTGTGACCGATCCTGCTGGTATTTGAAATACCGATGGCATCGTTTTTAGCATCGCGGCCTTTTGCAACCCACCGGAGTACCACTCATGGTCAGACAAGTGGTAGAATTCAATGTTAACCTTAGTCAATTTAAAGACTGGCATGTGTCTTGTCAGCAGGAAGATGAAGCAGAGCGTGTGTGTGGCACCTCCAAAATGAGCTCATCAAGCTGCGACCTGATTGACAGGCTAGACTCCACCACTTCAAATTGACACCAGATTATGTAACTACCACACGTTCCTATACAGTTTTAAAATTCCATATGGTGTGTCATTTGATAACCATCAGTTGAGATGAATATGTGTAAGATCTGTGGCTTGTACTGGAGGAACAGCATTAAAAAGTACACAGTTCAACTTTTGGGTATTCTTTCAAAGGAATGCCAAGTTTTGCTAGTAAGCCTTCTAAAGAGTTATCTATTTCTACAGAGGTGTGACTTTGACTGTTTTTGACTAGGCTATTTGATAGCTCTGTAGGGATAAAATCTAGGTTGAAGAAAATTGTTAAAGTGTAAATATTTTATTTCAATAAGAACATGAATTGTATTTGTCCTGGAAACACTAGTAAAATTTGATCTTGAGAACATCAATCTCTGTAAATCAAATATTCATTTGTACTTCTGTTAACAGTTTATTGACTCTCTGATATAAGGAGGTAGTAAAATATTTAATGTTGTGGTCAGTAGGTGCCGTGAATCTGTTCTGACCCACAGAAACCCTATGCCCAACTAAACACTGCCCGGCCCCGCATCATCCTCACAATTGTCCCTATGTCTGAGCCCTTCTCACTGAAGGTCTCCCTTTGTCTGCTGCCCCTACCCTTTACCAAGCAGGATGTCTTTCTCCAGGGACGAGTGTCTCCTGACAACATGTCCAGAGTATGCAAGATGAAGTGTTGCCATCCTTGCCTCTAAGGAGCACTCTTGCCCTACTTCTTCCAAGGCGGCTCGGTTTGTTCTTAGAGCAGCTCAGAATACGTTCAATATTCTCCAGAGCCTGACCCAAGCTGTGGTTTTGCATGTGAAAGTTGGACACTGAATAAGAAAACAGAAGAATCGATGCATTTGAATTATGGTGCCGGCGAAGAAAATATTGAATGCGTACTCTTTTTATATTTGTAGGGCTGTCATATTTTTACCTTTTTGAAAATTATACTGTAACACAATATGGTGTGCTAATCAAGACTCAGCAAGGGAAAGGTTAGTTTTCTTTTAATAATCAAACCCATTCATTTGATCTCAGATGCATACTCCAAATCTCTGCAATCTGGTGTCTGTTTAGTGCACACACCAATTTATCAAAGCACCTTATGTCAAGAGACCGGATAATGTTTTACATGTCAAATCCAATAACCACATTTCAGGGCTCTCCATCCTGCACCACACCTGTCAACTGCCATAGCGCCCTGTCTTGCTACCGGCTAGGAACATCCGGGGCTCCACTTCCTTGACAGTCTTCTCCTTGGTTGGCCCTCTTACTTTTTTGTTCAATCTTACTTGTCTCACACCTTTTCCGTCTCCTTTATCAACATCATTTCTTCCATCCTCCCACTGAATGTGTTTTCCCCTTTAGCATTCACTCTTGGCCAATGCTGAGCAATTGTAGACACATTCAAGATTACCACATTCTTTCCATGCAGATTTAAACACTGATGTATGTTAAACACAACCAACAATTTCCTGAATGCCAGGACGATGTAGTCAATTGCCAATTCATCTGTGTGCCTTGGGCATCCCATTGACACCTTAACGAATTTCACTCACCTTTTCCCACAGCCACACATTTTGGTACGTCTTACAAGACGGGGTCTATTGTGTATGCACTTCCCTAACTGGGAAACTGGGAGGCAATCAGGCTGATTCATCAACAAGCATTAGCTTTCATTCTAAATATTTGTTTAAGTTTATATTCATTGCCTAGTTTCTAACATATTCTGTCTACAATTCCCTGAATTATTTCTTAAAAGATGTCTCCATTATTGTGACAGTCTCCCGAGTCCACCTATCTTGTTCAAACCGGTTACTTTTTCACATTATGTTGCTAAGAATGCTTCTGTGACTTTTTTTTCATTCCCCCCTTCTCTCTTTCTTCCTGCTCCTTGGCATGGCACCGAGTGTCATTTATAGTAGTGTCCTAATTAATCATTTGCCCAACTCCTGCCACATGAAAGTGTACACATTTCTCCTTTCCTTTGCCTTTATGTGCTTCTACAACTCGTTGTCTGAAAGCTCACTCTTGAGTGTTCCTTCACTGGTACACAATCAATTACATCTACTTCAGGAACTTTCATCAGCCCTCTCCTGTACACCCAGTGGGTAGAGTCCAGGACCAGTGGGTAGTCATCCAGTGGGCAGAGTCCAGGACCAAAAAGTTGAGGGTTTGAGCCCAGTACCCACTCCAACTACTCCACAGAAGAATGAAGTGGCATTCTGCTCCAGTAAAGATGTCTAAATAACTTTTGAGATGCAAACCATAACTACGATGAGACACTATCGCTCCTGTACCAGAACGAGAGTGATCAAACTATCAGGACATAACTGGCACTCATGAAGTTGTAGGGAACTAGGAACTCATGCATTGCAGGTGGGGTTGTAAGTTGGTATACTCACTATGAAACATGGATGCCACACCCTCAAAAGGCTAGAAATACAGACACAAGAGCAGAGACATGAATAGAGAACAATTCTTCATAGTTCCTCATGCCTTTCTTTGTTTTTAATTTAATTTTTAAGAAGTTTTGAGCATTTTCATGTAACTGCCATGGTCAAAAGTCTACGAGATCAAAGTCCTCCCAAGTCTCTCACTGTCCCTCTTCAGATCTGTGAAGAGTGGTTAGTTATATTAGCGTCTATGATCTCGAGGCTCAAGGGACAACTGCAGTTACTAGGATGTTATTTCTTCTTTTTTTTTTTTTAGGATGACGTGCCCTGAAAATTGTAAGCTAACAGTTCTCATTTTCTATTACTCATCTGAGTTGCTTAATTAAATCAGTTAAGCCTCGTTTATACTTTCAGTCTGGATGATATTAAAAATAAGTCAATGGTTAATCTTCCTATCTATCTATCTATCTATCTATCTATCTATCTATCTATCTATCTATCCTCCAATCAGTGACTGACAAGGATTAAATGTTAAAAATTACAAATAGATCACCTTTAAAACTATGTTCATGTGTAATACACAATATATGTGTTCCCCGATTGAAATATACATACTGTTCATAACCTACAGCTATATGACAGAAATAAAGAGACATGGAAGAAAAGGTTTCATGTTATTTTAATTTTAGCCACTCTATCTCTTTTGCAAACTATTATTTTAAAAAATTAGTATGATACCATGCCCTTAAACACCCTCTCATGCTGTCATAATTACCACCGACTAAGTGTGGTAAGTATACTTGTTAACAGTTCATAAGGAACTTGTTTTAACCAAACAGTCAAGCACAGTTTATTACTCATCTATTATTGCAAAGTTTTCAAGTTCCCCATCAAATGGCGACTCCACTTAAACAAATTTCTGGCTGTCCTTCCTCTAAGACAAATCTCTTTATTCTCCTGGCTGCCATGGCCTCATCAGTATCTGTGGACCATACCACACTTCAAAAGCATCCACACCTCCCCAGTCTTCCCCACCCATGTTCATTTGTTCCACATACATGAGGCGATTGGAAATATCAGGGTTTCATTCAGGCACACCGCTGTCCTCAAAGTGATATCCTTGCCCCTGAAAGGGTTCTTTTGTAGCAGATTTGCCCAATGCAATTTGTAGTTCCATTTGTTGCTGCTCCTCTTTATGACTAAAACTCTCAGAGGCAGATTACTCAAAAGATTTCCAAGAAGTAAAAGTGAAGGGTATGTTTTACAAACAATATTCTCCTATTTGTGATAGTAATTTCTGGAAAGTTTTAGGGTTTTATTTTGAAATCTTTCAAGACTTTCCAATCCTAAAGCACTTGTAATTCATCCATAAGAAGAGTTGTATGAGCCCCTAATAAAATGTTTAAAAAAAAAGAAGGGGATTTTCTGCTAACTCTTAAAACTCTATTGTTAGAATGAAGGGTATAGTTTTTCTTGAACTAAATAAGCTTCCATCATTGGTGCTGATGTCAAAAATTAGGAGGGTGTTCGGTACTAATGAGAGATCTAAACATCAACAGAAAGCACATTTCTGGACATTTGGACCAGGGAAGTTTTCTACCCAAGAGATCCCTAAGAAAAAAGAATAAAAGTCATCAGCTTCCTGGACAAGTTCTAGTGTGCTTAATTTTAGCTTAATTAAAATCCCATGCACATTCAAACAAATATAGTCTTCGCCTCCACTTCCTCTCCAAAACTCACGTCTAGCATCATAGTTTTATAAAATACCAGCTGCTCTATGTTAATTTTTGTACATAGATGCAAGTCTGTTTAAGTCGGTACACATGACTTGAATAATCAAAGGAGTGAAGTGTACATTATCCCACTATCACAAAGTTAGCTTATTCAAAAGCTTAACTAATATAGTTCTTTTAGGAAATTTTGCATTTTAAGAATATATTCTAGAAATTCATAAGATAGCTTAGGAGCAAAGTAATATAGAAAATCTTTATCAGGTGAAAAAACAGTATCAAAAGTAAAATTCATGGATATCTGCTTCCAGTCACTATAGAGCAGCATTGACCAGATTCACCCTTTAAAGGAAATTTTTAAAATGACATAAAGTAATGTTCCTCATGGAATGTGAAGCAATGTTCCTCATGGAAATGGCCATCTAACAATGAATGAGAGCCAGCCCACAGAATCAAGAAACTAAGATAGTCCCAGTTTATTTTAGGGAGATAGGATGTGGCACAAATACTATGATCACAAGAGAGACCATAGGTCTTCCCGAATTGAGCAGATTGTACTAGGGAATGTCAAGGGAGGGGGGAGCTAGACAGCTTGGATTCAGAGCACTGGAAACCAAGAGGAGACATAGAACAACAGATAAAGTTAGCGTGCCCCCCTCAAGTCTGCAGAAAAATACTGAGCAACTGACACCCATCCTTACTTCCTGATTCCTGACTTAGTGACACATAGCTGGTATACATACATAAACTATCAAAAGTCTAGAATATAACCACAAAAGCGGAATATAGGGAACCTTCAGGAGAGTTATGAGAGAGAAGTGAACAATGTCTTTTGATCAGAGTGAAAAATATTTTTTTATAAATTCTCATAATTCCCAAAGCATTGAGCTAATTCAGAATGAGTTTGCTACCATCATTAAGATGAACTCTTGCTTTGATTTAGGAGTATTTAATCTAGAGCTGATTCCTCCAAACTATGTAAGGAGTTTTTCTGAATTTACTCAATGCCTTGAGAATTGTAAGTTTTTGAATCTAACTAGTCAAAAGACATCAGGTCCTGGTGGTAGAGTGTGTTATGCTTGGGGCTGCCAACTGAGAGGTCAACGGTTCAAAATCACCAGCCACTTTCAGGGAGAAAGATAAGGCTGTCTACCCCCTGTAAGAACTTATAGTCTCAAAAATCTATAGGGGCAGGTCTACTGCATCTTCTAGGACCACCATGAATCAGAATCGAAAAGATGGCAATGCATTTGGATTTGAGTTGGTGAAGAAGTTTTGGAACAAAATCTCAAAACAAAATCTATGAACAAGTAATTGGTTTTGCAAAATTCTTTCATGTGATCTCCAGCTTTGTTTCTATCACCAATTCCATATTTTCAAACTAATGCTAACAATCTTTGTTTCCAACTTTTGCACTCCAGGCACCAATAATTATCAATGCAACTTGATTTTAAGGTTGGTCAATCTCTGACTGAATCATTGGTAGAAGTCATCACTTTCTTCATCAGTAGTTTTTATGGTTGTTGCATAAATTTAAATAATAGTTACATCGATTGTTTTTCTTTGAAGGTAGCTAGATATCATCCCATCACAGACAACATTGTACTTCATGATGGATTTTTCAATGTCCTTTTGACAACGAATGCCATGCCATTCTTTCTTGACTGTGCTATATCTGGCACAGTACAGCATATGATTTCTGATTCAAAATGGCCAATATCAGTCCATTTTGAGTCTCTGATGACTAGGAAATCGATTTTTATGGATTCCATTTCATTTTTAACCACTTGCAAGTATCTTAAATTCATACTTGGCACATTCCAAGTTCTGATCATTAGCAGATTTTTGCATCTGTCTCTTCTTGTCTTAGTCTTGCTCCATCAGCAAAACCAGATCCCAGAGGCTCCACTCTCAGAGACTTAACTCCATTCCTGTAAGTGTGGTTGACTCTCTCCAAGGAAGCAGCCTCTCCTCTGTCTCATTTTGAGTGGCCTCTGACCTGAGGGGCTCACCCTCTGGCGCTATCTTCAGCAATGCTCTGCTCCCACTCATTAAGCCTTCAGCCTCTGACCATGTTTCAAAGCTATGTGTAAGGATTTCAGAGGCTACTTCCTATGACGTGTGCAGCTGGTTCCTTCTTCATTGTCTGATTTTTGTCTAAAAACTCTGCTGAAACCTGTTAACTTTGGATGACCCTGTTGGCCTTGAAATACAATTGATGTATGAATTGTATGAGTTTTGGGATCCCCCAATAAAATGATATAATAAAAAAAATTATGACATAGCTTCCAGCATCACAGCAAACGAATGCCACCAGAGTGTGACAAATTTACAGACATATGGTGGATGCAAAAATATACAGCACATAAAAAGTAAAATTAAAGCTTGTGTAGTAGCCTATGGAAATGTCAAGGTATTCAAAGAAGTAGACACAATGGTCATTGAGTCAATTCAAACTAGGTTTCATTGAGTCAGTTCAAGCACCTTGTGACATTGTGGATATCAGTATGCAACACTGACCAGTCTAATCTTATGCTCACAATCATTCCTATGTCAGACTCCATTGTTACAGCTACTGTGTCAATCCATCTCATTGAGGGTCTTCTACATTTTTGCTAGCCCTCTAATTTACAAAGCATAGTGTCCTTTCCCAGACGCTGGCCTCTCCTGATAATAATGACTTTCACAGGTACTTCTGTTAACAGTTCTTTCAGTTTGAGAACTGCTGAGCATGTCCTTCTCTGTTGGATGTCTACCTCTAAGTTTTCACACCTGTCACTCGAATACTTTGTTTTCTCAAGACCTTCTGGTTTACTCATATCTAATGTCCTTGAGATCTCCCACAGTTAATCTCGTATGTATTTAGTTGATAGTGTTAAATTCATGTCTCACAGTCTATGCTCAAGATTGTGTGTTGGTTAAGAATTGATGAAAATACATATCTCTATGTGCATTTTTTCTACCAGCTTACTATATACCCATATTTCTAATTTAGCAGAAGCAAATATGTACATGAAAGAAAACAATTGAATACTTTTTCTTAACAGTTTGAATACATTATGGACAGATTACCAACTTTTGACTAATTCATATGATATGATGTTCTAGCCTTTGGCCTAATGCACTTACTTGATATTTGGCAATTTCTAAATTATGGTGTTGGTGAAGAATATGCAAAGCATTATGGACTTCCAAAAGAATAAATGGATCTGTCTTGGAAGAAGGGAAGTGAGAAGCCACTTTAGATGTGAAGATATTGAGACTTTGTCCTACACGCCTTAGCCATGTTATAAGAAGGGACCAGTTCCTGAAAACAGACGTTCTGCTTGTTCAAGCAGAAGAACTATGAAAAAGGAAGATCCTCAACAAGATGGTTTGGCACAGTGACTGTAACAATGGGCTCAAACCGAGCAATTGCGAGAATGGCACCGGGTTCCATCCTATTGCACAGAGGGTCACTCTGAGTTAGGACCGACTGACTGGCACCTCACAGTGGCAACATTGAATAATAATTAATGCCAATGAAATAAAAGATGGGAGCATTTCTTATAAAAATAGTGGATATGAATACCTCAGTACCATCTAAAAGAATTACAGGAATATTCAATTAGCCACTCCAAATAGAGATTCTGGAGGAGAAAATCCATATGGATTATTAGGAGAAAGGGATGACAAGGAGAGCAAGGAAGGAAAGGAAAATGGAACAGAAAGAGAATGGGAAGGTGTAAGAATTGTAAGCAGTATCTTTGCCAGCCTTCAACTAGAAAATAATGCACTCATTTTTAATCTGAAATTCAAATATAACAGGCCATGCATATTGTTCTTTGCAAACCAACCTGCTAAGAAGCCCTACTTTGGCTATTGTTAAAGTGCCTGGTTGATGACCTTAAGGTTGATGGTTTGAAACTTCTAGTGGTTCTTGACTCACTGGCAGTCAGCGTTTGTTGGTTTCATTGCACCTGCAGGAGGAAGACTAGGCAATCTGCTTCCTGACAAATGACAGGGGACAAAGGGGTTCTGTGCGGTCACTTGGAGTTGGAATTAGAACCACTCGATCAGGGTGCTATGAGTCGGAAGCGACTCAATGGCCATGAGTTTTGTTGGATCCGATGAGGATTCAAGGCTAAGAGTCAGTGACTGCAAGGTTTTATTCTAAATGAGGAAAAAGGTGTTTATATATGTATATGTGTGTTTAATAAAACAGGTTTATAACCATTGAACCAACTAGCAGGGACACAAGACGGAAGAGCGCTCACTGGAAAACACCAGAGGTAGTTTGAAAAATGTATTAATTGTTTCAAGAAAATTATCATAAATATTAGGCACTAGTTTTACACCACGTCCTGTGTAAGGTCCTGGGTACATGGTTTGAAATTGGCATTCTGCATATCACTGAAATAGTTCAGAATTAATGTGCTAACCTAGCCAATAAACACATGTGGGGTTAATTGAAGGGCAGAGGGATAATGACCCGGTGAGCCTCACCTTTCTAGTTTTTGGGTCTCTTGCTTTCTGATAGTCAGACCAGGGTGCAGCTGCCTTAGCCCGTTCCCTGCTTCAACATGCAAGGCTCACTTCCTGTGAGACATCCTGAAGAGAAGCCGCATGGACCTACCCTGATGCAGCCCTGGGTGCTGGAGCAGCTGTGTGGAGATCCCTGCCAGCGCTGAGATGCTTGCACATTCACTGACTTGGCTTTCCTCCTGCAGTCGGCATCATTGTGTGTGTTTTGTGAGATGGAGGTGAACTTTGTAGATTGGCATGGGACATATGGGCTCATGTTGGACTTAGGAGCTTGGGCAGCACTGGGTTGGGATGCTTTCTTAATGCACACTTATCCTTTATATAAAACTCTCTCTTATACATATGAATTTCTTTGGATTTGATTCCCTCATTTACCCAGACTAACACAACCACTAAGGTTATATCTAGGTAAGGCAGTTAGAAGATACTATTGCACAGTGAGAAAAAGAATCTCTTGCCATATTCCAAATCATTCTCAGTTTCTTTTCAATAACAAAAAGCCGAATTGGGAAAAGGTACCTCTACCATTGCATTTCTAATTTATATTACATCAAGGAATATAGAAATTATTCATTCTCAGTAAATATACACCACGGCACGAGAGTAGTAGTTATGAAGCAAATTCTGATTCGTATTGCTAAACTGCTGAGTTTGTGAAAATGCTCTGAGGTGAGAGGTCAATCAATACCATGAATAAATATATTGGGACAGGTTTAGGGTTAAATTCACTCCTTACTATCAGAATATTTATGATTTATTTGGAGTGATGGTAAAAGTACCATAAAGCATTCAATATTTGTATGTAATTAAGTATGTAATTAAGTTTTGTTAAGTTCTGAACAGTTTCATTCAAGTGTGGGAAGGTGATTGTGACATTAATATCAGTATTAAAAATTGTATTTTCCTACACCAAATATACCTTTCATTGGGCATAGTGTTTTTGAATATTTTTGAATAGTCCATGTCATGAGTCCTTTTCAAAAACCTTCTCACACTAATTCTATAAAAGTCAGTCTTGAAGTGATGTGTAAACCACCTCCATGATAACTTTCTAGTTGTAATTTATTTAACCTTATTTTATTATTAAATAGTCATTGTTTTATCAAATCTGGGGGATGTAGTTGGCAATGCACTGAGCTGCGCACCTCAAGGTCAGCAGTTCAAAACTACCAGCCTGCTTCTGTAAAAATGTAAAGTCTCAGAAACCCAAAGCAGGCAGTTCCCCTTTGCTGGGCTGCTAAGAATTACTATGAGTTTGAATCAACCTGCCATGATAGCAATGAGTTGGATTGGGAATTTGGCTTACTAAATCTAATGTATAAATACTTCTATTTCTGAATTTTGTAGTGACTTAATGGTTGTTGCTTCAAAAAAAAGATGAGATATGATTTTGATTGTTGCCACCGCTGGTATTTTAGTTTGTGAATGAGATTCTGAATTTTAGGGTCACAGTGGTCAGAGCTGGGGAAAAAGGTCACTTTGCCCCAATCTCTGAACCAACTGTCAATTGTTGAGCTTACTCACACTAATCCTCCTCAGGCGTTCCCCCACTGCTCTTTCACTATGAGCCTAATAATTTTAGGATCATTCTGTAATATTCATTTTTCTGCAAATACCATGGCTCTGAATATACTAAAATGTCCTTTCTATCACATGTTAGCCTATGTTTCACAGCTGTGTATGGAAATATGTTGGAACAAAAAGAAACATATTGAGATCCTTTGCCATAATGGACAGGGAGTTATTAGACTCTTAAGAAAAGCTTTAAAATATGTTGACATGACTGTTTTCATTCTTTACCAAATTACAGATTTTTTTTAAACTGTGGATTTTCTATCAAGAAAACAAACTGATTTCATTCCAAAATTAAATTCTGCTAAGGATCTATCTTTATTTCATGCAATAAAAATACTTATTCAATAAGTGATCACCAAAGGAAAAAATTTAAATTTAAATACACTACAATGATGTTATTAGTTCTAGACTTGTTCCAAGAGTATAAACTGGAAATTCTATAAAGCTTATCATCACTGTAAATTATCTGATTAAAAATATCTCCGATAGACTTTTGGACATCAAATATAATATCCATTGTGATATTATATTTTTAGTTTTAAACATATTTCTGCTTCATAAATGTAACATTCATCTTTGCAGTAGTATTACAGATGATGTTTTAAGTTAAAATATATTAAAAAGTTCAGGGTTCATAGTGGAAGATCATTGGTAAATAAAGAAGTCAGAGTTCTGAAAGGAAGGTCAATTGTAAAACTGAAAACACCTCATATAAGCCACTTTTCACACCCACATAATATAGAAGTAGCAATTCCTAGTTCGCTACAGAGTTACATAACTATAATTTCAGCAATGGTTCACATGGCTTAATTTTGATTTAAATTATTATTAAAAAATTTTTAAATCATTTCAATGAGGGCTCATACAACTCTTATCACAATCCATCTATTCCTTCATTGTGTCAAGCACACTTGTACATTTGTTGCCATCACCATATTTATGACATTATTCTTAAAAATTAAAATGAAGACAAGATCAGGGATCTCACCCTAACATGTGGAAATCTGAACACAACCAAAGGACACATTTCTAGTTGACAAAGAAATGGCAGCAACTATTTTGAAACAGTAAATCATCTTGTGTAAAACAAAAACCAAATTCACTGTCACCAAGTAATTATGACTCATCGCGACCTTATAAGACAAGGTAGAACTCCCTTTGTGGGCTTCTGAGACTGCACCACTTCATGGGAGTAGAAAGCTTCATCGTTTTCATGTGGGGCAGCTAGCTGGTGGTTTCAAACTGCTGACTTTGTGGTTAGCAGCCCAAACACGGTGACCCCAGGACTCCTAAAGTATTTTGTGTAGGCTATCAATAAATACCACATATTGGACATAATCTTTTCAGTTAAAATCATAAAACTGTCAAGAAAACTAAACCAATGTTCACTTATGTCTTTGTGCATTCCCCAAGAGTTGTTAGCCATCTGTTGTTTGCTGTTCAGCGGGGATGCATTGTAATTCCTTTCTTCATCGAGAGTATGGTCTAGTGGAGTGACAGACAGTAAAGAAGTCCTAGTAAATGAATGAATGGAGTCACAAGAAAATACGTGAGGGGTAAAGATGGACAGGATACCCTACCCTACTCTTACAAGGACATCTCAGTTAATAACTTGCCTCCTGAAAGATACACTCGTAGGGCCTTATTTAATGCAAAAAATTCTCCAAATTATTCAACATATTACAAGGTCACCCTTGTCTTTGAGAACAAAAAGTATAGTTGAGCAAAGTTAATGTGTGGATTTTTCCCTGCTGCTATTGCAGTCAGTTGCCGTGATGCCAGTATCTGTTCACATGGGGTGAATTATAGAGACGATTAGCAGCACATGGCAGTAAAAATAAATACATAAATAAAAGATACTCAGAAGACTTGAGTTCACGGAAATAACAAGAAAATAAAAAAGAGTGATATCCAGGCCATTATAAGTCATAGTGACCCTATGTGGCATTTCTCAAACGCTCCATTTTTATGAGAGCAGACAGTCTCAATTTTCTCTTGCAGAACAGTGGGTTCAAATGGACAACCTTGTGATTAAGCCCAATGCCCAATCCACAGTTCCTTAGCAACAGGAAGAACAATTGACATGTAACTGGAAACAGGCACTGTCAACTGTGTTATTCAAAGTTCTACTGTATATTGTATTTGCATTCTGTACTGCATGAAAAAGTGGCCTCTTTAAACCCCCCTTTGCCCCTTTATGTTTCTCAACTACAATGGGTTCTAGAATCATTATTTAGTCTAGATAAATACAATGTAAAGTGAAGGAATGAATTTCAGAAACTTGTGTGAGTGTTTGGGGTCCATGGTCAGATGACCCCTTGTCGACCATTTACTCACAGGTCTTGTTAAGTGAGGCTCATTCAATTAATATAACTTTGGAGTCTTTCAATTAACCACAGCCATTTAGATGACTGACATCTCAGATTGCAGCTAGTGAAGACTCTCTGATTCTACCAAGGTGCCTGGAGCCGTTTTAACTAAGACTGATTAAAAAAAAAAAAAAGAAAATGAAAAGGTAATTTGAGAAATAGAATATAACCTAAGCATATGACATTCTCAATTTTTAACTGATAAAGGCCTGATAATCAGATTTCAGATTCAATACCTGTACAATGAATATCTCTGGACTTCAATTTATAAGGATAAAGAATCTTTGAGCTTTCATTTCTCACTGGAAACTTAATCACGGAACTTAAGGGTGACATTTTGGGGAATATCCAAGTGGTTGCCATTTTATCCTCTCTTGTTTTAATATTTTCATTTATTCTTGTAGAACATTTGACAGACTGTACAGGACGTGGTTTGATATGGAAATGAAGGAGAGAATGTACTTATAACCTTGAATGTTGAGTGGCCTTGGACTGGATTGAAGTAATAGGTGATTGACGTCTTTCAGATTACACTGGGTATAAAAAATATATTGCTTACTTCTCGACTCATGTAGATCCCGAGAGGAAGAGTTCTCTATGTTCTGATAGAAGGAATGTTCTTCCCCTGAGGACTGTGGTCAAACCCTGTTTTCTTTTGTGTGTATGTGTGAGAGTTTGTTTTGGGTTTATGCCTATATGTGTAACTGGAATTTCTCTACAGGAGTTTCAATAGTCCTACTCTTTAGAAAGCAGGGAGCCAGGCTTCTCTTCCAAAGATCCTCTGGGAAGCTGCAAGCTGTCACATTGTCTATTCGCAGTTAACACTGAGCAGTTAACACTGGCACCACTCAGGGATGTCTTGTTACAGGTTTAACTGGGTAAGTGCAGAGTTTTCCCAAAACAAAATGATGCCAGGTGTTAGCCTGGAAAACCTCTCCTTCACTCGTTTTTTTTTTCTCTTTTCAATAATTGGAGGTAGCAAGACATTGTGGGCTTTATTCTACCCCTTACATGTCCCAAGGAGAGGCATTATAATCTTTTGCACATAGGTCTTTCAGCAAGAGATACTTTGCTTTTTTCGCTTTATTCTCCAAGCTCTCTCGGAGTCAGATGGACTCAATGGCAGTGAGTGAGTGAGTGAGTGAGTGAGTGAGTGAGTGAGTGAGTGAGTGAGTGAGGCTCCAAGGTCTAAACCTTCCTGGCAGCCTCCTGCACTGGAAGCCGTTTGAATGCAGGTTATTTCTAAGTAGGAGGGCAAGGGTCAGAATGCCTCATTTGGCTTCTATCAGCAGACACACTAAGCACTGCTCTCTAGCTAAACTCTACTTGCAATAAAGGTGACATTTCAATCTCTCATTTGCTTTTGTCTCATTTCTCATTTTGTTCAGAAATGGATAAAATATAAAAAATATTTATTCGACCCTCTCAAAGATCACCGAAATGATGTTCTGATGGGTTTTTCTTTAGACTTCTAGATTTTCAAGATAAGTTAGATATAATGAACCCAAATTATCATATGCTAATAACCATATTTGATAAAATCATTCTGCATATAAACAGCATTAAATAATTGAAAAGTGATAAAAATAAGCACCTGGTAGGTAATTTGTCAAAAACAGACAAACTTCTTCATTCTTGAAAGCAAATAATTTTGTGATTGCAGGTTACTCAATATAGTTTATAATCACAAACATTAAAATACATTTCTGAAGGAGGCTGGAAAGCCCAAAAAAAATAAAAAACAAAGGAATAATAGTAAGATTCAGAATCTGGAATTGAAGACTTTATGACTCAAAAAATGTATTACAAATTCAGTGACTCTCTCAAAATATTGAAATCATTTTGAAAATAAATCCCTTTCTATTTTCCTAGAATAGTAATAAACAGTGTGGGCTCATTTGTTTCATCTTGAATCCTTATCAAGTAGATTTGTTTATTAATTTAAAATCACATGGACTGAGAGTTTTGGTATTTATATAAGGTTTTTCTAACCAAAAGTCGGCTGTAATTTAGGTGATCCCTAATTATAATGACCCTACTTCTGAGAGTTTGTAAATCTTTAAGGCAGCGGACAGCTTCACCTTTCCGCCATGGAGTGACGGGTGGGTTAGAAGTTACTAAAGATGTTCATTTTCACGTCGTTTTGAATAAAAAGCTGGAGCTCTTCAATGTAATGGATCACTTTTCTTAATCTCTTTGGTGCTATAAGTTCAGCAGTTATGATCGATCCTGCCATGTTGCATTACCACCCTCCTCTGGTTTCCATGGCATGGTTTATAAGTGATCAGGATGGGAGGGACTGCTGTGCATGAAACTCCATAAAATCACTGTTGTTTTTTTTAAAGATACAGTAATGATAAGGTAGAGCACTTTTTCCTTTTTTTTCTAATTCAAATCATACCTCTTGCAGGGAGCTCTTTTCCCCACTGATGTCATAGCTCTGTCCTGGCACTCCTGTGCAATTTCCTATAGCTAGACAATCAAACATGAGGTAACAGAACATAATGGGAACATGGAGAGATCAGCTGATCTGAAACTGAGCCCAAATCAAGACACGTCTTACATCCTGCGGTGTGCATCCTGTATCCACTGATTCATGACCCTACCCCAGGGCATAACCCCTAGAAAGCTCCGTGGCCTCAATTACAAAGAGGATTGAGAATTATACTAATTGTCCAAGCCATAGGTCCTACAACGATTAACTGAGATGCTACTTGCAAAGTCTTTAGGTCAGTGCTTAGTACTTAATAAATACTGATCAATATTAAAATAAAAGCAAATTAAAGAGTTGCTAATTATTAACTAAAGAAACACTAGTATCTGTATGCTGTGAATAACTCCCTAGGAAACATTATCTTGAAGGACAAGATGATGAACCAACAGTGATGAGTTCAGAGACTGACCACAGCCAGTACCTGGTGATCGTGTGTAAGGATGCTGGGGAGGCTCCTGGTACTGATAGTGTCTCCTCAAGTCCTACTGACATTCAGACTCCAGAAAATGCTGGTACAAATACCAGTAAGAGCAGATAAATAATATAAAGTGAACCAAACTCACCACCACTGAGCCACTGCTGACTCATAGCTAGCCTATAGGACAGGGTTGATCCGCCTTGTGAGTTTCCAAGACTCAACGGTTTACTGTAGTAGCAAGCACCACTTTTCTCCCTAGCAGCAGCTGGTGGTTTTGAACTGCTGACCTTAGGGTTAGCAGCCCAACAAGTAACCACTATGCCACCAGGGCAGCTTTGAATCCATAACATTAGGATAGGAATCAGGATCTGAACAAAATTGTGAAAATAAATGTCAAAATCACATCTCCTTATCTGCCTATCCCCTCACACTCCGTAGGATTTCCCCCCTCTCTTTCAGAAAGTAGGTGAATGAGACTCGACTACTGGTTGGCTGCCTTAGTCTCCATCCTCCATCACTGCCTGCTCTGAACATAATGTTTTCTGGAGCACTGCCATGTGTATTCAGTTATTTATTGTCTGTCTAGGGCTGTTTTCGGTCCCAGAAGCAGCGTTTTCAGTAGTTGCATCTGAAAGCATATAGTCCGCATAGTTTAAATTACGTATTGTCTGCTCTGCCACTGGAAAAGTCCGTAGACACTTGGGCCAGATTCTGGGGGGACTTCCCTTTACTATTTCATCATTTTCTGAACCCCTTTCTTCCAAGCTACATTCGTCTTAAGAAAAAGAAAAATTAAAAAATCTGCCAAACCTGCAGGGTAGTTTTAGTGCAAGAATAAGGTTAGATTTGCAAAATTGCCTTGAATAAAATTTACCATTTGCCAGTGAAAACTTTTGGAATATTTAAAATGCTTAAAGCCTCGTTAATTCATATTTCCATTAAAGATGTATTGACAGTCACCAGCATAATAACACACACGACTTTGAGAAGATTTCTACAGACATCTGTGACCCTAGTGAGTGTCTGCATCTTTGGGTGGCTGCTGCCCATTAGTTTTAATCCAATAAACTGAAGTGTGTCTTCTTTCATCCTCTGCCCACACCCAATTTAATATCGTGGCTGTGTTCTTTCATGGCCTGACCTTTCGGCAACAAGTGTGCCATTTAAACCAGCTAAATGATTCAGACTATTTCTAATAGGGATTTCATCCAGCAACAATCCGACAACAGGGATCATGAGCCCTCGCCCTGCCAAGCATAATACCAAACACTGCATTGCTTGCACTAGACAAGTCCTCCTGTCTTTTCCAGAAAAGCTCCATCATTGAATAGTAAACCTCTCCGTTTACTGATGCTGCCGCATTTCCCCGGGTGACCATCAATCCTTCTCTGAACGAATGATGAGCATGGCAGGGCCCACAGAAGCTTGCCACCCAGGGGCTAGAGTTAGATTCCAAAAGCTCCCCCTCCTAAATCTGGAAGAGATACAATTTAGAGGATTAACACTCTGAGAAAACAGAGATACATATTGAATTACAGCACAGTCCTGGATGGATATTGGGGGGAAAAGCATGTTAATTGTAATGTCACAAACACCCTTGTTTTTTTAACACAGCCTCTTATTATATCTTTCAATTTATAATTTATGAAAAAAGGAGATAGTGTTACCTTATGTAACATACAAAACTAGCATGTATTTACTGGGAAAAATAGTGGCTGATATGTATTTATGAGCATGGATATATTTATTGTTCCTAATGCCTTGCGCCAGTAGTATGAAACATTGGGATACCTTGTTTCTAAAGTTGGCCACTATGATCGTTTGAGATTATGCCAACTAGCCTTTCCTGGGTACAGGTATGGAGAAAAGTTCAAGCTCTCCATTTCACCCCAACCTAATGGCAGGCACCATGATGGCATCCTAAGCCTTTTTGAATATGAGAGAGAGAATTAGGACAGTTGGATCCTCTTTGGCCTCTGCATTCTGAGAAAGCTGGATAGAGCTGCATCTGATTCCTTGATCTCTTGTTGTATTGCCTGTTGATGTTAATGGATATCTGATGGTGGATTCATTTGGTTACTCCTGCCATTGGATCCATCACCTTGTGCCCCCTGCTAATACTGCTTTATACTTCTACTTTCAGTTCATCAGCTTCCACACAACAGGAGATATCTGATTTGAATCAGACTAGATTTACCAATGTGTACAACTGTATAAAGCATTTCTCGATATATAACTCTTTCTATACAATACGTACAAACACCACTGGTTTTGTTTCTCTAGAAAACCCAGCCTAACAGAGCTACCATATACTCCTTCCTTCCCAATGGAGGTATGAGGACAATTCCTCCTTTTCCTTACATCTGAGCTGTTTCTGTAAATGCTCCCATCGACAGAATACAGCGAACGATATGGAGGATCTCTGAGGTACCAGACTAATAAGTGAATATGCCATCGTGGATAGCCAGCCACTTTGGGGAATCAGCTAGTATCCACTTCAGCTCACATAAGACTGAAACTTTAGGAGACAACTAAATAAAGAATGTCCCAACTTTGACTAGAGAACCCACAGAACTGTGACAAATGATAGGACGCTTCTGCTTTATGTCCCTAAGAGTTGGCTATTCTCATCTACAGCGATAGATAAAGAACAAGACGACTACATTGCCACCCTTTGCTATGCCTTTTGCAGCATTACCTGTGAAAAAGAACACTTTCCTATCCTACTCATGTTTGGCTAGGCCACTCGCCTGACTTTCACCAATGCAGGGCAAGAAACAGGCATATGGCACGTCTCAGTAGAAGCTGTGACCACCGTTAAGTGGGTCAATCATTTGTGTTTTCTCCATGACACAGAAATACCGTGTCCGAGATCTGAGATATTCCTTAAGACTGAATCCAGAAGGAAGTATATAGTCGGCTCAAAGCTGACTACAGCTGGCCGGCACCACCGCGAAAGCACCATCAAGTATAATGGGAGAGTGTGGCTGCTGCAACTCCCTAATATTTGCGGGTTTTGTTGTGGCTATCGTTGCTGTTCTTTAGAACCCAGAGTCGATCTTTGCATTGCCAGGAGAGAATGGTTTCACAGAAGAATCCAACCAGCATTAAGGAACACTGTTGACACATGAATATATCAGATCTTCTCAGCTCCATTTCATAGAATTCTGTTGACCAAGCGTGTGTGGTGCACATTCTGCTAGAGGACAGAAATGAGATACCGGATTTTCCCCTGAGGCGGGGATCGTCTAGTCCAGGGGTCGACAATCGTTTCCTGTAATAGGCCATCGAGTAAATATCTTAGGCTTTACCTGCCAAGAAGCAAAATCGAGGCTATTATAGAAGTGCTTATACAAGCATTTAAAATGTGACTATTTAAAATTGTTCAAAAGCATTTCTGTTATATAAAAAGTGGCTCTAAGCCAGATTTGATGCAAGGGCTATAGTGTGCTGACCTCCTGCCTAGTGACTGAGAGTGGAACTTAGATGGATATTTTCACTATAATCAAAGGAGCATATCATAAATGCACCGAGTATATGTTTTGAATAATTGAGAAGAAACACAAAAATTAAAGTTTTATGAAAGATTTTTCTTAGTAGAGGGCAACTGAAAGGAACCTAAATATGGAGGAACTGTTAACTAATTCATGGTAACTCCATAGGACAAGGTAGAACTTCCCCTGTGGATTTCCAAGACTGTAACTCTGCAAGGGGGCAGGACGACCTATCTTTCTCCCAAGGAGTATCTGGTGTTTAGAACTGCTAACCCTAATACAGATTCACTATGCCACTAGAGGAAATTAGGATAGAAAGGATAATAAGATTCCATGAACAAAACCAGAGTTTTGAAACCCTATGGAAAGGTCAGTAAAGATGCATTGCTATAAAATCATAGAAATCACTCTTTATTAAACAAAAATATCAAAATGTGAAGCTACTGCTTCTTGACATCTCTCCCATCTAGCTCTCCACACTTCTGAAGGCAGGTTTCCACCTCCTTAACCCTTCCTTCAGCTTCAGAAGTTCTACTCTGTCCTATAAAGGCTCTAAAGAGTTGAAAGAGATTCAATGGTGGTGAGTTTTATTTGGGGTCGGCAACCTCACCCTCCAAACACTGAGAGCTTAGCTAGCTAGACCCAGAATAAGCCAGTAATTTGAGCTTTTGGAGGAAACCAAGTTGTGTTCCTTTTCCATGCTCTCTCTTCGAATTTGGGAAACCAAAAACAAGCCTGTAGGGCCAGGATCTGAGCTGCAGAGTGGATGGGCTACGGTGTCCTGGCTAACAAAATTCCTGTCGGACAGGCATCCTTCCCCTGGAGGAACGGCCAGGTACGTTATTATCATGGAAAAAGGTTCCTCGGATCCACCTTCCTGAGCTTGTTCTGACCAAGACAGGTCTCAATTTTCTGAAAACTTCATAAAAAGTTCCCATGATTGTCCTGTATCTTTAGATAGTATCTATGAAAGAGCCCCCTTTGGCATTCCAAAGTGTGTGTGTGTGTGGGGGGGGGCAGTGCCATAACCTTCTATGCTGATATCTCTGCTGTGAATTTAACTCGTCTAGCAGATGCCCTCAGAAACCACTGTGGTTTTGAAAAATAGCTTTATTGAGATCTAATTCACACATGATCCAACTGAACAGGTCAGCCACATTTGGAAGAGCTGTGTAGGAACTTTAGAGCATTTCTTCTGTCTCGTCTTCACTGTTTTTGACTTGCCATTTGCCTCCAATCTCCCCTTCCTTGCCTTTAGTAAATATTAATTCAGTTACTGTAACCATAGATTTACCTATTCTGGATTCCCTATAGGGAAAAATGCACAAAGCAAAGACAAAAAAAATCCCCAAACACTTGGCAACAATGATAAAAATAAAACTGAAAAATCTTAATTAAAAAGAAAGCAGAAAATATTTTTTAACTGGGATATATTTAAAATGGGTCAAAGGGGAGATCAGATCATAAGGTATTACATGTTAGCCTATCACCAGTTTCCAGAATCCCCTTTACAATGCTCTCTGTCTGATCTGACGGCTATTTGATTAGACATTTTAAAGGTATCAAAATCCTGAAAGCAATACTTTTTGACTTTACACTCATATGTTCATGTAAACTATACATTTTTCTCACATCTAGTAGCATGATCAAAATATTTTTAAAATTCAAACATACTTTGTACAACCATGTTGCTTACTGACACCAAATGAACGCAAACACACCTACAACCACAGCTCTGCCAATTATGGATCAGCAGTTTCACTAACCGTTCGGTTTTTGGTCCCCTTTATATATTCAAACTCATAGAATCACCGTGGGAGACAAATACTTTAAAATCGAAATAATATTGCTCTGGAGTCTCTGAAACCCTATGAAGAAAATAAAACCACATGCATAGGATTACTTTTAATCAAAGTAGGTTCCTCGTAGATGATGCAGTTCTCCAGTGTCACTTAAGAAGACTTACAAGATAAGCAGCTCTTTATGATAACAAAGCTGCCAGGATGCAAATGAGAAATACCTTCATATTCACTCTGAATTCCAAGAAAACTCTCCATTATTGACATTTATTGTCATGTTAGTTTTCAGAAATAATAAAGACTGTCCGAATAAGTAGATGCTTGATGAAAAACTGGACATTTTGTGTGATAAGCGTATTCCGTCTGTATGCTTAACAAAAGCATTTGCTTTGATGGGTTTTATTTGCTAACATTTATGGCAAGGTGATATGAATAGAAATAAATATTTTACAAAGGAATGATAAGTTCTACTATATGATATTTTGGCATCTGAATTTTTTTTTAATTGCACCTCTAGGCTTTGTTTATGTAATGATACTGCATTGCCTGGGGCTATTGTCAAGTAAACCTCCTGAAGGCTCCAGAAATACCCCATTGTGTTCTTTCTAGATTTAAAGTTTGTACGCTATATTTTCTTCAAGTTCTTAATAAACATTTATAATGCCTCTAAATCAGTGTTTATTTGATGTAGTATTATTTCTGGATTTCAACTAAAATAAATAAACAATCCCATTTCTAGTCTTATGCTATTGTAGGTAGGGATGGTGAGAATAAATCCCATCTTAAATGAAGTGAATCTTATTTTTTAAAAAACATATCTTGAATGAAAAAATATCACATTTTAAATAAGAGAACCATTTAAGAAATGACAAGCTTTATTAAAAAGTACATTTCTGTCCCACCTAAAAATATATATAAATTATTTATATGCTCCATTATTTGCTAAATAGAAATATTACTTTAATTGAAATCTCACTAATTTGCAACACCAGATTCTTTCTGAACACTTACTACACATACGAATTGTGAGTGAATGAGTGGTCCCTGCCCAGAATATTAAAAGGGACACACATATTAAAAATGACTCCATTTTAAAGATATGACTTGCAAATACTATTTTAATAAGGATTATTTCTGACAGATTATATGTCAAAGTAGACTTTCTATAGAAAAGATAAGAAGTTATATATATGTATATGTTTATATACAATAGCATATATAATGAGATATATAATTATATGTGTACATTTAAATATATATTGCATATAAAATATATTATATATAAAACGTGTTAACATTTTATATATAATATATGTTAGATAAATATATTTTATACAATATAAATTATATTTATATAATATAGTGACGTATTTTTATATTTCTATATAAATTTATATTTATTTATTTATATAAATGTAAATATACACATGCATTTTCCAACAGTTCACTTTTTAAAAAAATAAATTAGCATACTTTCCATCCTAAGTGAGAAAGGCTGGAGGATGAGAAGAAAAACACCATTGTATCCAAGTAACTAGATGTCTTAAATCAGTGGTTCCTAATGGGTTGTCTCCAGACAAGGAACATCAATACCCCCTGACAAGTTGATAGGATCCTACGTTACAGACGTCACCAAATCTTAATGTATTTGAAACTCTATAGTTGATGCCCAGTAAGCTGTCTCTTAACAAAACTTCCCATCATTCTGACACCCACTAAAGTTGGCGAAGGAAGATTTTAGATACTCTTTACCATGAAGCTTCTACTGAAAACCACATTCCACTGTGCAAGGCAGCTGATCCTAAGAGACTGCCTATTTCCTAGCAGGTAACACTCAGCCATAATGATAGGCGTAGATGGCCAAATATTAAACCTACCACAGACTGCTAAAGGGTAAACAGATCTGCCTCGGAACAAGTACAGCCAGAGTGCTCCTTAGAGACAATGATGGCAAGGCTTGTCTTGCATACTGGGGAGATGCTGTCAACAGAGACCAGTCCCTAGAGAAGGACACCAGCGAAAACGAGGAAGGCCTTCAGGAAATGGATTCACACAGTGGCTGCAACAATGTGCTCAGGCAAAGGAGCACTTGTGAGGATGGCGCAGGACCGGGAAGTGTTTCGTTCTATTGGGCACAGGGTCGCTATGGGTCAAAATAGGCTCACTAGCAGCCAACAACAACAAAAACTATTTCTGGATCCCTGGTGGGACAAAAGTGAAGTAGTTTTACTAACCAAAAGGTTCTTTACCAAACCCACCATGCAAACACATGCTTTTCTCTACAGTCTTCCTTATTCAATAGCCACATTTCGCAGGCTCACGAGGCAATTGAAGATACTTGGCTTGGGTCAAGCGCACCTCAGTCTTCAAAGTACCATCCCTGCTGTTCTACACTGCAAAGAGGTCGCATGCAAAGGTTTGCCTAGTGCTACATGGGTGCTGAGCTTTGACAGCTGCTTCCATGAACACTGGCTGTGGATCCAAGCAAGACTAAGCCCTGGACAACTTCCACCTTCTCTCCATTTATCATGATGTCCCCTACTGGTCCAGTTGTGAGGACTTATCTCATGGGAGATAACTAAAAGGATGGATAAACCAATGTTTTGAAACGAATTTTGATATCAAAGATAATTTAATATGATTTTATTCTTCTGTCACTTGGCCTTTAGAAAAACACCAATCGACATCATTTTTCAAAATGCATCTCATTACTTTCAGAACACCAAATGCTTCCTTTTGCCCCCCTGCCCCGCCATCATTTTATATTTTAATGCTCATCGTTGTTAGGTACCATCAAGTCAGTTTGGACTCTGAGTCACCCCACGTGACAGAGCAGAACTGCATCCTGAGGTTTTCCAGACTCTCATTTCCATAGGGGAAAACTGCCAGGCATTTCCCCACAGAGCCTCTGAGTGGGCTGGACCCACCCATTCTCTGGTTAGCAGCCAATCACTCAATCACAGTGTCACTAGACATTCTCATCTTTTACACCAAGTTAGCGCTTTCAAAGCTCAATGCCAGACTCACTAAAAGCTTTCTCTGATCTCAAATGAATGCCTCCCTGTGCTTCTTGAACCCTTTGTGAACATATTCTAATCATCAAGAGCCCGGAGAGGCTAGTGTTTGTACACTTATTCAGCTGCCTGTTAAGCTGCAAACATCATTGAGCTACAAATGTGTACAACCACAGGCAAGTGCCTACAGTAAAGCTTGGTCTAGAATAGTGTGGTCCACCAGAGATTCATTAATTAAGTTAATAGGTATAAATTCATTCCGTTAAAATGGATTGTTCTGCATCTCAATTTTTAAAAAGCAAGCTAAGGTTTCTGATAAATGAGAGGTAAATATGAAGCCTGAACAGAAGGTGTTATTTAAGGGTGAGTGTGGGTGTAAAACGGAGCCCTGGTGATGCACTGGTTAAGTGCTCGGCTGCTAATTGAAAAGTTGGCGGTTTCACCCCTGCCCCGCCCCGCCCCCCCACCCCCATCCCACCCTCACCAGTCTATAGGAGAAAGCTGTGGCAGTCTGCTTCCAAAAAAGATGAGTTTCGTTTCATTGGAAACCATGTGAGGCAGGTTTACTCTGTCCGAAGGGATCACTATCAGTCTATGAGCACTATGACTTGACAGCAATACGTTTTATTGGTTTCGAAGTGAAAGTGACTCATTGTGAAACCGGGGTAAAACTGCCAGGGGAAAAGGCTAAGGCACACACAAAGATGAACGTGCATTATATTAATTTCTCCAAGTTAAGCGGCTCCCTATCGTGTACGCAGTAAACATTTGAGCTGGATTTATTTAACAGGCGTCAGCAAACTTTGTGGAGGAAGGACCAGATAATAAAGAAGTTAGGTTTTTCAACCCATTCTACCTGTCACCACTATGGTATAAAAACACCAACATGTAATATGCAAATGAATGATCCTGGCTGTGTTCCAGTAAAAGTTAATTTACAAAAGCAAGCAGTCTGTGAGTTCATTCCAAGAACGGTTTGCTGAACCCCGCTCTAAAGAATATTTTGTTCATAGACATAAAGGAGAAAGTGAATATGTACACAAATCCGTCTTTTAGACAATAAACACTAAGCAAATATCATAGTGTTTAAAACCTTTCAATCCAAGGCAATCCAAAAATTTATGGGAGAAGAAAATGGTTTCCAATAATATCATCTTCTGTACAGTTTAGTGACTTGTTATATAAACGTGTCTAGTGTATTTTTCTTCCCTCAGTCTTTTATTTACTTGAGATAGAAGGAAATAAATAGCAATGAGTTTCCAAAAGAAAACCGAACATTTTTACTAAAAGACTATCAGCAGATTACACCGCAGAATGGATACACCAATGTTTTCAAGGGCAGAAAGATTTACCTTGCCAGGAAATCTGGGAAGGAAAGGCGAACTGGGTATCCATGCCGAATGATCTTCACCATTTCTAGGACACCAATATACTGGAGTTGAGCGGACACGTAAAAATTATCAAAAGTATCAGGCAGCTTTGAGTTATTGGGCTTGATGCAGTGAATAAAGTGCGGCGTGCACTGCTGAAGCTTTCCAATAATATCCGTTAGCGATTTCTAAGGGGAGAAGCAATACCCAAGTGATTATCTAAAGGAGACACTAAGAGCAAATATAAATCAGTGCTTCAATCACAACAATAAAATCATCTCCAATACGTGACCCTTCCATCCTGACAGCATGGGAGAAGAATGCAGAACCAAACTCAAATTCGTAAAACATCTAGCATCACGAGACTGGTGGAAATTGGAAGACCCGCCCGAGACGAGGAAGTTCTCAGTCACTGTTTCTGTGTGTCATTTGTTTTCTTCTCAAAGGAACTTGGGTGGTTTAAGAAATTGATAAACAGGAGTCTATGCAAACCCTTTGCAATGTAGCTAATCATCTTCCAAATTTGCGAAATCTGAAAACTCACGAACCCTGAGTTGTGAAGCCACCGAGACTGGCCCTCCCCTTTCCAGCTTTTGAAGAAATGTAGACGTTCCTTTCTTTTTTAATAACTACAACGGAAACAGAAAAACAAAAAGAGTGAGTACTTTTATTAAACCCCACGTTTAATACTTTTTCATTCATATAAAGATACAATGAGGTATATAAGAAGTGAAAATGGGGTTTTTGGTTTTGTTTCATGACTTGTAGCACATCAGTACCAGATGAGTTTCTGTGATGGAATTGTAAGTTTGGGAAATGGTCAACTACAGGTAAAGAAGCTCTTGCCACCATCCGTTCAAGTTCACTGCTGTTGTATAAATCAGCTCAAACAACATCGTGCACTCATTTCAATATGATAATAAACAGGAGCATAGATTATCATATCCTTTGGGGTACAAAGAGCTCACTCTTTATTACTAATTGTCCACATTTATCAGGAAATACAGTTTACTCTGAAGCACAAGGATACCGTTTTGTTTGACAATGATTTCATGTTTTCATTTTTGTTTCTCTTATGTGTAAGGACAATGAGTAATTGTATGGATATTTAATTTGATACTTTTTAAACACTTTTCTTTCCTTTATATTCTTTTCCAAAAGTTCTAAAGGGGCTAGTAAATTACCTGTCTATCAAAAATGACAGTCACTTATATTTTCTAAGTAAGTATTACAGCCTTCTCAAGAGAAAAAATAAATATGGCAAAGACCAAATAATAATATAAATAAAAGTCAATGAAAGTAAGGACAGAGTAAAGATAAAGGGAGGCAAGTCATAAATTAGATTCCACCATTAGTTAAAATGACCCTCAACCACCAGTATCACACTGTCTTTCACAAAATCACACAGACTTAGCCCCACATACTGCTTGAGCTAAAACAATTTATCTTTAGATTAAGAAGGTCTTGTTATAAGAAAAAGATCTGATGAACAATTCTTGTCCATGTGGTGCCGTTGCTATTTTGACAACGGCCCTTTTCCTTCCATTAAGTACACTGTCAAGTTGAAACGATTAATTATAACTGACAAGGGAATGCAAAGTCAAGGGAGTGGTGGAAGATGAACCTGTTTTTCACCAACAAAATGCAAAGTATGATGCCCAGTTAAAGGGTGGATAAAATCTTAATCCTTTCTGGGTCACCAGGGTGAATGCTGAGAAATGAGGTGGCTTGAAGGGAAGAAGTAAAGAAGTGAGGAATGGAACACTTAAGACATAATCATAATAAATAAACCTCCATCACTTGGAAGTGAACGCTCAATTTCACTTCCGAGATGAGGGAGGGACTGAATTGCCTCCCTTTTGCAGTCCTTTAGGGAAAAGGCTAATGGTATCCATGTCTCATAATGTTTAATAATTAAGGTAAAAATTATGGCTTAGACGTGTGTGGTGATTTTCTTGCTTTTGGTTGCCAGAGGATTGAGCTGGGAAGAGCTGAGAGTTACAGTGAAATTCCCAGGAATAAAGACCTTGCTTACAAAAGGGATCTCACATCTTGTTTTATGTAAAAGCTCTCCTCTTCTATGTAGTGAAATCTAACTCCCAATTAATCAATCAACTGATTCCTTACATGCACACATAGGCACACTTTGCTTCTTTGTTATTCAAAGTTCTGCTACTCTTCAAAAACAGGGCTGATTGTAATTATGCTTTTATTTTAATTGGTAAGCTAAAACGCATCCCAGCAAGGTATAGCAACTGAAATTTCTAAAATTGATTGTCCTGGACACCTTCCCAATTATATTTCTCATCTTTTATAATTCTGGCAGAAGGAAGCAAAGCCAACCAAGATACAATCAGGCAATGCAATCTTAAGAAAACTAAAGGACTTCATACATATTCACCATCAGTTTGAATCAATTCTTTTCTTAGTATTTAGTTCCTTTTTAGAAATAGCAAGAACCACTAGGTTGCATCCCTGACTCAATTTGTACAGGGCAAATGCATTTTAAAAATTAGTATACTACAGAAAGAAGAGAAAGAGCAATGAAATATACAAGAAAACATTCTACTATCTGGAAAACATGTTTGTGTAGAACATACACATACACACCCCTACAATTTATTGTTTAGAGACCTAAAACCCCTGAAGGAATGAATGTCAACATAATAAGGAAGTTAACTTTATTCTCTCTTAGCCTACTGCCCCTGAAGTTATTTGCCATTCGTCAACAAGACAGTGGTACACAGGAAACATAAATAGAATGTTACCCAGACAGTCAATAAAATGACGAATGGTGTATCCTATTGGATTTTGACTGTACTGTACAGTCCTATATGATTCGCTTCTCTAATGCTTGTACTGCAGGTAAGCATCCTACTTTTCCTTGCTTTTTCCTTTTCCATAAGAATGGCATCTCCTTTTTATTTAGCATTCAGAATGGTGCTTTTTCTGAAGAAGAAAGAATTGTACAAAACCAATTGAAAAGTAATGCAAGAAGAATCGCAAAAACCCCTACCTTACTGAGGTCGAGACAATGCTTGCTTTCTCCAATAATCGAAGGTGCTGTCATTTTCTTACTGAGCAGGGCAGATTTATATCCTCGGAACTTCAAGGAAGGATAGGACGACAGGAGGGATCCTGTTTGGGATAGCTTCGACTGGAACAAATGGTTGATCACAACATTTTCACTAGCTAGGACATAAATAAATAAATAAATAAATAAATAAATAAATACTGTAAGTCGCATTAAAATGATTGTCTGTGAGACCATTAGACTAATTCTTCATCCAGATAATTTCACCACTAAAACATTATGAGTAAATGACATATTTGGTGTAGCGATATCAGAAGGAGGCATGCATTCTTTTCTATGTCCCGAGGTCAATTCCTCTACTATTCGTCTAATTTGGTATGTTACTGCCTTTCACTATCAAGAATGTTTATCCCCTGTTTTCCCACCTGCACCTGTATGCTACACTCTTCACTCTCTAGTTGTAGAGAATAGAGTTTTATTCTAAAGAGCAGAACTAAAACTTAAAAGCTCATACTGCAGCATCTTTCCTGCATTTGATCAAATCATGACGATGTGACGGGGCACCTCCCAAAACAGGAATTGTGCTGACAGGAGTAGCGCTTTCATAGTACACATTTTTCCCTGCTGGGCTAGCATGGAGTAACTTGCTCTGAGTTAGTACACTCAGTGGCACCACCTGGGGAGTTTCTCTCCAGGTCACAAGGAATTTTTATGTAAAAGCATTTTCGCTCAAACCTTGTTCTTTGCGATGGCTGATTTAAGAGAACAGTATGCATCTGTAAGATTTTGTTTCCTGCTCAGGAAAAATGCCATAGATGCTGTTGTGATGTTGAACACAGCTTACCGGGACAGCACTATGGGGAAAACTCCAGTGTACGAGTGATTTTCTCTTTTCAGAAAAGGTGAAATGTCAGTTGATGACAAACCTTGTTCTGGATGTCTGTCAACTTCTCAAACAGATGACAATGTCAGCGCATGGTGGATTTGGAGATCACTCTCCCAGGTCAGACTGTTAATCAAGCTTTCTACTTAAAGGTTCTGAAAAGATTGTGTAACAGTGTACATCAAAAAAGGTCTGATATGTGGCAGATGCGGGACTGACTTTGCCACATGACAATACACCTGCCTATGTAGCCATCTCAGTGCACCACTTTTTTGGGAAAAACAGCATGCCTCTCTTGCCCCATTCACCTTACTCACTAGATCTCACTCTGTGTGACTTCCTTTTGTGTCTGGGAATGCAGAAGAACATGAAAGGACAGAGATTTAAAGAGTAGAAGAGGCAAAGGGAAAAAATGAGAGAGGTGCTGTCAGCCATCCAAATAGATGCGTTGAAAAATGTTTCCAAGAATGGAATTGCAGATTTGACAAGTGTATTAAGTGTAATATAGAGTACTTTGAAGGTGATAATATTGCTTTGTCAAAAAAAATTATTTCCATAGCTTTGAAAATAAAATTCTGGTTTCTGGGGGGTACCCCCTCCAAGATTGTTTTTCATAGCAACTCCTCACTGTCCAAAAATAAGTACTCAGGAAAAGAATTCTCCATTTTCTTCCCTGTCTCAAAGGAGCCGGAAGATATCCCTGGAGGGTTTTAGCTCATTGTGAAATGAAGCCGCACAGGTTTAAAGAAAGCTGAAATTTTCGAGGAATTAGGTTATACACATTCTAGTAATTCTGGGACCTCTTTTGAATCCTCGGGAAGAATTAGACCATGCATATGAGGGGTTCTGTTCGCCCATGTAAACAGCACAATGAAAGCCTTGTTAAGGTTGATTTGACTCACAAGGACCTTATGTGACAGAATAGGACTGCCTATCAGGAACAGACTGCCAGGAGAAAGGTCTTTTACCTCATGGAGCCTCTGTCTGGTTTGAAACTGGGTTGTTTCAGTTAGCAACCAAATGCTTACTTGCTGCCTCACCAGAGCACCTTTGAAAGCAATCCACATGCCAGTAAAAGATCTGCAAGGACCATTTCCTGCAGAACGTATATCTGGGCATAGATCGTGTGTAAGCTTCAGTTGCAACTTCTGTGAAATCAGGATTACAATACCGAAATTGAGGGTGACTGAAAGACTGAAATGCAAAATAATGTCTATGAATCCCTTAGGGACCAGGCTTAGTCCTCGGGACTGTTATCCATGTTCAGAATCAGAGTAGTTTCGTTCTTAGCTTTCTCAACTTTGGTTCATTTTGCTTGCCCTGGTGCAAAACAAGGCAAATAGAGTATTCTTTTGTTGTAATGCTTACAATTAGAAAGCATAAAACAATTACCTTTGGAAAAAGGAAACCACAAAGAATGCTCCCAGGAGATACATACGATTATGAAATAGGGGGTGGCTAAAGAGAACTGTATTGTAGTGATTTGAGATTAGAGGGATCAGTAAAAAGACTATTTTTTTAATATATATGTATAACCTCAGCCACTGAGTCAATACCAATGTGTGACATTCCTGTATGGAGTTTCCAAGACCATAGATTTGTTTGGGAGGAGAGACAGCCTCGCCTTCCTTGTACAGACCGGTTGGTGGATTTGAACCTAGACCTGAGGGTGGCAGCTCATTGTGCCTCTGAGGGTGCTCTGATAGAAGTATTAAGATGTGGGCTCTATAGCTACTCATTGCTATGCGGGTTTCATTGCATCAAGACTCTTTCAGAATAAAAAATTTAAAGATAGGGATGATATATATAAATATAAGTAATATATATGTAATAAGAAACAGAAGAAGGAAATAAAATTAAATCCAGTGTAAGAATGATTATATATATATCCATATATATAAAGAAGCTATCACTACAGCTAAATGGAGAACTCATAAAGCCTGTTGCCGTCTCGATTCTTCTGCCCCACTGAATTAGTTACTGTCAGTACTAGCAAATTCCCAGAGAATATTAATTAACTAAGATTATCAGGCACTTACTCTTGTTTTCAATGGCTCTTGACAGTGATAAAATATTTCACTTCATAAAATACTGTCCAAAACATCCATTGTTTCTTTATGTGACAGAGCAAGCTCGAGCAAACCAAACAAAACACATGGGTTGAAAAAAAAATGGCCCACCATCAGTTTCTGTAAATAAAAGTTTAATCAAAGCAGTCATATTTGTTTGTCTTATTCATGATTGCTCTTGGCGTCATGGTTAATGTGTTTGGCTCCTGACCTAAAGGTTGGAGGTTTGAATCCTCTGAGAAACACCTCAGAAGAAAGTGTGGCAATCTCCTGCCAGAGAAATTGGCCTTTGAAAACTCTCTGGAGCACAGTTCTGCTCCGACATCCTTGGGGTCACCGTGCGTGGGATGCATCGGAGAAGTTGGATTTTTCACTGCATCTGCAAAATAGTTGCAACCGAGACTCCAAAACTTAACCGATTTATTCTGAGGCCCTTGATGAAAAAAGCTTGCTCTCTCCTCTAAAGAATTGTAAATATAGAATGGCACATTTTAAACTTCTTGCCCTTGCTCTGGTGCACCTATATCTTAAAGTATTTAGATTAAAATGGAATTTATTTAGTCTTGTAAGTGGTTGACAAGCACCCGTAAAAGAATGACTTTAGTACCTAGGGTTTATGATGGTTGAATTTTGTCCCTTAAACAAATATGTTGAATTGCTAACCCCCGGGAACCATGAATGTGACCTTGTTGAGAAATAAAGACTTTAAAGACATTATCGGGTTAACATGAAGTCAGCTTGGTCCTTATGAAAAAGAAAAGATCCATAGAAACAGGGAGACGGAGCGAGGATGTCATGTGATGCTGCAGCTGCAGATGTAAACTCACCGGCCCGCTCTCCCCTGTCCTGGAGGGTTACTTTAAGTCAACATAGGCTCAATGACGGAGAGTGTTTTGAGTTTTACAGTCTAAGGAGTCGTGATGGCACTGCAAGTAAGCAGTGGACTTCTAACAGAAAGGTCTGGTAGTTCAAACCCAACAACCAGCCCTTCCCAGAAAACATGTGTTCTCTGCTCCTGTCAAGAGTGAAGCCTCAGAAACCCTCTCTGGGTCACGATGCGCTGGAATGGACTCAGTGTCAGTTAGCTACATTTCCGTTCTAGATGTGCACGTATGTTCTAGCACCAAGAAACACAAATAGGGTTGAAAAGGCTTGCTTAGAATTTTAGCATATATCAGGCCTTCCTAGAATAGTATGATTTAGTGTGCGTTATTTACATCACTGAGTTGTCACGTAAATGGATGATCGTACCGATAGGTGTCATAGCAGGAATCATGCTGTTGTTCGGCGCCATCGGCTTGGTTCTGACTCACTGAGACCCTGTGTGCACCAGAGGCGACATGGCCTGGTGGCGGACCGTCCTCACAACTGGTCCGTCGGAGCACTTTGCTGCAGCCACCTCGCGCAGGACCTTCCCCTGTTCTGCTGCCCCTCCGCTTTATCAAGCACGATGTCCTTCTCCAGGGACTGGTCTCTCCTGGCAACATGTCCAACGTACATGAGACAAATGCTGGCAACCTTGTGTCGAAGGGCGTTCTGGCTGCATTTCTTTCAAGACACGCCTGGCTGCTCTTTGGGCAGTCCACGGCACTTTCGATATTCTTCAATCACAGTGATGGAACGTCATCGATTTTTCTTTGTCCTTCACTTTTCATTGTCCAGCTTTCCCATCCTCCGAGGCGATGGGAGATACCCTGGCTTGGGTCAAGCTCCCCTTAGGCCTCAAAGGGCCATCCTCAGTTTTCAACACTTGAAAGAGGTCCTTTGTAGCGACTTTATCTAACACAACTCATCCTTGGGTCTCTCAACAGCTGCTTCCGTGAGCATTCATTGTGGATTCAAACAACATGAAATCCCTGACAATTTCATTGTTTCTTGACTTATCATGATATCGCCTATTAGTCCAGTTGGGCAGACTTGGGTTTTCTTTAGAGTGAGTGGTAGCCCATACTGAAGGCTGCAACCCTTGATCTTCGTCAGTAAGAGCTTCAAGTCCTCACTTTCAGCAAGCAAGGTTGTGTCATCTGCATACCACAGATTGTTAATAAGCCTTCCTCCGATCCTGATACCACATCCTTCTTCATATAATCCAGGCTCTCAGATTATTTTCTCAATAGTTATGCATAGTTAATGGTGATGCAATATATAAGGAGAATTTGTTGTTGTTTAAGACGCAGAAATTGGGCAAAACCTACAGCTCGGGGAGAAGTACACTATAAAGTTCAGATACTTAAAAAATAGAAGGAAGCTAGCTCCAAGGATAATCAATAGTATTCATTTTCCAGTTATTTATTTCTAAACTAATATTACTTTAAGTTTATATCTTTTCCATTTTTAGAATTCACAAACACTTCAAGCTTTGAGAGGCTAGCACAGCCCTCGCCCATGGACAGAAATATATGGTAACTGTGCTGCTGTGACGCAAGGCAAATGCGGTCCTCAAAACACACGTCTGCTAGGAATGTCTTACTGCTGGCTCAAACGATTCCAACCATTGTATGCAAAGCTATCATCATATGATCCTTTTTCCAGGAGAAGGAAATGACTCTTTCCCACTTGGAGCAGCTTAAAGCAAACATGACGGTATGCCTAGAAAGGCTATTGTAAAAACGTGAATCACTTCAGAACTGCGATTGATGCGTAATCACTCGAGGAGATAGAATTCTACAGCTGTATACATTTAATATGCACATATATATATTTACATGATCGAGCTACAAAAGGTTCATCCAAATGGAATTCAAGATAATGGTCTTTTTTAGCAAATGTTTTGAAATATAATTGTGTGTATTTGTGAAATACAATTGGGTGTACTGTATAAATACATTTACATGTGTATTATATAAAAACAGATTTCAATTATACAGACATGTAGTACACGGTGGCTTAGGAGCTATCGACTCTGTTCTGATTCGTATGAGGTGAACAAAACACTGCATGGTACAGCGTTGACCTCACAATCGCGCTGACGTTTGAGCACATTGTTGCACATAGACACTGTGTCACCATTGTATGGAGGGTGTAGTTCTCTATGTAGTGTAGAATTGTAACACATACAGACTTTATAGATGTACACATATGTGTTATACATATGAATATGAATATGTATACACTAAGATTCACTAAGTAGGAGAATATATGTTTACATACGGATGCATAAAACTAGAGCGCCTTAATATTTCATAACAGAAAGATACATATGAATTGAATACCACTCTTAGTTGTGCACCAGAGTCATCTTAAATAATGAAATTCGCCCTGCTGTAGCCTAAATAACTCTAGAAGTCATATTCATCTTCATTAGTCTTTGTCGGAAAGCTTTTATAATATTCAAACCACTAAAGTGGTAAAGGTGTTTTACAATTCTATCTGCTAAAAGCTTAGTTAAATTATGGTTTCTACAGGGCTCCAAATTAAATTGTAACCATTGAATACTGTGGCAAGATCTGTTCATTATTATTCTGTGCATTAGAGTGCAAAAAATATTTCAATTATCTTTTAGCTAGCAGCACATATTACAGGACAATGAATGCTCAGATGGCGAAATAAGAACTATGTGGCATTTTGACGAGTATAGGGGAGACAGGAAAAACTTACTTTTCATTACAGACAGAAGATTCTGTGAAAGGGAATCTTTATTTTTTTCAATTGCTCCAACAACGTCATACGTTACCTGTAATGAAAGGGAGGAGCATCATTAGTAATGGTTAAACATGACCGTGAAAATAATTTCCTCTACAGAAGACTTTGACTCAGCTGAAGCTCTAAATTATTCATAAAAGAAGCATCCCTAGGTTTCAGAGTTCCTATTATGTGCAAGTTCAAAGCATCTCACCACTGTGTTCTCTCTCATCTTACATGTTAAACAAGAGACCCTCTGCGGTGTTCATTTACGGGGCCCTCCTCTGAGGCACGAGTTAAAGTGCAAACGGTGAGGACTCAAATTCATTTAGTTCCTTTACTTCATAAGGCCTCAACACCTCTTTAAAAACTACATTCCAAGACTCTGTGACACATTAGAATTGAAGTGCAATTACCAGACATTCAACTGTCTCTTTATTAACAGAGTTCCGTTAGATCACTACAGGCTAACCTTATCTGAAGTCTTTAAACACGAGAGCATATGTAAACACATGAAATCTAGTTTTTCCAAAGGGTAATTTTCCTCCTTGTAGCCCCCTTACTAATAAATTTACCACCACTTTATTGTCTGGTGTTTTTGAGAAGTGCTTTAAGACATGACCTTGGAAAAGAGAAATGGCTTTATTGTTTCCCTCAATCTTAGCTAAGTGTGAACTTGTCATTTAGTCATGAGAAGCCATAGTGGCTGGCCACGCTTTATGCATCCTAAAGGTAATCATTTTCAAGAACTGCTGCTTGCAGATACACCTTGGTATGTAGCATTAGGTCAGGAAATGAGTCACAGGCTATCCTACAACCTGAGATGGACCAAGAGTGTACCAGATCCGAAAGGGGCTCATGGGACCACTTCATTCCTTTGATAACAAGCGTGTGTGGATACTAATGGGATAACCAGAACACTCGTGCTCACTAGAAAGCCTGCACAGGCTGTGCTCATTGGTGGCACGAGAGAACTAGCATTGATTCTGAGAAAGAAGCTATGGGAAGGAAGCTGTGAGAAGAATCTAGAACAAGGAGACAGATATTTCCTGAAACACATTCTTCTTAAATAGCTGTCCCCTTCCAGTTTCTGATTATGTCTGTTTTAAATTTAAAAGCCTTAATTTTTATGCTTAATTTTCATAAGAACAGTTTATAGCACAGATAGCGCAGTGATACAGACATTGAACTTGGAGTGAATTGTATTGTAGTCTCCCCCACCCCATCACCCAGTCTGACATTCTCTCTGTTTTTCAGGCCAGACAAAACATTTATCTCCTGTAAAGAGCCCTATGATTATGAGTTGAGCTGCTAACCACAAGGTCAGGAGTTCAAAACCACCAGCCAGTGTGCAGGAGAAAGAAGAGGCTTTCTACTCTCATAAGCAGTTGGTGTTATTGTTCTTGGGTGTCATCAAGTCACATGCAATTCCTAGCAACCCTATGCGCAGCAGAAGGAAACACTGCTTCATCTTGCACCATCCTCACAATTGTTCCTATGCCTGAACCCATTGTTACACCTACTGTGTCCACCCTCATTTTCACTGCTCCTCCACTAAACCAAGCATGACATCTTTCTCCAGGGACTTTTCCCAATGTATTTAATTGAGATGAAGGCCTGTCATCCTGGCCTCTCAGGTGCACTCTGATCATACTTTTCCCAAGACAGATCTATGTGTCCTTTAGCAGACAATGGTCCTTTCCATCTTCTCCTCCAGCACTACAGCTTGAATGCATCCACTCCTCTTCAGCCTTCATTGTTCAATGTCCAATTTTCACATGCACACGAGGCAGCTGAAAATACCATGCCTGGGGTCAAGCTTGCCTTAGGCCTAAAAGTAACATCCTTGCTTTTCAACACTTTAAAAAGGTCTTGTGCAGCAGATTTACCCAATGCAACTTGTCTTTGGAGCTCTTGACTGCTGCTTCCAGGAGCAGTGATTGACGATCCAGGCAAGTCAAAAGCCTTGACAACCTCAACCTTTCTTCATTGATCCTGATGTTTCCCCTTAGGTGCAGTTGTGAGGATTTGGGTCTTCTTGATATTGAGTCGTAATCCCTATTGAAGGCTGAAATCCTTGATCATCACCAGCAAGTGCTTCGAGTCCTCCTCATTTTCAGCAAGCAAGGTTGTATTATCTGTATATTGAAGGTTGTTGATAATCTTTCTTCCAACCCCGATGCCACAGTTTTTTTCATAAAATTCAGCCGTTCTGATGATTTCTCAGCATACAAATTGGATAAATATGGTGAGAGGCCAAAGCATTGACACACGTAAAGAGTCACAGTCTTAGAAATCCACGGTTCTAATCTGTCCTACAAGGTCAATATGAGTCAGAATCCACTCCATAGCGGTGAGTTTGTTGGTTTCAAACTTGGGCACCTATAAATGTGACCTTCTTTACGAAGATGGGGTATTTCTTTAACGACATTATCTGCTACATTAAGGAAGTCATAAAGGAGTAGGGTGGATTCCAATATTAATCTTCCACTGTTGTCTTTTCACAGAGCAGAACACACAAGGGGACGGTTTCTCACACAGGGCAAACAGTGTGGGAAGGTCTACAAGCCAAGGACTGTACTGGTCTGTTGTTACTGGCATCTAGCAGGTGGGTCAGTGGGATTTTTTGTTTTTGGACAACTTGGTTGAGGCAAGAGTCTCCCGGGCTGGGCAGTTGAGGCCTCGTCAGCCCCATGATGTGACCTGAAAATATATAATCAACTCCACAATGGAATTGACAATGGACAGTCAATCTATTATATAGTTTAAGGTAGAATCCATCCTCCTTACTCAGGTCACAGCTCTGGTGAAAGTGAAAGAATGTTTCCTCAGGGTGTGGCCTACTACCTATATAAGTAGGTGCTAGGAAAAAGCTCACTTGCCTTTTCACTGTGTCTGGATGCTGGGTTTTTCTCATTGATCTCTGGTACTGTGGAATTGAATCAACAGCTTGTCCTACTGTCGGCCCCCTCCAAAAAGCAATGGTGGCTTACTACCTGGTCTGCTATCTAGCCCTCTCACCTCTCTAGTCATCAATCTGTGGTATTCATGCCCATCTTGGGTACATTAACTTTCAGAGTTACCATAATCAAGGGACAAGCTTAACACTCAGACCATGGATTTGGAACCTGTGAGACAGTGAGTTGATTTGATATAAATTTCTACCTTACATTACCATCCCTTTCACCTATAGATTTGGAACCTGCCTGGAATGGGAGTGGATTTGACATAAATTTCGCGCTTCTCTTTTCTGGTACCCTCCAACCCTGGCCCTCCCTTCCCTTCCCTTCCCTTTCCTATCCCCTCCTTTCCTCTCCCCTTCTTTTCCCCTTTCTTCCCACATGTGACTAAAAATTGCCTGCCTACTGTTTTACAGAAATTGGTTGTTGAACCCCAAAATAATTATAATGTGAATTTAGATAACACAATATTTCTTTTTTTACCTTGTTGGATATAATATAGTGAAGTTAATGTTGAGAAAGAAATGGACACATTAAGATATAAGATTAACTCAGTGATGTTGGTGAGTTAGGTGAGGTTGTGTCAGTTGAAACACATAGTTTCCCTCTCAGAACAGAATGCAACACTGCCCACTACAGGAGGAATTCCCAAACTGTTGTTAGCCTTGAGCCCACTGTGCCAAGCCAACTTGTTGAGGGGCTTCCTCCTACTGGGAGAGGGGGTCACCCTCTACCAAACATAATGCTTTTTCCATGGAGTGGTCCCTCCCGGGAACAGGTACAAAGTACTTGATATCCTCATCATCCTAATTTCAAAGCAACATTCTGACTGTAATTATTTCAAGACAGGTGTGTTTGTTTTCTGGCAGCCCCGGGAACTTTCAGTATTCCTTGCCGACACCTTCATTCAAACACAGCACTCCTTCTCTGGTCTTCCTTACCCACTGCGCAACTTTTACATGCATCTAGGGAACTTGAAAAGACTATGACTTGGACGAGTTCAATGCTCCATGTAGTTTGCTTTCTTGACTATTGCTTCCGTGAGAATTGATTCTGGAACCAACTTGACATCCTTGGAATCCTGGTCAACATGGATCCTTTTGCTGTTTACAACGATGTTTTCTTTAAACTGATTTCTAAATCATACCGAGAGCTGCCGTCTTTGGCCCTCATCAGTGAGTGGTTCACGTTCTCAGCATATGCACCTACAAAGGCTGTGCCATCTAGGTTTCACAGGTTGGTAATGAGGATTCCTTAAGTCCTGATGCCACATGATTCTTCATATAGCCCAGCGGTTCTCAACCTGTGGGTCGTGACCCCTTTGGGGGGGTCAAATGACCTTTTCACAAGGGTTTACCGATTCATAACAGTAGAAAATCACAGTTATGAAATAGCAACAAAATAATTTTATGGTTGGGGGGTCACTGCAACATGAGGAACTGTATTAAAGTGTCACGGTATTAGGAAAGTTGAGAGCCACTGATATAGTCCATGTGAGATCATTCACTCAGCCTACAGATTGATGATATTTTGAAGCTGTGCATAAGATTTTTAGAGGCTCATTCCTCCGAAGAACATGGCATCAGGATTGGCAAAAGACTTATTAACACCTGGGATATGTAGATGGCACAACCTTGCTTGCCTAACGTGTGGAAGACTTGGGTTACTTCCTGATAAAGATCAAGGATTTCAGCTGATAGAATGAATTGCAACTCAATGAAAAGAAGACCAAAATTCTCACACTGGACCAATACGTAACATCATGATAAATGGAGGGAAGGTGGAAATTGTCAAGAATTATGGCTTTCTTTACTCTCTAATCAATGCTCATGGAAGCAGCAGTCTAGGGGTCAAAGGATTAGGTGCATTTGGAAAATCTGGCGTACAAGGCTTCTTTAAGGAGTTGAAAAGCAAGGATGATACTTCAAGGACTAAGGTGTGCATGATCCAAACCATGGTATTTTCAATTGCTCATATGTATGTGAAATTTGAACATTGAGTAAGGAAGACCAAAGAAGAAAGGATGTCTTTGAATTGTGCTGGAGAAGAACACCGAAAGAACCATGAACTGCTGAAAGTACAAGCCAATCTATCCTGGAAGGAGTACGTTCAGAGTGCACCTCAGAGCAGTGCGACCCTTTAATACAGTTCCTCATGTTGCGGTGACCCCCAACCATAAAATTATTTTGTTGCTATTTCATAACTGTGATTTTCTACTGCTATGAATCGGACAACCCTTGTGAAAGGGTCATTCGACCGCCCCCAAAGGGGTCACGACCCACAGGTTGAGAACCGCTGCTCTAGCCGCAAGGATGGCAAGGCTTTGTCTTAAACATTTGGGCCATATTGTCAGAAGAAACTAACCCCTGAAGAATAACTTCATGTTTTATCAAATAGAGGGCCAGTGACGGAAAGACAGTCCCTCAGGGAGCTGGATTAACCGCATGACTGCAACAACGGACTCGAGCATAGGCCCAATTGGGAGGATGGTGCAGGACTGGGCACAGTTTGGTTCTGATGTCTGTAAGGTTCCTAGGGGGGGGGCTATAGGAACAACAAAATGCAGATTTAAAAATGTGGTAAAAGGATACAACCACGAGGCACACTTTTCTTGATTTTAAACCAAACAATATCCCCTTGTTCTCTTTGATCTATATACAGATCCCTCTTGATCAATATACAGATCCCTCTTGATCTGTATACAGAGCTCTTTTGATCTATATACAGAACCCTCTTGATCAATATACAGATCCCTCTTGAGCCAGTTAGGTGTTCAGGAAGTCCCGTTCTCCTCATTGCTGTCCATAGTTTGCTCTGACTCACAGTCAAACGTTTTCATATATTCACTAAAACACCAGTAATTTTTTTCTGGTATTCACTGCTTTCATCCAAGATCTTACTGATGTTAGCATAACCCTTGTTCCATGGCCTCTTGTGAATTTGGCTGGAATTTATGTCAGTTCCCTATGAATGTAACACTGCAATCATTTCTGAATTACCTTTGACAAGAATTTACTTGAATGTGATATTAATGATATTGTTTGTTAGTTTTCACATTCTGTTGGGTCACCTTTCTTTGAAAAGGGTACAAATGTGGACCTCTTCCAGTCAATTGGCCAGCTGTCCCAAATGTCTTATCTAGATAAGTGAGTACTTCTAGTACTTTATCAGTGTGTTGTGACATTTAAACTGTCATTCCCTCATTTCCTAGAGGTTTGATTTTTTTTTGCTAATACCTTCAATGAAGCTTGGACTTCTTCCTTTAGTACCAGCAATTCTTGATCATATGCTACCTCTTGAAATGGTTGGATATCATCCACTTAATTTTTGTATAATAACTCTCTGTATTCCATCCATTTTCTTCCAGTGCTTCCCGCATTGTTCAATATGTTCCCATAGAATCCTTCAATATTGTAACTCAAGCCTTGATGTTTTCTTTAGTTCTTCCAGATTGAGATAAGCTTCGTGTGTCATCTCTTTTGGGCTTTGTAACTCCAGATTTTTTCACATTTCATAAAATACTTTGTCTTTTTGAACTGTGCTTTGAAATTTTCTGTTAAGTGCTTTCACTTCACCATTCCATTTGCTTCAGCAACTCTATGTTCAGGAGCATATTTTAGAGTCTCCTTTGACATACACTTTTTTTTCTTTCCTGTATTTTTAATGGAATTTTACTTTCTTCATATATGATGTTGTTGATGTTATTCCACAAATCTTTAGGTCCTCAGTCATTGGCACTCACTTAATCGGATTTGTCTTTGAGATAGTCTCTAAATTCTGATGGCATATGATTGGGGTTGCATTTTGGCTTTTGTGGGCTTGTTTTAATTTTTTGAGTTTCACTCTGAACTTAAATATGAGCAATTTGTGATATATTCCACAGTCAAATCCTGGCCTTGTTTTGCCTGATAATATTGACTTTCTTCATTGTCTCGCCCAAAAGATGCAGTCAGCTTCCTTTTAGTTTATCCCATTTGGTGAGACACATGGGCATAGTTTCAATTTGTGCTGTTGAAAAATGGTCTTTGCAATGCACAGAGTATTGGTTTTCAAAATGCATTTCTGTCACTAAGGCCATGTTTTCCAAACATTGACCCTTGTTTCTTTCCAGGTTTTGAAATCCAATTATCACTAATTATCAATGAAGGACTGATAGATTTCAGAGTTAAGAAAATGAGAGTATTTCTTCATCATTTACTTTAGAGGTTAGTCAATAAATTTGAATAATAGTTACATTAACTGGACTAGGTAGTCTTCACAAAGATATTATCTTATTATAAGCATCATTGTATTTCAAGAACAATCCATAAATATTATTTTTGATGATGAATTTGTCATTTCCGACACAGCAAACCATAGAACAAGGCAGAGCTGCCCCTGTCAGTTTCTGAGTCCGTAATTCTTTATGGGAATAGAAAGCCTCATCTTTCTCTTATGTAGCAGCTGGTGGTTTTGAATAGTCAATCTTGTAGTTGGCAGTCCAATGAGTTACCCACTGAGCTATGAGGCCTCCTCAACTAATGCCTAGGATATTGATTTTTATGCATTCTATTTCATGTTTGATGACCTCCAACACTTCAGATTCATACTTGATACTTTGCACATTCTGATTATTAATAAGTCTTGCAGTTGTTTCTTCTTCTTTGGGACTACACCACATTAGCATATGAAGGTCCTGAAAGCTTTGCTCCTCCCACGTTATGAAATATCACTACTTTGAAGAAGCAGTACCTTCCAACCTAAGGGACTCATCTTCTGGGACTAGATCCAGCAAGGGTCTGCTGCCATTTTTAAGGTTTTCAGTGGCTAATCCCTTACTAGTATACCACCTAATGCTTCTTCCCATTCTGTTCTTAGTCTGAGAGTTCCACAGAAACCTGCTTGTCATGGGTGGCCCTGCTAGCATTTTAGTGGTGGCAGAGCTGCTAGCATCACAGGGACAATAAACGTACCACGATATGACAAACTGATTGACAACTGGGGTGACAGTGATCCTAAACCAAAGCAAAGCCCCTGCCATGAGGTGAATACTGAATCACAGTGGCCCTATTTATATAGGGTCGAAGAGTGTAGATCTTTATGAGAGCAGAGAGCCTCAACTTTCTCCTGTGGAAAGCCACATATGTTGCAGGTAACAATCCAAAGCTTACCCAACACCACACATTCCTGATATACATTCACTAGCAGCAGAGAAATATACATTTTACCTAATGTATTTCCTTCATATTCAGAATATCTATCATGTTGCCCTACCTACTGTATGTACTTTTCCCTTCATTTTCTGCTGCCCTCTCAAATTCCCTTCACTTTACTCCCCAGTTTCATTGGTCCAAACGTCTTTCTGCTTCTCCTTCAAGCAAATGCGAATTTCATGATTCAAGATGCTCTCTCAGGAAAGTAGCAAGCTATCAAAGAAAGCACGAGCCTAACACTTCCTCAGACAGACATCCTCGGTTCAAACTCCAGCTTCACCATTTCCCAAGTAACCTGGAAACTGACTCAAAATAGATATAAAGTTGACTGCGGTTAATAGAGACTCTCTGGGTGTCAGAGGTAGACTATAACCACAATCTATAGCATAAACTAACTGTTTTTATAACCACAATCTATAGCATAAACTAACTGTTGTTATAACTACAATCTGTAGCATAAATGAACCGTTGTCTTTTCAGAAGCAGGTTTTTAACCTTTGTTTCAAGGTGCTTCTGTGTGAACTTGAAGCGCTAACCTTTCTAATATCCACCCAGAGCATTAATGATGGACTCATTCTAGTGCCTTAAACCAACCCACTGCTGTTAAATAAGTTCTGACTCATAGCAACCCTTTTGGACACAGCAGAGTTTCTGGGGCTGTCTCTATCCCAGCTAATAGCCTTGTCAAAATTTCCCCTGCAGCAAGGCTGGTGAATTTGAACCACCGGTGTTGCAGTTAGAAGCTGGTACTCCTTTTTTCCCATATGTCTAAAAGGGAAAATCCTATTGGTCTTTTTTCTTTCTTTCTTTCTTTCTTTCTTTCTTTCTTTCTTTCTTTCTCATAAAGTGCTTTTCAAAAGAAATAAAAATGTTTGTGTGCAACCAAGCTATTCCTAATCAATATCTCTATTTCTGTTTCAAGTGTTCACCAATATCTGCTCAGATATTCCATTCCTGGGATTTGACTATACCATGTCTGACATAAGCAATACTCAGGAGCCTTTTCCTACACAGTCCACTTGGACACTACCAAAAGCCTGCACACTCACTAAGGAGACTTTGATCTTATAACTATAATTTTTTCAGTAGACATTCATTTACTACTATACAAAAGAATTGTTTTGTGTGTGTATAAGCAAATCTTTCTAGTAAGATCAGCATTTCAAAACCATAGCCATCTATGTTTGTGTAAACTTGGAATTTACTGAGAACAATGAACTTCATAATGAATACTCATTAACTCACTGCCACCGAGTCATTGCTGACTCATAGTGAGTCTCTGTGAGTTTCCATCTGTAACTGTCCACAGGAGCAAAAAGCTTGGTCTTTGTCCTATGTTGCTGCTCTTGGTTTTGAACTGCTGACCATGCAGTGGCCACCATCACACCTGGACTCCTCAAAATGAGCAGGAGCCAATTAATATAAAAATAGAAATTGAAAGAAGAGATGCTTTAAATCTGAGAGGACAAGGCCACTGAAGTTCCTGTACATTTGATGTTTATGAGTCCACAAACCTGCATGAATGGGCAGAAGAATTTCCATGAGATGGAAACACCAAGGAGAAAACATGTACAACTTTTTGAGTCTGGAACACCATCAGATAAGAGAATAGACTATTTTCCAGCATGCATGTGACAGAAGTTGTTGGATTGAAACACACACACACACACACACACACACACACACACATTCTCTCTCTCATTGCCATAGAGTTAATTCCAAATCATAGTGATCCTATAGGACAGAACTATCCTTTTGGGTTTCTGGGGCTTTAAATGTTTACGGGAGCAGGAAGCCTTGTTTTCTTCTACAGTTATGGAAGTAGAAAGCAGGGTTTTGTTTTAATATGTACCAAAATTTATTTATCCATGTGTCCACTAATAGGCATGACATGAATACATATATTCACGCTCATCACAACATTATTTGCCATAGTAAAATATGGAAACAAAACAGATGAAATAATCTTGCTCACCAAAATGAATATCACTTCAAGTACTTCCTGAGAAACATAAAAGACTATAACTTTCTGTTTGGATCACAGCTGAACAGGAACAAAACAAAGAGGTTTACATCTGGACAAGCAATCAGGATAAGTGACAAACTAATTGAAGTTGTCAAGAATTTCTTATTTCTTGGATCAATACTCAACACCCATGGAAGCAGCAGTCAATCAATGATGTAATGCATTAGGCGAGCCTGCCATAGGAAACCTCTTTAAAATACTAAAAAGCAAAGATACCAACTTATGGAATAGGTACATCTGGCTGTGGTGTTTTAAATTGATTCACATGTCATATCTTCTTTGCGGTCTATCTGAACAAGGAAAATCTGTACCTGGACAATGAAAATTAGAGACAGAAGAATTGATACATTCTACTTGTAGTGTTAGAAAACACTATTGGATATGCCATGAACTTTCAGATGAACAAACAATTCTGTCTTGGAAGAAGTAGGGTCAGAATGCTCTTTAGAAGCCAGGGTGTTGAGATTTTCTCTTGTTTACTTTGGTCATGTCATAATGAATGGTCAATTCACTATAGAAAGGCAAGATGCTTTGTAAATAAGAGATGAGCAAAAAAGAGCATGTGGTAGTTACATAATCAGTTGTCAGTTTGAGACTTAAGAGCAAAGGGGTGGGGTCTAGCCTGTCAATCAGGTTGTAGTTTAATGGTCTCATTTGGAGATGCTCAGGAGATAAATCACCTGTTGGGACAGGAGGCACATTCCCTGTGAGTCTTTCTGGTTGAGAAGACACATGGAGCTTTGCTAGAGCTCTGGAACTGAAGGAGCCACCTGGGAACCCCTATCAGCACGAGATGCTTCCACTGCCACTGGATCCACAAGACTTTGCACCCACCGGTCTGTGACCTTCCTGCATTCAGAGTCATCGCATGTGCTACGTGAGTCTGAAGAGGAATTTGCAGATTGGTATCGAACATATGAGCTATTAATAGACTTAGGGACTTGATCTGGACTGGGCTGGGATGCTTTCTCAATATTCAATTGCTCTTGTATAGAAAGCTCTTTCTTATACACATATGAGTTTTGTTGGATTTATTTCTCTAGTCTACCTGGACTAACCCAGAGAGGGACATTTAATGAGCTGGATTAACACAGTCACTGCCACAGTGCACTCAAGCATAGCAATGATCAAGAGGATGAACCAGGAACAAGTAGTATTTTGTTGTATTACATGAGGGAAGGAAAAAAAAAGAATTCTTACATAATCAGAGACACTTATGAAACAAAAATATCAAAATGTGACGCTATTGGGTTTTTTTTTGCGCATAGCCTCCGTCTAAGTCGGGAGATTTCCGAGGGCAATGTTCTCATTGAGAGAGCAGGTTTTAGGCAGAATGTCCTCACACAGAACGCAGGGCAGCTGTTCTACTCAGTCCTAACCTCTTCCTTTTCCTGCTGTTTTTTTAATGGGTGACTGAAAGACGGGAAAATAGGAATGCAGCAAAAGAAGGAGATATGCGAAATGTTTTCCTTCCCTCCCTTTCCATGACTGAAGCGCAATTTTTAATGTTCTTCCCTCTTGATGAATGAGAGATAGGATTCGAAAACCTCCCTTATGCATGTAATATAATGATGTATATCATATACCTGCATATAAAAGTTTACAGAAATTGTCATGTCCTACAATTTTTCCTTTGGAATGGTTCTGTTCAATCAAACGATTCAAAAGAAAACTAAGCATGTTGTTTATGTTTCAGCATTTAGACATTCTCATCCACCTGCTTTTGTTAGATTCCAAGGCGGAGTGCATCATAAGCTAGAGAGCGACGGCGACGCGCTGTGTGGTGACAGTACTGCTGCAATGCCTCAGCACAGTCAGAAAAAAAGGAAATACAATTAAAGGATAGATTGTGCCATCTGTATATGATAAAAGGTACACAAAATTTGCACCATAATTGTGAATCACAATTCATTTAATAACGCAACTAGTTGCTTGAATCCACAAAGAAAAGGGAGAGGGGAAAAAAAAGCTACAGGATGCCAAAGCACATCCATTGTCTTCTTAACTGACGGCTGTCAGACTCGTGCTTGGCTAATCACCAAGGAAACTAAAATCCAGAGATGAGAGAGCTCTACTGAAATAGCAATTTCTACCAACACTGGATTTTGGCTCCCTGAATTTAAAACAAGTGCATTTGGCCTGCTCTCTCTATTTTAAAGGGTGCAGAGGTCAGCCAGACCTGGGATTTAGTGAGTTCATTATTTCTGTAGTCTTAACTGTTCTTCAGTGGCCCATCACATAGCAGGAAGGCCATGTGACTTTATGGACCCTTACATGTTGGGCTGCGGTCTGAAAGGCCACAGCTTCGAAAGAAGCAGATATTCCCCACAAGAGAAAGATGGGGCTTCTGCTCCTGTAAAGAGTTACCAGGTATCACACAGCAAAGAACAAAAAATCATAGAATTGTAAATGAGGGGGAATGTTGAGTGGGGACCCAAGACCCATCTGTGGGCAATTGGAGATCCCCTTATTGAAGGGTCACGGGGAGGAGACGAGCCAGTCAGGGTGCAGTGTGGCAACAAGGAAACATACAACTTTCCTCTAGTTCTTAATGCTTCCTCCCCACCCACTATCATGATCCCAATTCTACCTTACAAATCTGGCTAGACCAGAGGATATGCCCTGGTACAGATGAGAGCTGGAAACACAGGGAATCCAGGACAGATGAGTCCTTCAGGACCAGCGGTGAGAAAGGTGATACTGGGAGGGTGGAGGGAAAGGGGGTAGAAAGGCGGAACCGATGACAAGGATCTACATATAACTCCTCCCTGGGGGATGGACAACAGAAAAGTGGGTGAAGGGAGACATCAGACAGTGTAAAATATGACAAAATAGTACTAATTTATAAATTGTCAAGGGTTATGAAGGAGGGGGAGAAAAATGAGGAGCTAATGCCAAGAGCTCAAGTAGAAAGCAAATGTTTTGAGAATGATGATGGCAACAAATGTACAAATGTGCTTGACACAGTGGATGTACGTGTGGCTTGTGATAACAGTTGTATGAGCCCCCAATAAAATGATTTATATAGAGAAATAGAGTTACAGTCTCAGAAACCCCCAGGGGTCGTTCCACCGTATCCTATCTAGGCACTCCGGGTCGGGATCATCTAGAGGGCAGTGAGAGGAATTTGGAGGGCTACATTGATCTCTTATTGGGAGGCGGATTTTGTTACTGCTTCTCAAACCAATAACGGACATTATTAGACTATCCACTTGTACTTATTGGAAATGCAAACTTTTCATCTTAGCCCAGACCTAGCTAATCATCTTCTGTAGAAATAGTTAGGGAATCTACATTTGTCAGTTTCACATTAAAGTCTGGGAACCATAACTTCAAGCAGTAGTGACTTATGAGCCTCTGTTCGCTCTGTCCCCTCATGTGCTCTGGTGCAGAGGGCGATTTTCATAAATAAATATTCAGTAGAACATCTTAGATATAAGGCCATACCTTACCAGAAAACAAATATTAGAACAGATACTGGCATATGTTAAAAGCTTTTTAGATGTTTAAAATGAAACTAGATTATGATTTAAAGTTATTTTTTTCTTAGTTGGATTAACATATTTTAGGAGTCTATATAGAGAAAAAAAACTTCCAATGATTACAAATCAGGCCAGTATCAATAGAAATCTATTTTCCTGACAACTGTAATTGTAATGGAACCTTATATTAGTCATACATAGTGCTGATCATTTGGGGGGAAATGAATAAAAATGTGATACTGAAAAAGACATAAAAACAAATAAGGTGCTTGTTCTAGTTTCTACCTATCCACCTAAATAATAAACAATAGTAACAACAACAACAACTCAGGAATCACTTATGAGAAGATAATGTAGATGGTGTTTTTGCCCTTCTGTATCATATCTATAAATTTTAGTGCAGAGTCATGATCAACTCACATTGAAGTTTATTTTATTGGCTTACCTCGTTAATCAGGATAACCCTTTTAAGAGGATTCCATGGTAAATGGACATGAGTGGGCATCATCTATTTAGCTTTTCAAAACACTTGACAAGAAAAAAATTACATATATATATCTGTATCTAACTCTATACCTATGTATGTATGCATGTATGTATGTATGTATGTATGTATGTAGCTATCTATCATGTAGGTATATAAAGGCTCTTTAGGCTAGGGCTATGGCTTAAAGGGAGAGGATTTAATTTTCAATTCAGTTTGTAGTTTTGAATGTTAGATAAGACTAAAGATTTTTGGTTATTGAATGAGACTGCAAGGGCTACTTAAATATCAGAAAAATCCTTGGCATTGTTTGGGCTCTATCCAGATGAAAGCAAAAGACGATCTCTGCTGAACTTATCTCAACAAATAATATGATCCAACAATAAAATCTAATTCTGTTTATAACTCTATCAGTTATACACTCGCATGCACCAAGTATATAAAGAAAAAAACATACTAATATGATCTTGAATATCATTTTAGAACGAAAGAGCAAAAATTACTCTGACTTAGGAGAGCAAAGCTGATAGAGAAAAGGGTCTTAAATGATGCCTTAGGAGCATCTGATGCGCAAAACAGTCATTATCATTATTAGCTAAGTCTGCTATTAACAGATCAAACAAGAATAATAATATTTAATTTTGACATTGTTGCCAGAGAGGGCGAGAGATAAATGAAACAGAGGCATCTGCATGTCGGAATTGCAGCCTTTGATCTCACACAGTCAAGTTGTTAAAGAAATGATTCTCGCGAAGCTGGGTGTATGAAGATGAGGAGAGTAGGCCTATTGATAACCTGTGGTGCGTCAATGACACAACTCTTTGGCTTGCTAAAAATGAAGAGGGTTGAAGCACTTATTAATGAAAGTCAGAGACTATGGTCTTTAGTATAGATCCCACCAAAGCAGAAAACAAACAAAATCCTCACAGCTGGCTTGATAAACAACATCATGATAGAGGGGGGGGGGGGAAATCCTGGAATTTGTCAATGATTTCATTCTACTTGTATCAATACCCGATGTCAATAAAAGCAGGTGTGAAGAATTAAAACAATGTATTCTATTGGGGAAAATAGCAGCAAAGGAGCTCTACAGGATTTGAAAAATCAAAGCTGTCACTTTGAGGACAAAGGCGTGCCTGCCCCAAGCCATCACCTTCTGTGTGTGACAGAGGAACATGGGTGCCCTGGGGATTACAAATTGGGCTGCTAACTATAAAGTCAGAAGTTTCAGAAACCACCAGTCAGGAGCAAGGCTGTGCTTTCTATCCCAGTAAGGAGTTTACCCTCTCTGAAATGCAAAGGGGACCATTCTACGCTGCCCCAGCCGGTAGGGTGGCTATGAGTTGGCTATGGTTGATGGCAGGGAGTTTCGTTTGGGGTTTGGGTTTGTGACAATGAAAAAGTAATACAGAAGAACGGATGCATTCACACTAAAAGCAGATACTGAGTATACTACAGACAGCCGGACAACAAAGAAATACATTTTAGAAGAAATGCAACTCCAATAGTCCAGAGAATCAGATGGGAAGGCTTTATGTCGATTGCGTACTTCAGACAAACCAACAGGGAAACAGAGCACTAGAAACGGACAGCAAGTTTGATAAAGGAGCAGGCCACGGGGTCCCAGAGCTCCTCGTTGAGATGCATTCACCCAGAGACTGAGAAACAAATGGACTCAAAGGTAGCATTGATGCGGAGGAATGTGCAGAACCAGAGAACATTTCCTTTAGTGCCTCTAAGGTCCCCATTAGTCAAAAATGGTGGTATAATAACCAATAGCAAGTACTCTCTCCTATCTCTCTCAAGTAAAAATATAGATTTACTCCTCAGCTCACAATTGACCAGTACCCTGATCTGCAAGGTTAGTAGTCTGGCCTCAGCTGCTGCTCTGAGGGAGCGAGGTAGGCTGTCTGCTCCCAGAGGATTGCCAGCCTGGGAAAGCCACGTGGAAATGTGTACTCTGTCGTATGGAGTCTGGAGGAGGTATTATCTATTTGATGGCAGTGAGCGCGGTTTTTTTTAATCCCATCATTGGTGTTAGAAGCCTTTTGAAATAATCCACCAAAGTGGGAAGTGTGACATGAACTTGAAAATCAACCACAAGAAAGGCAATAGTTGAATGTGAGAAATAAATAAGAGAGCAGCACAGATGTTATAATAAATTAGATTTCTGGTTTTGCCATGAGGTAAAAAGCTGGGCAAATAAGGAGAAACAGTTTTATTTGTGTATTTACTTTTATTGAGATTGTCAGGGAAAGGGAGAGGGAGTTTGGGAAGGGACTGGGGAATTTAGCTCAGTTAGTTTCTGGATATGTTGAAATGAAGAGGTTGCCCATGGGGACGTTTCCGTTGAATATGAGGGTCTATAAGCCACGACGAAATCAGTGGGCTGAATATTTGTGAATCATCTCATACACTGTAACTGGAATATGAGATGAAATAACCTCCTAGGAGAAGGCGACTTAAAAAACCACCCTGCGCAACATCAATCGTTAAGGAATGGAAGCAAATTCACTCATTAGTCAAATTTGCAATCCTTTCACTACCTTGTTATTTACAAACATGATGCAAACTATTATCCCTAGAAATGAAATGGTTGGGATTAATAGGCAATAAAAATGCAAAATTTTTACACATTTTAATTCAATATATCACATCAGAATATATGCGAAGATTAGATTTTAGAAAGATAAATGATCATTTTCAGCAAATATATACGAGTCCAATTATTTTTCATGGTGGTTTCAGCTTTCCATCTGAGTGCTTAGCAAACAGTCTCCATTTGTGTGTGTGTGTGTGGGGGAGGTTGAGCTAATTTCTATAGATCATTGCCATTTAAACAATATAAGTCCTTCTGTCTTATAGCTTTTCTTGGTATTCTTTCTGTCCTTAAATGATCAAATGGAAGGTGAGCCGATCACATAGTGGGCGACTTGTTGGGCTGCGAACTGCAAAGTCAACAGCTTGAAACCACCAGCCAACTCACAGGAGCAAGATGAGGCTTTACTTCCGTAAAGATATACAGCCTCAGAACTTCCCAGGGGCTGGCTTACTCTCTCCTATAGGATCTTCTGAGTCGGGATCTACAGGAAGGCAGCGAATCTGAGTGTCTTTTAATTAGTGGGAGAGGGTTCGTAAGAACGTATACTATATTAACAGTTCTCGCCGTCAAAAACATCACAGCAACACCACGTGTTTCCGAGTACAACTGCAGTCATTGGGTTTTCAAAGAATATGATCTTTCCGAAGCCCCTCTCCAGACAGCCTCTTCACTAGAGCTACATAGATACTGTGGAAATTGACACCTTTGAAATTTATACTTCTTTGGTTTGTGTTAAGAGGAAAATGTTAAGGGGTACTAATATAAGAAATAATCTAAGAAAGCTAGTGTTCCTGCTTTGTGACTTTTCTGCCAGCCCAGGAATGTAATAGAACCTATCAAAGAAGTAGTAAGTTGCTCTAAATCAGATCATGTATTTCCTTGTTTTAGCAAAAATCTGGACAAGGACATATTTATGCATGGGCAAAAATGATATAAACAATATACCGCCAACAACCTGGTGGAGTTAATTTTTATTTTTCTCAGACAGCCTAAGAATGAATAAATGCAGCTGTCAATGACACCTTTTCAGTGGATCAATTTATCTTTACCAAATAGCCTTTAATAATATCAGGTGAGTTTAGACCAGATTGGTTTGATGGTTACACGTGGGGTTTCTTTGCAGAGAAAGGAAAGAGAAGAAGAAATGGAACTTTCCCAGTTGATTAATCCCATCTTCTTTGTTTTGGATTTAAAGATTCACTTTATGAGCCTCCTTGGGGTACACTGTGTCCTCCATAAATTTCCAGGGGGTGAGGGTATATTGACAAACCACAGAAGGTGCTCAAGTGCAATTGAGAAAATCTATAGGCCAATGTTGTCCGTGTACAAATGTCAAGTAAATATGTTTAAGGTCAACTAGGTTGGATTTCATCCTTCTATTACCTAGAATTACTGCAATATCAATGCTGTAAAAATCTCTGTCTCTCTACAATACGACTAACAGTTACACCTGAAAGGACGAATTTCAACCTTCATTCTAAAGGAGTTAGGAGTATGTCCTTTTCAAGGATAAGGAAACATGTTCAAATATTGATAGTCCAGCTGTCAGTCCACCATAAATCAGGATTCTTTCCCCACCTTACAAGGCCAACATTTTAGTAATGAGATCCTTTGAAGAATCATGGAGACAGTGGCACGGGCATGTGTGCCTGATGCTACAACTTTACAGGAGCAGACGACTGGATCTTTGTCCCCAAGAGATGTTGATGATTTGAATCTTTGGCACTGAGATTAGCAGCCTAACCCACAGTGTTAGGGCAATATAACTTTTTTCTGTCAAGAAGTAGGATCATAAGTCTCTCTCTCTAGAGGAAGATAAGAGGTGGTACCCCCCCCCACAAAGTTATGAATTTATTTTTACAAACCAACCTTACAAACCAACCTTATCACCTTCAAAGTACTCTCCATTGCACTTAAGACATTTGTCAAATCTGTGATTCCATTCCTGCAAACATTTTTCAAATTATTGGTTTGGATGGCTGACAGCACCTCCCGTTGCGTTCCTTCAACTCTTCTACAGCAAAACACTGACCTTTCAAGTCCCTCTTCATTCATGGAAACAAAAGGAAGTCACAAGGAGCAAGGTCACGTGAGGAGTATGCATGAGGCAAGAGAGGCACGCTGTGTTTTGCCAAAAACTGGCACACTGAGATGGCTACATGAGCAGGTGCATTGTCGTGGTGGCAAAACCAGTCCCTTGTCTGCCATAAACCCGGCATTTTTATGTCGCACACTGTTACGCAATATTTGCAGAACCTCTAATTAGAAAGCTTGATTAACAGTCTGACCTAGTGGAACAAACTCCAAATGCATTACAGGTCGACATTTTCATTCATTTGGGAAGTTGATGAACATCCAGAATGAGGTTTGTCATCAACCAACGTTTCACTTTTTTTTTTTTGAAATGAAAAAACAAGTCATAGATACACTTGAGTTTTCCCCATAGTACTGGCTTTGTAATTCCCCATAGTCCTGTCTTTATAAGCTATCCTCAACATTACAAGAGTTTCTGTAGCATTTTTCCCAAGAAACAAAATTTCACAGCTGCATGCTGTTCTCTTAAATTGGCCATCACAAAAAATGAGGTTTGAGTAAAATTGCTTTTAGGACAAAATTCACTGTGACCAGAGAGGACCTTCTCAGGTGACAGCATGGGGTGCACTAAGAGCAAGTTGCTAGATGCTCACTCATATTGTGGGGAAAATATGTACTAAGAAATCTCCGCTCTTTCCAGAGTAATTCCTGGGTATTTTTTGGTTTTGTTGAGTATCCCACCGTATGTACATACACGTGTACATGCACAGATATATAATGTTTAACTTTTATTAAGTAAAGATACTATTACAATATATTTAAATGTTTAAACTCTATACAGTTGTATGCCTAATTATAATTAATTATAAAGCTAAGTGTAAGTGATATAAAACAAACAAAAAGCCAATTCTTTAGTCAAGGCTGAGCTACTCATACGTAAACAACTCATGTATTCAGGGAGAAGCACTTAATGGCAGAGTAACATACATTCAAGCATTTATCTAATTTATTTTCACTTTTAATACTACCACTTCAGTAGATAAAAAAAATCATCTCCATTTTCTCCACTATCCTTCCACTGGACCTTTCAAGTATTGTAGCAAGAGAAATCACACCCCTTTCTAGCAATCTAAAATCTGGCAAGACCACACACACAGGTGTTCTGAGTTGTTCAATCTATTATTGCTTATTACAGCCTCTGGCAGCTGTTAGTGTGCCTTGATTGTGGTTACTTCTGTCTCGTGTGTAGTCACCTTGTCACCTCCTCTTCTGTCTAAATATCCCTTTGTCTTTCTCCTAGAGATGACCTTGACTTTAGGATAATTTAGGATGACGATTTACTCATCTCAGAATCCTCAACTTAATTATGTATAACCAAGATCCTTTTGCCAAATAAGTAACATTCAGTCTCCAGGGATTAGGATACGGAAGTATCTTCTAGGAAAGCGGTTCTCAACCTGTGGGTTACGACCCCTTTGGGGGTCAAACAGGGGTTGCCTGATTCATAACAGTAGCAGAATTACAGTTATGGAGTAGCAACTAAAATAATTTTATGGTTGGGGAGGTCACCATGAGATGAGCAACTGGATTAAAGGGTCGCAGCATTAGGAGGTTGAGAACCACTGTTCTAGGAGGTTAATATTTAATCAGTTTAATGAAGGAAGTAGGCCAGCAACCAACCATCATCAGTGTGTTTGTATTTCATGAGAGAAATCACTACCTTGATTTTATAACCAATTCAAGCCAGTTATTCAATGTGATACATTAGAATCAAAGAGAATCATTTCATGTTAAAGTAAATGATTATGATTAAGAACTTTGAAGGACTTTGTTGTGGACAACAGATTAGGGTCAGGCATGCCCAGAAATATATAAATTTTTTATCATACGAGATTGCTTTATCTTCTTCTAAACTACTCCCTTTTCTCACATAAAAAATTTAGGAACTTTTTATCAAATACTATTTCCTACTCATGTTAGTTTAGAAGCACCTTAATGGAAATTCAATTATATTAAGAGATAGCATCATTTGTCAAATTGTAATTCTTCTGTCCTTCTTAATTCTAATTTTAATAGCCCATAAAAGCAGGCACAATTCTCGATTTAATGCTTATCTATCATTTAAATCAATGACAGAATTTGAAGTGCCACCCCTAAAACAGGTAATTGCATAAATGATTTTAAATTTGCTAAAACGATCAGGCTACATAAATAAATAAAATCTTCTTTAATTCAGATTCATGCTCATTAGTGAGACCCGGTTAATATTTCATGCACAGCCTGTTTCCATTTACTTTAAAATATTTCTGTAATGGAACTAGAAAACACAGTTTGTTCCTAAGAGTAATAAAAAATTCAAATGTGTTTAGAAGAGCCTCAGCTATAATTCAAGTAATGTTGCTTAAACATTTCTAAAAGGACCTCTGAGTCTGGGCTCCAACCAAGAATCCAATGTGCGTCCCAGCCTTACAGTCAGCACGAGGAGATGGGAGAGTCCCTGCGGGTGGAGGGTGGATGTCATTATAACCACTATTCTAATTATGTCATAAGCACGGGAATGGTCCTTCTGGTGAGATATGATGCATTTTTCTAAAAAGGAAGGTTAACTAGTCATGGAGGGGCCATGAGAGAGAGGCTCTAGCCCATAGCTTCTGACAAAGAAGCAACTAGCAACCCAAATCAACAAATTTAGAACTTCTCAGTGCTCGCTCATGCAATAATTTCACTGTGAAAGATCTCTCATATAATGCTCTTCCTATCATTTAAAATACACCCTGAATTTTGATTTTAAATGAACTATTTGATAGATCTCTTGATTTTAAAATGCACACTAATAATTTTGATGTTAATGAAATATATGGTACCAAGTGGTAGATATTTTTACAAAGTGTCTCACTTTTTGGTGATAAGTAAATACTCCCTTTTTTATTCATCAATAGAATTTTTTTTCTTATTAAGTTGAAAACATGTGCTTTGTTTAAAAAAGTGCAATAACTCAACATTTAAGTACTTGTACTTACATTTGATAAATCAAAAGCATATGGCTTGACATTTTGCCACAAATTACATGTAATCTGTACTGCAACATGTGAATGTGCCCTTAGGGAGTCCTTAGACGAAAATTCATTAGTGCATCTCAGTGAAATGAAAGGTTTTTGCTGTTGTTTTGTTTTTAACTACAAATGATTTCAATTATGGAATTCTTGCTTAAAACTAAGGTGCTTGTATGTGGGGAAGGAGTCAATGAAATTATACAATTGCATATATATTATGAGAGGGTTGCACAAAGTTCATGGGCAAATAGAATTGAATATTAATGGATTTATTTCTCAAGCTTACTTATTTACGCAATTTTTCATTGACTACCTCCCCCCATGCCACCTCCCTATCTTCACCCAGCATAACACCATTCTTGATGACCTAGACTCATAAAGGTCATCAGGACCCAAATACCTTCTAAGGGTCACATCCAAGTGAATGTCCTGTGATTCTCTAAATCAAACAACACACACTGCATTGATCCAATTCTGACTCATAACCATCTCATGTATATTCACAACCATCATTTTAATGGGAGCCAACCGCCTCATCTCTCCCCATGGTGTTCACAGGTTTGAATGGCTTACATCTTACAGGCAATAGTCCAATGTTTACCTCATAGGGCCACCACATTTGGAAAATATAGCTTTTTATGTGATCTAAACAATTGTTTCTCTTCCCCTGAAAATTTATAATTGTCAATATTATTTAAGGGAAATCATATCATATGTGTTCATTTTACTTTAACTAATTTGACTGAGATATTTAAGTGGAGGAATATGTTTTACTCATTTCTGATTAGCTAAAGCTAAGTGTTTACTGATGAAAGATAGGGCTTTCTACTCCCTTAAAGGATACTTTCTTCCTTATCCCATTGGGTTGCTATGAGATGGAATCACATGGATAGCAGACTGATACATATTATTAGTTGAAGTGAATTGAAATAGACAGAGTATATAACAGTAAGTACTGATTTTACTTTAGAGGATATGATATTACCAAGTGGATCAGCCATACCAAAAAAACAAACCACTGCATCGAGTTGATTCTGACTCAGAGTGACCCATTGGGCAGGATGGAACATCACCTGTGAGTTTCTGAGATTGTAACTTTTTACAGGAGTAGAAAGTCCATCTTTCTCCCAAGAGTACCAGAATGGGTTGGGGGTTGGTGGGGGGAAGAGTTGACTTAAAGTCAAATGTAAAAGATATTTACTATAAATGAGAATTGAATTGGGCATAACTGTGTCTTTACGTGTTGAAAGATGAATAGAAATCAATCTTTTAAAGAAAACAAGAAGAATGTTCCAATCTTGAAGGTGAAAAAGGTTTAATGGGAGAAGGTGTTTGTGTGTGAGTAGATCTGAATAAAAACTCTTATAAGAGGACGTGTACAGGTGGGTTTTGTCAGAAAATGTCATAAAATAAAGGTTTGCAATCATTTTGGAGAAGAGTGGGCTAGCCTGCTGATTGTGACAGGGTTACTACAGGCAGGAGGGAGTCCTGGAGGGCTGTGAAGAAAGAGGATGGTCAGATGGAATGACCGAAACTATGTCCCATAGTCACCCATTAGGTCTGGAACTGAACTCCCCGCTAACATTAAATAAACAATGACTTAAGACTAAAAGGGCATCATTTATTTACCCATCGACAAAGTTTAGTGGCTTAAGAAAGAAACAGGGATGGAAATAGCTTAATAAACTTTAATGACTACATCTTACCTATCATTGGTTGATATAATAGTGAAATTAGGATGAATCAAAATAAAAATCTCATTCTGACTTTTAAATCATGATGTATGGCATATAAACACAATCAAACTATGTAAAATGAATAATTATTTAATAAATATAGGGAATTGTCTCATCAACTTAATTTGATGTATGCTCATATGACCACATAACACGTTGAGTACAATGTCCTCGACACACTTCCTGGCCTTCAATTTTTCTGATCTATAAGCTCAAATTCTTACAACAATCTGGTGCTCCTGCATTAACAGAATTTCAGCTGTTTGGAGGGAAATCTGACTAATATAGCTGGTGCAGCATAAATAAACCCCACCTGGGTTTACAGCGTGGCCACCAACTAACCTCCAGCACAAGCTTTCGGGGTTCATAAATACGCTTTCTCAATTAGAAATGTCATGCTTATGATCAGTGTCCTCTTTGCATTTGCAGAATAAAGAAGCTGTCTATAAAAATCTGAAAAGATGGACTCAAATGCTTATTCTCCTTCCACTATTTCACATGGATTATCTGAGCACAGACAAGCAACGCCTTAACACAGGGAATCCAGGGCGGATGATCCCTTCAGGACCAGGGGTGTGAGTGGCGATACTAGGAGGGTAGAGGGAGATTGGGTTGGAAAGAGGGAACCGATTACAAGGATCTACATGTGACTTCCTCCCGGGGGCGGGGAGGGCGGACAACAGAAAAGGGGGTGAAGGGAGACATCTGACATGGCAAGATATGACAAAATAATAATTTATAAATTATCAAGAGCTCATGAGGGAGGGGTTACTGGGGAGGGAGGGGAAAAAAAGAGGACCTGATGCAAAGGGCTTAAGTGGAGAGCAAATGCTTTGAAAATGATGAAGGGATTGAATGTATAGATGTGCTTTATTTACACAATTGATGTATGTATAGCTTGTGATAAGAGTTGTATCAGCCCCCAATACAAAGTTTAAAAAACAAAAAAATAATAATTAAAAAATAAAAGCCTTTGACTTTGTTTAGTATGTTTTATGTGTCTATTTAGATAATTAATTCTTTTTTGCATTAATTGCTATACTTCAGTGCTTATTTTCTTATCTTAAATCAACTCTGGGGAAGATTCCAATTAATCATGGTATATGATTATTTCAATGTGTTGTCTGATTCAGTTCCCAATATTTTCAAGAACTTTTCATATAGATCTACTATAAATATTGGTCTACAGTTTTCTTGAAGTATCATTATCTGACCTTGTTAACAGGTTATTACTGGTCTCATAGAATATGTTAGTAAGTGTATGCTCACAACCATTGTTATATTTTCACCCAATAACTTGAACTTAAGGGAAAAAAGTGCTTATTCATAAAAAAATAAAAAATAAAGAATTTAGGTCCGATCAATGGTGAAGAGAGAAAAACCTCCTGAATTTGAGGGAAATGGGCCTTAGTGTTGCAGCCTGCTAGCTGTAGCATCGTCAGTGAAGTAATGAAGTCCACTTATACTTCCTTAACTAGAAAACTGCAATTGAAATGCTTTAACACCAGGGCATGGTGCAAATATATGAGAAGGACGTTGTAAAGTGGAAAGTGCAATGGTGGAGCAGTGCGCACGAGGGGCGGCAAGATGCAAGGTCAGCAGTGGAAAAGCAGATGCTCTGGGGGGAAAAGACAAAGTTTTCTACTCCTGTAAAAAGTGAGTCTCGGAAATTAACAGGGGCTCTTCTATCCTGATCCCCCTGGGTGGCCATGAGTCAGCATTGACAGGATAGCAGTGAGTTGGATTTTTTGGTATATAAGCATCTAGGATTATTGATCAAATAGCACAAGGTCAATAAAATTTGGATCAAGCCAGGAAGGTGATTGCTGGGAAGGTTATATGATTTGGAAAGAAAGGAAATGAACATTCTAAGTGAGAAAAACCATCAGCAGAAAGCGGGAAGAAGAAATATGTAGTATTTTTTTCCAAGGAATTGAGCATAAAAAAGCATTATGTAATTTTACATGGTAAATCTACTCACTTCTCCTATAATCAGTAGTCCCAGCAGACAATACTCGTGCAGGTTCCTGGTGGTGGTGGTGGTGGAAGGTGCCATTGGGTTGGTTTCGATTCACAGCAATTCCAGGCAGAACAAATTAAAATCCTGCCCAGTCCTGTACCATCCTCCCAATTGTTCGTATGTTTGAGTTCACTGTTGCAGCATACAGTCGGTTACTAGACCAGTGCAACACCTTCCCATCAAATTGCCTTCTTAAATATATACATGTTCTTTGAATGTAGAGAGATTATTGTTGCTGTTTGTTGCCTTCCTGTCAATTCAGACTCATGGTAACTCCATATGTGGTTTCAAAGTTGTGATTTGGGGCGGAAGATCGCCAGGCCTTTCTTCAGAGTTGTTTTTGGGTGGGCGCCCACTGCCAACCTCTAGACTAGGAGAGCAGCAGTTGTTGGAGAATGGGGAAGAGGCCTTGGAGAAACTTTACTGAGGTTCTCATAATTTAAGTAAAAATAGTATTAAAACTATTCAGGGCAAATAGACTCAAAGGGCTAATAGCTGTTTGGAAATACTCATAGCAGAGACGTCGGGGTTGCATACAGAGCTCTTTGGCTCATCTTGCATCACCAGTCACATGTGGAAGAGGTTAACTGTTTATCAGGATAACCGGAGTAAGGCTAGAACTGCATCTGTGGGTTCCAGAGACTTGAATCTTTATGGAACTAGAGAGCCTCATCTTTCTCTGTCAGAATGGCTGGTGGTTTTGAAAAGCTGACTTTAGAGTTTACAGCCTAACAAAGTCACAAGAGCAAATCAAACTCACTGCCATCAAGTGGATTCTGATTCCTGGCGAACCTAGGACAGGTTAGAATTTTCCCTGTGAATTTCTGACGCTGTAATGTCTTATGGGACTAGGAAGCCATCTTGCTCCCGTTCAGCATCTGGTAGTTTCCATCTGAAGACCTTGTGGTTCACAGCCCAATGCTTAATCATCACTCCCCCAGGACTCCTCTAGTGGGATCAAAGTGATGACCTTTCAGTTAGGCTTAACGACTGTCCAGCCATTTGTTCATTGCTACATATAACAAATGAGTCAGCTCTCTCAACTTACCCTTCCTGCGTAGTGCATGATAGTGAATGCCGTGCCGTGATCTTTGAGGGCAACATTCCCATTCCCATCCTTAATGGGGGAATACACTGCGTTGGTGTTTGAGGACGCCAGGAGACTTTGGAGCTTCTTTGGGAGGTTTGTTTCCATGGACCACATTGTTTCACATTCTTCATCCAATAGAGAGAGAAAGCCAGATGGTTTCTGAAAATTAAAAAGAGAGAGTTGGTTTTTGGATCAGACAGTTCAGTATTTTGGGTATTGTTCTTGCATGCTCCTTTAAATGTTCATTAACAGCACGTGCTCTTTTATACTCATAAAATGCACTCGTCTTGATTTTAATAGGTGTTTCTTTTACTCACTGTTGTATCTTTACCACTTAGCATGGCTTAGGTTCAAAACAGATACCCATTGTATTTATTAAATAGAAAGTTGACTAAAGAAATGAAAGAATGTACAAGGTGTTATCCAGGACAATTTTTTTTCAAAGCTATATATTTAAATATATATATACTTATTTATTTACAAAACGACCCTATCACCTTCAAAGTACTCTCCATTACACTTAATACATTTGTCAAATCTGTGTTTCCATTCTTGGAAACATTTTTCAAACTCATATGTTTGGACAGCTGACAGCCCCTCCCTCATTTTTTTTTCTTCACCTCTTCTATGTTGTCACATTTCTGGCCTTTCATGTCTCTCTACATTCGAGGAAACAATAAGAAGTCTCTTGGAGTGAGGTCAGGTGAGTAAGGTGCGTGGGGCAAGAGAGGAATGCTGTTTTTTTGTCCAAAACTGGTGCACTGAAATAGCTGTTTGAGCAGGTGCATTGTCATGGTGGCAAAACCAATCTCCTATCTGCCACAAATCAGGTCTTTATTTTGGTGGAAAACTGTGATGCAATCTTTTCAGAACATCTAAACAGAAAGCTTGATTAGCAGCCTGACCTGGTGGAACAAACTCCAAATGCAGTGTGAGTCGACGTTTTCGTACATTCAGGAAGTTGATAAACATCCAGAACAAGGTTTGTCATTAACCAATATTTCACCTTTTTGTGAAATGAGAAAACCACTCTACACTTGAGTTTTCCCCCATAGCGCTGTCCTTGCAAGCTGTGTTCAACATCACAACAGAGTCTGTGACATTTTTCCTGAACAGGAAAACAAATTTTCCAGCCGCATGCTGTTCTCTTAAATTGGCCATCACAAAAAGAAGAGACTCAAGTGAAAATGATTTCATGAAAAAATTCACTGTGACCAGAGAACCTTTCCAGGTGACACCACTGGTTGCACTAACTCAGAGCAAGTTGCACAATGCTCAATGTTGCTTTAAAAGAAAAGTGCAAAACAAAGAAAAAAAAATAAAAATGCATACTATGATAGAGTCCAATAGAGCTTTTCTCCAGGTATTTTGGGCACCCCCTCATAAGTTATGGCCATCAAGAACTTTGGATTACTAAAATAGAACATTCTTATTTTAGTACGAAAAAATTCGAGAAAGTAGGAATTTGTTATTGACATAAAACCTATATTGATTACTTCATAATTGGAATATGAAGAAACAAGTAATTTAATAAAAAATTAAACCAATGTGAAGTACATAATTTTACAAAATGTCAAAATCTTACTCAAAAGAAATAAGTGATTCTAGGAGAGCACAGCATTTGGAGCTACAGAATATGAATTTTGAAATCATTTTTATTTCAAATTTGATATCTGATAGTTTCCCATGCTCAACAAGAGAACTACAGTCACATAATACATGTATTTAAATTTCAATCTCATTTGAAAAAAATGATCCTTAAGATTTTTTCTGAAAATGTTTTGGAAATGATGGCAACATATATACAAGCATGCTTGATACAAAAGAATTATGGATTGTTATAAAATCTGTAAGATGCCCTAATAAAATGATTAATAAAAAAGTACATTCCACCCTACAATATGTCGACTTTCCATAGATAGAATACTATTCTCTCCAAATAGTTTAGGCATCAGCAGGATTCCTTTTAACCTGGGACAGCTTTTCTTGCTTTTCTTCTAGCCATCTAGGAAATTTTTGTTATTGCTCTTGACAAATCAGCTCTACCCTATTAAAATAATGTTATTTAAATAAGGCAATTTGCCCTATTGTTTCACATTTTTCTGTCATCAATCTTCATTCGTCATAACAACTTTATGCAAATGAGTGACATAAAAAATAAATTATCGAAAAATGGAAAAACTTCTATAACTCCTGTAACCATTTCTATTTGTATTTTGATTATATCACACCACCACACGGATCCCATGATGGCATAATTCAGCCAAAAAGACCATTTCTTTGTACCTTCAATATTTTCATTGTTTTAAACAGGACACCATATACCCTGGCTTTAAACCTTTCAGAGTTTTGTGCTCATCTAAAAGCAATTTGAAAACGATACGCAGTTTTCAGTGAGCTCATTTAGAAATTAAAGGTTAAATATCACTGGTATTGTAAAAGAAAGACCACTAGATGCCATTCATTTAGAGATAAAACTGTGACAGCTATTTGAGAACTTAGTTGTTCAAGAAAGAAGAACCAAATAGTCTCTCTTGGAAGCACAGGGGGAAGGTGAATTGGTAAAGTGAAGGCTAACAGAAAACATAATGGAGAATGACCGAAAGATGCATGTTTATCTATCGACCTGAGCAAATTTACTAGAGCCAACAATACCAGGCGAGAGTTTTGTTATCAGTATTAAGTTTCAGAAGAAGAAAGTTATTGACCAAGTCAAGTACATGGAGTACTACAGCAATTCTCTCTAGAACATTGAAGGAGGTCATATGCGGGGAAAAGATTGGTGTCTACAATGGATGAAGGAGAAATCCTGAAAGAACATGGTCTACATAATAAGATACTGAAAGCTAGACTTTACTATTATTATTATTTGTGTTAGTGTGGGTTGACCAGACAAATTCATAGGTGCTCATATGTGTTTGAGAGAGAACTTTATATCAAAGAGTAATTGTATATTGGTTTGTTGTTGTTGTTTTGCTGTCTGGTTGTATACTGTTGCTTTGTTTTCCTCTGTCTTGTTTTCATGCCTGTTATTGTCTCCACAGGTCTGTCTAAATAAGACAGGCTGGATGAACTATCTGGAGGAAAAACAACGGGACCGACAGTTCCGGGGGGACTTGGGATAGAGGGAGGTGGGGGGGGGTGTAAGGAAGTGGTGTTAACAAACACAGGGACAAGGGAAAAACATGGGACCCAAAATCGTGGTGAGGGGGGAGTAGCAGGCCTGGTAGGGAATGATCAAGGGTAAAGTTACATAAAGAAGAGGTATAGCTGTAACCCCGGTGGGGATGGAGCATGGTAGTAGGACAGGAGGAAAGTCAAGGGAGATGGAGGAAAGAGCTAGGAGTCAAAGGGCATTTATAGAGGTCTAGACAAAGACATGTACATACAAATATATATATGAGGATAGGGAAATAGATCTATGTCTCTATATTTATAGGTTTAGTATTAAGGTGGCAGAAGGACCTTGGACCTCAACTCAAGCACTCCCTTAATGCATGAATACTTTCTTTTATTAAATTGGCACTCTACGATGCTCACCCTCTGCTGAAGCCAAAGCGGGTGAACAAGTAAATGTGGTGAAGAAAGCTGATGGTGCCCACCTATCAAAAGAGAGAGTGTCTGGGGTCTTAAAGACTTGAAGATAAACAAGCGGCCATCTAGCTCAGAAGCAACAAAGCCCACATGGAAGAACACACCAGCCGGTGTGATCACGTGGTCCCGAAGGGATCAGTTATCAGGCATCAAAGAACAAAAAGTCATATCATTGGCTGCACACCTCCATGATACGATTGCCGAAGACAAACGGGTGCATAAGCAGTGGTGAAGAAAGCTGATGGTGCCTGGCTATCGAAAGAGATAGTGTCTGTAGTCTTAAAGGCTTGAAAGTGAACAAGCGGCCATCTAGCTTAGAAGCAATAAAGCCCACATGGTGAATGAAGGGGGAAGTGCAGAGTGGAGACCCAAAGCCCATTTGTCGGCCACTGGAGATCCCCTCACTGAGGGGTTTAGGAGAGGAGATGGGTTAGTCAGGGTGCGTGGTAGTACCGATGAACACAGCTTTCTCACAGATCCTGGATGCTTCCTCCCCACAACTACCATGCTCTGAATTCTATCTTGTAGGACTGGATAGGGCAGAGGTTGTACACTGGCACATATGAGAGCTGGAGGCACAGGGAATCCAGGGTGGATGATACCTTCAGGACCAGGGGTGTGAGGGGCGATACTGGGAGAGTAGAGGGTGAGTGGGTTGGAAAGGGGGAACTGATTACAAGGATCCACATGTGACCTCCTCCCTGGGAGACAGATGGCAGAGAAGGGGGTGAAGGGAGACTCTGGATAGGGAAAGATATGACAAAATAACAATCTATAAATTATCAAGGGCTCATGAGGGAAGGGGGAGAAGGGAGGGAGGGGAAAAAAGGAGGACCTGATGCAAAGGGCTTAAGTGGAGAGCAAATGCTTTGAAAATGATTAGGACAAAGAATGTACGGATGTGATTTATACAATTGATGTATGTATATGTATGGATTGTGATAAGAGTTGTATGAGCCCCTAATAAAATGTAAATAAATAAATAAAGTAAGAAAGAAAGAAAACATCCCAACCCAGTCCAGATCAAGTCCATAAGTCCTACATTAGCCCATATGTCTGACAGCAGTCTATATATTTCCCTTCAGACTCATGCAAAACATGCAATGGTGCTGAATGCAGGAAGAACACAGGACAGTGGGTAGAAATTCTTGTGGATCCAGTGGTGGTGGAAGCATCTCAGCGCTGGCAAGGGTCTCCACATTGCTCCTCCAGCTCCAGTGCTCTAGATCCATCAGCGTAGCTCCATGTGTCTTGCCAGCAGGAAGACTAAGCAGAGAGTCTGGGTATGGTCTCCAGTGAACTATTTATGTCCAAATAAGGTAATCAAGCTACAACGTGATGGACAGGCTAACCTCCACCCCTTTCAGTCTTAATAGTCTCAAGTTGACACCAGATTTTGTAACTACCACACTATTATTATTTATTATTATTGTTATATTTATTTGGGGGAGAGAGCTAGTCTTGTGAATTATTTATTTCAACTTCTAATGACCTGTTGGCCAAAGATAAGTAAAATTTTGATATTATAATGTCAAAAGTATTTCTCTATTATATCACTATGAAAATCTTTTTTTTTTACTACGAAAATCTTGTCATGGGATTTTATATATGACAAATATCTCCACCCACAAACACACAGTCATATAAACCAGCACACAGAGAACTCCTTTTTAGAAGAACAAGTAATTATTTAAAGGCTGTCTGAAAATGTGCCCGTATTTCAAGGATAGTGAGAGACCTCTTCTTTATTGGAGGGGGGGGGGGAAATTTCATGTTGTTTTCTGTGGTATTGACATAAAAAAAATTTTTCACCTTGAAGTATGGGGGTGTAGTTTAGCCTGTCAATCAGGTCACAGCCTGATGGTGACTCCTCGTGGGCATGACCTTCTCATGGAAGGCCCTGGAAACCTTCCCCTCTCTCTCTCCCTTCACCTTCCTGTTGAGGGTCCAATCTGAGACCTGCACCAGTCCTGTGATGCTTCCACCTCCACTTGATTCACAAGACTTTTCACCCACTGGCCTGTGATCTTCCTGCATTTTGCATCATTGCTGTGGTCGTGTGAGTCTGAATAGGGATTTATGGATTGATATTGGCCTTATAGACTTTATCTGGTCTGGGAGGGAATGGGTCCCTTATATATAACTTCGTCTTGGCATAAAGCTCTCTCTCACACATATATGAGTGTCTCTGGTTTTGTTTCTTTAGTCAACCTGAACTAACACATTTCCTAAAGCAAATGTGTTTCAATAATGTAAAGACAATTTAGTGTATTGGAAGGGATCGATCGAAACAGAAGTAAACCACTTGATTCCAAAAACTAAGAAAGAGTTTCCAAGAATACACTGATTGGTTACTAACAAGATTTTAAAAATTGCAATTGTAATTCCTCTAAAACTGAAAAAAGTGTTCATTATGGTTACTAGATGTTTGAAACAAAGTCATGAAATAATTGTAATAACAAAACCTTATAAATGTTTGAAAGTTCAGAAGTATCTGAAGTAAACAGAACATGGTAAAATAAGTCATAAGAAAAGATTTGATGACATTTGACCTCTTCAAATGTGAAGTGTTAGAAGTAACTGAATTGCAATAACGAGCAGGAAAGGTTTTGTTTTCATTATAGCCATCAAAAGCATCAAGTACCTCAGGGTGCAAAAAAAAAAATGTACTACACACTTAGAGAACTTGCTGAGAATCTGGTTTAGTTGTTCTCAGGGTCATAAGGCAAATACATGATATCTCAAAATAAATGAAACGTAGCACATGCAGAAATTAAAGAGCCTTCCTCCAATCCTGAAGATGCATACATCTCTAAATAGTCCAGCTTCTTAGATGATTTGATCAACAAATTGAATAAATATGGTGAAATAACAACAGCCCTGACACACACCTTTCCTAATTTTAAGCTATGCAGTATCTCTTTGTTCTGTTCAAATGACTTCCTCTTGTCTGTGCATCCCACATGAGCACAATGAAGTGCTCTGACATTCCCCTTATTTTCAGTGTTCCCCATAGTTCATCATGATCCACACAACTGAATGTCCTTGCGTAGTAAAGACAGGTCAACATCTTCTGGGTATGGTCTGCTTTCCCTCAAGACACATCTGACATCCACAATGATATTCTTCATTCCACTTCTGAATCTGACTGGCATTTTTGGTGGCTCCCTGTGATGTGCCACTGCCAAATTCTACTTGCATGTGATATTAACAACAGTGTTAAAAAACCTCTGCATTCGGTTGGGTCACCTTTCTTTGGAATTGGTTAAAATAGCTCCTAACGTATGTTGTTCAGATAGGTGTCTTCTAAATTTCTTGGCATGAACTACAGAGGTCTTCAATGCTGTCTCAACTTGTCGAAGTATTTGAATCAGTAGCCAGCAATTCCCAAAGACTTGCTTACGTATAATGCCTTCAGTGCAGCTTGGACTACTTTATTCCATCCCATTGATTCTTGACCATATGCTATCCCTTGACATGGCTGAATGATCATATGCTATCACTTAAAGTAGTTGAATGATTTAAAGTAGTTGGCACAATGATTTTATATGTTCTTTTCATTTTCTTATGAAGCTTCCTGCAAGGGTTTTGCCCATAGAATACTTCAATTTTACAGATCAAGTTTGAAGTTTTATTCAGTTACTTCAGCTTGGAATATGCGGAACTTGTTTTTACCTTAAGGTTATCAATACCAGGCCAGAAGATATCTCATTATACTGTTTTACTTTGCCTTCTTGAGCTGTCCTTTGAAACTTTCCGCTCAGCTTTTTGACTTCTTAAATTATTTCATTTGCACTAGGTACTCTACCATCAACAGCAAGTTTTAAAACCTCGTCTGACATCCACTTTAGTAATTTCTTTCTTTCCTGTCTTAAAAAATCATTTTATTGGGGGCTCGTACAACTCATCATAATCCATAAATACATCCATTGTGTCAAGCACATTTGTACATATGTTGCCATCATCATTCTCAAAACATTTGCTTTCTACTTGAGCCCTTGTTATCAGCTCCTCATTTACCCCTCCCTCCATGCTCCCCCTGTTCCTCTGAACCCTTGATTATTTATGAATTATTATTATTTGGTCATATCTTATACCATCTGACATCTCCTTTCACCCACTTCTCTGTTGTCCATCCCCCAGGGAGGAGGTTATATGTAGATCTTTTAATCTGTTCCCCCTTTCTCGCTCACCTTCCCTCCATCCTCCCAGTATTGCCACTCTCACCATTTGTCCTGAAGGGTTCATCTGTCCTGGATTCCCTGTGTTTCCAATTCTGTGCCAGTGTACATCATGTGGTCCAGTTGGATTTGTAAGGTAGAATTGGGGTCATGATAGTGGAGGGAAGGAAGCATTCAAGAACTAGAGAAAATTGTCTATTTAATCATTGCTACACTGCTCCCTGACTAGCTCCTCTCCGCCCCACAGCCCTTCTACAAGGGAATGTCCAATTTCCCACATATGGGCCCTGGGTCCCAATTCTGCACTCCCCCTATTCACAATGCTATGATTTTTTTATGTCTTTGATACCTGATCCCTTCGACACCTTGTGATCTCACAGGCTAGTGTGCTTCTTTCATGTGGTCTTTGTTGCTTCTCACTTAGATGGCCCCTTGTTTATATTCCAGCCTATAGGACCCCAGATTCTATATCTTTTGACAGTCGGCACCATCAACTTTCTTCATCGCATTTGCTTATGCACCTGTTTTGTCCTCAGAGATTGAGTCAGGACAGGCTGGTGTGCTTCTTACATGTGGGTTTTGTTGTTTCTCAGCTAGATGGCTGCTTGTTTATCTTCAGACCTTTAAGACTTGGACCCCAGATACTATATTTTTTGGTAGCCAGGAACCATCAGCTTTCTTCACCACATTTACTTGTGCAAACATTGTCTTCAGTGATCATGCCAGGAAGGTAAACATTTCAGGCTGCCGAATTGTTAGAACAAAGTGTTTTTGTGTTGAGGGTGTACTTGAGCAGGGGCCCACTGTCCATCTGTTTTCTTATTACTAAACTTGTAAATATATTTAGATAGATCTATTTCCCCTTGTCTTATATAAATATATTTACATCTGTATATAACTCTATTTAAATCTCTGTAACTACCCTTTGCCTCCTAGTTCTTTCCTCTATTTCTTTGTACTTTCCTCTTGTCCCATTATCAGATTCAGCCATCATTTAGGTTTTAGGAATTCCTCTCGGTTACATAGCCCTTGATCCAGCCCTGCCAGACCTCGTACACCTTCCTTGCCACTGATTTTGGATCACTTGTTGTTCCCTTGTCCCTGGGTTTGTTAAGATCCACTTCCTTTCCCCTGCTTCCCCTTCTCCTATGTCTCCCTGGAGCTGTCATACTGCTGTTCTCTCCTCTGGCTTGTTTATCCAGCCTGTCCCTTCCAGGTAGACATATGTACAATCACAAGATTGAATACAATGAAGCAACAAAAGAAAGTAAAACAATAGTTACAACAACAACACATGAAAAACTGCATAAATAGTTCAGGGACTATTTGTTGTACTTCACGAGTGCTTTCCAGTCAAGTCTGACATGGTGCCATGCATTGGCACCATATCTATCCCTGGGGACTTCATTGCTCTGCTCCTCCCGCTGCTCTGCTGCATGCCCCCAGAGGCTGACTTCAGCGTAGTGAACTCAGGCCAGGTCTTTCCTGTCTTTTTAATCACCTTTTGATTTTCCTCACATATCATGTTCTAGGGATAATCTCTAAAATCAGGTGGAGTATGCTCAAGGTTGTATTTTAGCTCTCTTGGCCTTTTAAAATGTTTTCTTCATCTTCAAGCTGACCTTGTATATGAGGAAGTGATATTCTATCCCATGGTTGGGCCAACGCCTTGTTTTAGGCAATGATATTGAGCATTGTCCTTGTTCTTCTCCCCCTCCCCCCAAACATGTATACCATTTAATTCCTCTGTAGTGTATCTAGTGAGGTCCACATGCTTGTTGTTATTTATTATTGAAAAAAGGTATTTGTAACGAAGTTGTTGGTCTTGTAAACTTCTATCATTCAATGTCCAGTTTTGCTTCCATCATCAAGACAATATTTTCAATATACTAATCTTTCTTCTGTGTATCATTCACATTCAAATAATCACATCACAGATAATCAATGAATCTTGAGTGCATGTATGATCAATTTCAAGCTGAAGACCCTGCCATGGAGTTGATGCTGACTCAGCAATCTTAGAGGATGGGGAAGAACTGTCTCTGTGGGTTTCTGAGACTGCAACAGGCTGGTGGTTTTGAACAGTTGACCTTGAAGTTAGCAGCCAAATGTGTCACCACTAAACCACCAGAGCTCCTTAAAGAACCTGATAGATTTCTTCAAGTTCTTCATCACTGGTTTTAATGGTCGGTGCATAAAGTTGAATAATAGTTATGCTAACTGGCCTTCCTGGTAGGCATATAGAATCATCCTCTCCCAGAAAGCATTGCACTTCAAGATAGATCTTGAAATGTTCTTTTTGCAATGAAGGTGACACTATTCCTCTTGCATTTTTCATTCCCAGGAAATCTACCATATAAATGCCTCATCAAAAACAGCCAATAATCATCTATTTCAGGTCCCCAATGCCTAAGGCAAGGGTGCTCAATACATCGCTTACAATCTACTAGTCAATGGCAAATGTAGTGTGGGTAGATCACAAGGCATTTAAAAAATAGACGGAAGTCTATCATCAATCCAGTCACTTAACTGATACACAGCGCAACGAATCAGATGCAATCTTAGGTGCCAAACACATGCGCAAACAACTGCACTAAGTGCAGCAAAACTGACAAGCTAAGTCATCGCCAATTTTTAGGCCTTGTTTTTTTTTTTTCTCTTAAACATAAGCAAGGGTATTAAAATGAGTGGGGGAAGCTGGACCAAGTGAGAAGGCAAAACCGTCTCAATTCCATATGGAATGGGAGATTTTGACACTACAAGTCGACATTCAGCTGAAGTTCAGAGCACATGAACAGTACTTTCCTGCAGAGGGTAAGTACCCAAACATGAGAAAATGTGCTACCTTCCTGACTGCATTATTTGGCTCTACTTATTTATGTGAGTCAGCCTTTTCTGACATAAAGATCATTAAGTCCAAGTTCTGTTCCACCATGACTGATGATCATTTGGAAGTGTGTTTGAGGCTGGCTATCTGCAGCTACTGTACAGACTGTGCATCCCTGGCTCATTCCATTCAGTGCAAGTCATCAAAGTGAACTCAGGTAATGATAAAATGTACCTAGTTAATTGTGTTGTATTGTGCAATATGGACTCATGCACTTATGCAAGGTACATAGACATACATTGTACATACAAAGAATTCTCAATGCATTTATGAATAAATGTAATAAATAAATAAAAATAAATTTTGTTTTGCATTTTTGTAATTGGTAGATCATTTTGACTTGGCCATTTTATAAGTAGCTCACATGCTGAAAAGTCTGAGCACCCCTGGTCTAAGGTACATAGACCTACAACTTGGTGAATAAAAATGCAAAATTTATCTGATATGTATGTCTTTGGATCTATTTTATTGTTGCCAAAGAGAAATGTCAGGGAGAAATGGTTTCTCCTATTTTCAAAGAAAACTGACAGGAATACTGATCCCACCACTGCTCTCAAGCCTTTCTCAGGTCACTTGGCTCGCTGTTACTGAGTCCATGTGACCCCACAGAACTGGGCAGAACTGCCCCTGTGAGGTTCCCAGACTGTGCAAAGTAGAAGCCCTGTCTTTCCCCCAGGCATTAGCTGGTGGTTTCTGTAGGCTTTAGAGCAGTGGTTCTCAACCTGGGGTCATGACCCCTTTAGGGGTCAAACAACCCTTTCACAGGGGCCGAGTAGGACCATCAGAAAACACATATTTCCAATGGTCTTAGGAACCGAGACACCACTCCTCTATCTGTCTCCACGTGGGTCTGCCCACATACGCCCACATACACGTCCCCCTGCGCAAAGACTGTTACTCAGGCTACACCATGCTTCAAGACAAAATTTAATTGATTTGTCATTAGAAATAAATATTTCACTATCTATAATTACATATTATTTTGTGATTAATCACTATGCTTTCATTATGTTCAATGTGTAAGAATGAAAATGCATTCTATCAGATATTTACATGATGATTCAAAACAGTAACAAAATTACAGTGATGAAGTAGCGACAAAAATAATTTTATGGTTGGGCGGTCACCACAACATGAGGAACTGTATTAAAGGGTCATGGCATTAGGAAGGTTGAGAACCACAGCTTTACAGTAACATGGTGATGTAATGATTCTACACTAGGCTGCTAATTGCAAGGTTCAAAAAACCACTAGCCTCTGCTGGGGAGAAAGATGGGATGTTTTAATCCTGTAAAGACTTACAGTCTCAAAACCTCACAGGGGCAGTTCTAACCGATACTATAGACTCTCTATAAGTAGGCATCAATTCAATGGCATTGAGAGTTTAGTGAGAGAGATTTTTAATTTACATTTAAATAAACGTATACATGGTTCTCAATTTGACCACATTCTTTTACCTCTAAATAGGCAAATCATGCACTATTTATGAAAAATATTGACATGCTGGCAACAAGAAAAAAAGTGTCTGACAATATCAGAAAAAAAGTATGAAAAGAAGTGATCTGAAAGTCTACATTGACAGATAAGTAGGGTAGAAAGTAAAATAGGTTCTCCTGATAGCTGAAGGCCATCCATTTTCATCACTGTTCAATGCGTTTTCACATATTACAGACAAATCCATATTATGTCCTCTTTTATTAGTAGACAGCATAGCTCATAATGGTTATTTACGTGATAACAATATGAAGTCAAAGACTTTCATTTCAGGTAAAATCATCTAAACGAAGCCAAACCAAAACACTGCTACTGAATCAATCATAACTCGTAAGACAAAAACTACCCTTCCGGCTATCTGAGGCTATCAGTCTTTCCAGATCAGAGAGCCTCCAATCTGTCCTTCTGAACGCCTGCTGCCTTCAAGCTGCTGTCCTTGTGGTAACAGCTCAACCTGTGAGTCACTACTACATCTACCAGGACTCTTCATTTTGATGAAAGACTATATTTGTGTATATATCATTTTTGTCTAATTCATCTGTATTTAAGTTTTAAAATTTAATAACTAAATATTCCTATTATTATTCCTATTAATGGATTTTAAGATTCTTCAGTATTAGATATTATTTTATGAAATTTTAATTTTGTCCATTGAACATTTATAACCATGCCAAACAGTGTTTTAAAGACAGAACCACATCTATTTTTAAAACAAAATGATCCAATATTTATTGTGCTTTCAATGAATTAATGTTCCTTCAAATACCTCTTCAAAAAAACAATAACATGATATTTTCATTACAAAAATATTGCAGAGTCTCATAAATAAAGATATCTCAGAATATATATCAAAATAAAGCTGCTTGAAAGAATATTCTTTTTCTTCAGTACATTTAAATGCATACATTTTGTAAAGAATCCAATTATATCGTATGAATACCTGGAAAAAAAAATCCAAAACTCCAGTCTGGTTACCAGGAGAATATGCCGTTTCCATGGCAACTCCCTCTTGTACACATTCTGTTTGTTCTTGTAGAAATAGCACTTCATTGATATAGTGGTGTATCTTCTCATTGGTCATGTTGACACACAGCTATTATGGGGAAGATAGAAAGAAATGACAAGATAAACCAGTAGTAAAGATCTTCTCATTCTATGACACAGCTTCAGACTGGTGAAACAGTGACTTGGCAATATTCAAAATTTAATAGCCTATAGAGGGGAACTGCTTTTATATTGGCTTCTAACTTATAGTAAAGCACTTCACCACACATTGTTTGCTTTTTGACTACTCATTTTAAAGGGAGTATATGAAATAACAAAAAGTAAAATTGCAGCATTACCTTTACAACATTGTATTCTAGGCTATATGAACATTTAAATATACGTCTAATCTAATGGGACATTATATCTTGGCTATAGTCAGCAAATGGAAGATCAAAGTTAGGCTCACCATGGGATTCCACAGGAAAGAAAAGAAAAGCATTGTTGTTTTTCTCATTTATGAATGCATACTATTGATGGGAAGATTAAAGATGGAGTTTCTTATGGGAAGAATAATAGGTGCAAGCATTTTGCTGTAGTAATTCTTTTATCACCTGATTTTCTAATTTCCTCGATTTTTCCCTTCTAACAAGTCATTTCCATAAGGAAAAAAAGCACATTATTTCTTAATGTTAAAACCTGAATTTCTTGGAGACCCAAGATCCTAGTGTCAGCCACTGGAGATCCCCTCATAGAGGGGTTTAGGAGAGGAGATAGGTCAGTCAGGGTGTGATATAGTACCGATGAAGGACACAGCTTTCCCCCACATCCTGGATGCTTCCTCCCCACAACTACCATGATCCGAATTCTACCTTGCAGGGCTGGATAAGGCAGAGGCTGTACACTGGTACATATGGAGGCTGGAGGCACAGGGAATCCAGGGTGGATGATACCTTCAGGACCAAGGGTGTGAGGGGCGATGCTGGGAGAGTGGAGGGTAAGTGGGCCGGAAAGGGGGAACTGATTACAAGGATCCACATGTGACCTCCTCCCTGGGAGATGGACGGCAGAGAAGGGGGAGAAGGGAGACTCCGGATAGGGAAAGATATGACAAAATAACAATGTATAAATTACCAAGGGCACCTGAGAGAGGGGGGAGCGGGGAGGGAGGGGAAAAAGAAAAGAGAACCTGATGCAAAGGGCTTAAGTGGAGAGCAAATGCTTTGAGAATGATTGGGGCAGGGAATGTGCAGATGTGCTTTATACAATTGATGTATGTATATGTATGGATTGTGATAAGAGTTGTATGAGCCCCTAATAAAATGTTTAAAAAACCCTGAATTTCTTCTTTTTAAAATCATTTTATTGGGGGATCATACACCTCTTATCACAATCCATACATCCTTCCATCATATCAAGCACATTTGTACATATGTCGCCATCATCATTCTCAAAACATTTGCTTTCTACTTGAACCTTTTGTGTCAGCTCCTCAGTTTTCCCCTCCCTCCCTGTTCCCCCATCCCTTATGAACCCTTGATAATTTATAGATTATTATTTTGTCATATCTGACAATACCTGATGCCTCCCTTCACTCACTTCTCTGCTGTCTGTCACCCAGGGAGGGGGGTATATGTAGAACCTTGTAATCTGTTCCCCCCTTCTCTCTCACCTTTCCTCCAACCTCCTGGCACCTTAAATAAAATAAAAACATTGATCTTAAAAAATTAAATATAAAATAAGCTAAATCTAACAAAAGTGAAATCTCTGTTGAGGTTACTCCTTTCTGTATCATCTCCTCTGTTTAATCTTAATGTCAAATCCCTCCAAAGCTGTCTCTTCTTACCTTCATCTCAAACTCCTTCCCTTTCATTGTTTTCTAAAACCATTGCAATGAAACTTGCCCTCACTCTTAAACCAAAATCTGTCCCATCAACGTCACTAGAGATTCGTACAATTCTAAACCGCACATTCTTCTTTGTCCCCCGACCTTTCGGTGAGATTTTGCAGAGTTGATTCCTCTGGCTCTTGTAGAACACATCCCTACTTGTCTTCAGGGAGCCCAGATTGTCTCCGCACTGCTCAGTTCTCACTGATAAGTCCTTCTTTTCTAACAATTCTACTTCAGCTCGAGACCTCTTCTCCACCTGTGCTTATTCCATCTCCTAATTTATATGCTATCTCTTTGCTGACGAAATCCAAAGAGATCTCTGCCTCGGTCTTCTTTATGAGCTACAGAAGTACACGTTTCTTATAAGACAATAGTCATAAGACACTATTTTCTTTACTCTGTCATCCAAAAAAAGTTTGTAAGTCCACCTTGGTTCTAGAGACGTCACACATATCTCTACTCCAGACCATGAGCTAGAACAGAATTTAGCTGATCATAGAGGATATCTCACACTGCTGTTTATAGAGCTAGAAAGAATGTGAATCTTAAGTTGTTAATTATATTAATATAAACACATTGTGGCTAATAACTAAAATTATCATATAATTTGCTCATACCAGACTAAGTTCTAAGTACCTTATACAAATTACCATATATACTCGTGTATAAGCCAAGTTTTTCGGTACATTTTTAATGCAGTTTTTATGGTAAAATTAGGTGCCTCAGTTGATATCCGGTTAGGCTTGTACTCAAGTATATACTGTACTTAATTCTCTCATCAAAGGATGAGGTGATCACTATTATTATATTCATATGCCAGATAAAAAAACTGAGGCATAAGCACAAAATGGAACTTGGCAGAGGTCACAGAGTTACTAAGTGGTAACAACAGAAATGTAAATCAGTCCAACATAGTCTACAGCATTTACCCTTAAAGATGATATTGTACCAGGTACAAACTAAAAATATATTTTAAATATTAAGAGTCCAGTAACTCAATAAAAATCCTTTTAAATGAAAAATGTATACTTTTATAGATGGCAATGATAACTAGATAGAACATTTTTAAAAGGAAATTAGCATCTTATTTGCAAATGAAATAATATTTTGATAATATTTGATGAGATATTTAATGAATTCTCATTAAGAAAATGACTAAAATTGTATAAAGACCTAAATATGAGGAAATAGAAGACTTCTCCCTTTGCCTTTTTCCATATGCCCAAATTATTTTACTAGGTTTCTGTCATCAAAGTACTTCTTATTCAGGTATAATCCAGCACATTCATCTTCTTACATTGATTCTAAAAATGAATGGGTGATACCAGTAGATTACTCTTTTCCCTGGTTTAACTGTTCTAATGAATATTGAACTAGAGTTAAAATATGGGGACAATCCTGTAACATAACCTTTAAAACTGCTAGTCAATGTAAATAAGATGCATAATATGGACACATCACCCAATGCCAGACTACCTAGCGGAAAAATGGAAAATGTAACCTCCCAATAAAATCCTTGTCAAAATGTGTCTATTCTCGATATCATTCCATCGAATCTTCTGGAGTTGGGTATGTGGCTATGAGTTAAACCTGGGGAAAACTAAAGTGAAGATTTCTACAAGTTATTTTATTATTCAAAAAAATGCATCTTGATGAATTATTGAATGCATCATTGACTTCAATGCCAATTAACCATCAATTTTACTTTCCAGTTCTATTCATCGGAATTATATCTCGGATCCCAGAAGGTCTCCAGGTATTCCTTAGTGTGGGTTAAAGGTGAGTACTCATAAATACTAATGATTAATTATTAAGTAAATACTTAATTAGTATGCAGACTCCTCTAATTAAAATACATGCTTTGTCCATTAAGGGCCCATGCTAACTTGTTTAATGATAAAATATTTGCACTCCTTGAAGACGCTGTTTAGTATTAGAAAAGTATTTGCTTATTCAGATGGCCTATCATTCATATTAATGACAAAGCTAATTTCTTAAGTGCATTTTCACCAATTGTTCTCCCTTTATTCTTATAACTCTTAGAAATATATTTGAAGCAAAAATAAAATAGAGCATGACATATACATCACAGCAGTAAAGTAGAAGGTTAATTAAAGCTGACTCCAATTGAAGGCAGAGCCCCAGGCATTAGACAGTGATTCTCAATCCTGTCTGCACGTTAAAATTAACTGGGGAGCTTGTATAAAGGCTGATGTCTGGCACTACCCCCAAACCAATTAAAGCAGTGTGGGGGTCAGACAATGATATATTTCAACTGCTATTCACATGATGCTAACATGTAGACATTGTTGAACACACTAAGGTAAGTAATGAAACAAAGGATGCACAATCCATTCACTGATTCACTCATCATTTCATGAATATTAATCTATCTACTTAGAATATCTCTCTAGAGCACAACTGATGCTAAGTCTCAAATAATCTAGCACTTCTCAATTATGTTTAGGAGAAGACGCCTTTTGGAAATATCAGTAGACCTTCTCTAAAAAACAGGCAAGCAGACAAACAAGCCTATTGGGGAAGCAGTGGCATCACTTAGGTTCATGAGATTCTCTCCTGCAGAAGATGTCAGGGTCTTTTTGGGGCCAATGTGGATTGGGAACTTCGAATTTACTTTTCTTTGTAGACTATCTCGAGGCTTTCCAGGTTGTTAGCGGTTCTCTCTCTGTGCTTTCTCCAACAATTCCATTGATCTTTGTTTTGATGTATTATCTTCAACATGGTGCAGGGGTGTGGTAAAAGGAGAGTAGATTGTGTTTGTTGTAATAATTGTGGAGAGCATTCTTCTTTGCCTACCTTGTTTAGGAAGATCATGCTTGTTTTATCCTAATGTCATCTATCTTAAGCTCATAATGAGAGAATACCATCTCTGACCCTATTCTGTTTTTCTTACAAAGAGAGGACAACGGTTGTTTGCAGTCAAATGCTGTAGAGTTCACTCCTGAGCAGCATCCTGGACCAGAGCCCTCTGCCAACAAGTATGTCCCGAGCACCTGCCGTGGCCTGTCCTCTATGCTTCTCACCGGAACACCAATCTTTATTTTCATTTATCCATGTTGTTTTGTTTTCCACCCATTTTCCTCCTGTCTATAACTCTTTCTCTGGGGATTTCCCCAGTGAGTCAGTGCCCCACTGCTCATTGATCTGTGCCATCCAATCAATTCCTAAGCTATAATCCTTACTGGAGCCAATCAGCAGGTTATTTTGCCTGTGCATTGGCTGGTGTGTTTGGAAGGCCCAACATGACTTAGCAGTTGAGTGCCTAGGGGCCATGCCATAAAGGGGTGATCAGATACCAGGGTTCATGCAATAAAGTGGCGATCAGATAGGCCCCATGCATTGACTAAGCACTTCGGAAGAAAGGCCTGGCAATCTATTTATGAAAGATCACAGTCATTAAAAACTTAGTAGGGTAGGACTGGTGGCTCACATGGTAGCAGTTTGTTTTGTTTTGTTTTAAGAAAACCATCATGTGTCCTCAAAAATACTCAAAAGGACTTGCAAATGTTCTTTTCACCAGTTTGCATTCCAATCAGCAATGAATAAGGGTTTTAATGCCCTTAATCCTTATCAACACATTATTATTATTTGAATATTAGTCATCCTAGCAGGTGTAAAGTGCCTGACTTTTGGTGCTAGCCACTTCCAACAAATATCCTCCAGCAGAAACCTGATCGAAAGTGGGGGAAAGCAATGCACAGTTGCAGCTTCTCAGTGGGTTACACTTTGAGAAGCCAGGAAGGCTGGATGACCTTCGAGACAATGACCCACAGATAATCTTTAGCCCTTTGCGCTCAAACCAAAACTGCCACCCTGAAGTGTTCCTTCAACCAATTAGCGGCAAAGCAAAAAGCGCATTGCCATCAAGTCGGTTCTGACCCCAAAGAACAGGTAGAGCTGGCCCTGTGAGTTTCTGAGACTGAAATTCTGAGGGAGTAGAAAGCCCTGTCTTTCTCCTGAGGAGCAGCTGATGGGTTTGAACAGCCAGTCGTGTCGCTAGCAGCCCCACCAACCAAACGATAATTCAGTATCATTAGTAAGGTTTGTCCATTTGAGCATTCAGCAGTTTTAAAGAAAGATCTATATGGATAACATTTATGACAGCAACCTAAAAGACTAGATGAGAATCTTAGGGGAATATACATTTATAACAAAGGTGGTAGAATAATTTTGGAATGGCAGTGAGAATGTTTACATAATTAGAATGTAATAAATGTATTGTAAATGTAGAAAAAGTATATAAATTTAAATGAAGTTCAGATTTCTACATTTTCTCTCTATATATATGGATATGTAAATATATATGTACATATATACACATATCAAAATACACATACAAACACATACACACATATCTTGCCCAAATTCTAAAGAACCTTATGGAGTATAGTGCTATTATTCTGGAAAATTAGGAGTTTCCAGAAGTCAGTATCAACTAAGTGGCTTTTAAAAAGTTAAGGATCTGCTAGTACAAGAAAACAAATAAATAAACAAACACCTCATTACCATAGAGTTAATGCTAATTTGTGACCTTCTAGGACAGTGTAGAACTGCCCTGTGAATTTCTGAGACTGCAACTCTTTATGGGATAAGAACGCCCAGTCTTTCTCCTGTGGGGTGGCCGGTGGTTCAAACTGACTTTGTGGTTAGCAGCCCAATGTGTCCTCCCATGCCCCCAGGGCCCCCTCCTTATGTGTCAGAGGCTGTAAGTACTTTATGTCAATAAGATGGGATGATCTGTAGGAAGAACACCTGGTAAGTCTTTAATTAGCGGTGTTTACAGTAATATCATTATCTGTCATCTTTGTATGGTATTTTGTTTTGTTTTTAAATATGGTGTCTTGACTAGTGATTTACCATTAAAAAACAGAGATTTTTCTTTTGAGTCTTAAATTGCCAAAAAGTACGATCATACTCCATAAAATGCTAGACCTGATCATATCTACATTTTTTCATCCTCTTTGAAGACCTCGCTCTATCTTGCTGAAATTACGGTTGACTTGAATTTTCCAGTAAGTGTCATCTTTCAAGAAACACTCTCCAACAGGACTAAGTTCTAAATTCTTCGACAACTTTCCCCAAATTCATGTAGATGAAGTCTGGCTTCAAGATAGAGTATATATCTTCTGTGACAGAAGCTTTTGCTTTGAACATATTAATTCTCTTTCAAAATTCTATACATTCTTACAGCAGATTGGCCATGTGTAATTGGTTACATTCTATAGCTTCACAGATAAACGGTTACAGATTTGCATGCCCCGCGTCAAGTGGGGCTTGGGGTGGGGTAGGTCATTGCATGTTAGACCATTTCCTTCTCTACTTCTCTATGAGCAATTTCGGGGTTGAGCTGGAGGACGCAGAGCTTGCAATTGATGCTTGGAAAAGAGAAACATCAACCCCAATTCAAGGAATGGTCTATAAACTCAACATTTTATTGTTTATTTAAAACAATATATTATGGTTACTTTAAAACCTACCCAAAGCTGAAGGGCCCATTGTAATGAACTTCTTATAGTGAACAGTCGATTTCAATTATCAACTCGCCAATTCTCCTTCATATCTAGCTAGCTCCGTTTCCCCATCAGCCTCAGAAGTGGGTTCGTGTCAAGCAATTTCCCAACATTAGGACATTTCATTAACAAATCTAGAGTCCAATTTTCTTATTACACGATATGATTTTTAAAATTGTAAGAAACAGATTTTTAAACCTTTTATTACACATGTTGTTGTCATATGTCACTAAGTTAGTCCTGAGCCCCACTCCCTGTCCTTGTATGTCCAAAAGAGGGCGGCATAGCCTGGTACCACCCCCACCTCACAATCACTGCCATGAATGAGCCCATTGTTTCAGCCACTGGGACAATCAATCTCATTGGTTCATCAAACATGAGGTATTTTACCAAAATAAGTGAGGCAATGCCTCGATATCCTCTCCTGGATATTTTGACTGTAGACAGATTGGTTTGTTCTTCTGAAGTCCATGAAATATTCAGTATTCTTCATCAAGATTTTAATTCAAAGACGTAAATTCTTCTTCAGTTTTCCTTATTCACTGCTCAGCTTGCACATGCTTACGAGGCTACTGAAAATCCTATGACTTGGGTCAGAAGCAACTTAGTTCCCAACGTAACATCTTTTGCTTTTAACACGTTAAAGGCATCTTTGCTACAGGTTTGTGAAAGGAAATCTGTTATTTGAATTCTTGACTGCAGCACCCATGGGCATTGACTGCGGATTCAAGTAAAATGAATCATTGACAAGTTCAATCAATTTCTCCTTTGTTCATGATATTGATTGTTGGTCTGGCTGTGAGGATTTCTGTTTTCTTGCTGCTGAAATATAATCCAACTGAAAGCTATAGTCTTTGATCTGCTTCAGGAAGTAATTCAGGTCCTGTTCATTTTCACCAAGTAAGGCTTGTCACGTAACCTTGACTGACAACCTTTTGTTCTTTGGATAGGTTCTGCACTTTTTGCCCAGTGAAGTTTTCTGCAATTCTCATTCCTTGAAATAGAATCTTTTTTGAGCCACATGATCAAATTTCTTTTCATAGTCTATGAATTACAAATAAACCCTTTCCAGTATTCTGTTTTTAGTCAAGGTTCATTAGACTTCAGCAATGATATTCCTTGTTCTATTTCCTTTTCTGAATCAGGTTGGAATTGCTGACAGTTATTTTTCCATGCACTGCTCCAACTGTTTTTGCAGTGTCTTCAACAATACCTTATTGTGTGATAGTAACTTTATTGTTCAATAAAATTAATCCAATAATTTTTGCACTCTGTTGAATAGCCTTCCTTTTGGAATGGGTACAAACACCCATCTCTTCCGGTCAGTTGACCAGGTAGCTGTCTTTCAAATTTCCTATCATAGATGAATGAGTGTCTCTAGCATTGGTTTGTGGAACCATTTAAACTGGTATTCCTTCAATTCCTGGACAGTTGTTGTTTGCCAAGATGGTCAATGCATTTTAAGCTACAACCATAGCATGGGTTATTGAAATCAGGATACCTTCTGAAATGGTGAAATAGAGACCCAATCTTTTTGGTTCCGTGACCCTATGCATTCCTTTTATCATCTTTTGATGCTTCCTCCTCATTGAATACTTTCCTTATAGATTCCTTCAGTTTTTCAATTCGAGGTTTGAATTTGTTTTCTGTTTGTTCTTCAGTTGAGACATTATGGGGATATTCTCATTTTGGGCTTTCTAACTCCAAGTCTTTGTACATTTCATTACGATATTTTGTCTTCTCCAGCCACTCTGACCTCTTCTGTTCAATCCCGATCTTTTAATTCATCACTTATTCCAGTTAAAGTTTTAAGCTCAAAAATAAGTTTTCAGGGTATCTTATGACAATTATCACGCAAAAATACTAAAAGCATAATTTCTTAAATTTATCAAATTTGATAAATTTAAGAAATGAAAATCTGAAGAATATCTATTGATTTTATTGGCATAACTCTTCGGGTCTTTGAATAGTCTCCATTTCTCTACTCATGTTTTTCTTTACCTATGATATATTGGAAAAACTCAGTTTGTCCTTTACACTGTTCCACATTTTAAAAACTGGCACACTGTATCTTGATGGTTCATTTTATTATGTTTTTACAATTCTTCTGCCTTTCCAATTAGCAGTTAGATGAAGAATTTCCATTAGATGCAGGCTTTCTGCTCCGTGTCTTCTATTCTTCCAGTCTTCCTGCTTCCCTCTCTCCTTTCCTTGCTATCAACTCCCTCCCATCCCCCCGCCTTACATGAACGCTTGATTGGTTTTGGTATATTCTCTCCCTTTTTGGAATCTATTCAGTCACTGCTAGGCATTGGCTAGAGTAATAGTAAGGAGCAGAAAAGTTGTTTGTACTAATTCTATTTTTCTCTTTCATTTATTAGGACTCCATGATCCTAAATCATGAAGTTACTTAGGGATGATTGGCATCTCTGTGATATTAAGTTTTTCTACCTAAGAATGCATTTTGCCATCAATTTCATATTCTTTGATAACCTTCGGGAGCTTGTTAGAGCTTCACAGAAACCATTCATGTGTTTTGGATAATGTAAACATAGTATTCCCCCCACCTTACAGCTAACAAGTTATAATGAAAATATACAAAAGCAATTAGTTTTTATTTGTGGATTTTATAACCTGATACAATGCCAACTGACCCCATCATGTGCAGGAGTCAACTTATTCACTCTTTGGGGGTCTTAGCTACCTAATGAAATATGGAGGCAAAGATGATTTTTACCTGGTCTTTGCATTTCTCATACCTATAACTGCCTTCCCGGTGACACTGAAATTTGTAAGAGGATGGACATCTATGTTTAATTTACCACCATTCAATTTACTAGACGTTATATATTTAGAACTCACTGGTTGCATAATTCTGAAGACAAGCATTGCCTTCAGTGTTTTAGAAAATATTTTCACTGTGCTGGAGATAAACTCTACATACTAAAATATATGAAAGGTTATGAAATTAAACTATTACCTAACAGAGACTGAGGTGACAAAATATATTTATAAATCAAGGTAATGAATTCAGACTGTACCATGTGGTACTTTGGGGCTCAGATTATTTAGTGTGTCTCCGTTGATATGTTGAACCAGTGCCAAGTTATAACTTTATAGATTTTACTTGAAACATTATCTTAATTACATATTGAATTGGAAAATGTTCAGTATAGAATTAATGCTTAAGAATGTGAAATAAAACTGGATCAGCATATTTCATTAGCTGGAGCAAATTTTCATTTAAGACTGTCAGACGCGTACATATTTTAGAGCTAATTGGTAGTAACTATGCTAGAGATGCTGCTGTTCTGGAATATTTCTTAATATTCACTCAAATTTGTCTCTGTTCTAATAATTAGGCAACCTTCGTATGGAGGAATAATTGCAAAAGTGACATCGATTTATTACTGCAGTTCTGTTCTTTAAAATTCCAACTGAAAATGTATTCATTAAACTGTACCAGTTACAATCTCAGGTTCTCAGGAGTGGCATTCTAGCGAGCAATTGATAGGTGGGATAATAAGCCCAAGATAGAATAAAAAATATTTACAATAGCACTCATATTTTCAAAGTCTGATTCTGAATACAGCCTTTCTTTTTAAATATTTTATTGAAACTTTGCAATAGAATAAAAAAATAACGTTCAATTTCTATAACCATTTTTGGAATTGCGACTTGTAAATTTCAAACCAGAGACCTTAAAAAACCCACATATAAATTTATGGATCTATTAAATCTGATGTAAAAAGATATCTGGTATAATCACAAGGAAAATAGGTTTATATTTCTAAGTTTATATTTTTCTAAAAGAATAATACAAACATGCTAAGAAATAAACAAAAATATTTTAGTGTTCGTGATTTGTATATAAGAATTTGTTTTGAGATTATATTCATAAATCCATAAAATTTGCTTTCTGTGTTTAATAAAGATTCGTTCTTTACACTTGAAAAGAAAAAGATCTTATTCCTTGGCATGTATATTATACCTACAGCCTTAGAATTTTAAGATACAGAATTTAAACAATTAATAAAGAGGCTAGAAATAATTATTTTTATTTACATATTTATAATGAAAGCAGTATATTTAAATATTAAAATAGCTTATATATTCTATGGAGAACTCAGGCCTGAATGTTTGCCACAGAGCATGGTCTTAAAAAGAAATAAAGGAGAGAGCCTTTGAGATGATTAGGACATTACTTCCAATCTATGATAAGTTAGAAAAATGTAAAGAACAGAAAACCATGTCCAGTTTCCTGTGTTTTGGAATTATTAGTGGATTACTCATAAAATTATGGCATCTTAAAACAATAACCAAACTGAGACAAGAATAAAAATATCCTCTAAATAAGCCTTTTTTAAGTTAAATAAATTTGGGGGTTATGTGTCAGTTGTTAGTAGCGATTCTATAAATAATCAGCATACCACTATTCCACCTGGCATGCCCTGAGATGGATAAACAAGTGACTCACACTGAAGACACGAGACCTTGCCATTTCTAAGACCAGAATGCAAGAAATCAATACTTCTGGTGTACCACATCTCAATGCTGGAGCGGAGAAACACATGGTAAGAAGAGGCAGGTGGTAGACCTGTAGGGTGTATTTTCTTTTCAATCAAATACATTTTTATCAAATTAAAAAAATAGAAATATCCCCTGATGAAACTTACTATGGTACATTGAGAAATATAATTTCAGTTCCTCAATGACTATCTTATGTTTTTGATTGCTTTCCATTTCAATATTGTGTTTGCTTTTAAACTGAATTAATCAGATTATATAAATTATTCCTGTGCCCCCCCAAAAAAAAACAGTGAGGTAAAACTTCAGATTTAAATAAACTCTCCATTAAATTAATGCATTACATTTCATAAAACATGTTTGCTACAACAATACTTAATTTAATCTACTCATTAAGTAAGGTAGTAATGGTAAATTAATAAAAAGCTACTGACAAAAATTTGTGGATTTCACTTGTTCTATCCAGGATCCTTAATAAAAGTTAACTATTGTTGTTATTATTATTATTTTATTATTATTATTATTTGAGTCTCTTAATACATTCAATTGTTTACCAAAAGTTTGAAGATGTGAGTCAACACAGAAACCTTTCAGAAGAAATACCTCTCAATTTACTTAGATCTAAACAAACAACAGAAAAAAACTAATTCACTGTAAGACACAGCCCCTGCGGTTTCCCAGGTGGTGATAATGCATGGGCGTCAAAAGCCTCATCTTTCTACCATGGAGCAGCTGGTGGTCTTGCAGTTAGCAGGACAGCCAGCTATGCCAGTTCATCGACTTCCCCAACCAATCAGGGACAATCTTCTGGAGCACAATCCTCCTCCGGCACATGGGGCTGCTCTGAACCAGTCTGTAGTCTATTGACTGCTCTTCTGTTGACCTCTTGCTAGTATTTAGCATTGTTTTTCTTACAGCAAAAAGCAAATTAAGAAACATTTGAAGACACCCCTTAAAAAAAACCTAATTCTTAGATATAAAAGTAAGAGAGGAAAATAAAGATACTCTCTTTGGTCTTATTTGAAAGTGGGCTTTTTGTACAGTTTTGCAAAGCACATGGTTCATGCTGATTCATTCTGGAGCAGGTGATTTAAGATCTGCCCACAGGAAGATGCACTATTTTTCTGGAAGTAAAAGCAGCTCAGCTTTAACACATTTTGAAGCATTCCCATTTATAGCAGCAGCTATCCACCTATTCCTGTATATGACAATGTTCTAGTTAACTCAAGGCGATTGCCTGTGATTCTATTCTGATTTAATCGCACAGCTGTATGGACATATTATTATTCCCATTTCAAAGAGGAAGACATGAACGGTCACATATTCACCTAAACTAGAAGTCCCAATTCCAGTTAATTCTTTATCTAGTCCTTTGCTAGCTATAGCTCCCTACAAGAAAAAAAGCTAAACATAAGATACAAGTAATAAAAGTTCCCCCAAACACTCCATATTTTCACCGTTTCCCAATTTTCTTCCACTAATTTATTTTTGTTCTCTGCCGGCTGAGGCAGGTTCTGTGTCTAATCTCTCACTTACCTTTTAACTAGTAGATGTATCTAATATGGTAAAGCTATTCTTGAATTAATTCTAAAATCTCCAACATATTAGGGTGCTTTCCTAAATGTCTTAAATTATGAATGAAATAAAGTTACCAAAGCATCTTTAAGGTAATTTAGTGGAATTCCAATAGTCACATGTGTGAATGTCACATAGAGGGGAATGCACAAACAGCATCTATTGCGTCCACTGAGATTTTTGGCCAAAGCTTCTAAAGATCTGTGCTCTCCTTTCAAATCAAGAGATTCCTTTACGCTCTTGCATTCTTGAAATAGAGTTTCCATAAGCACAACACAGATATTCATCTAATATCATTTTTACATGTATGTGTCTACTTTTATTTTTAAAAGAGATTATACTTCTATTTATCTAAAAAGCCACCTATCAGGTCACATTAAAATAAGGAATATATCAACAACTGAGGAAGATTCATTTAAAGGCATAAAAGCAGAATATCTCTTTAAATGCCGCATTTGCAGGTAATTACACTAGTACTCTTCATTGAATGAAACACTAATTTACAACACTCTATAAAAATGAAAGTACATGCGATTTTCAAAGAAATCCTACTTACTTGTTCAAATTCATTCTTTTGAAATTCTTCAAAACCAAAGATGTCCAATATTCCAATAGTCAATGTTTGCATGCTTAAAAACAATGAAATAAAAAAGAATGAGAGGATATACTCAGTGTTCTTACATGAGCCCCTGGTTTTTGCACTTCAGGTCATTGAAGCCCAGCCACTTAGCAAACAACAATACCAACAAAAAACCCACAATTGCTGCTGCTTTGAATCGCACACAGCTATATCCACTGATTTCTCAATTAGTAATGGATGGGTGCGTCGCTGAGAGGGTTCTTGTGCCAGTCGACTCACAATGGCTGGCTTTTCCCAAAAGAACCTGAAACTACATTACAAGTGGGTCAAGGGGTCAATATTGGTATCATTTTTGGTAACACAAACAGTAAGACTAGGGCTTTCTTCCTCCCAGCTAAGAACAGTAAATATTAGGTCATAATTAAGTCACATGCCTGTTTTGTGAAATATATTTTAGTCACTTCAAAAATTACAACCTTTACAAAAGCTTATAAAGGAAGAAAATGCAACATTAGGGTAAACTGAATAACTTGTCTCTTTTATTTTCCAATGGAGATACCTTAATCTGTGTTAGAATTCACTATAGGATCACTGTGAAGAAATGACTCTGCTTTTGATACCGGATGATGAAAACCACAGACCTCTAGCTCTACATGGTGATTGAGGTAGGGTATAAAGAAAACCTTAGTGTAATAGTTTTCTCTCTCTCTCTCTTTCTCTCTCTCTCTCTCTCTCTCTCTCTCTCTCTCTCTCTCTCTCTCTCTCTCTCTCTCTCTCTCTCTCTTTCTGTGAGTGTGTGTGTGTGGTGGTGGTGGTTGCAGGGCAACATAACAGGGAAGACTGTGCCAGGGATGGGCTACGATGGGGAGAATGCTTAGAGACTGTTCTTTGTACAGAAAACTCCCAAATATCATTGTGAATGAGGAGGAGTGTAGAGTGAGGACTGAAAGCCCTTCTGTAGGCAACTGGGCATTCTCTTACAAAAGGGTCGCTGGGAGGAGAGGAGCCAGTCAGGGTGCAGTATAGCAACAATGAAACATAGAGCTTTCCTCTAGTTCTTTAATGTTTCCTCCTCACTCCCTCCTCCACCACTATCATGATCCAATTCTACCTTACAAATCCAGCTAGACCATAGGATGTAGACTGATACAGGTCAGAGCTGGAAACACAGGGAATCCAGGACAGATAAACTCCCTCAGGGGCAGTCGTAAGAGTGGTGATACCAGGAGGGTAGAGGGAAGGTGGGGTAGAAAGGACGAACTGATCACAAGGTTTTACTTATAACGCCCTCCCTGGGGGACGAACAACAGAAAAGTGAGTAAAGGCATATGTTGGACAGTGTAAGACATGACAAAATAATAATAATTTATAAATTATCAAGGGTTCATGAGGGAGCTGGAGTGGGAAGGGGAAAAATGAGGAGCTGATACCAAGGGATCAAGTAGAAAGCAAATGTTTTGAGAATGATGATGACAACAAATGTACAAATGTGCTTGACACAAGGCCATTTGGGAGCCTACATACCCTTTCTCATGTGCTTCTTAATGCTCTGTTTACAGCAGATGATCAGTGATCACGGTAAAAACTCAATCATTAAACAAAAGGAAGTTTGAAAGTATTTCTGCCTTCAAAGTTAGGAAGGCCAGATGAAATTCCTTTATTAGCTTAGATGAGCAACCAGTGGGTGGTGTACATGCAGTTACTGGTTATGAGTGCTCAGGATCACAAACTAGAGCCGCATCATAACCCATGGATTGCTTATCAGAATAATGATGATAATGGCCTTCTTCTGACAGAAGTATGGGCATATTCCTTTGAAATTTTTCTAAGAAAATATCCAATGCCTCCCAATCTAACATAATTGTGGAATGGATGCATGAAGGCACTCCACCAGGTTTGTGGAAAAATCATCTTTTAAACCTACATTTTCATGAACTTTTAAAAGTGCCCCGCCCCCCATGTCTCTGAAAAGCTTTTAAAAAGAAAGCAAAAGCTCTAGAATGAAAATTAGCTGGTGTTTAATACCGTCCTGATATTTAGGACAGCTTATCACTAAATTGTGGGGGACAGTGATATCTCTGTCCACCAGTTCCCTTTCTACCCACTTAAGTGTATACTTTGGATGTCGAATCATGTCAACTTGGTTTTTTTTGAATACACACATGCACACACATTATTCCCCCCCCCTTTTAGTTATATATACCTCCATGCATTAAAACCTTTAAAAATTTCTGCCTGGGCTATGTGTAAATGTTTGTTTTTGTAAGCGTGAAATTCTCCACATTTTAATGTACATCAAGAACTTGTTCATACAACTGTGGTCTCGAGCAATAATGTGAAGAACCTTTAAAATTACACAATGCTGTACATAATATGTATGAAGAATTGGTTCCACCAGACAGCCCTTTTTTCCCTTGTATTAAATCTTTTAAACACCAGCTTCATTAATTTATATACCTGTATTTCTCAACAGAATTCTTGTACTCCCCCCAGGTACTTAATTCTAGATGAATCTGAATAGCTGAATGCCAGCACCCTACACCCTGTATTGGACATTGGGAGCGCCATCATACAAAGTTAGGGCAGTGATTATTACTTGTTTCACTCCCTACGTCCACGAACAGCTTGACTTTTTAAAACACTTCTTCTGACAAGCTCAAGGAATGGGCAAATCTGAAACGTCTGGATCCTCAGAGGTTTCAGTGTGGAGAATGGATCTGCCCAAGAGTCAGCTCAAACCAAACAGCATGGTGACCAGGTAGACCATGTGACACAGACCTCCCTCTCTCGAATCACTTCATCTGTAGAGCACTGGATTGATTGGCATCATAAGACCTGTACTTACGGATTTAGAAATCTTCTGTAAAATTGTAGTTTTAAAATTGTTAGATTTCCTTAATAATTTTTAATAATGGCAAGGTAATTTTCAAGTGTGGAATTTAAAAGAAAACAAAAGCAAAAAAAATGTACAATGGAAAGGGTATGTAGGCTCCCAAATGGATGGATTGTGATAAGAATTGTAGGAGCCCCCAAGAAAATGATTTAGAAAAACAAAAGAAAGAAAAAAACTCCCAAATGAGAGAGCATTTTAAAATGTTGACCACCAGAAAGGTATGTTCCCGTTCCTTATCCGTTTATACTGTTGTTAGATGAATAAAGATCCCAAAAGCCAAATCCGTTGACATTGAATTGACTTCAACCCATAGCTACCACGTGTATGTAGGCTTTTTGAGCTGTATCTTACGGAGCAGACAGAGTTATTTGAATTGAATTATAGGTTATTTAAGAAAGCCCTGAGAATAATAACTGGTATATAATTCTCCAATAAGCAGTTATTGTGTTTTAACACTTGTTTCTCAGAACCTACATATAACTGAAGGGCATGGTTAATAGAAGGACGATAAAGGAGTAATCCCCCCAAACCAAGCCCATTGTCCTCATGTTAAATGTGACACTTAGCACAGGGAGCTAAAGGACCACCCCGTAGGTTTTCCATGCTACAATCATTATGGAAACCGACTCCCACATCCCTCTCCTGCAGAGAAACCTGGTGTTTCAAACTGCTGACCCACCATGCCACCAAGGACACATAGATGAACATGTCAATATCACGGAAATGACAAATATTTTAAAGTGGGCTAAGATATATGCCTCATAGGATAACTGTAGCCATATTTCATCTATGAGGTAGGACATTTAAAACTATGTGCTACACAGTGCTCAATAAACTGCTCTAGTTTGGGTTCTTATCACTGCAATTTTTTATGTAGCCAGGCCAATAACTGCAGTTTTTCCTTGACTGATGTGGTCTTTCCACTCTTCGGTTCCTGTAAAGATTGAGGCTCAGCAACCCCAGTGGAGAAGTTCTATGCTGTTCTCTGTGGGGTCGTGACAAATCAGACCGGCATGGGGTTTGGTTTCAGACCTATCTCCGTGGAGAGAAGTTCGAGAGAGGATTGAAGGCAGGATTGAAGTTGGTGTTTGCACAACACTAGGCAGAATGAGGGAGCCCAATGACTGTGCATTACATGCTCTGCTCACCATCCCTATCTGATTCAACTTGCCGGAAACAGCAAACTATTTCCTTAATTTATAGAATGTTTTCAGACAACAATAAGTCTTACATTAAATATATTTAGAGCAAAGAGCAAAAGGTAGGGACTCCCATAGATATGTGCCATCTTGTTATCACAACCCTCTGTTCCCAGTTCTCATCATAGACTGGAGAAAATCCTTAGAAGATTTTGATAAACTAAGGAATAACTGGAGTTAACCTCACAATAAGTGCACCTTGCCAATTAAAACAAGAAGAAAAAATAAGAGAGATAAATCAGGTGCTTGATAATCAGCAAATAGCTCTTATGGATTGGTTGGTGTCCTCCCAAATGCAACATTCCTACAAATTCCACCTCGTTTGGAAACAGGTTATTTGCAGACATATTTGGTAAACATGAAATGAGAGTGGAGTAGGGCGGGCCTTACTAGAATATGGCCGATGTCATCCTACAACGAGACAGCAGGGAAAGACGGCCACATGAAGAGAACAGGGGGAGAGAGAGCGAGAGCGAGAGAGAGAGAGACAGAGAGAGAGAGAGACAGAGACAGAGAATGCCAAGAGCCACAGAATCTCAAGGGACCAGGAGCTAAGAGAGAGACATCAGAAGACATTCCCTAAGATCCTCAGACAGAGTCAACCCCAATTCTCACTCCTCGGCTCCCTACGGGTCAGAGGGCAGAGTGGTAATGTTCTTCATGGGCCTCTGAGGCTTGAAATCTCTATGGGAGCAGATAGCTTCTTCCTTCTGCCACAGAATGGAGAGTTCAACCTTGAGATCTTGAGATAGACAGCCCCATGCATGACCCACTGTGCCACCAGGGCTCCTAAAAAATGCCATGTCAAACACACACACACACACACACACACACACACACACACACACACACACACACACATTGACTTGGTTCTCATTGATGCTGACTCCAGAGGACAGGGCTAGAACTGCTCGCATGGGTTTCCAGCTCTTTACAGGAGTCATGGCCGGTGGCTTTGAACTGCTGACATTAAGGCTAGCGGTCCAGTACAATGCGTAACCACCATACTGCGAGGGCCTCGCCCGAAACTTCCAGGGATTGTCCACCATTAACTTTTAGATCCATGCAGCTGCTCCTGAGGGCAGTATGTCTGGACAAGACGGCTTACGTCTTGCATACATTTATATTCAACTCTTAAGCAGTCTAAAGTTCCACTAGTCTATGATCCCAAAAGGCTGACTCAGCGCTGGCTCAATTTAAGGATTTTGTGCCAAGCAGGATTATGCTGCCTTCTAAACTCACCAAACTACTTCAAAACTCACCAGGCATGGTTGGGAACCAAGACAGACTCCTCAACATCACTAGATTTCCCTGCCAAACAAAATCTGATAATGCATGATCCGAGTGGATATTCTCTTAATTCCCCATACCTACATGCAAGAAAGCAAGTTCAAAGTGGACAGATACCAGGACACTTAACCTTGTGTCTACTATCAAAGGGGTTGCCTTTTACTAATAGCCTTATGCAAATTAGGTCGCTTTCCTGAGTGTCAGGAGAGCTTGCAGGTGAATTCCAAGGCAGAATTGTAACTAAAAGAGACCATATCATTAATATGTTCATGTTACCTACAGGATTGAAATCCACGTGACCGGGGGACCTCTCTCTGCACCTCCTTGCCAGAATTTGGATGTGGAGTTAAATACATGAGTAATGGAAGTCAAGGTATCAATAAAGGAATAGCAATCAGGCTGATGGTTCCGGCGGATGGACATTTTGCTGGCTGAAAGTTTTCTAACTCTCCTGCCAAGGTTGCAATTGCAACTACAGACCCATATTTCATCGCATCATAAATGATGAAATAAAGTTCTTAAAAAAAGAAAGAAAAAAAGGAACATGCGCTGTCTGTCGGCAGCTGCAAAAGCAAATCTCAGAATGCCTTCAACTTGCATTTGGTTGTTCTGACAAGGCTTTTTTCTTACCATATCATTCTTAATTGCACTTTAATTGTGTTGCCAGACATAGTTTTGATCCCGCCTCCAAATGAAAACTTCAAAGATCAATAAACAATTAAAGGAATGTTCTTTCCCCAAAATTTATGCTGCTCTAAATTGCAAATTCACAATTTACCTTCCACAATGCTAACCAGGACCTTTGGATGTTGTTTTGCTCACCCACGCAGGCCTTGCTGAGCTCACTTACTTTCTCTACTTGCCAACCTCTGAGAAGTAAGAGTGGTCGTGTGATCATTGATGTTTGTTCACTCTCCCCTGCCTTCTCCCAAATTGCTATTCCATCACTATAGCATGTGCGACCAGCTAGCATCGGCTGTTTCTGTCAAGGAAGGAGCCCCTGGGAGGGGAAAAGAGCTAAGCACTGGGCTGCCAATGGATAAGCTAGGGGTTGACAGCCAGGGATGGGGTTCAGGCAATTTAGCAACCAGTTTGCTGCCCCCTTGATCTTTTTAAATATAATAACTAAATAAATAATCCCCTGAAAGTTAGCTTTTTTAGTTCATACAGTTGATACCGAAATAAGAAAAATGAAAGAGGTATGTACAATTAGATTTTGTTATAAGAAAGACTTTTAAAATGTTGAAAATATTAAATAATACTTCATGTAAAACAATAAACCTCTTAAGTAAGATATTTCCATATTGCTTCTTCATTGGTGTCCAGCATTTAAAGAATATTTGCAATATTCTTTAAAAAAAATTCATCGGCTGTGTGATTTATCCTGAATCATCTTTTCACTGTAGAAGTAGGATGTCATTTCTTTAGAGGTAGGTAAACTGGACAATAGTCATTGTGTTTGATGTATTAGACAGGCAATTTCTCGTCTCTGAACATACTGTGTTTGTCTTTGAAAAACCCCTTTCTGCTTCTGCTGAAGGTAAAGCAATTGTTCTGAGCACAGGTTTAGCTTTGTGAACACTTTCAGGGACTGCATCCTCACTGACAGCATCTCGGGGGAAGAGGGGGCGAAACAGAGCTGAAAGGAATGACCGTGTGTCCCTTTCTGGCTGTTTGGCCTTTTCTTTCTTAAGTTCTATGCTTGGTTACTGATGTAACAAAGGCAAGAGAATTAAAATGCAATATTTCATCAAAAGTATAATGAGTTTTATGAAATGAATATTACAGCGTAGTTCCATCTAATTTTGTGTACTTATGGATAGAATGAACGTTAAAACCGACATTGAGAATATGCTGTTGTGCGGGGGCATGTTACAAAAGAGAGTAAAGGATGTAAATTTGTGTTTTCTGCTTTAGAGAGAGCACTAATAACAAGCACCATTTTAACCTCAGATTCACTGAAATCAACAAAAAATCAGGTATCAGCTCAGCCGAACCAGTGTGAGCCAGCTGAATCCCACTACTGTTTAAATCTACCCAGAGAGACGCCTAAGAGGAAAGGGTGGGCAATCTAATCCAGAAGTCACAGCCCAGTAGAACCTAGGAGGCAGTTGTCCTCTGTGTGCATGGAGGTTCCGGGGACACTCAATGCTAACTGTTGGCTTGCTTGTTTGCTGCCAAGGCAAACTGGACATTGCGTAGGGAATGAGGTATAAAAGCCAGAGAGAGATATCTGATAAGAGTTCACAGAAAATACATTCCTTCAGAAAAGAAACATCTGCTTTTTCTTGACTGCTAGTATCCCCACTGTATGGCCAGTTCTGGGCAAATATCAGACGCCTGTCTCACACCTCTCAGGCCTGGTGCTTAATGAGTCTTCCTCTAAACTTGATGCTCAGGTCCATGTCAGTCAGTGAAGCTTCTCCAATCATTTTTTAAGTAGCTAGATTGTATAAACAAACAAACAAACACACAAAATTATTTCCCTCAACTGAATTCTGACTCCTTAGGATAGAGTAGAACGGCCCCATAGCTTTTGAAAGGCTGCGGTTTTTATAAAACCAGACCATGACTTCTTTCCCTCAGAGAGTAGCTGGTCCACTTCAATGGCCGATGTTTTGGGAAGAGCAAAGCGATTCAGCATTCTGCTTTCACGGCGACTTGCCAATTGAGGAAGTACAATGAAAAGATGAAATCAAGATGCACACTCTTTCCAGTTTGAATTCAAGAAGCAGTCATTTTTTGTGTTCTCATGCCTGTCTCCACGTCTGTGTTTAGGTTCCACATGGACCCCATAGAATGTTCTGGAATTCCCATTCTTCACGATTGTTCCATTTTGTTGTCAACCAAATGGTCAAATACCTTTGCAAAATGGGTACAACACTGGTAACACCTTTCTGACATGCTGCCATCTGTCATCAGCACAGACACTCCTCATCCTATGCCCTTTCTGAATCCTCTTGAACACCAGCATGTTCTGTGGATGGGTGCCTGGTCATTCTTCGTAATCTTCAGCAAAATATGGCTTACATGTGATAGTAATGGTACTAGTTAATGATGCCCATCTTGCTTTGGATCACTTCCCTTCAGAAGGTGCCCGGATATGGATCTCTTACATTCATTTAGACAGGTCGCTATCTTTCCAGTATCTCAGCATAGGTAAGGGAGCATGTCAAATGTTACATCTTTTATTGGAGAATTTCAATTGTTGCGACTCCATACATTTCTGGAGGCTTTGTTTTTTTCCCAGTTCGGTGCAATTTGGCCTCATCCTTCAGTATTATCTGTTCTTGATCATATGCTACCTCTTCAAGTTATGGTGTTAGCAAAAAACATTAAATACACTCTGAACTGCCAAAAGAACAAACAAATCTGTCTTGGCATATGTACAGCCAGAATGTTCTTTAGAAACGAGGATGGTGAGGCTTTGTCTCATAGACTGTGGGCGTGCTAACAGGGGGCGGGGTAGCGATTCTTGGAGAGCACATCAGGACGGCAAACAAAGACGACGATCATGGGGGAGATGGATTGACACAGTGGCTGCAGCGTCGCATGAACTCAAGCACAGCAACGATTGTGAGGCTGGAATAGAGCTGGGGAGTTTAATTCTGTTATTGGTGAGGTCACAATGGGCCAACACGACTCAGCTGCAACGAAGAACTACAAGAGAAACATGGTTGTGAGGAAGTTTAAAAAAGATCTAATCTTTTAAAGATTCACTTTCAAATTCATGTGTTCACTGTGGCACTACCAGTTCTACTGTGACTCACGGATGCATTGAAGCACAAGAGAGGGACTATTCAGAGTTAAACCAGAAAACCATTTAGTAGGGAAGCTGCATATTCAGAGCCAGAGAATTATCCCAAGGCATTGTACTGCTGTTAGCGGAGCTTTATGGTAGACTCTTCCATTTAGAGACGATTGAGAATTCCTGGAACAGCCTCCCCTGTCCATTCATGGAAACTTGCCTGGACTGATAAGTTCTCTTATGAGCTTTCCTAGCATTAGATCAACCTGGCAATATTACAATATAATAGTTGTTCCAATTTTTGGTAATAAGAGATAACCAAGATATCGTCATAACCGTTCTGAAACGATGAGAAATCCATAGCCCTGGGACATTGCTATCCCTTCACTAGTTAAGTCCATCCATAAGAGTATAGTAAACCTACTATAGCCTTGTGTCTGTTAACAATTAGATGCATAGGCTTTTCAGTCTACTGGGACTCAATGAAATGAGAGCACTAATTCTTGAATTTAGTTTGGGTGAAGTACTTGATCCTTACCTCATTAAGGCGTGCAGTTCTTTTAGATCTAGTAATAAGTCAATTTTAAAATTGCTTGTTGACGAGTTTTTCAAGTGTGTTTTAGTACTGTGACCAACTCAATCAACTACCTCTGAATATTCAGGATAAAGTTTCCAGGATGGTGTGCCTTAAACCTCAACAACAAAAAAAAAGGAGCACATTTTTCTTGGCCATAATTCTTTTTTACATTTTAATGTGTTTTTGGTACAGATTGAAGGACTGACATGTGGGACCCTGGTAGAGCAGTGGGTAAAGTTCTCTGCTGCTAACCACGAAGTCGGCGGTCTGAACCCACTTGCCAATTCCGGGGAAAATGCGGTGGCCATCTGCTTCTGTAAAGATTGACAGTCACAGAGACCTTCGGAGGGTAGTTCCACCCTGTCCTACTGCGTCCTCTGAAACCAGAATTGACTTCCAGGTTTCGCATTCGAAGGATTGACATTCCGTGGAACTGCTTCTGACAGGTGCCACCAGTTCAGTTGCCATCCAGAGCTCCCGCACGCGCAACAGAACAAACCGCTGCGTGGGCGTGTGCCATCCTTACGGTGACTGGTGGGCCTGGACGTACTACTGCACAGTGTCCCTCCATTTCGTCCGGGGTCTTCCTCTTTTTTGTTGCCCCTCTGACATTACCCAACAGGATGTTCTTCTCCAAGGACGACGGGCCTCTCCCACAATATGTACAAAGCATGGCAGACAAAGGCTTGTCCGCCTTCCCTCTGGCCTTACTTCCTTCGAGACAGATCAGTTTGTCCTTGTAGCAGTTTGTCCATGCTGCTTGCAACGTTCTTCCCCAGCCCCACCATTCAGATGCATGGATTCGCCTTAGGTCTCTTATACTGAAGGTCGAACTTCCACATGCACAGGAGACGACGGAGAATATCAGGGCTGGGATCAGGCACACTGTCATCAGCCAAGTATTAGCTTTTCTTTACTAGTCTACAGTGGTCTTTTGCATTACTGCTAGAATAAATTTCCCGATCTTTTATGCCTTGAAAAGAGAATCAGGAGACAATTTGGGGTCATAAATATAAAAGAGGGAGCATAAGAAGCAAGGACAGCCGCAGGGAGATCAAGTCAGCGGTCTGTTTCCCTTTCCTGTAGTGACATCCATCCCAGTCTGCTCGGCATATGCACTTTGCGCACTTGGTACCAGTGAGATCCTTGCAATTTGTCTTTATTATGTTGATTTAATCTTTGGACTGGAATGATAAGTTACTTTGTTCAATATCTTTTCAATTAAGAAATCTATGGATTACCCTCAATCTAGAGGAAAATATGTCTGGGAAATGGTTTATAAGCGTATTTTTAAATGAAAACCAAAATGAAGCTTGACATTAAATCATTGACATTAAATCAAATCATGACAAAAAACCCAAGTCATAAAAGTGACTTCTGTCTTGGGTGTTAAAAAGCGTCAGTTAGCCTGGTCTAACAGGTTAAGTGGAGTTAGTTCAAGAGATTCAGATACTGGGTTTGATGGACATTTTTTCCACCTCACGCTGATGTGGAATCATAGACACCTATCTTGAAACTCCACACAAGACCAGAGAGATATGTGTCGCCTAGACTACCATGTTCAGGCACAGATGACTGAGTGCTTAGCAAATATCCAGGGACTGGAGGTCTTATGATTCTCAGGGCATCCACGCTTACTAAAAACTTCCTTCAGGCAGCCATGGGAAGCCTATGTCATACCAAGGGTCAGGTGGACATTTACAGCATCACTCCAACATCGTACTTGTCAGACACTTATTTAACTTGTCCCTCGAAGGAAGCTGGAAGCTGGGCACTCCTTCTCCCGGGGGAGGCATGTGGTGCTATCTGGTCTGGATGACTCCATGGGCCTTAGATACCCCGCAGGCTGGACATCCCACATCCCCGAATCCATGTTACATGGCACGCTGGGATAGATATCAAACCTCTCATTTCCCATTGTCCTTTTGGCAAAAATGTAGAACTCAGTTAAAAGATAAAATTGCTGTGCTCATTATTTAGCTTCCAGCCTGGGCTCTTTTTCTTTATCGTGTTTCTGACAGCATTCAAGGTGGGAAGTATTTTTGGAAAAGCTCCGGCTTTTATGGCAGGCACGTTAAGATTAGTAGCCCGATGTCCTCCATCCTGGCTGTGTGACGTTGAACCATACACTCAACCTCTCTGGAGTTCAGTTTCCTTATGTACACGGAGAGAGAGAATTGTACCCACCACAGCTAATGCCAGTATTAACGGAGAGTATTCCCTCTCAAAGGCGGACCCATTGACAGCAAGGGGGCAAAACTGTACCTTCTCTCATTTCTAAACCTGCCCATATAAGGAAATAAGAGTTGGGAGGAAAATACAATTGAGAAAAGAAAAGTTGAAAGTATGGAGTTGATAAAGAGAAAATAAAAGGTAAAGAGAGAATAAAACAATTTTCTCTTACTTCAAAAGCATATACTCTTCATTTTGAAAATTATATATTTTTTAAAAGGCTACCTTAATATTTAAACAGTGGTACTGACATTTCCTTCCTGGTATTTTTTTCAGGGAGAGACAGGGTCACCAAGAACAGAATGGGACATTCTGCCCTCGTTTCTCAATGGCTCTGCAGCACTATTTATTTTGGCAGTGCGGCCACTATGCTCCAGTGACAGGCACAGAGGAGCATATCAATATAGATTTGCTTAACTCTATTGGGCAGGACAGGTTATCATGAGGCTTAAAAGAGGCCAAATGCATTTCCCTGGTTAGAAATGAAACCAGAGTGCAGGCATGGCTAGTAATGCAGTGACTTTTGTCCTTTGTATGAAATATACCATTTTCAGCTTGGGTACTTTGGGCTCCGGAAAAAAAAAAAAACCTAAAAAAGAGAATGCTATGAGTTTTATTAGCCTTATCAATCACTGAATATTTTATATATATCACTGAACCTATTTGATTCTCAAATAACATTTTCAAACACCATATAAGTTCTTACCAAAAAGGAAACACCCGTAGTGTTGGATCCTAAAAATGTCATGGTCTTACAGATCTTACAAACACATTTGTCTCCTCATCTCCTGGAAACATGTACTTATGACTTCTTACTGGCACAGTAATCGGCACTGGGTTTGAAATAATTTATCAAAAATGTATTGGTCAATATACAAGGCCTTATTAATTTAACCATTACTTTTGTCCAAGTCAATGGTAATTTTGGTATTTAGTGGAGAAAATGAGAATCATAATTTATGTATTTGTCATGTGGCAATTTAAAATTATTTTTGAGAATTATAATTTTGACATTGTTTTGGTAAAAGCCTAATGCCTTTTTATTCTGTTTGATACTGTGATTGCAGAGCAAAAATAAAATAATCTCCTGAAATGATGAAGAAACAAACGCACAATTACAGAGAAAAGGTTTTTAGCTCTTTAGGAAATCATTATACAAATGGGTGTTTTGGTAAAGAAATGGAGCAGAAGGAGAATTATTTAGAAAGCAGGTTCCATCTCAGATATTTTGCTAAATGGTGTAGCTCTGGTTGTCATGGTAATAAGCACCATGATTTAAATAAGTCTAGCAGAAATAGAAATCTCTTACACTATATTCATAAGAATCAAAAAGATCTCATTATTTAATGAAAGAGAGAATTTTTTTTCCACTTTGGACAAAGGAGAGAAAAGCCTGTTGTGCTAAATTTATTTTCCTGACAAACAGCTCGGTGTTTTATCTATGAAACAACTTAACGACAAAATATTTAGAGGGACACAACAAAGGGAGCGCAAACTGCATTCAAGCAGCAGCATCTGGGTGCAGGGTGGACGGATGTCCGAAACATTCCTGGAAAATATAAAAGGAACCTCTAGCTCAAACACCAAAATATTTCATTGCAAGGAGATAATGAAATGACAAAATTTAGCAAAATAAAATATCAAAAATATTGTAAATAACAACATAATAAATTTACTTTTGAAAATGAGTACTCATGGGTAGTTTCTAACAAGACTGAAAAATGAATATCTATGTCTGCATACAGACACAAATAATAGGGAGAGAGAAGAGGAAATAAAATAATCAGATTAGATTGGATAAACTTTAATGTTCAATAGGCACGCCTCCCTACACCACCTATGAATTTGAAGGGCAGTGTCATTAGAAAGTCTAATAAGTTCTTGGTCACCTTTAATACAAACTGCTTTAGAGAAGAGTAAAACAGAAAACAGTTCACTTTATTCTGTGATAGCAAAGGACATACAAAAAGAAAAAAAAAACATGCCATCTCATTAATAAAACCTTGCAAACTTCCAAATAAAGACTAGGAAACTCAATCTAAATACTACGTGACCAAAGAGAGGATACACTATAGAATTACTCAACATTAAAAAAAATTACACCAATGATGTGAGCAAAATAAGGGAAATGATTTCTGTAATAATCTCAATATAGAAAATACTGATACAATTTTGTATCCTCCATCCATCTATCCAGGCTTAGTTAGCATATAAAACAATGATCAAATATTACCTTCTAGGGCCCTATGGAAATACAATGCTTAATAACGAATATTTAGAAATATCCCCATTCATTTGTAAACGCGACAAAAATATTCACAAGTGCCACCATTTTTCAACATTTTACTGGCAGCACTAGCCAGTGCAATAAAATAAGAAATGGAAATAAACAGAGAGAGAAAGAGAGAGATGATAAACAAAACAGAAACATTTAGGATAATATACACTAAAAATATAGGTTATAGAGAAAAATTTTTAGAACCTATAAGAAAGCTCAGTGAGGATCCGAAATATAAAATTGACATATTCAAAATATTCCATTAAACAGCATGTAATTAGAAAAATAACTCTTGTAATAGCAACCAAATTACAAAGTGTCTGGGGAAAAAGTCAAATAAAATGTGCAAAATTTTGGTGAAAAAATACAAATATCAATATGAAATGAAGTGATACAGAAGTAAACCAAACTACAGGTCATTTTTGTAGGAGTAAAGACTAATGACCCTAACAAGATTAATTTCCCTCCCATTTAATAAATAATGCCATCCTGGTTGAGTGATATTTTGAATAAACTAATTCAAATTGTTTATAATCTATATAGATAAAGAAAGGTACAGGGATAATAAAATACCAAGAAATAAAAATATTACTGTACTTATATTGTTGAAATGGCTTTAGTCAAGTCTGTGAAAAAAAATCAAGAAAGGGATGTAGGCATGTTGCCAACAATAACTGTAAGTGAGTAAGCTACTGAAACAAATAAAATTATATCTATCCCTTGCATATATTCCTGATGCACTTAAAATCCAAAGCTTTTAGGAAAAAATTTAAAGTGAGCTCAGAGTAGGAAAGACTGTGTCGGAGAGGCTAAAATCAGAGTGCTGTGAGCGATTATATAAATGGGGACAGGCCAAGTTGAGGAGGTGTTATTTTTCTAATCTCCCTATGGGCAGGTCACCCTGTCCAGTGCAAAACCCACACTGCCAAAAGCTGTTCAGCTTCGCTGCAAATCCCCCAAATGCAAATGAATGCCCTCTTCTTGGTTCTTCCAGCAAATTGTGAGAAATTTAAACATATACCCAGGATATGAGCTGCAACACTATTTGCAATTAACAACAAATCGAAAGAGACCTAAGTGCCCATTAATAGGGAAATAGAGAGAGATATTGTGTATTCTTCGTCTCTGGGAACTAACGCAGCAGTTTAAAAGAGTGGGTTATCTTGTTATCTATCAATATAGCCAAATCTCAAAATCTCTAGAGTTAAAAGGGAAGTGCTGGATACAATATACCCTGTGGCAGTGCTTCTGTAATTTGTTTAATGAGTCACAAAAATATCATATATTTGCTATGAAATCCAACATCAAGAGAGACAGAGAAAAAACAAATAGTGCAACACTGCGTGTCTCTGGGGAGCTACGGAGATGAACAGAGCTGGATAGGAGAATAAAGGAAACGGAAACCAGTAGCTGTAAGGATCTATTTCTTCACATTGCTAAGACTCTGAAGCAAAAGTTTCAGGATGCTAATAGTTGTTTATTCTAGATGCTGGTTAAAGGAGTGGTTTGTCTATAGTTCCTGTGCTTTTTTTGATTGCTTTTTCCCAAAAAGAAAACACATAATTAAGAAAGAGATTATATGGGGAAAAGTTCCATTGCTTAAATCAATTTTCATCTAAGTGATCCACAGCAGGTATTTTAGTAATTTTAGGATGAATGTGAACATTAATCATGCAACTATTAGCTCTCGATCTGACCCAGGAGAAGGGACACGCTCCTCTTGCTCAGCATCCATGTCGTGGGCTCTGGTGACAGACCCTGAAGAACCCATGTGTACAAAGTAGGAGAAAACAAACACAACAAATACAACCCACAGCCATTGATTTCATTGTGACCCTGAAGGACTGCGTAAAACCGAGCCCAGGATTTCCAGGACTGTAAATCTATAGAACGGACAACCTCACTCTTCTCCCAAGGAGTAACTTAAGGGGTTTGAACTGCCAATCTTGAAGTTATCAGGCCCACACTTAACCCAATGCACCACCAGGTGTCCTTCAGGAGGCATGGCTAGTTCATCATTTCCTGATGGAATATGTTGTTTGATTTCTTCACAGCTTCTTTCATGAACATTCTTGCGGATACAAGTAAACTGAAAACACTTGACAGTCTCAATCATCATGTTTCATGATATGGCTTATTGGTCCAGTTGTGTGAATTTTTTTTTCTTCCTATTGAAGTGCAGATGTCATCCATATATGCAATACATTCTTGAATACTGATTACACTTTTATTTTAAAAACCCAAATCTTGTAGCATATGGGAATATCTCCCAATTGCCTTTACACTTAGGAAGCACACCAAGGGCTTCATAATAATATGGGGTAGTCTTTCCTGCAGATGTATTAGCAAATTGCCTCTGCGTATAAATGAGAAGCAGAAAATCCATTAGATGAAAGTTGAAAACTGTCAAGTCATGTAAAGTGCATAGAGGTGATCTATCCTAATGGCATCCGCACAGTCATCCACGTGACGTTTTCAATGGCTTGTCTCTAGCAAAGCAATTAGATGTTATGTCCTTAGCTCCATCTTCATATGTCCTGCAGCATTTCATGAATGAAGTTGTAAACTGTTGCTAATGTGAGAGATCTTTGACAAATAACTGGGCAGCCAAAAATCTAATCACAACTAAACACAATCTTATAAATTAGATAAGCGTATTTACTGTCAGCTTAGTGGTTTTCAAAATAAAGTTACCCATTGATCAGGAGGTATCGCAGTGTATTTTCTAAAAGCTTTTATCTAAAATGTGAAGGAGAATTCTTTTCTTTTTATTTATTTTATTTTTTAAACCATTTTAAAAAACATTTTATTAGGGACTCATACAACTCTGATCACAATCCATACATACATCAATTGTGTAAAACACATCTGAACATTCTTTGCCCTCATCATTTTCAAAGCATTGCTCTCCACGTAAGCCCTTTGCATCAGGTCCTCTTTTTTTTCCCCCTCTCTCCCCACTCCCCCCTCCCTCATGAGCTCTTGATAATTTATAAATTATTATTTTGTCATATCTTGCCCTGTCCCATGTCTGCTTTCACCCCCTTTTCTGTTGTCCTTCCCCCAGGGAGGAGGTCACATGTAGATCCTTGTAATTGGTTCCCTCTTTCCAACCCACTCACCCTCTACCCTCCCAGTATTGCCCCTCACACCCCTGGTCCTGAAGGCATCATCCACCCTGGATTCCCTGTGCCTCCAGCTCCTATCTGCACCAGTGTACAACCTCTGCTCTATCCAGACTTGCGAGGTAGAATTCAGATCATGGTAGTTGGGGGGCAGGAAGCATTTAGGAATTGGTGGAAAGCTGTATTCTTCATCGGTGCTACATCGCACCCTGACGGACTCATCTCCTTCCCTAGCCCCCTCTGCAAGGGGATCTCCAGTGGCCGACAATTGGACTTTGGGGCTCCACTTTGCACTTCCCCCTTCATTCACTATGATAAGATTTTTTTTGTTCTGATGATGCCTGATACCTGATCCCTTCGACACCCTGTGATCGCACAGGCTGGTGTGCTTCTTCCATGTGGGCTTTGTTGCTTCTGAGCTAGATGGCCACTTGTTTACATGAGGGATAATTCTTAATTTAAAAATAATTCAACAACAAAATCATCACAAAATATTTTTCATGTAAAAACTCTCACGGACCTTCAGTAGACTATGCACTTAACAACAACAACAACATCATGTACACCTTGGGAATACTCATTTGAAATTAATTAATTTTATCATCAATAAACTCAGAAATTAATAGCATGCATGGATATTCGGGTGAGGCTATCTACTTATCCCACAAATTATAAACTCAGAATCCCACAATTTATAAACTCAGTTTATCATCAATAAACTCAGAAATTAATTGCATGCATGGTGAGGCTACCTACTTATCCCACAATTTATATGCAAAACCTTATGCATCTGTGTCTGTGCATGCCACCCTTTCGATTCTCAAAGTGTATTTTAACCTAAAATTTTAAAAAGAGTGAGACACAACCCTGTGCAAGTGAAGAAAATCCTGCACGATGGAATACAATTGGGCAAAGAAGAAGTGAAATTTTCACAATATATATCTGATTTTATATATTGAGATTCCTAGAGTGTCCACAATAGGGTTGGTGGACACAATAGAAGAGTTTTGTAGAATTTGCAGGATATAGATTAACAGCAGAAATTTATTGGGTTCCTGTATAGCAGTCATCAGAATTCCAAAACATATCAAGGAAACAATGCCATTCACAGCAGCCTCATAAAACCTGAAATACCTAGGAATAAATAAACCTAACCATAAAACAAAAGGACTACAGACATGATTATAGGAAATCAAAGGGACCTACACAAATGAAGAATATCCCATATTCATGCATCAGAAGGCACAATATTGTGAAAATGTCAAAATGTTAAAGCAATCTACAAATTCAGTACAATCCCGTTACAAATTCCAGCATCATTCTTTTTTTAAAAAAAGAAAGAAAAACAAATCACCAGCTTCATATGGAACGGGAAGAATCCCAGGATAGGAAAGAACTCCTCCAGAAGAAGAACAAAGTAGTTGGTCATGCTCTCCCTGATCGCAAACGCTACCATCCAGCCACTGTTTCTCAAAACAGCCTGGCACCGACATGATAGATACATGGACCAAAGGATGCGGACAGAGAACCCAGAACTAAAGACATCCTCACAGAAACAACTGATTTTTGAAAAGGCCCAATAAGCATTCAATGGAAAACAGATGCCCTCTTCAATAAATAGTGCTGGAAACACTGGAGCCCACCTGCAGAATGAAACAAAACCCATATTACACTCACAAAAACATAGTCAAGGTGGGTCCAAGACCAAAGTGTAAAATACAAAGCCATGGGGGTCCTCAATGTGAAATCTAGGTCCCTAGTGTGTGGAATGCAGGGGATATCAGCAATAACAAAGGAAGCACCCTCCACAGAAGACAAAACAGAAGTTACACATAAAGCACCTGTGTACTTGGAAAGACTTCATACAGAGGAAACAGAGAGCCCACAGGTTGGGGAAAAACATTTAGTAACAACAGGATGGACAAAGGACTAAGTACTAAAATCTACAGTGTACTACAAACTTACAACAAGAAACAAACTAACAGCCCTCAGACGATTCACAAAGATGACACTCAGATGGCTAATAAACACGCTCCTGTTCACTAGCCATCCTAGCAATGCAAGTGAAACAATCATGAGCTACCATCACCATAACTGTAGCCCAACTCAAAAAGCAAACAAGCAGAACAACAAATGCTGGAGAGGATGTGGTGAGAGCGGAACTCTCACCCATCTAACGCTCATCACTGCTGGCGGGCTTGTAAATACTTATAGCCAATGTGGAAGGCAATGTGGCAATTCATAAAGACAGATGGCAATTGAAATGCCTGATAACCCAGCGATATCGTTACTAGGCATATACTCAAAAGAAATAAGACACACATCACGAGCAGATGCATGCTCCCCATGTTAATGGTAGCACACTTCACAAGAGTGCTAGCAAGGAGATGGAAACAGCCTAAATTCCCATCAGTAGAATATTGTCTTTTTCCAAATCTCTCATTTATACACACCATGGAATAATACACATGCCCCACAAACCATCCAGCTACAAAAGGATTGATTCTGTACAAGTGAATAATTCAAGTACTGTGATATGGAGTTTGCTTACATTGGCCCAATATCCCTCTCTTAACAGGGCTTTTAAAAATTAGTACTGGGCCCTAATCACAGACAATATTAACTGAAAATCCTTATGCCCGGGGGGATAATCAATCAGACTTGACCACAAATTAACAAGGAGGTTCTGAAAAGTAGCCGCGGGCAGATTAACCACAAGCATGCAATTATAGAACCAGGTATGATATGGGGATTGCACTAAATCCTAGCTCCAATTTAAGAGAAATTAGTTCTTACATCATGGCCCTGCTAGATTCTTGTCCTCAAAGAGAGAACCCAGAAGACAAGGATGCACTAGCAAAATGTGGAGAAGAAATTAGATGGAGCCCGGCTATCAGATAAAATAGCATCTGGGGTCTTCAAGGCTTATCTCCAAACAATCAGCCATTTGAGTCAGATGTCAACTAAGTCCACATGAAGGAAGGGCACCATCAGCAGTCACAGAAGATTGTAAATAATGCAATTTGAAGTCAAAGGAGGGGTCAGAATCAGATCCTAGTTGTGAGAATTCTATTTGAAGAAGGCTATGGATGACAGTGGGAGCCCGAGATCCATTTGTGGGATCTATGTAGGAAACAAGCCTTCAGTGATTTCCCTCTATTCATAATTGCGGGCTGGGCGGAGAGGGGTTACTAAACAGAGAGCATGGGAGAGATGGGTACAGACGATCGAAGGCATAAACCTGACTTGAAAGGCTAAAACCTTTCTGTTGACCCCACTCTGACGTACGCTAGACCTCATCTGATTTTCAACATTTTCTGTATTTTTTGTTTGTCCATGTTAGGGTTTATTTCAGATGTGTTATGTCATTGGGGGTCACCCTCTTAATGTGTTGTTATATGTTTTTTTCTGTTTTGGGGTATATGAAATACAGGATGGATGAGCCTATAGAGTTTTTTGGGGGGCGGGGGTAGTAGCTGGGGTTTAAAAGAGACAGTATCAACGAGTCCAGGAAGGGAAAGTATGTTTGGAAACTGATTGTGGTAGCAATCGTACAATACTGCTTGACATGGTTGACCTATGGACTATGATATATGCATTAACTCCCAATTTAAAAAAAAATAGCATAATATGTAAAATAAAAGGGTTTGAAATATTACTGTCTGTCAGCACTTCAATATAGGTCTTGAAATGCCCTTTTTAAACTTTGAACATGAGGCCATTCTTGAAGGCGTCCTTCCCAGCATTCAAAATGCCAATCCATCTCAGCGCACTAATGCCTAGGATATAAAGATCATTATGAAGTCGATTTCATTTTTTGATGACAGCCAATTTACTTACGTTCACACTTTTCACGTTCCAATTATTTCATAACTACTTTGTTTTCTTGGAGTTTCTTCTCGTTTTGAGTTGTGTCAAACCACTAAATGAAAGTCTTCCAACTTTGGCTCCATTCACATTATGTGAGTCTCCTCTACTTGGAGGAGGCAGTATCGTGAGTATCTTTCAAGCGGTCTCTTGGCATTTATCAGATAATACTCTACTGCTGTTCATAATATTTTCTGTGGCTCATTATTCAGAAACTGGCCACTTCATCCTAGTCAGAATCTTTGCAGAAAGCTGTTCACCATGGGGTGTCCTGCTGGTAGGTGTCCAGTTACAATCCAGGAGATAAAGCATCCAGCATCAAATCAACATGCATGCCACCACAGGATGACTAACTGACAGATGATAGACACAATCGGTCAATGAAAACCCTCTATAGAGTTTCTGAGAAGGTAAATAGTTGCGTGAGTAGATGGGTCATCTTTCTCCTAAGGAGATGCTGGTGGATTTGAACTAGCAAATTCTTGTGGATAGCAATCCATCAACTTTCCCACAAGACCACCAGGCTTTGCCTGTTTACATATGCCTTTGCAATAATCAGTTCTGAGTTAAAACCCCGTTGAAGGTTACTTTCAGAAAAAATATTAAATTCCATTTTAGAACTGATCTTGGAGCTGTATATATTCAATAATATAAAAGAGTTCCAAATTGAGGGGTTTCAAAATATCTTTATAATGTTACAAATAAATTTGATTCATACATAACCATTTAATTCAAATCTCAATGTATTTACCAAATTTTGGGATCTCATGAGTTAAACACAATTTAGGTAATATATTTTGTTTAAGAATTATAAATGGTGAAAATTTTTTCTGAGATTTCCACAAGCCCTCAGTGCACCCTCCCATTGTTAACCCCTCTTTATCCACAAATGAGAAAATTCCAATAGTTGGTTAAGTAGATACTTGAGTATTTAACTTGAATACTAACTACTCAAGTGGGAACCTTTCTCCTTTGAATACTACATTCAATGTTATATGAAACAGAATGATTCAATATAACAATATACGAAGGCAAAATAATGCCATGATAAAGTAGAAATGGAAAATAAAATCTATGCAGAATCTTTTTCATAAGGCTTGCCCCTAAAGTTGATGTTTTCAATGGAAATTTTTAAAATCTGAAAATAATTATATCTCAGAGTAATAACAAGGTTCATTGACACAAATAAAATAATTAAAAATCCAACACTTTTTTACATTATATCTCACATGTAAACTTTTTACATGATACCTAAGAGGTCAATTACCTATATTGTTATATATAGTTACTTGAGCTTATTAAGGAAGCAAGAAAACATTCATAGAATACATTCTGCCAAATATGGCAAAAGAGTGCAGGATTGACCCAAAGCCCACCTGTAGGCAACTGGACATCCCTTTATAGAAAGGTTGCGAGGAGGAGACAAGCCAGTCAGGGTGCAGCAGAGCATCGATGAAGTGTACAACTTTCCTCTAGTTTTTTAATGCTTCCTCCCTGCCACTATCATGATCCAAATTCTACTTTACAAATCTGGCTAGACCAGAGCATGTCCACTGGTAAAGATAAGAGCTGGAAACACATGGAATCCAGGACAGATAAAACCCTCAGGACCAATAATGAGAGTAGCGATATCAGGAAGGTAAGGAAAGGTTGGGGGACAGAGAGGGAACTGATCACAGTGATCTACATATAACCTTCCCTGGGTGACAAACCACAGAAAACTGGGTGAAGGGGGAAATCGGTTAGTGTAAGACATGAAAAAAATAATAATAACTTATAGATTATCAAAGGTTCTTGAGGGAGAGGGGGGAGGGAGGGGAAAATGAGGAGCTGATACCAAGGGCTTAAGTAGAAAGAAAATGTTTTGAAAATGATGATGGCAGCAAATGTACAAATGTGCTTGACACAATCGATGTACGTATGGATTGTGATAAGAGTTGTATAAGCCCCCAATAAAATGATTTTTTAAAAAAAGAAGAATGTAGGATTCTGAGATGTTCACCCTCCCTACACAATTGCTGAAGACAAAATGGATGCATAATCAAATATGTTGAAGAAGGCAGATGGTGCCCAGCTATTAAAAGATGTAGAGCCTGGAGTCTCAAAGGCTGGAGTTAAACAAGCAGCCATTCAGCAGTGAAGCAACAAGCCCACATGGAAGCACACTGTGGGTATGATCATGAGGGTCATCGGGACCAGGTGACAGGCATCAGAAGACACATAACAAACAAACAAACAAAACATATTGTTGAGAATGAGGGGGCTTGGAGCAGAGACCCAAAGCCAATCTGTAGATAATGGGAAAATCCCCCCACAGAGAGGGCGCAGGGAAGGCAGGAGCTAACCAGGGTGCAGTAAAGCATCAATGAAACACACCATATTCTTCTGGTTCCTTGAGGCTTCCTTACCCCCCACTATTATGATCCCAATGCTGCTTCTCAATTAAGACTAGATCAGAGCATGCACATAGGAATAGATGAGAGATGGGAGCTCACAGTACACAGAATCCAGGACAGGAGGGGGAATAGTGATACCAGAGTGGTGGTGGGTGGGGGATGCTGAGAGGAGTAACCGGGAGACTGATTGCAGTGAATGCCACATAACCATACACCCCTCTCCAGGAGCAAGAATAACAGAAAACATGGGGGAAGGGAGACAGCAGTTGGTGTAAGATATGAAAATAATAATTGACAATCTCTCAAGGGGTTATGGTGTGGGGATGGGAGAAAAAGAGGAGCTGATACCAAGGGCTCAAAAAGTAGAAAGTAGAATGTCTAGAAAAGAATGAAGGCAACATATGCGCAACATGCCTGATGAAATTGGTGTATGCATTGGGAAAAGAGCTGTAGGAGTCCCAATAAAATCATCTTTTAATTAAAAAATAAATTAAAAAGTGCAGGAAAGGAGATCCTGGGAATCGTCATAGAACTCCCTGAAACGAGTATTCAGGAATACAACCTTTTTTCTGATTAGTATTAACAATGAAACATCCCTAACACGATGACCAATCCTTCAGGAGATTTAGTACATCATTTGGAAAGTAGACTATCGCCATTTGGACTCATGAGAAAAAGAAATGGTCATGTAAGAAAATTGAATTTTCAGTGTCCACCAGTAGCGGCTTATTTTCCACATATGAAGATATACTACTCTATACCTTAGAATCAAAGGCTTACATCATCACATGGTCTGTAATTGTGAATGTTATTCTTGGCTTGGCCAGGATTCTCAGCCGTTAGGCAAGAAAGGCCTAGTACTTCACCATTACATAGCAGAGCAAAATCATCTCTGTAGCGGACCTTCCAGTTACCATTCAGTCTGTTGTAAGCATATGGAGATGGGATGCAAGCCTCTGACTCAGTCACTTCCCTCATGAAGTTTCCTCTCTGGTGTGATCTACTTACTATATGAGTAGGTGCTACAGAGAGCTTTTTTTGCTTGTGGATGGGTCTTGCTTTTGACTCATCGACCTCCAATTCTTTAGACTTCAGCCAATGGCCCACCATAGTCCCCGCTGACCTTGGGAGCTATGAGATGCCATCACCTGAGCCATTGTCTGGCATGTAAACCTTGAATTTATTGGAATCTGTAGTTAGGTGTGTCTGACCTTGGATCATCCATTTCTGCAGCCACCAGCCAGTTACCTGCTTTTGTCTTTCTGCTTCCTGCTTGATCAGCCCCTGCCCCAATCCCTGTGTGAGTTAAGAGAAACCTCTTGAGTCATAGCTCACTTATAAGCTTCAACTGGGCTGTGCTTTCATGCTTCTGAAATTGTGTCCACTATTCTTTCCAAGTAGATCTCTATAGAAATATCGCTCTCTCGCTTGTTTTTGCTTCTCAAAAGCACCCACCCTAACACAAGGTTCAAACAAAAATTTGTTTATCCCTATCTCCATTAGTCATTGAACATCACTTGACGATTCAGAAGTGCTGGGTCAAACGAAAAAGAAAAGTCAGAGAAAATGTAAAAACGATTGTGTGTTTTTTTTATTTACAAGTGACTTGAAATAGTGCTAAAATAATATTTTATTTTTAATACTACAATTTTAATGTTAGTTGAAAACAAGTTATCAGTAAGCTATAAGGACATCACATATATCTCACAGACAGAGCAATTCAGCTACATGCCCTTGAAAACAGCCTCAGGAATAAGACTGAAATCATTCAAAATAATAGTCACGAAGCTGATACACTTGATGGAAGGTGCCCTCAGTCGTTCAAGTCTATCAATTCTAGATTAATACTCTTTCATGATTAGGACAATCCTCTAGCTGCAATGCTCCTGACATCTGAATAGTGTCTTACTGGACTGGAGAACTGGGAGAAAATGGACAAGAATCACTCAGCCCTGTCCTCTCCCATGCTCTCAAAGAGCTGTGGCCACCTCTGATGGTCCAGGCTGTGGATGGACACTCTCCCCTTTCAGTGCTAACTAGGCCTGGGTGGGAACTGCCATCTAACTCTGGCAGGTAGTTGTCAGAAACAACTGACTCAGAATGATATTTAGGGCCCTGCGTACCTTGTGTGTTATGTTATTTCTCAATACCCCCTGAATTGTCTGATTGATCCATTGATTAAGAATCAGGAATAAAAATGGGTGCTATCCGGTCCCATCCTACAAGCCATAGTAACAGGAAACAAACTTGAACATCTGGGTATGCAAAGCAAACTAGGAGCAAGGATACCCCCTGGCAATTTCACACTGCGGTGGCTTTCATGTTGCTATGATGTTGGGAGGGGCTCCAGTGGTATTTTAAATGTCACCGTGGAGAGTTTTGAGCAGAAGTTCCGAGCTCAGACAAGCCGGAAAGGAGTGATGTTTTTCTTCAGAAAATTAGCCAACGAAAACCCTACGGATGCCTGTGCATGATTGTTCAACTTGCATGCTTCCCGTCCATCATCAGGAGGGTAAAATGCTGGATAAGGACATCAGCTGTGGAAGGGAGGCCAGCGAGGGAGACAATACCCTCTGTGAGCTAGACGGGCACATTGGCTTCAAGGTTGGACTCAAACACGCTGCATACTATACGGAGAACCTAGAACCAGAATTAATTTGTTCTATTGTACTTAAGGGCATCCTGAGTTATAGTTGACTTGATGGGAGCTATATTTCTTCTTCTCTCTCTCTCTTTACATAACTATTCAGCAATAGAGAAGTAGTTAGGAAACCCCCTGAAGGTACTTCTATCTGATGACTGAAAGTCGGTTGGTGTACCACGAGATCAAGTACTGGCAGAAGGAGTAGAATTATACTTGAATTATAGTTGCTTATACTAACAATTTATCCAGTAAAGATATTTGCATACATATATATACTATATATAAGATCTGTTATTTTAGAATATATATACAAGATTAGTTATTTTAGAAGTCAGAAATTTATAATTTAGGAAAAATGGTTTTGTATAACAGTTAAAACAATAAAACTGTTTTTATGGAACTTATCAGCATCAGAAGGGACATTCCTGTCTTGGTTCCTTCCACAAATGTGATTTTCAGTAATGGAACAGATTCAATTGGGACTATAGGTTATATGCACATATTTTGTATTTAATAAAGTTCTTACTGTATTTAAGTCATTATTATTATTTTTATTCCATTTCACTATCTTGGACCAAATCATTTTAAATCTAAGCAAGATACATGAAGTTTAATGTGTTTCACTTTTTTGTTTTTTAGAGTAAACATCCTGAAGCAGTCCTTCTCTTGTAGGCCGTCTAGCTTGTAACCCTCAGGTCAGCTAGTCACTCAGGAGTCAAGGAAAGAGCAGACAAAAGCCACATACATGTCAACACGTAAGTTTTCCTGACTCGATTAGGGTCAGAAAAAAACATAGTCAACCCTTTTGACCACCTTCATTAGCTGAACACCAACTTCACATGCATCCCTTTAGAGTTTCCAAATATAAAAATAATTCTATTTGGAATCTACATAGAGAAACTCCAGTTTTTAAGATCCCATGGCATTATTGGTAATATGAAAATCTTATGCCGATTCTGCCACGGTCCAGTAATGAATTCAATATTCAAAGTGAAAACATTCTGTGTACTTGAATTTCACTTGTCTTCACTTTATAACTTACTAGACCATATCTTCTTTATATTTATACCCTCTGGCAAATTTTACCCCAAAAAATGTGTTGTGTGAAAAATAGCCCTATACCATCAGCATCATGGTAACTTGCTGAATAAAATATTAGAGATTTAAAAAAATTATCTTATCTGATATAATTGTAATTCCTTTTAACAAATGGGGGTTTTAAATGATTTTTAAAAAATATTCTAAGATTATTCAGATTTGCAAGGTCTCTCTGTGACTCAATTGGTATGCAAATCTAAAGCATGTTAAGGATTTTTTGAATTTGAATGAGTGAGAAGTATAGTGAATTCTCCAACCTACTGCTCTCCAGCTTCTGGATGCTCCTCCTTGCCCTTTAAGGTTATACACCTTTGCCCTGACTTTGATGGAACAGATCCCTACTAGCAAGAAATCAATCACCACAATCATCTTTATTTGCTGCTCTTGAAGATTTTAAATCATTGAAAGGGCTTTGAGCCTTTTCTTGCACTAAACCAAATTCACAACCAAACTCACAACCATGAAGTCTGTTCACGCTCTGAGTGCAAGAGAACTGAAGAGCACCGCTCCCCATTGAACGCCCAAGGTCCTCACGCTTCAGGAGCCAGAGGGAGCCTGACCTGTCTGTCTCCCAGGGAGTGGAGGGTGGCTTCAAACTGCTCTCCTGGCAGTGAGCAGCCCAACCAGTAATTACCCAAACCTCCTTCTTGCATTACAATAGGGTTCACTCAGATCCTGTTCCTATTTACCCCAAAATCCCATGGACAGGCATGTGTAGGCACAGATGCCATCCATAACCCGTGGACTGTCGATATTTCGAATAACTTGTGCATGGCGCTCCATGGCACCTAACAACGATTCCTATGGATCCATGTTCTTATCCAATTGCTCATTAAATGTGTATATCACCTTTAGTTCATTAAATGTGTATATCAATCTAGGCAACTCGTTGAAAATGGAAATAACTAATGTCATTTTTAACAAAACTGAATAATTTTATACATGGTTAGTTTGGTAGGCTGAGCATTGCAATATCATTTTTTGAATTCTCATTATACTTCAAAGAAAATACAAAATTAAGTGATACAAGAACTATTAACAAAATCAAGACTCCGCACTAGCCAGCATGGTTATAAATTCTGATATATATGCAATGAGATTTTATATGTGGACATTTTAATGAGAATTTTAATGTCCCTTTGCCCTTGAAATCTTCTGAGATGTCTACATTTAAGAATAAATGATAGTTAGTTCTAGTATTTCTAGGAAATCCCCAGAAACAGCACATTTCAGGAATTTGGTTAAGAATCTATAGGCATATCAAAGGCTTCTGCAAAGGTTTCCTTCAAAGGCAAGAAGATGTGTTAAGTTTCCTGAAGTAATTTTGTGGGCTGTTCCAGGGTGACAAGAATATTAAAAAAGCTTTCCATTCACAAAATCCCACGAAGAGCTATCATTTTTAGATGGTCAAATAGGCCTGAAAAGCTACTGCTTAAAGGTGACTAAGGCTAGGATCTAAAATAATTTCATAGAGAACTTTTGTCAAATAATACACAAAAATAAGAAAAGAAAAGAATATGGATCTTAAATGTGTCAAATGCATCACATAAGTTATGACAGAAACATGGAATGCTCAGATAATTGGAGTGCTTTTGATATTCTTGGGTTTTCTATGGTTTCAATTTTGATGGCTCTTGGAACAGAGGTATGCCTTTGGTCTAGATAGACCACATGGGCATAGTTATGCATGAAAGCTAATTCACTCATGGATTTTTAATAGTGTGTGTGGAGGTGAGCTAAACCATAGAGAAAAATAAGTACTTTAAATTAAATCACCTATTAAAAAGAAATGTTGACTTTTATGGGTCAGACTGCATCACAAAATAGCTTTAAGAGTTCTACATTTAAACTGGAGACGACAGTGTCCCATCATGGCTTACCTGATGTGCTCTTCTTGAGAGTGAAGGCAGCAATTCATGGTATTCACCAGGAAGCTGAACAAACGACCGTACAGGGACTTGGCCAAGAGATCTCGGTAAAATTCAGCAGTCTCTACCGTATGCCGTCGTATAATCGTATCTCCTAAAACAGTAGAGAAGGGGGAGGACATGACAGGGTAACAATTCCTTCATGTAGAATCAAGTCAAACTAGCCACATTCTATTTGTCCTTCAGACACGTACACACTAACAACGGCTCATAAAAAATAGTCAGTATGAGTCTGTGACTTTTCTGCCAGGTTTGATCAGATCTTTATCCTAAAAGGAGTATTCTTTCTATTTCAATCATATTCATTACAAACACAGACCACTGTCTTTACTGTCATGTAGGTGAAATGATTTCTTCTCACTTGGTAAACGACTTTCAGCAGGCCCCTGTGAGCAAGTTTGCTGATAACAATTAACCGGTTTGGACATGGAACTTCTTGGTCCATTTGGAAACTTAGTCGTCTCATGACCACAATATAGGTATGAGGGTCAGAATCAAGATTTCACCATAAGGTTGAGTTTTTTACATCACTCTCAAAGAAGTGGTAATTGCAAAATCAAGTAATCAGGCATCTTTAGAGAGGAAACCAAGGGCATTAAAAATAAAAGAGTGGGCATGGTTTAGACCAGACAGAAAGACATTGGTGAGGAAATGAGAGTCCAGATGTTAGGGAGGGCCTTGCTGAACTGGCTTAGCCTGGCATCCCAATCTGGCAAGGAATAAAGGAAAAGGATCCGGATTGTGTGACAAGAAAGTGGAGGCAGTTGTTCGGTTGGAGAAAAAGAATTTCTTCTGGAGAGCAGCTGAGCAAGGAGATAATGCTTCAAGTTCAAAGTCACTACGGTGGTTTAATACAAGGGTGGCAGTAAAAACATTTATATGGCCCTGAATATGTAGAAAATCAAGAACCAAGCATCAAAATAATTGAGAAGTTTCAACGTGCCATAAAGAAATTAGTTTTGTAAGTGGCTAAGCGGGAAAGTTAACACAAGTTCAACAGAGCTGAAATATGACCTTGAGTTTACACTCCTTAAATTTCAAGAACACCTGAATTGATTAATTCAACAACAGCGTCAGAAGACTTGTCGAGCTGTGGGAGGGCACCAAGAACATCTGACATGAAGAAAGCACAAGGTCATCACAAAGATAGGTGAGAACGAGTAAGTCAAAGTCAATGTCAGAAGAGATGGAAACCTGCTCTTAATCATAGTTTCCAAGGCACATGGAAGCAATGATAAGGTCAAAGGGCTGAAAAGGAAATTTCAAAGGGTAGCTCAACAAGACAAAGCAGCGTATTATATGAAATATGCAGATTAGAACACCAAAAGGCACAGCACTCTCAGAACATCTTAAAATTAAAAAAAAAACGAAGAGAAAATATTCAAGCTTTAAGTTGCAATTTTGAAAAATTGCATGGACAAAAATATTGAATGATGCAGGAATCACCAGAAGAAGATAGAAAGAATACAGAGTCACTGTACCAAAAAGAACAAGTCGTAATTCCACATCATAATTTGTACACATAATGTACTTCTTCCATGACGGATCAGTTTGTCCTTTCACCAGTCCATGCATGTCCAATATCCCTCTTCAGCCCCACAATTTGATTACTTAATTGAGCAACTAATCAGAGAAGCTGTACCATATGAAGAAGAAGTGGAGAAAGTCTTATGAACAACTGCTGTGTGCAAACGACCCCACCTGGCTCACTGACAGTGAAGAGGACTTATAGCACATGCTGATGAAGGTCAAGAACTTCAGCCTTTCGTGTGGATTACAACTCAGTGTAAAGAAGGCCCAAATCCTCACCACTGGACCAATAAGCAGCATCATGATAAACGGAGAGAAGATTCAAGTTGTCAAGAATTTCGTCTTGCTTGACTGAACAATCCATGTTCATGGAAGCAGCAGTCGAGAGAGCAAATGATGCATTCTGAGGAGTCCATCTTCCACACCAGAACTCTTTGAAGCGATCTGAGTCATGACATCCTCCATCACCTCATACGCATGTGAAAGTTAGACACTGAATAAGGAAGACTGAAGAAGAATTGACGTGTATGAATTCTCATGCTGGCAGAGACCAAGACCTACCACAAACTGCAAAGAGAACAAACTCAGCTGTCTTGGAAGCAATACAACCAAAATCCTCCTTAGAAGCAAGGGTGACATTTTTTTTTCCTGACATGTGATCAACCGAGACCTTTCTCTGGATAAGCAGATCATGCTTAGGAAAGTCGAGCAACAGAGAAGGCAGCCCTTGACAAGATGGACTGACACAGTGGCTGCCACAAGGGGCTCACGCGTTAGGACCTGGTGAGAATGGAGCAGGGTCCGGATGTTCACTTCTGCTGTGCACTGGGGTGGCTATGAGTCACAGCCAGTTCGATGGCATCTAACAATGACAGCAAGGGGACAACGGGACGTTTAAATGGGATTGCTAGCATCTATTAGTGATGTTTCATTTTCCTCAAAGGAATGAAAAAGGATAATGTGTTCTTATTTGGACAATTTCGGGAAGCTTAAGTTTTAGTAGGGGCAAGAGTGCTGCTGGAGAAATGACTGTAGATGAAACATAAATATTAAAGAGGCCCCAATCATAAAGTACATGCTATTGTTGTCCATTGCTGGTTCCAGCTCTTAAGCGATCTAAGGCCATAGAGTTGAAGGGCGGCAAGGCTGTGGCCTTGGGCAAGCAGATCCCGCCCTCTTTGGAGATATCTCTTCATGGATTTGAACCATCAACCTTTCAGCTAGCAGTGGAGGGCTTCACTCTGCGGTACCCAGGAGCAACTAAAAGATGTGGGATGCCATCCTAACATGAGGGCATCACAATGTCATGTCATCCCTTTACTCTAAAGGAATCAGAGCATCTTTGATGGGTTGATGTTCAGAGATGAAAATCATATTTTAATTCAGAGAGATACTTCCTGAAGCATTGTGTAAGAAAAGTAAAACGAGTAAGACCACAAAAACAAAACTAAAGAAAAACAGCCAGGAGGCCTTCCTACATTCCAGGGAATGAAGGGTAAACTAAGGCAAAGGTAATTGTAATGAAGAGAGGGCAGTTTTTTTAGTGTGATCTTGATGGGACAGATTTGACACGTATGTATCTGACCTATACAATGATGGAAGTACCAAGAATGAGTCCCAGGCAACTGAGTAGATAATGCAGGGAGAGATTAAGTTAGGAAACTCAGAATGGACATACTGGGAACAGGGATGTAGTAAGATGTATAAGCCACCGGGCTATGGTCCCGCAGGGGAATCCAGTAGGGAGGGTAGGTAAAAGAAATTAGAGAAAATGATTAGCAGCTATCTGGGGAGACCTCCAAAACATGACACACAGTAAGGTGGTTTAGGGCAATGGCTTCTAATGAATATGTGATGCGCATGCGGAAGAATCCCTTTCCTCGTCCACTCCGGAGAGAAGCATATGGCCCTGGATTAAGCCTGTGAGTTTGGGACTCAGGTAGCTTCAGCTTCTAAGTGCAACCACACGGCTTGCTAGGGATTCAGCAGCCCATGTTATTTACACTCTTGGGATCTTCACTTTCTCATTCGTGGAAATGGAAATCGTTACGCCCACTTCATAGTGATCTGTGAGAAGTAAAAAGGATAACATCTACAGCGGTCGGCAGGATGCCCATCAAGTTAAACATCTCCAGTCCCCTCGCTCTTACGAAGATGAATGGAGTCGCAGGAGGAGGCTAGCTCTTTACAGAAGAAGGCATTATGGGGGCAGCACGCAACTGCACATACAAATAGAACCAACTTTCTGCTGAATAAATCCTCTTGGATTGATGGCTTTTTTTTTTTTAATGACTGAGAAAGTAGACAAGTAACTTCACCCCCTGGCTACACGCTTCTCTCCCCAAAGGTAACCAGTTCAACGAAGTGACTCTCAAGAATACACATAGTTTATCCTTCAGGGTTCACATCATGCAGGTTAATTACTTTGTTTTTCATTTGACATTCATTTCATTTAAAAAAAGCATCTGACTGGAAAGAGTAAGACAAAGCTCTGTTTAATTCCCATATGTTAGGGAAGCTAAAATATTATAGAGTGGTGAAAATGAGAATAAAGAAAACTTACCTTTAAGGTATTGGATGTCTGTGGTTAAAGCTGAAGCCAGTTCATCGGTTGATACTTGTAACTTCTCAGCTACTAAAGTTAAAGCACAATGGGAAATGTAAAGTGAGCGCATGTTTTCGACAGCCAGAATATTGTACGCTATGATCACACTTTATAACATTTAGTGTCTTAGATAAATATAAACCACTGCTTTCATTGCCAAATTCAACACGTGAAGCAGCAGTTGATAGACTCAGAATGGAAATGAGCTCTTGGGGGTCTGTGATGGAATCACCCAGGTCATTTTCCTCCGGTCCTTGAACACCACTCAGACCGTTTCTCACAATTCGTGGCTAGATGAATTTGATATTCAGTCATATGTTTTTTATTGGCAGTCCATGGTTTGAAGGTATTTTGAAGAAATCTGGGAGCGACTAACAAGAAAACTTCAAAGGAAAAAGATATTTGGGGCAATACCTTTATCTTATATTTGGTTTTAGATATTCAGTTAATAACAAACTCCCCCCAAAACAGACAGGGTCCCAGGTGTGAGAGTAGAGAATATTTAGTACAATATAAACAAACCCAAGCAAATGATGATGATTCAATACTGTCAATGGGTTTTATGATATTATAAGACAAATTCACATCTTCATTATGCGTTTGGCAATTTATAATAAAAGAGTAAAGTGGATACAGGTGTTTTTGTTTTTTTTCCCCTTAAAAAGAAAAGGGTTATTTTCGCGGACTCTTCTGTAGTATGTCTCCATCTACTGGCATTTTTACAAACTGCATGTCAGGGAGGTTAATGCCATAAGGTCTTGTTCTACTGACCTTGTTCCAGAAGCTGTAGGTCCGACACAAAGGCTGAGTCAGCGTCTGTCAGAGCGGTGAAGCGAATGTCGCCGATGTGCAGTATTGCTGCTAGAATCACAAACAGATTTTCCACCTCCTACATGTTTTACAAATAGATAAAGTGAATAGGGTTGCTATGAATGACAAAAACAGATAATTCTTTAAGAACCGAAAATTAGGTTAACACAACAGACAGGTAGAGGGGCTGTGATTTTTTCTTTTTTCTTTCTCAAACTGGGACATTTGATAGAAGTATGAGTCTCTGCACAATATTACAACTTTCTAATGCAATGCACTTTTCTTTTCTAAATTGGTGTTTCCGATCCTTAATAACCCTTTCATAACCCAATTGTTTTCTGCCTTGGTTTTTTTGTTTGCTAGCTGCCAGGCATTTTCAATAATGAAAGGCATGCTGTATTAAGAAGCATTTATAACAGTGTTAAGAAATAAGAATTTTGATGCATATACCGGTCTCTACCCTGGCTGCTGGACTATGTGCGACCACTATGTCTCTCTGGACTCTGCACTTGTTCTAGATCCCATGAGAAGTGCATATAATTAAAGACCCCAAAATGCAGTAGCCCCCACACATGGAATCATCCTGAGAGAAGTAACATCCAAGTAAAGCACTCAAAACAAACCCCATTATTGCCGAGTTCTCTTTTTATGCACAGCAGCCCCATAAAGACAGTACAATGGCACCACAGGATTTATAAGACTGCACTTCTTTAGAATTTCGTAGAATGATGAGATGATAAATTATTTAAGAATAATACATTCTTTAAGAAGCAGACCGCCAACCGTTCTCTTGCAAAATAATAGGTGGGTATGAACTGCCCAACTTTTGGTAAAAGTCGAATGAGATAAGATATATGTCCCATCCCATTAAGAAATCAAACGTGATAGTCAAACCCACTACCAGGGTCCATTCTGACTCACGGGGACCCTACAGGAGAGGGTAGGACTTCTCCTGTCCATGTTTGAGACTGCCGCTCTGTATCAGAGTAGCAAGCCTCATCGTTCACAAGGGACCTGGGAAATAAACTAATGAGGCTTATTCCCTGGCACCCTCAAAACCAAAATAGACAAACGTTTAGTAAAACTCACACCTCTAGGATGCATCACCCTGCAAAAACAGCAATTTATGGCAAATGATCATTTTTACTATTTACAGAAGCATCATGTACTCTCAGTGAGAAAGCAACTATTTAATAATCCCCAAAGGAAGAAAATGTGGCTTGACGCTGCATTTACCAAAGATCAGGAATGGTTTAAATCAGCAGTTCTCAACCTGCGCGTCGCAACCCCTTTGTGGGTTGAACAACCCTTTCACAGGGGTCACCCAATTCATAACACTAGCAAAATGACAGTTATGAAGAAGCAACAAAAATAATTTTATGGTTGGGGGGTCACCACAACATGAGGAACTGCATTAAAGGGCCACGGCATGAGGAAGCTTGAGAACCACTGGTGTAAACAAAGGCGAGCACTTGCTATGCTGTTACAAGCTAACAATCTGTACCAACTATCCTGTAAAGGGAGAGAGTGCAAATGAGGGTGTGGCTGGTGAGGACCCGCTTCAAACATAGCCAATCAGATTGTAGAGGGAATAGAGTCATGAAAAAATTAGCTCATAAAGGTTTCTTTTTTAAAATGTTGTAAGTCTCAAACCTGTACTGAGTGCAGTACAGTTCCACCCTGTCCTTTAGGGGCACTAAGCTTCAGCATCAACTCCATGGCCGTGAACTTGGTTTGGGTCCCTATTAGAGGACATATATCATGCCGGCCATGTTCTAGTAATACTTTTTATTTTTAAAGAAAAACTTAATGTGATTTTTACAAATGTTTTATTTCTGAAAAGTAAAAGGAGGCATGAAGCAAACGTTTAAGGCTAGATAAACAAAATGGTAATTGATCTCTAAGGTATTTTAAGGAAAACTGAAAGAAAAAAACAGACGTTGGCAAGAGCCGCCTTTGAGCAGAAGGTAGCAGGAAATAAGAGGATGTTTGTAGAATGCGTATCTGAGAATCTGAAACTGCATAAAAGAATAAGTTAGACCTCGTATTTGGCTCTGGGTAGTCATTTTGTAGCAAGAATGAAAATTTTTAAATTGCTTGATTTTAAAGATGCTTTTATAAAGTAATAAATATTTAGTATGGTGTGATGAAATAGCATCACAAGTATAAGGAAAGGGGCATACGGTGACCTTTCAAAATCTGTTTCCTATTCTGTTCTTTTGGAATAAATACAATCCTGCCAGGACTACTGTAGTGGTGGTTTTAAGGACAAGGCCTATATGCTTCATACATAAAGTGTCGAACCCCTGGGTGTTCAGGAAGCTCTCTGTGTGATTTCCACATGTAAAACCTGATCACTTGGGTGTTTCTTAAAAATGTTCTTGGAAACCCTCAACCTAGATTATTAGCATTTCAAACCCTCTTTATCATATTGCATAAAATTTCATATTTTCCTACTTTCTTAAGCTATGTGGGAACTTCAAAATTTCAATCATTCTCTATTAAATAGTCTAGTACTACACCAGGGAGGCACAGCTCCTTAAAAATCATATGATTCAGTAACAGAAACAAAACTCTAAAAACTAACTTTAATATAGATTATACGCACCTCAACAAAACTCAATGCTGTGGAGCCAATGACACTCACAGCCACCCTATAGGGTAAGTAGAACTGCCCCTGTGAGCTTCTCAGACCATAACTGATTAAAATATATAGCACCTGAAGTTTTAAAGACCTGAAGATAAACAAGCAACCATCTAGCTGAGAGACAACAAAACCCAGATAGAAGAAGCATACCAGCCTGTCCCGACTTGATTGCTGAGGACAAAGTGGGTGCATAAGCAAAAGTGGTGAAGAAAGCTGATGGTGCCTGGCTATCAAATGATATAGCATCTGGGGTCTTAAAGGCTTGAAGATAAGCAGGCGGCCATCTTGCTAAGAAACAACAAAACACACATGGAAGAAGCACACCAGCCTACCCCAACACAAATGCTGAAGACAAAGCAGGTGCATAGGCAAATGCAGTGAAGAAAGCTGATGGTGCCCAGCTGTCAAAATATACAAAATCTGGGGTCCTATAGGCTGCAAGATAAACAAGGGGCCATCTAACTGAGAAACCGCAAAGCCCACATGGAAGAAGCACACCAGCCTGTGAGATCAAGAGGCATCAAAGGGATCAAGTATCACGCATCAAAGACTAAAAAACAAACAAAAAAACCAAACAAACAAAAAAGCATAGCATTGTGAATGAGGGGGAGTGCAGAGTGGGGACCCAGGGCCCATCTGTGGGAAATTGGACATACCCTTGCAGAAGGGCTGTGGGAAGGAGACGAGCCAGTCAGGGTGCAGTATAGCAACGATGAAATATAAAATTTTCCCTCTAGTTCTTGAAAGTTCCTCCCGCCCACTACCATGGTCCCAATTCTACCTTACATATCCGGCTGGACTGGAGGATGTACACTGGCACATATAGGAACTGGAAACACAGAGAATCCAGGACAGATAAACACCTCAGTACCAGTGGTGAGAGTAGCTGGCTACATTGGGAGGGTGGAGGGAAGGTGAGGGAGAAAAGGGGGAACAGATTATAAGGTCTACATATAACCTCCTCCCTGGGGGACAGATAGTGGAAAAGTGGGTAAGGGAGATGTTGGATGGTGTAAGATATAACAAAATAATAATAAATTATCAAGGATTCAGGGAGGAGGGGGAGCAGAGAGGGAGGGAAAATGAGGCGCTGATAGCAAGGGCTCAAGTAGAAAGCAGTGTCTTGAGAATGATGATGGCAATATATGTACAAATATGCTTGACACAATGGATGTATATATGGATTGTGATAAGAGTTGTATGAGTCCCTAATAAAATGATAAAAATATTTTTTAAAATACATAAAAAACCAAAAGCCCATCTTTCTCTCAAATAGAGTTTATAATGTGCTAAATGTTATAACTTGTTTTAGTGGGGAGACCCTGAATTCAAATACAACTTAAAGAGTCCCATTTATGAAGTCTTTAACTAGACAATGGCACATCAAGACAAATCGCATGAATGAAGGAGGTCGTTCTGATGAGAACAGAAAGCACAACTTCTGGGACCTTAAAGGCTCGTTCTAACACAAGAAACCATCTGAGAAGGTGCCAGCTAGTCCATGCAGAAGAAAGCACGCTGACCTAAGGGTGATAGAAGAATTATGAATAAAATCCATTATCAGAGGAGAGAATATATGAGAGATTAAATTCTGAGCAATGGATTTATGGAAAGGTAATGTTTACAAGGGAAGTCTTAAATCTGTATTGACTCTACCCATCAACTGAGCCTCCAGTGAGTTCCAGCTGAACATTGACCAGCAATTCAAGAACATTGCCCTCTGGCAGAACATGATCGCTATCACGGCTTTGGCCATCCCAGGGAAGGGAGGTCTCATCAGGGACTTGACTGAGCATGCTCTTGATGCACACTGGCGTGCTAGGCCCCGTGGTCGGTAGTCATACCAGGGCCAAGGTAGTTGGAGGATCCTAAAAATGCACCTTCTAAGCGTTTGTTACCAGGAAAAGGGAACCTTCACACTCACGGTCCCCTTCTGGCCCCTGATGAAGTGCTCGGCCGAGCCGTGTCAGTTTCCCTCATGTCCCTGACCTGCCTAAGGATCCACGTGGCTGGGGCTCCTAGGGCACATTTAAGGCCTAACCTTGATGGTTTCCTCTCCTGGATGATTTCTCTGTGTCTTCTTTAAGAATCAAGAAGCGGTCTCTACAAATTCCATTTGAATTTAGGGACACCCAGTCCCTTCAATAGAAGCAAAAATAAATGACTCCCATTACAAGGCTTGGCTGTTATTCACCATGTCCGTTCGTGGTGCCCAACGCCCCTGTACCCGGGGAGTGGCTGTGACTGTGCTGAATGAGTTACGAGGTGCCACTGAGTCCACCCCAACTCAGCCCCAGTGTGGACAGAGTGAGGCAAGGCTGGAGCCTGCGCCGTTCTCACAGCTTTGGCTCTTTCCGCCCATGCTCTGGCCATCCCTCTTGTTCAGTGTCTTCCTCTTTTATTCTGACCTTCTGCCTTACCGGGTAAGCTGTCCTTCTACAGGGACTGGTGTCTCCTGAGAGCATATGCAAATGACATGAGGCAGGCTCTTCAGTCTGGCTTCTCAGGAGCATTCTGGCTAGACTGGAGAGAACAATGTGGGTGTTCTCTGGTCATTTCAATATTCTTCACCGGCACTCAAATTCAAATACATCAACTCTTCTGCAGTCTCCATGAGTCATGGTCCAGCTTCACAGGTGACTCGAAGTGCCACGGCTTTAGTCAGGTGCACCTCAGTCCTCAAAGTGACATCTTTGTTTTTAATACCTCAAAAGCCTCTCTTGCAACAAATGTACCCAATGCAATATGTCACTTGATTTCATGACTGGTAATCCACGGGCATCAATTGTGGATCCAAATTAACTGAAGTTTGGGCAATTTTCACTCTTCCTCCACTTATCATAACGTTGGTTATCGGTCCGGTTTTTGAGGGTTGGGGCTCCTTATATTAAGTCGTCATGTGTAATTAGGACTAGTCCTCTGAGCTTTCCATCCGAAAACCTGTGTCATCCACGTGTCACAGCTTGTTCACGTGACTTCCTCTGACCCTACTGCCACCTCCTTCTTCATAGCCCACTGTCTCAGATGACTTGTTCAGTGCACGGTTTAAGTAAGTATGGGGAAGGATGCAATAAGGACTTTCATGATTTTAAACAATTCAGGACGTCTTACTCCGTTCAAATGACAGCCTCTTGGCGTATGTGCGCGTTCTACAGGAGCATAATTAAGTGTACCGGAAGTCCCATTCTTCACAATCTTATCCATAGTCTTACTTTATGAACCAGACAGCCGAACGCCTTTGCATAGTCGAGGAAACATAGGTGGGTATCTTCCTGGTGGCCTTTGCTTCCAGCCAGGATCTGTCTGAACTCAGTGATGATGTCCTTCATCACAGTCCTTTTGTGAACCCAGCTTGAATTTCTGGCTGTTTCCTGGAAATGCACTATAGCAGTACTTTTTGTAGTTACTATCAATAGAATTTTACTTTCATGTGATATTACCAAGGCTGTTTGCTACTTTCTGCATACCCTTAGGTCTGCCTTCCTTGGGAGGGGCACACACGTGGGCATCTCCCCATGACATGGCAGACATGAGTAAATGCTCCAATGTTGCATCTATGTGTTGAAACCTTTCAATGCTGTCAATTCCTGGAGCCTGCACCTTCACCAAGGCCTTCACCTTGATGTCTTTCTCTAACACCATGGATTCTCCCTCATATGCTATCTCTTTAAAGGCTGACTGTCAACTAACTCTCTTTGGTACAGTGAGTCTGTGCATCCCATCTCTTGGCTTTTGATGTTTTCTGCATTGTGTGATACCGAGCAACATCCAGCCTGGGGTGTTCATCTTCTGGTAATGTATCAGGCAATGTCCCGGTTTTATTCAAAATCTTTGCAGCGGCTACTTTTTCAGAAGCAGGCTATCTCTTCCTTTTTCCTAATTTGCCTTCATCTGAAAGCCCTCCTGACACCTGGCCACTAAGGCTTGACCCCGCTGGTTCCAGGAAGATTGGCGGCACACCTGGCAGCATGACGCAGCACGCAAGCACTGTTGTAGGACACACTGTCCAATGAAAGTGTGTAGACAGAAGTGCCAACATTCATCAAGTGTCCCTGTGCTCCTGTTCGGAAGTCTCTTTTTAAAGGGTTAGGGTAGAGGCTATTTTTAATTTTTTATAATGAGATCCTCCACCAGGGACCACAAAGATACCTTGACAATGTGATTCAATGTCCTCATCAACCTCCAAACACATCCCTACAAATATTACCAAGCATCACATGACTCCTCCTATGTGAATGACATGCTTCCTCATCCCAGCAACTTTAAAGTACTACTAGAAAAAGTTCCTCTCCAAGTATTTTGTTCAAAAGTACATGTTTCTTTTAACAAAACTGTTATTAGCTTCTCTATTACATACCTCTGGCAGAAAGTCTGTTTTGCTTGCCCTGCCTTTGAGAATCAATCATGGATTTTAACATCCCTGTCTTCAATCAACTGGTATTTTGGCAGAGCTGCTTCTTTTTAAAAAAATCATTTTATTGGGGAATCTTGCAACAATCCATATATCCATTATGTCAAGCACATTTGTGCATACATTGCCATCATCCTTTTCAAAACATTTTCTTTCTACTCGAGCCCTTGTTATCAGCTCCTCATTCTTTTCCTCCATCCGGCATCCTCCCTCCTCCCCTCCCTCATGAACGCTTGGTAATTTAGAAATTATTATTATTATTTTCATATCTTAGACCAGCTTTTGTCTCCCTTCACCCACATTTCTGTTGTTCATCTCCCTTGGCGGGGCGACGCAGGCAGTTATACATTGATTATTGTTATGAGGTCCCCCTCTTCCCCCACACCTTCCCCTTAACTCATGGTATTGCTACTCCCATTATTGTTCCTGGGGGTTTATCTGCCCTGGAGTCGCCATTATCTGTATGTATGCTCTGGTCTAGCCAGATTTGGAAGATAGAATTGGGGTCATAAAAGTCAGGGGGAGGAAGCATTAAAGATCTAGAGGGATGATATATGTTTCATGAGTGCTATACTGCTCCCTGGCTGGCTCATCCTTTCCTTGTGACTCTTTTGTGAGGGGATGTCCAATGTCTAAAGATGGGCTTTGGGTCTCCACACCCCACCCCACCCCACCCTCTACCCCCATCTCATTCAAATTGAAATGACTGTTTGTTCTTGGCCTTCTGATGCCTGATACCTGATTCTATTGATACCTAATGATCACTCAGACTGGTGTGCTTCATCCATGTGGGCTTTGTTGCTTCAAAGCTAGATGGCTGCTTGTTTATCTTCACACCTTTAAGGCCCCAGACTCTGTATCTTTTGATAGCCGGGCACCATCAGCTTTCCTCACCACATTTGCTAATGCACCCATTTTGTCTTAGGTGATCATGTAGGGAAGGTGAGCATCATAGAATGCCATGTTAATAGAACAAAGTGTTCTTGCATTGAGAGAGTACTTGAGTAGGGGCCCAATGTCCATCTGCTACCTTAATGGGAAAAAGAGGACCTGATGCAAAGGGCTTGAGTGGCGAGCAAATGCTTTGAAAATGATTAGGGCAAAGAATGTACAGATGTGCTTTATATAATTGATGTATATATATGTATGGATTGTAATAAGAGTTGCATGAGCCCCTAATAAAATGTTTAAAAATAAAAATATTTAGCATTTACTATGTACATATATCTATTTCCCTATTGTCATATATATGTATATATATTCACATGTGCACATGCCTGTATTTAAACTTCTATAGCTGTCCTTTGCCTCCTTGCTCTTTCTGGCAAAGTTGTTTCTTACTAAAATCTATATACTAATTTCCCAGTTTTTTAAAAGCAGTAAAGTTCATCATATTGGGAGGGTTGAATAAAAAGGGTTTTGTTTTTTTTATCAGTTTGCTCTCATGGCCCTTAAAGAAATAGCTGTAAATGAAACGGCAGAGGGAGAGTTGCAAACATGAGACAGAGACTGGATCATGAGAGCAAAAGGAAGCCAGCTGCCGTGTGGTTTCAAGTTACTAGATTTATGCTCTGAATGTCATAAAGCAAACTTCTCCAGAGATGAGTGCCTTGTCTACTCAAAAGAAGTGCTAGTAGCAATGTGTTTCCAGGCTCCATTTGTACTCTAGAGATTGACCTTCCAAACCCACCAGCTACTCCCTGGGACACAGCGGTGACCCTCTGCTTCCTTGAAGAGACACAGCCTTAGGAAGTACTTCTGCTCTGTCCTTCAGGGTGGCTGTGACTCAGAATCAACTCAATATCCACCGGCTGCCCATCTCCTCACCCTTCCCTTTCCCATCACTTTTTATTCCTGTCCACTTGCTGCCTCATTATATATCTGTATGGACAGGGAACCAACAAAGACCCAAGGCATCCAACTCACTTATTGAATAAATATTAACATACAGTAACATATTTAAATCTGGGATTAACTTTATGTTAACTTTTGATAAAGAATCTACTACCTCACTACCCTTCCGTACTAAATGAGGGGAAAACACAGAGATCATCCATAAGGGAACTCTACAGACATGGGAAACTTTGAATGATGCCTCTCAAGCTTATGTTATGTCTTAGCCCTCAGCTGAATAAAATGGTAGCCATTCACCATATATGATTATCTAAATGAATTAAACTTAACTAAAATCTCATTTATTTCCTCAGTCACATTGCAAGTATCTAACATTATACATGGATCCAAGCTCACTGCCTTGGCATTGACGCTCACTGATCGTGACCCTGGAGGACAGCGTGGAGCTGCCTCGCTGGGTTTCTCAGACTGTGCATCTTGAACGGAATAGAAAGCTTTATTTTGCCCTAGGGAGTGGCTAGTTGTTTTCCATGGATGACCTTGACATTAGCAGCTCAACTAGGGGGTCATTGGATGTTTTTAATTTTGATTTGTACCTGGCTGTTTCTAGACACGTGGTAACTATTTAAGAATAAAAAGAATCGTTACAGTGTTTGAGAGAGCATTTTCATAAAGCAAGAACACTTTTCTAGGTGATTCTCAATATGATTTTATCTATCCATTCCCCTTCAGTTACTTCAAAGCTACCAGTCTCTGTTTGGGACATCAATGTAAAGGTCTTTTGATCTGTTTGCCTCAGGTGGCCCTTTTAAGAAATGGTTTTCTTGAAAATAACACCATTTTCGCTGGCCACTATCTATCTGTTTTTCCTGTCATCTGTAAGCATTGCTTTGTTGCTTCTCTCTCTCTTTCATTAGGATGTGTGCTCTAGGACCTGTAAGGCCAGGGACAGTGTCTTATTCACCACGGAACCACCACCCGTGTTGATAACAATGCCTGCAACATAAATCCTTTGAATAACTAACTTATAAATTGGTAGGTGCTGGCCTTTCTCGGGGAAATATTTACATGACTTACCAAATTACTGAAACCAACTCCGGCCAGGGATTGTTTCAAAACAGCCAGTTTCTCTCGGGTCATAGAATGCTCTCTTGTTGATACATCTTCCTGCACAGTTTGGTCCAAATACCTGTTTGGGATAAAAAGCCACATAGTATGATGACTTGGCTGATAGTCAAACTTGAGTGGGTACAAGTCACCTCTATCATATTTAGTCTCCAGAATAGAGACAAGCAACTGAACATTGTGTACCCTTGCAGTGACAGGCTTCTGGTACCTAAGAGCACATGATGTCTCAGGAAACAAGCAAGCATAAACTGTTCTGGCTGTTCCAGAATATATTTACACTGTTTAACTTGGGTCTTACCTTAGCTGTGCCCTTCCTTGTGAAAGGACAAGTTAACAAGTGGCCCATATATTTTATACAAAAATTTAGCAGGTCCTATGGTGTGCTTTTACCTTTCATGTTTTCATGAAGGATTCTAATTTAGATACACTAATTATTCCATCCAGCCAATAGCTTCAGTGTGGGGTGGCTCCTTTCTTCATTTGTTTCTGCACTTATTTCATCAAGCACATACTAATCACTTACCAAATACAGACAATGTAGGCAACCGATCATATAAAGGGTTTATGTTCCCAGAACCTAAACAACCACAAAAGCAAAGGATCTAGAGAGAGACATGGAGCTGAGATAACTCCAATATGATATGGAAACAGAATTAAACATGAATGTCTGGTGCCTTGCAAGGTCACACAGAGGTGTAGAGGTCCTTGTTACTACAAATGGTTTGTGCTCAAGAAGTGTGACACCGGAAAGGCCTGGTGAGCTGCTTCCAGAAACATTACACTGAGAAGTTCTTGAGTCCATTCCAACTCAGAATGACCCCGTGTGACTGGGTAGAACTGCCCAGATTATTTTGGGGGTTTGTTTTTGCTTTTTGACTATCATCTGGACAGAAGCAGAGGATCAGGTCTTTTCCCCATAGAGACACGGGGTGGGTTTGAACCATCAACCTTTGCGTTCTCAGCTGAACACTTAACCAAATACATAAGCACTACTCCTTCTCACAAATATTAGAAACAAACCTGAAAACCCCCTCATAGAGGATGTCTGCTCTGTGGTGCGTGGGATATCCATGAGTCAGAAGTGACCTGACAGCAATGAAGTTGGGTTTGGGGTTAGGGATGAAGGAGACTGCTGGCATGGGAGAGGATACATTGGACTGTTTACTGCAAGGTTGGTGGCTCAAACCCACCAGCTTCTCTGAGTGAGAAAGATGAGGCTGTCTGCTTGCATAACAATGTACATCCTCAGAAACTATGAGGAGCAGTTCAGCTCTGTCCTGCAGCATCTCTATGAGTTGGACTCAATGGTGATGGAATGGGTAGTGAGTTACGAAGGTATGCAGAAATGTACATTTTCTGCATAAATTTGGTTCCTAGAGGCTTGATCAAATCCAGTAAAACTGTGGAAGCTGGAACCTGTGAAGCCAGAAATGTGTCAGAGAAAGAAAACTCAAATGTTTTCCACTAATAAAGAGCAACAGAAACATTCTAAAGGCAAAACTCTTAGGAGAGCAGAAAAAACCCTCACCACCCTGCCTTGCAGCCCTAGTAAGTCTAGACTAGCTGCTGTTCTGTAAAACAGTACAAGGTAGTACAGGGTGAGTGATAGTCATCATACACTCTACTGTAACCTCGTCCATCATTTGGAAACGGAATTTCCTTAAGGGTAGTATCTCCAAAATAGGTAGATTGGCAAAGCTCTCTCTCTCCCTCAGACTCTTCACCCTTCCAATTCTGTGATACACAAACCTTGAGACCCAAGCCTGGAGAAATATCAAGCCAGATGGCCGAACCTACAGATTTCAAAATTACCAGACCCTAAAACTTCACAATTTTGTGAATTAAGTAAGCCTTTGCAGGGCTTCAAACGCTTTACCAAAATATCTCATTGAAAGACAATGAAATTTCCCCATACATTTTTGAAGCTCCTTCAATGATATGCACATATAGGCATATTTTTCCAGAATTATTCATGCAATCTAAGAACCCAAAAGCAGACCATGAAGAAAGGTTGGGCAGATGATAAAACATCAGCTCTTCCAAGTATTTCAGAGCTGAGGAAGAATAAGCCAACTAACTGCCAGCCTATACGGGTGTCCCTGTAATCTGCAACACTTAACAGCAGTTTAAAAAACACAAAGAACTGAGAAAATGTGATGCATGTGGAAAACTCACAGAGACATGTCAGCAAAATTGTAGTCAGAGGAAGTAAAGATCGACGAGGTAGGATACCTACTATTGCACTGTACGTCTTGTTAAAGCATTATTAATTATTTTTGTAAATATTGGAAAACCGGGAGATTTTGAAACCAAGCAGCGGCCTACTCCTAAGGTGTTGCAGAAAGTATAGTCTGATGCTCAGTGAAAGATTACATCTCGAAAGAGATGAGGCCGTTAACGCAGTAGCCTAGCAGTGGCGAGAATTAAGGAGCCGGAGCAGAGAAGAGGCAGAGATGCCGAACGAGGGATAGTTTTGAAATGAGGAAAAGATAAGACAAAACTTAATGCTGGTTCTTCAGTTCCTGTCTGGGGAACTTGGGGGAACATTAAACCCATTAAACAATAGAGACTCTTCAAGATGCGAAGTGATGTTTTCCAAAATAAAAATTACTTTAGACAGGTTGAATTACTTTAGGTATGTTTAGGTGAGTTTGAATTACTTGCTGGCGTTCAAGTAAAGTTCTAAGTGATGACTGAATATAAAGATGTGGAATTCAAAATATATACTCTGTATTTTCTTTTTGGCCTGGCTGTTGTTTTTATTATTATCATTAGGGACCCTGGAGTTGGTTCTGATACATAGTGACCACGTAGTGACCGCACTAACAAGAAAAAAAAGCATGACCCGCCCTGGGGCTATCCGCATCACTGGTTTTACATGTGCGCCCACCGTTGCAGCCACTGGGTCAATCTGTCTCATTAGGGTCTTTCTTTCTTTTTCTTTGTTTCCTCACAGACCCTCTACCAAATGACGTGGTAAAGAATAAAGGCTACTGAGAAGAACAGAAAAGGGCGAGTTGGCAGGATGAGAGGTTAGTTTAAAAACCAGAAAAGACAGGACTTAACTGTGGTTCCTAAGTTTCTGTCTGGGGAACTTGGGGAATAGTAAGACTATTAAAACTAGAAAGAGGATTTAATAAGAGGAGGAACACCCCCCCCCTGCCAAAAATACTTGAGCTATGTGGAGTTTGAATTACTTGTTGAAGTTCAAGTGGAGGTACTGGTCCATCTGTGCTTCTAGGAAGTATTTTGGCTGTACTTCTTCCCACACAGATTTGTTCTTTCACTGGTAGTCCAGGGTATACATAATATCCTTCACCAACACCATAATTCCAATATATAAATTCTTCTGTGCTCCTTATTTATTGTTCAGCTTTCACATTCATATGAATCAATGGAAACATATCATTGTTTGTATCAGGCATACTTTGAAAATAAAACAAAACCAAAGACCCCATTTCACTGCTGTCCACGTGAGCCCAGCTCTTCATGACTTACAGGACACGGTGGAAGGAGCTCTGTGACTTTCTGAGACCAGCACTGGGGGAGTAGAAAGCTCCAGCTTTCTGCTACGGAGCCCCGAAAGATTTCAAACTGCTGACCTGGTGCTTAGCAACACAATGCAATGTGTTGCTAAATGTCCTGACTGCTGCATCCGTAGATATGGATTATGGATTCAAGAATAATTCAATCCTGTAAACCATACCATGATGTTGCTTATTGGTAGTCATGAGAATTGTCATTCCCTTGGTGTGAAGGGGTAATCCAGTTTATGGGGTAGAGTCCCTGTAAAGGGGAAGTGCATCCAGCCCTTTCTTATGTCAGCCAGTAAGGTGGTGCCACCTGTAAAGCACAACTGTTCGGGAAACGCCCTCCAATCTTGATGTCACATTCTACTTCATATATTCTAGTTCAGCTTCCTGGACTATTGGCTCAGCATGCAGTTTGAACAATGCACTATAGTGAAAGGAGACAGCCCCAATGCACACCTTTCCTGCTTTTAAACCACGCAAGAGCCTCTTTCCTTGTTTGGACAGCCACCTCTTTTATAGGTTCAAGGTCCTCACGGGCACAGGTAAGGGTCCAGGAATCTCCATTTTCCAGGATGTTATGAGTGCGATTCCTTATGATTTGCCACAGAGAAACAGGGACAGATTGAGTGTCTGGCGATGAAGGGTGGGGATGACGTAGAGTTGCAGGTACAGAAGCAAAGTACACTTGTGGAAAGAGAACAGTGCCTATTTATTCCTTTTAAGGATGCTAAAACAAACAGTAGCTTTGCATGCTTGGCTATAATTATATGGGATAATTTATATTTTCAAGAAGAGTCAAGGTCATCATTAGTAGATTACAAACCTAAAATATAATTTAAAAATAAGTAGGAAGACACATAGGAAAATTTGTGAGAATGAGGACTCAACTTCGTCTGCGTTTCTGATTAAACATTGCTTTAGTCACTGCAATTCATAAACTGATGCCTAGTTTTGCACTGGAAGGAGCTTTGGAATTGAGAAATAGCAGCAATAGTTTTCTTGGTGCTTGTTACTAAAGCCTATATGGTCATTTTGGAACAATGTATTTTTTATTTATGAGGATTAAGCATCATTCCAGTAACAGATGCAAAGGACTGACAATCTGCGAGCCATGCTTCTCCCGTTAGGGATCGGATATTGCTAGAAACACAATGTGCTCGTTGTGAGACTTTAAAAGGAAAGGGTTGACCTGTTACTTATTATGCACTGTAGGAAAGGTGATTCTCGTGAGGCGGTGATGAAGAACTTGGAGGAAATATATAAAAATGTTAAAAGTACAGCTTCTAAGTTGTGAATTTGAATATTTAGCTCATGAAATGCCTAAGCAAAATCTTGAAGAAGCATTATGGGTTTTTCCATGATGTTTATAGTAAAATGCAAGAAGAAAAATATAAATTGTGAAATAAACTGTTGAACAAGAAACCAACACTGCAGATTTGAAAACTTCTATTTTAAAAACATGAATATGTCCAATAAGGATGTCGGTACACAGTCTTTTGACTGTGACTGATGGATCTTGTCAACTGTGTGGACAGATAATTGCCATCTCATACTGAAGAGATGGAGACAGGTAAAGGGAAGGGAAGGTGTCTGTCACTTGGTTTGTACAGGCAGGAAAGAAGCCAATGCAGTCCTTTCGTTGCAAACTTCTTTTATGCTCAAAGAAAAGTAAAAGGTGAGCCAAGAAAAAGTCCAGTGACTCCTAGAACTGCTGGCAGAGGCACTAGGTCCAGGAGTGGCACTTAGAACAATAGCTACCACCCTAGTTGAGGACAGCAGCCACTGTCCCAGTGAGACTAGAAAGCAGGGCCACTGCTTAGGGTCACGTGGAACCCATACAGAATCGTGTGGGCATGTTTGTGCCAGCGAGCCATATATGGGTACAGGACTCCACCTTCTGGATGGTAACTGGTTGCTTGGCCCCCATACATACAGCACATTTAATTAGAAAAATAATCCCACAAAACAAGAATACAAAATTAAAAGTAAGGGGGAAAAATATTAGAAAATGGTTCCAATTTAACAAAACAACAATCCACACAAAATTGCCAGAGAAGGGTACAAAGTTAAAAAACGAAACATCAAGAAGCAAACTTCTCTCTCATGGAGTGCTAATAAGCCAAAGAATTAACAAAATTCCGACTATGGTGCTAAATATGTTTAAAGAAATACGAAGCATACAGAAAACCAGCAAGTGGCAACCAGGAAGTAAACTGAGAAACAAAATGGTAGAGTCAACATTAAAATTAAAAACATAAAGAACAGGCAAGGAGAGAGAACTATTGGGACAGAAGAATGAAAGAAGTGAATTATGAGAAAAAAGAGGACCGTTCAAAATTGAGATCAAACGGACCGAGAGCATAACAAATAATAAAAAGACAAAATAACTGAACTTCTAAAGCCTCAAGAGAAAAGAACAAACAAAATTGACCAAACCAAAAGAAAATACAGGATGCAACTCAGAAACGTAACACTGCAACTACAAAGTCACATGATGTAAGTAAAAGCCGAGAAATGCTTTTCAAAGACATAATCAGAGAGGCTTTTCCAGATCTGAACATAGAACCACGTCTGGAAATTCAAGAAGTTACATTAACCGAATGCAAGAGACACGTACAAATCATCTCCAGAGCACATCCTTATAAAGTTCTTGTAAACAAGGCAAGGAGAGCATTATGAAACAAATAATGCAACATGAACATCAAGAGGCTTTCAAATAATTAGTTAGGCTTTTCTCCCCAAAACTCAAGAAATCAGAAGATACAGAGCAACATTTTGTATAATACTCTAAGAAACGAGTTGTCAACCAATAATACTTTACCTAGCAAAGTTGCCATTCAACGACGACAGTACTCTTGATTGCAATACATTAAAAGAGACCAACAAAAAGGGACAAATATCCTGTGCTCATGTATTAGAAGACTTAATAGAGTGTAAATATTAATTGTGTATAAACTAGCTGATAAAGCCCTGGAAGCACTCACTCGTCCATGCCAGCAAATTTGGAAGACAGCTACTCGGCCAACTGACTGGAAGCAATCCATCTGTGTGCCCATTCCAAAAACAGGTGACCCAACAGAGTGCTCAAATGATAGCACAGTATCATTGATATTACAGACGAACAAATTTCTACTCAAGATCACCGGACAGCTTTTGCAGCAGCACATTGATAGAGAACTCCCAGAAGCCCGGGCTGGATTCTGACATCGTTACTGATGTGAGCTGGATCTTGGCTGCAAACAGAGCATACCAGAAAGAGGTTTACTTGTGATTTATTGATTATGCAAAGGCATTGAACTGTGTGGACCATATTAAACTATGGATAACCTTGAGGAGATTGAGAATTCATTGTGTGCATGAAAAACATTGACATGGACCAAGAGGCAGTTGTCTGAACAGAACAAGAGAATAGCGCCAGGAAAGGTGGGCGTTAGTCAGGGCTGTATTCTCTCGTCATATTTATTCACTCTGTTGCCGAGCAAGTGATAAGAAAAGCCGGCTTGTTTGAAGAAGGATGTGGCATCGGGGCTGGAGGAAGGCTTATTAACAGCCTGCCATCTATTGCCGCCACAGCTGTGCTTGCTAAAAGTGAGGAGAACTCAAAGTACTTGCTGGGGAAGATCAAGGATTGCAGTGTTCACTATGGATTTGGACTCAATGTAAAGGCAACCGAAATCCTCAAACTGAACCAATACCTAACATCATGGTAAACTGAGGAAAAGTTGAAGCTGTCATGGATTCTTTCTTGCTTGGTTCTACTATCAATGCTCATGGAAGTGGCAGTCAAGAGATCAGAGTCAAAAGGGATCAAAAGTTAAGTGATCAAAAGACGTTGGCCACATTGTCAGAAGAGAGCTGTCCCTTGAGAAGGATCTCATGCTCGGTAAATTGGGGAGGGCAGCATGCAAGAGGATGGCCTCAAAGAGAGGGATGGCCACTGTGACTGCAACAGGGAGTTTGTACGTGGGGGGGATTCTGAGGCTGGCTCAGGACCACGTGCCGTGGAGCTCTGTGGCTCAGAGGGTCCTGGTGGGTAGGAAAAGTCCCCGAGAGCACAAGTATCCATTCCACCGAAAGCCACCTATAAATTAAATGCAATCACTGTACAAATCCTGAAAACATTATTTATTGAAACGGGAAAAAACAAATGACTAATAAGGAAAATAAATTCCTAATAAAGCAATATTGAAGAAAAATAATAAAGTTATGACAAAACATAAAAATCACCTCCTAAAGATATACTTATGAAAAGAATCTATTAAAATAATAAATAGACTATCTATAGACTGGGAAAACATTTGGGAAACAATTTATCTGGAAAGAGTTTAATCTCTAATATCTATAGAAAGTGGCAATAATTCAATAACAGAGAGACAAGCAGCTCACTCCTAAAATAGAAAAAAGGTCAAGGATTGAACCTTCACCAAAGAGGGTGTCTGAACAGTTAAGAATGTGTGAATATATGTTCTGGATTTTAGTCATTAGAAAGATATAAATCTAAAAGTATCATGGGCTATAATCTCATCATAACTAAAATGGTAGAGATGACCAATAACAAAAGCAGATAGTAACAAATGTTGGTGATTATGTGGGGAGATTAAAATTATACTGATTGCAAACCAGTCTATCGTCTCACGGGCATGCTTTGGAAAATGGTAAGGCACTTTTTCTGAACCCAAGAAATGAAACTCCCCTTTGCTCTGTTGATCCCCTTCCTTGGCATGTGGCCTGTTGCTAATGTTCTTGAGGTGCGCCTGCCTCACAGCAACCCCTAGGTTCAACAGAGTGAAACCGTGTCTGCTTGCCCACGATGCTCACAGTTATTTCAGCCCACCATGCAGCCACCCTGCCCATCCTGCTATGTAATTCTTCACTGACCCTCTACTTCACCAAAAATTATATCCCGGCTCCTCCTGAGAGGATGTGCAACGTATGAGAAATGGGGTTTTGCTATTCTCACGTCCCCATGTGCTCTGGCTGTACTTCTTTCGAGGTAGATTTATTTGTTGTTCTGGTAGTCCATATCTTCTTTGCCAACATCATCATTCAAAGGTATCCATTCTCCTTTGGTCTTCCTTATTCATTGATCAGCGTTTGCCATCATCCGAGGTCAGTGGAAATGCCCTGGATTAGGCTAGGTACACTTTCCTCCTCAAACACCTTTGATCACTCAGCGCTCACAGACAATGCTCACTACTATGCAATACAATCTGTACCAGGATACAATGTGGGACCATAAGTGAATGAAGACAGTGGATGGATTAAGACAGCCATTTTGCGTACTGCCCTCTTTGGCCCTCAACCCCTTTATACCTACGATGTTTGGGGCTTGTGGGCCAGCCAGGCCACTACTCGGTCGGGCAGAGATCTTTAACTTTGCTAACATGTACGTAGGGGTCTTGGCCCACAGCTGAACTGCTCTCTTCTTTCCAGTAGGTTGGCAAGTCGAGTCCTGACACATGGGCAGAGGGTAGGGTTACCTATTCCATAAGTAAGTCACCTGCCCCAGGGCATATGATTCTCTCATTCTTTGTGCTGTCTGTCCCTTGCTGACCCAAAGGTCCACTCCTCTCTTTAGGTAGTAGTCCTTTTTCTTCTTTCTGCTGGCTTTTTTCTTGAACTTTTGTAAAATAAAAGGTGCCTCAAGTAAGGGTAATGAACTGAATAAGGATGATAATTTGCCTGTATTCTACTCTTATCCTGCCTCAATAGCATAGCATAACCTAGTCCTTAATAATAAATCCTAATCCTACCTCATTAACATAATTGAAAACAAACAGACTTCACTGCCATCAAGTCATAGTCTAGATTCTGTAGGACTGAATAGAACTGTCCTGTGGGTATCCCAGTAACTAAATCTGGCTGGTGGTTTAAAACTGCTGCCCATGAGGTATGCAAATGACATGTTGCCCACTATACCACCAAGGGTCATATTAAGTAATTCATTGTGCCACACACAAATACAGACAATCGTTAGGATCAGTGTAATGGAACGACTCTGTTAACTAGTATAACCTAATTCACAACAGAAATGGTCTGTATCGTACTGACATGAGTATCAGCTGAGGTCTTAAAAGCCTGCAAGCAGTTATCTAAGACCCAACCACACATTATTTTATTTACCAGAAATCAAGCAGTAAGAAGGTAACCAAAATCACAGAGAAGAAGGACGTATATCCAAGCAACCATCTCATCTGCCCTCAGACCAGGAATATTAGATGGTATTCCACTAACACCACTGACTCTCCTGACCAGGATCACAAGAGCTGGCCCCATAAAAGGTGGAAAAATAAGAATTCAAATTCGTATCTAAAAGAATAACAATAAGCCAGACAAATTGTAACTATACAGATCAAAGGACTCTTGGGACTATTTCCCTGAGAATCAAGCCTTCCCCCAAATCACCTTTTAGCAAAATTAACAAGTGACATAAAGTAAAGTGTATTGTTTTTAAGATGGTCCGATACTGATGGGACCATAAAATCAACAATTATCCCCCCCCCCAAAAAAAAGACAAATAAATATAGAAGGGAATCCAAGTTAATTAAAAAGGAAGAAAAAACACAATTGAAGGGAATATTGGCACATTATGATAAATGCAACTAATGCCATTGAAACAATTTATGCTGAAATGGTCAAAATGGTACCTAATTTGCTGTGTAAACTCTCACCAAAACAAATTAAATTCTCATTATTTAATTCACTATAGACTGATATGTTATTTGCTTAACTTCCAAATTTTTTCTTCTGCAAAAAGTAGAGAAAAACAGCTGAACAATAACAAACTTTGAAGTTATTTTGTTAAAAAGACATTCATATGTTTATTCTGAAAATGTCAGTGTATTCTATTTTGTCATATTCCTTAGCATGCTTCTCTGAAACTTAATATTTTTCTTTGTAAATGAGCATTTCAAACACTTCCTATTACAGAGCTCGTAGACTTCTCCATACTATCTGTGCACCATCTTCAAAGAAACAATGTACTGTAATTTATTTATATATTTCTTCAAAAACATCCATTGTGATTTTGATGACAGTTTATGGAGCAAACTGGATTTCTAGTCAACAACTCATTCTCATTTGATTGAAGACATTGATTGCAATCTTCACAACTTAACAGCACTCTTGCTACTTCCTCCCTGTGTCTATCATTTTCCTTCATCTTTCTTTCCTATCCCTTCTTGCAATCAAAGCTTTATTTCTGTAATTGTTGCCATTTGGTCCTTTGGCTATCACATGGTTGATGTTTCATACCTGCCTGGTGTTATCATTCATCTCACAACCCTGGTTGTCAATTGGTTGAAAGTTGGATCACAGAGTGATTCAGTCAAAAGTTAGAAGGATGTCTCATGGCCATACAGTCTCAGGTGTTCCACCGGTCTTTCCAGAAATATTTTAAATATTGTATTTCTGTTATACATGAAAAAATAATTCTACTTGTTTTAAAATATCTTTGCTTCCTTAATCTTATCTAAAACTTCACACCAGAAAAACAGACGCTTGAGGGGGGGAAATCGCATGGGTTATGGTTGTTCATTTCACTTTGAAACAAAAGGTAGCGTTGTGCCACAGGAGTGAGAAAGATCAACTTGCCAGGGGTGAACTGAGACAATTGCAGACCACTGTCAACAACTTCGTCTCGAAACAAGTGGAGGAAATTGAATCCACAGTAAAGTTGGCAGCCTGTAACCTAATTGGGTGCTATTCAAATTAACCTCCATATAATATGCAATGATTATTAAGAATAAATAAATACAATTTAATTGAAGTTTTCCTGAATATTATTAATCTGAACAGCAACTATGGAAACTCAGTCAGCAGATTTTTTCCCCAGAGCATTTCATCACTGACATGATGTAATCTAAATGTCATGTGGATCATCCTTTTCATAGACCATTAGCCTCAAAATCCTATAGAACCAGCTTCTTCATCCCAATTTAACTTCTATCCATGCCCACCACTTGGATGTCAGTCCATTTGTCATCCTGTGGTGGCTCATGTGTGGCTGTCCTGCTGGAAACTATGTCGATAAACACAAGTGGGATTAATTGAAGGGTGGAGAGATAAATGGCTTGGTGAGCCTCGCCATTCTTGTCTCTCGCTCTTTGATCATCGGACTAGTGTGCGGCGTGCTTGTTCTGTGTCTCAATTTAGAGACTATGCTACCAGTGGGATGCCTAGCCTGTGGACTGTGTTGCTGTAATTTGAGGTCCCTTTTAAGACTTGCCTCACCAGAGAATTGGAATGCCCATCTCTGGAGCTGAGGACTGACAGTTGGTGACCTGGCTCACAGTTGGTGACCTGCCTTGCTGTTTGCTGCCTGTGCAGGGATAGCCTAGCTCTCTCTACAGAGGACTACCTGGCGGCCCTCAAAACTTAAAGAACTGCCAGTATCTCACAACTCTCATGGGAGTGAGTTGCACTGAGCCATTGGTACTGCTTTATAATTTAACTGTTCATTTCTTATATTATCTATCTATCTATCTATCTGTATATAATTTAACTGTTTATTTCTTGTGTTATATATTTATCTCTCTGTATAAATACATATATATGAAATTGCTAGCAATCTGGTTTTGTCTCTCTAAAGAACCCTGTGTAACACAAACCCCCCAAACAGATCACAACCCATGGGTTGAGAACCACTGGTCTACTGGAATGCAAAAGTTGAAATGAAAGTGGAAGCAACAATAGTTGCAAACTATGGTCTTGGTGATCAAAATACACACGGACTTCACCATATGGAATGCACCGAACACAAACGGACTACATCAGTAGGAGGGAAAGATGGAAAAGCTCAGTATCAGGAGCTAACACCAGACAAGGAGCTGACTGTGGAACAGACCATCAATTGCTCCTATATAAGTTCAGGATATAGTAAAATAAAATGAAAAAAATTCATGTGCGCAAAATATGACCTTATGTTTACAGAAGAGCTGATGAGCTCTGGGAGCATATTAAGACCAACATTCATGAATAATGCAAAAGGTCATTAAAATACAGGAAAGCAAAAAAAGATGAAATAGTTGTTAGAAGCGATTCTCAAACTTGCTCTTTATCATAGAGTAGCTAAAGCATATGATAGCATGATGAAGCAGAAAGGCTAAATGGAAATTCAAAGGGAAGCTTGATAAGATAAAGCCAAATATTATAATGAAATGTGTATAATAGAAAACCGAAAGGGAAAAACTAATTCAGCACATCTTAAATTGAAAGACCGCAAGAGAAAGGCCAAGCCTTGAGTTGCAATCTTGAAAAATACTACGCGTAAAATACTGAATGATGCAGGAAGTCTCAAGAGAAGATGGAGAGAATACATGAAAAAGAACTAGGTGACACTCCTCTATTTCAGCAGGTACCATGAGCAAGAACCGATGGTTCTGAAAGAAGAAATTCAAGCAGCACCGAACACATTCGCTAAAAACAAGGGTCCTGAAATTGGCTGAATACCAATTGCCATGTTTCAAAATGTTGAAGAAGCACTCATTCATCTAAGTCAGTAAATTGGGAAAGAGCTACTTGGCCAAATAAGGAAGACATTTGTACCCTTTCAAATAAAGGTGACCCAACAGAATACTCAAATTAGAGAATAATATCATTGATTTTGAACACAAGTAAATGTTGCTGAGAGTCATCCAATAGCATATGGAGCAGTACATCGACATGGAGCTGCCAGAAGCGCAGGATGGACTTGGTAAAGGACAGCGCACAGGGACATCACTGCTGATGCCAGATGTATCTTGCCTAGAACAAAGAATATTGACTGTGCAAAGGCATTTGACTGTGTGGACCATCAGAAACTATGGATAACTTTGAGAAGAATGGGAATTCGAGAACACTTCATTGTGTTCTTGCTGAACTTGTATATGTATCAAGAGGTAGTTATGTGCAAAGAACAAAGAAATCCTGCCTGGTTTAAAAATTAGAAAACCATGCATCAGGGTTGTATCCTCTCACTGGACATATTCAATCTGTGTGCTGAGCAAATTATCAGCGAAGCTGGCTTATAAACTGCAAAATGTGGTATCAGGATTGGAGGAAGACGCATTAGCAAAGCGAGGAGGATCAGAAGCACTTGTTGATGAAGAATAAGTATTTCAGCCTTCAGCATGGATTAAGACTCCATGTAAAGGAGACCAAAATCCTCACATTGGGACCAAAAGGAAACATCCTGGTAAATAGAGGAAAGGTCTAAGTTGTCAAAGATTCTTTTTTGCTTGATTCCACAATCAATGCTCATTGAAACAACAATCAAGAGATCAAAAGAAGGGTTGCATTAGATAAATCTGGTGGAGAAGATCCTTTTTAGAGTATTGAAAAGCAACGACGTTGTTTGAAGACTAAGGCATGCCTGACCCAAGTCATCTGCCTCCTGCACATGTGAAAGCTGGACATTGACTGAGGAAGAACCAAGAAGAATTTGAATATGGTGCCAAAGAAGAATATTGAAAGTACCATGAACAGCTAAAAAGTCAAACCAATTTGTCTTAGAAGAAGTAGGGCCAGAGTGCTCCTTAAAGGCAAGGATGTCAAGACTTAGTCTTACATATTTTGGGTGTATTGTTTGGGGAGACAGGTCACTGAAGAGGGACATCATGCTTGGTAAATGGGAGGGGCAGTGAAAAAGAAGAAGGCTGTCAACAAGGTGGATTGACACCGTGGCTGCAACAATTGGCTAAGGCATGGAACAATTGCAAAGATGGCTCAGGACCATGCATTGTTTCAGTTTGCTGTGCATAGAGCAGCTCTTAGTCAGAACCGACTTGATGGCATCTAACAATACCTCTCTTGAATACATGAGTATTTCATTGCAGGAACATAAATCTAATTTTTCCCTGTGAAAATATTTTCTGCATCAGGGCCTTTGTAAATGTTACTTCCTCTGCCTGAAATGTCATCTCTATTCCTAGATTACTTTAGGGATATCTCTGTTTCTTTGTTCTGCTCAAACATAACCTCTTTTCAGGACAACATGGCAGTATCCTCATCTATGCAGGACATAGTCTTCTTACTTTGGTTTATTGTGTTCTTAGTATGTGCTCATGCTACCCATTACTTCTGTCCCCTAAATTCCCTAGTGTCTAAATATAAATTCCATGAAAGCAGGAGAATTATTTTTGGCAAACAGCACTGTCCAAGAGAATATTCGAAGATGATGAGGATGTTCTATATTGAGGCTCTCCAAGGTGATAGGCTAATGTGATAGGTATTAAACTTATATGATTACTTGGTACATGGCTAGTGCAACTTATATAATGAATTTTAAATTTTACTTGATTAAAATTTAAATTTGAATAGTCATGTATCTAGAAAATTGACTTAATAAACACACACACTATTGGAGATCAGTGACTTGTTGACTCTTGCAGATCAGTGAGTTGTTGATATGTAAAATTGTGTATGTATTCTAATATAAATCGCCCAAAAATACACACACATGCTTGTCATTACGAGAAAATATTTGGCATATGCAAGGTTTCTATGAATACTTGGAGAGACTCCTTACAAGCAATTTAAAAATGAGGTCTTCCTCCTCAGTCACAACCTAAGATCTTCTGAAACTAGTCTATCAGACTGAAACAGACTTATCTATTTTTTTCCAAATGCAATTCTGGTATCATGGCAGACTCTCCATTGTTTGCAAGAAAAACATAAGAGACATTTTTTGCAGATTCACTGTGTTTCCCTTAGGTAATATCTTGTAATATCACCTCATACTTATTAGCACTGTGTCCTCAGGATCACAGAGCATTTCCTTCAGCACCAGGTGCCCTGTGCCGCCTTTTTACAGGCAGCCTGTCCCCGTGTACCCCCACCCCCTCCCCACCTTCCCTAAGCCCTAGCAAAGATAATTTCTATCATTGTGCACTCTTGAAAAAGGATCTGTTCCTAGAACACACAATGCATAACCTTTGGAGACTGACTTTTTCACGCAGCATCAATTCTTTGGAAGTCATCCAAATGATTGCATGTATCAACAATTTGTTCTATTTTATTGCAGAGTAGCATTTGCTAGTTAAAAATAGTCCCCCCAGTTGGCACAATGGGTAAGCACGTATTCGCTAACTGAAAGCCAGTCAGCCATGCTGTGGTCACGTGCATGTTGCTGTGGTGCTCAAAGCCCTATCACTGGTCTTTCAAACACCAAGGAACAGGCTGCCCACTTCTGAGGGATCACCCACTGTCAACCTGAGGAATGCTTCTGGTAGATGCTGTTGAATGGGTTCTGAACCACAGAAACCCAAAGCAAACCGAACCAGCCCAGACCCGCACCATCCTGGACAGCATTGCTGGGCCTGAACCCTTGTTTGCAGCCTCCTCGATGACCTTCCTCGGCTATGCTGACCTTCTCAGTTACCAAGTATGAGGTCCATCTCCACGCACTGGTCTCTCCTGATGATACGTCCAAAGTACAGGAGATGGAAATCATTTGCCCACGACCTCTTTAATGAGTTCAAACAAAAGGATGATACTGTGAAGATAAAGTGCATGCGCCTGACCCAAGCCATAGTCATCTGCATGTGAGAGCTGGACATTGAAAAAGGAAGACTGAAGAAAAATAGATGAGCTTGACCGATGGTGCTGGCAAAAACTACTGAAAATCCTGGACTGCCAAAGAACAAACTGAAATGTACTGGAATTAGTACAGCCAGAATCCTCTTTAGAGTAAAAGATGGTGAGATTTCCTGTGCTATACTTTGGACATGTTATCAGGAGAGACCAGACCCTAGAGAAGGACACAATGCCTGGTAGAGTGGAGGGACAACCAAACAGTGAGAAAGGCCCCTGATGAGATGGATTGTGACAGTGGCTGCAACAAGGGGCTGAACCCTAAGAACAAGTGTAAAGATGGTGTAGGGCTGGGCAGTATTTCTGTAGTAGTTACATAATCGTTTGTCCATGTGAGGATTAAGAGTGAAAGGGTGGAGTCTAGTCTGTCAATCGGGTCATAGCCTATGAGGCCTCTGTATGGGTTTGACCTTTCTTCAGAGACTTCTGGGAAACCTGGTATTTCTTCCTTGGAGGAGGGAGACTCTCTCTCTCTCTCTGCTGATGCTCTGGGAAACATTGCAGCTGACAAGACACATAGAACTACTTTAGTGCCCTGAGCTGGAGAAGCCACATGGATCTACCATGATGCAACCAGACCTCTGAAGCCGGAAAAGCCACGGGGAGACCCCTGCTAGTGCTGAGATGCTTACACCACCACTGGACCCAAAGACTTCCTACCCACTGGCTTGTGATCGCCCTGCATTCGGCATCATCACATGTGTTTCATGAGTCCAAAGAGGACTTTATAGATCCATGTCAGACACATGGGCTTTTATCAGACTGGTGGGCTTGGACTGGTCTGGGTTGGGATGCTTTCTTTTTTATTTTATTGGGGGCTCGTACAACTCTTATAACAATCCATACATCTACCTATTGTGTCAAGCACATTTGTACACATGCCAACATCATCATTCTCTAAACATTTGCTTTCTACTTGAGCCCTTGGTATCAGTTCCTCATTTTCCCCTCCCTCCCTCCGTCCCCTCCCCCAAGAACCCTTTATAAATTTATAAATTATTATTATTTTGTCATATCTTACACCATCCAACATCTCCCTTCACCCACTTCTCTGCTGTCTGTCCCCCAGGGAGGAGATTACATGTAGATCCTTGTAATCTGTTCCCCCTTTCACCACCCTCCTCCACCCTCCCGGTATTGCCACTCTCACCACTGGTCCTGAAGGAATCATCTGTCCTGGATTCCTTGTGTTTCCAGTTCCTTTCTGTACCAGTGTACATGCTTTCTTAAAGTACAATTATCCTTTGCATAAAACTCTCTCTCATACACATATGCATCTCTATGAATTTGTTTCTTTAGTTTACCCAGACTAACACAATTTCCTTCTTTTATACATAGGGTCTCTATGGGTCAAAACCTATTTGAATATTTTGGAAATGTTGATGGCAACATATGTACAAGTGTGCTTGATGCAATGGATGTATGGATTGTTATAAGATCTGTAAGAGCCCACAATAAAATGATTCATTGAAATTAAATAAATAAAATGAAAGGGGAGGGATCCTATTCAATGGAATTTATTTGGTCTTCTGGCAGTTCAGGGTACTTTTAATATTCTTTGTCAACACCATAGTTCAAGGGTTATGATTCTTCTTTCCCTGCTTATGGGGTATATATACTCTGGAGTACAGTTGCTGGCCATATGGTACGTGCATACATGTTTAGATTTATAAGACACTGACCAACTGTTCCCCAGAGTGGCTGTACCTTTTCCATTCCCACTAGCAACCCACGAACATCCCTGCATTTCGGTATCCTTGGTAGTGTTGGCTAGTCTGAAAAAAAATGTTTAGAAACCATTCTGATAGGTGTGCACTGATAGCTCAAGATAGTTTCAATTGACATTTCCCCAAAGCCGAGTGAGGTGCAACATCTTTCCATGTGGTTACTTGCTTGCCATCTGCATATCTTTTGTGATGAAATGTTTCTTAATATCTTTGTCCATTTTTAAAACTCGTGTGTTTGTTTTTAACTTGGAGAGTTCATTCTATAGTCTAGATAGCATTCTTTTGCATAATACGTGGTTTGTAACTATTTCTTTTTTCTGAGTTGGCAGCTTATTTTAAAATCCTCTCAAAAAGGCCTTTTGCAAAATAAAAATTGCGTATTACCATTTTTGTTCTTGTATGTATGGATTGAGTTTGGGATGTCAAATCTAAGAACTCCCTGACTAGTCTTAAATTTAAAAAAATCAATAAAGTTTGCATTGAGTTCACCTTCTCAGCTGAGACCTTTTAGAAGATCACCTGACGTTTCTCGAGGTGACTTGAACTGTCACCTTCCTGTGGCTTGTCAAGCTCGTAACCCTCTGTGTCACCGAGGTGTCTCTTGGCCACTAAGATCCCTCAAATGTTCTCCATTCCCCCCCATTAATGCTGCACAGTTCTATGCTTGTCATTCCGGCTCACGATGCATTTTGAGTTCTCTTCTATTATAAGGTGTGCGGTACTTAGTTTGGTTTTGTTTGAATTAATATTTGCTTATAGATACTCAATTGCTCCAGCACCTTTATTGCATTACTTTTGCACTTTGAACAAAATAAGGTGGGTCCATTTGTGTGCATATATTTCTGGGTTCTCTAATCTGTTTCGCTGACCCACATATCTGTCCTTTCACCAGTACTATACTACCTTGATGACTATGGCTATATAGCAATCATTATTATTGGGTTCAATGATGCTTGTTATATTTTTCTTCAAGATTTTTAAAGTTATTCTAGGTCCTTTGGCTGTCCACATTGATTTTAATTAATAGGCTTGTCTACAGGGTTATGAAGCATAGTTGATATTTCATTAGGAATTGCAGTATACCTACAAATCACTTCGGGTAAAATTAACATCTTAAATAGTTGAATCTTCCGGTCTATTGACATGAAATATTTCTTTCATTTCCTTCATCAGCAATTTGAAATTTTCAACATATTCCTGTTTTGAGTGCATGTCTAAAGTTTTCATTTTATTGGGAGCAATTAGAGAGGATATTGGAGTTTCAGATTCCATATGCTTATTATTAACATAAAAACCTTTGATTGATTTTGTGCATTGATTTTTATATCATGTGATGTTTCTTAACTCACTTATTATTTCAAAGTTTTGTTTGTTTTGTTTTTATAGATTCTTTGAGATTTCATCTTCTTTTTCTCTTAAGCAAACAACATCATTGTACATTTTGCCTAACTAGGTTTACAAAGCTAATTTTTTATAGAACAAGTCAGATTGGCTGGTCCGAGTGCAGTGAGGTCACAACTAGAACAAGCCAGAAACATACCTGTGTTAAGCATACGAATACCTTTATACTTTCCATTTATCTTGGGAAACAAGCAGAGCAGATGAACATGAACAGTGCAAACTTTCAGTTTAGGCGTTGGACAAGAAAAGCCTTTTATGAGAAGTTCCTTTGTTTAGAATAAGTCAGTGACAGCAATAACAGGTTTTGGCTATTCTCTTGTACTGATTCGTTGCAGGTCCTGACAATACGTAACAAGCTGAAATTATAGCATTCCAGGTAGGTCAGTTTTACAGCAAAAGGCTACCCCACCGGGCTGTGCCATCGCTCTGCCACGCCGTTCAGAGAGCAGTAGTAGGATCAGAACATAACATACAAACAACAATACTGTGCCAAAAAAATAAAAAGAGTCTTTATCCAATTGCAAGAGCCTTCATCTCCTCCCAGTGCCCTAACCCCGTGCCTCTGTGCTTCTGGGTGCATTAAAACAGCTGGCATGCTCCCGCTCGGCGGGCCCCCAGGCACTGTACCTGAGATCCTTCCTCTGGGTGCTCTTTTGTGTACTCAAGTCTACAGGGAACGAGGCCCAAACATAAATAAAAGATATTGCTAGTCAAAAAAAAACAAACTTGCCTGGCACATTTACCCAGTCAAAGCTAGTAGGCTACAAACACAGTGTTTTGCTCAGGCTTTCATCTGCCTCGTGAACACAAAGACAATGTCTTCTCTAGTGTGGGGAAGGCTGCCCTTTGCGTGGTGGTGTTTAATATGTAAACAGAAACCAGATAAGGCAGAATTAAACAGTTGGCATCCATAAATACAACACTCTCTTTTAATGGAGATGGCAAACTAATCTTGCCTCTTGCCCAATCTCCTGGCTCCTAAAAAGAAAAAAATCTTTTCTTTATTGTTTTCAAACTATCTGGAAAGCATTAACTAATTTTAAATCCCCCCAACAGAATATGAATAAAACTTTTATTAACTACAGGTTTAGATACATAAATCTCCACCAATGAAAATATTACTATGTTTGCCCCGAACTGTTTTGTTTGGAAATAGAAAACCCTGTCAGGGGTCTTGAGGAAAAGAACAGAACCTATTTAATAAATTCTGGGAGAGAACAAAATCTGCTTATTAAATTACACATTCTGAAAGACTTTGGATCCTGTGACATTCTCAGAATAGTTTGTCCATATTTTTCCAATCATTCAGGATCTTTTTTCAAAACATCTGGTGAAACAAATTCTAAACTCTTAACATCTTTCAAATAGTGAATGCTACTATGGCGAATTAACTTATTTCTGGGGAAGGAAATAAAAAGAGTTGGGTGGAGACATAGGCACAGAATGGCTGAGTCCTGCACAAAGGATCTTGGGTCGAGGCTGGTAAGGGCGACACCAGTCTGTGACTGGGCTCCTGAGTTGTTGGTCTCTCCTGGGGTCGTGATACTGGAGGAAGAGATACCACCGATTGCATTTCAACTGGGGAGACAAAGACACAGCTAAATAGAGAAGCCTTTGTGTGACATGTATCATTCGTTTGACCTGGATGAACATGGGGAGTCTGTGTCACAATCATGAGCTGGAGGACCTGCATCTGCCCACAAACAAGCAAAAAAAAAAAAAAAAAAACAACCCAACAACAAACCAGCTGGTTTCATCTGAATTGATTATGATGAATTACAACCTCATGCCTGTCAGGAGAACTGAGTTCCAGAGGGTTTTCATGGCCATGATCTTTCAAAATCAGTTCTTCAGGCTTTTTGTTCTGGGTGAGTTCAAACTACCAACTTTTTGATGAGTAGCCAGTGCTTAACTAGTTAGGCCACTCAAGGACTCTTACATCTGCTGAGAGGGGGCGCCGTTCCCTGTTTTGTACAAAGCCATCCTTGAGCTCACTCGAGCTTCACACAAGCAGGGCACAGGGATGGTGTGTACATACAACCAAAGGTTGACCAGGTGCTAAAGACCCACTGAAGTGGAGAGTTACGAAACACAGGGCATAAAGTCATGTAGGAGGGGGTTTCTAAAATTTTCAGAAAATATCATTATCTTTTACACAAGCTTTTTGAAGCACCCACATATGTAGGTAGTATTATTTTAAAGAATAAGCTTATTTTAAACAGAAAAGAGAGAAAGGGGAAAAGGCTTGGTATCAAATGCTTATTGAGATAGGGTGCTGTATTAAAAATTCTTTAATATGCCATTATAATGTGCTCATTTAGACATGCCATGTTATTAATGGTCAAAAATTAATGTCCTCCTTCAAAGCTTAAGATATGTTTTACCCATGAATTTCAATCGTATGTTTACGAAGTGCGACTTTGTAAACGGCACCATGCCTTTCTGCCTGGTACCTGTATCACCTTTGAAGTTGGCAGATTTGCCCTGTTTTGGTCTTGTTTTTGTTTTGATTTAATTGTGGTGAAAATATATTTAACAAGAGTATGCTATCTCAATAATTTCAACACGCAAAATTCAGTGTTTTTTACATTTTTAAAGCCTGGTAGTCATCTTCTCTATTATTTTCCAAATCACCCACCGCCCTTCAAACAAGCGTCTTGTCCTCCTCAACTTGGCAATTCTCAAAACAGAATTCCATTTTTATCTCAAATCAGTGTTTTTCTATGATTTGCCCTACCTTTGCCTATTTTTTTCAGTTTCTTTGGTTAATATATTTACCATCAATGTTCAGATAATTTTTTATTTATAAACCATGTTGGTGCTTCACCAAATGAGCTGACTCACTCAAAATGAACCTCAGCGTCACACCTGCTTTCCAGACTCACTGCTGATTCCAGCCAGCATCCAGGGCTAATCTACCTCATTGATCAATGGCATTAAGCTTTCATCTCAGGCTGTTGGACGCACTATCCGAAGGGACCAGTGTCTGTGACTGCTGGTGTTTCTCGGTGCCATGGAGTTGGCTTGACTCATTGTAGCCCTGTCTACAATAGGACACAACACTGCCCGATCCGGTGCCACCTTCACCGTGGTTGCCATGTTGGAGCACATTGTTCCAACCACTGGGCCAGTCCATCTTGTCAAAGGGCTTCCTCTCTTCTGCTGCCTTGCTATCTTCCCAAGCATGTTGTCCTTTTCCAGGCATGGTCTCTACCAAGAATATGTGCAAAATAAGTGAGAGAGAGTCTCCAAAGTCTCATTCCTGAGGAGGATTCTGGCTTTTCTCTTTGTTCTTTTGGTAAAGTACAGTACTGAAAAATATTCTTCACAGGCACCATAAGGCAAATGCATCGATTCTTCCTTGGTCTTCCATGTGATCCCCAGTTTAGTCTCTATCACCAAAGTTATATTTTCCAAGGAGCTCTGGTGTCGTAGTGGTTATGCATTGAGCCATGATCCACAAGGTCATCGGGTCAAAAGCAGCAGCTCTACAGGAGAAAGATGGGGCTTTCTACTCCTGTAAAGAGTTACAGTCTCCAAAACTCACAGGGGCAGTTTGACCCTGTCTTGTAGGAGTCACCATGAGGTACCACTAACCCCCCAGCAAGAAGTTTGTTTTCTTTTTCAGTCCCTTCTTTTTTTCCAACTTTCACATTCAAATCACCCATAATTATCAGTGCATTTGATTGCATGTTTGAGCAATTTTGGACTGAATATATTGTTGAATTCTTCAATTTCTTTATCATTAGCTTTAGTGTTTGGTGGATAAATTTGAATAATCATTGTACAGACTGGATTTCCTTGTATGCAAATTAATATTATCCTATCACAAACAACACTATTTAAAGGTAGATCTTGGAATATTCTGTTTCACAAGGAATGAGGAGCAATTTCTCTTGAAATTGTCATTCCAGGCAGAGTAAACCATATGACGGCTTGATTCAAAATTTTCAATACCAGTTCATTTCAACTCACGACTAGTGAGGATATCAACCTTTAGGTGGCTCATTTTCCTTTCAATGACTTCCAATTTCCCTAGATTCAGACATCACACATTTCAAGCTTCAATGATTAATAGTTATTTACAGCTCTTGCTTCTCATTTTGAGCTGTTCCCAATCAGCAGATGAGGGTCCCGAAAGCTTTCCTACATCTGAGTGGTTACGGTCAACTCTACTTTGAAAAGACTCCTCCTCTGCAGTCATACTTTGGGTGCCTTCCATTCTGAAAGATTCCTCTTCTGGCATTGTATCTGACCGCGTTCTGGGGCTATTCATGTGGTTTCAGTATGTGACAGTGTTCCACTGCTACTCATGTGGTTCTCAGTGGTTAATTCCTTCAAAGCTGACAGCCTCGTCCTTCTTCACAGGTTTGTAGTATAAAGCTTTCCTGTAACCTGTTCACCTTGGGTGAGCCTGTAACTATTTGAAATACCACTGAAAGAGCTTCCTGCAATAGAGAAACATGCAAGCTACCGTCGTACCACAAACTGATGGCCCCGGGCCAGGATTAGTGTAGAGAACTATATTATGCTTGTTAATGTGAAGCATCAGTGAAACAGAGAAAGACCCACAGCAAGATGTACTGGCACAGAAGTGGCAATGACGGACTCAGATGTGACAATGACCGCAAGGCTGGTACAGGACCTGGCAGTATTTTCTTTTGTTGCACGTAGGGGTTATGATTAGGAACTGATTTTATGTCACTGAATAACAAGAAGAATGTCCGCATTCTCCTTTCAACTCTAACTACCTAATATAAACAGGTTACGTAGTAGTAACAAACCCTTTGCTCTTTTGCTGCTATCTTACCAGAATGATCTTTCTTTCTAGACAGCCCCTCCCTGCACATCAATGTCATACCAAGTCACACATCTGACATAAACACTGCCAGACAATTTTAGACAAGTCTTTTTTTCTCATTTCACTTATTCATAGATTTAGATATTTAATAGTACTTATTAACATATACGAAGGAAGTTTGGGGTTAGTTTCCTGGGGATCGGGGAGGAATTCAATTGAAAATCCTATGAAGTACATTTCTATTCTGCCACACATGGGGTTTCCATGAGTCAAAATCAACTGTAGCATTTGTTTCAGGGTTTTATGTTGTTGTTGGGCTTTTGTTGCTGTTGCTATTTAATTATAAGAAATAAGTGTCGACTAGAGATCCAAACACCATATCATCACACTTACAAGAACTGGAACAAGAGCCACTAGGTAAACTCTCTAAGTACCAGGAGAAAATAAGTCCTGAAGGTTAAAGCAGAAATAAATGAACTGAAAAACAGAGAAACTGGGGAACAGATCAGCAAGACAAAAATACAGTTCTTTGAAAGGATTAACAAGACTGACAAACTACTGGGAAACTTAACAATGTTAATGAAAAAGAAGATTAAATCCTTTGAATTAGAGATGTGAATGGAATATTCTATGAACTAATAGGATACCACTATCAAAGACTATCCTGTAGAATAAATGGACAAATACCCAGAAATACACCATAGACAGATATAGAAAAAACTCAACAGGCACTTAAAAAAGAAGAAATAGAGAAGGCCATCAAGAAACTTCCCATCAAGAACAGCCCAGGAGCAGTGGCTTTTTAGAAGAATTGTACTGAGTATTCAGTGAGGAGATCTCGTCAGTTCTACACAGATGATTCCAATATAGGGAAGGAGGCAGCAGACTCCCAAACTCATTCTATGAAACTGGCATAACCTCAATACCAAAACCTGACCAGGGCTACACAAACACAGAAAACTACAGCCGAATAGTCCTCATGAGCATAGACAAAAAATTCTCGACTAAATTTTGGCCAATAATATCAAATAACATATGAAAAAATAATTCACCATGATCAGATGGATTTCATACCAAAGCTAGAAAAATGAATTGATCAAAATTTGGAAGACAATAGTGTAATTTACTATATAAATAAGAGATTAAAATCCATCTATTGATCATATCAATAGATACAGAAAATGCATTCAATATTATTCATCACACATTTCTGATTTTAAAAAATTAAACAAAATAGAAATCATAAAATTCCTCAAGATAATAAATCTAGATTTCTCATCATCATAAAAGTCAGATATTAGGAGAAATTCCTCACCAGAATAGGGCCAAATAGGAAAAACCAGTTGTCAATAACATGCTCAATAAGGAAAAAATGGAAAATATTTCCCCTTAGAATGGAATATTAAAGGAAGTCCCATCTTTCCACTCTTATGCAAGAGCATGAAGGAAGCCATTGCCAGAACCCCTAGACAACATCAACAAAAAGGCAAAATCAAAGAGTGCAATTGGGAAAAGAAGAAATAAAAATGTCAGTCTCTGCAAATGATATGACTTTGTATGTGGAAGACTGGCAAAGACTCCACAACAGATGGTTGGAAACAATTGGGGAATATGGTCAAATAGCAGGATACAAGATTAGCAAGCAGAAACCAATTGGATTCCTACTTACAACCAAAGAGAGCTCTGGAAAAAGACACAGGAAAACAGTACTATTTATACTAGCCACACAAAAGATAAACTATCTAGAAATAAATTTGACTTAAGAAGCAAAACACACACACATAAATATTATTTGTTTATTTTTATTACTTTTATTGGGACTCTTACATCTCCCATCACAATCCATACATTCATCCATAGTGTCAAGCACATTTGTACATATGCTGCCATCATCATTTTGAAAGAATTTTCTTTCTACTTGAGCCCTTGCTATCAGCTCTTCATTTCCCCTCCCTCCCCTGCCTGTCCTCCTGAACCCTTGATAAGTTATAGATTATTATTCATATCTTACATCATCCTCTGTTGCCCTTCGCCCACTTTTCCATTATTTGTTCCCTTGGGAGGGACTTACAGGTTGGTCCTTGTGATTGATTGCCGCTTTCTCCCCACACTTTCCCCTAATCCTCCTAGTCTCATTGTTGGCCCTGGGGGCTTACCTATCCTGTTTTCCTGGTGTTGCAGACTTTTATCTGCAGCAGTGTGCATGCTCTGGTCCTAATCCAATTTGTGATGTAGAATTGAGGTCATGATAATGGGGGGCACATTTAGCAATTTTAATGTAACTTTTCTGTGACATTTTTTACATTTTTCGTACAATGTCAGCATTCTGTCCTTTCTGTTTCCATTAGTGTAGTACCCCTGCCCCTCATTACCCTCTCATCTTTTTGTTTTGCTTTAATCATTTTAATAGGGCCTCATACAACTCTTCTCGCAATCCATACATACATCAATTGTGTAAAGCACATCTGTATATTCATTGCCCTCATCATTCTCAAAATATTTGCTCTCCACTTAAGCCCTTGGCATCAGATCCTCATTTTTCCCCCTCATATATATAAAGATCTACAGAATACTATTACAATAAACCAAATAAGACTCTTGGAAATAGAAAAATATATGTTGTGTTCATGAAAAGGAAGACAAAATTCTGAAAATGTTAATTCCATCCCCAAAAATCTATAAATCAACAAATTCCTATCAAAATCTCAATTTTATTCTTTAAATAAATAAAAATATAATTACCATCTTCTTATGGAGAAGGAAGAGATCTAACCCTATGTCAAAAAAATAAACTTCTTTTTTTTTTTTCCAGCAACACCAACACGGTGACAAACAAAAAAGCCACTGACACACAAAATTTAAAAAAGAAAAAACACAAATAAAAAAGACAGCAAAAAAAATATTCTGTTAGTTGCTCGAGGTCTGCTTGTTGGCCTTTAGGAGTGTTTTCCAGATGAGTCTGGTGGGGTGCCATGTCCTGGCCCCAAAGTCCATCCTTTATACTTCCTTGGGATCTCCTTGCTCTGCTTTCCCCGCTGCTCCATTGCATGCCCCCAGTGTTTGCCTCAGTGTAGTGGGGAAAAATAACTTCTTAAGAATAAGAATGAAGTAGGATGCCTTGCACTACTTAACTTCAAAACCTGTTACAGAGCTACCAACAGTCAAAACAACCTGGTACTGGTATGATGATAGCTATATAAACCAATGGGATAGAATAAAAAAATAGAAGTAAATGCATCTACCTACAGGCAAATGATTTTAAACAAAGGGTCACATAACATTAAATGGGAAAGAGACATGCTCTTTGACAATATATCATCAGTGGGAAAATTGGGACAAACTTAAAGGCCCTAATGCTGGGCATATACATATTACCAAGTAGAATAAAGGAAGCAGTGGAAGACAATTAGATGATGGGGGAATCTATTGAAAATAAGGCTCTTAATGTGCCTCTGAAGCCATCATCAAAAGAATACAAAGAGCACATAGACCCAGAAAAAGTCATTAACAAATACACAATAGACAAAGCAGATACATAACCAAAGGAGAGAGAGAGAGAGAGAGAGAGAGAGAGAGAGAGAACACAAACCTAGGAAATTCTACCTTTCCAAACTATAAAATAAAAAAATAAAAACTCTCTCTAAAAAATAAAAAGAAGAAAATGTTCTAAAATTGATTGTGGTAATGATTGTAAAACTCTTATTGACATGACTGAACTACAGAATTAAGTGATATGTGGATTATGTCCCAATAAAACTTTAAAAAATATATAGAAGCAAACAAACAAATAATCTAGTTACAAGGTAGGTAAAAATATGAACAGACGGTTCACCAAAATGACTTCAAATTGCTAAAAAATACATGAGAAAATTCCCACAAATACAAGCCTTCCTAGAGATGGAAAATAAAACAACAATGAGATACCCTTACATTCGCAACAAAAACTGAATTAAACAAAGAACCAGAAAGCAACATATGCTGGAGAGGGTGCAGTGAAACTGGAACTCTTTTAAAGTGCTGGGGGGCTTGTAAACATGTCCAATCCCTCTGGGATGTGACATAGCTCTATAGTGCTACCTGAAACAAGTCTCATTTGACTCAGCTCAGCACATATAACTCAGAGAAGTAAGAGACACAGAGGAACCGATGCCTGCTCTCCGTGTTCAGTGCAGCAGAGCTCACAGTAGCAGGAAGCTGAAAGCAGCCCAAAAGGCCATCAGCAGAAATACAGATCACGGAACACAGAGGTACACACTAAAAACAGTGATGCCATCATGAAGGGCCTCATGACATGGGTGGACCTGGAAACCATTATGCTGAGCAAGCTTAACCAATTACAAAAGGACGTCTATTGTATGTCCTATAAGGACAAACACCAAGACAGAGGCAGGCATCTGTTCTCAGGTGATGTCATCTTCTCATCCAGTCTCTTAAGAAAAGAAGCCTGGTGACTGCCTAATGCTCATCAGCCACCCATCACTGCCTTATTTGAACACCTGGAAGACCATGTTGGAGGAGGAGGTCTCACCTCAGTGGGAGGCAGTTTCTCATGTTTGGAGAAGAGGAAGACAACCAATGAGTGCCATACAACTCCACAAACAAACAAACTCTCAGCCACAGAGTCAGTGCTGACTCACGGTGACCCACTGTGGGTTTCCAGGACTGTAATTGTTTCTTGGAGTAGAAAGCCCAGTTTTTTCTCTTGCAGAACTGCTGGTGGTCTTGCCCAACTTGTTACCACCCTAATTTACCCCAAATCAACAGACCTTACCACAAGTGCTCAGTGAACCTTAATGGACATTCCAGTCCAGAGGTGGGAAGGGTGGGGGGAGAGGGCATGTCGGTTGTGAGAAGGTGATGCCTTTCTGTAGGCAGGTAAACCAGGTGGAACAACCTATTATTGGGGGAAATGCTCAATGTTACGTATCTAGACCCACAAGGACAATATATGCAGGTATTATGTTCCTAATCGGGTGCTTTTGACCTAGTTTCTAATCAGCCCTCGGCGACCCAGCCCACATGCTATGGACAACCAGGACTCTGAACTCTGTCATTTCAAGGTGCACAACATCTCTCAAAGGCCATGTTAAAATCATGCAATTTGGAACCCCCACTAACTGAACTGGAGATTTTCTATAGCAAATTAAGGGAACTTAAAGACTCTCGTAGACTTAAGTTTGAAATTCTCTAGTGTGAGAGGAAGCAAATGATGACTACACCAATGATATGGATTTGGAAGTTATTGGACTTTAGGGTACAAGCCAGTTGCTTTAAGGGTGCCCAACAAATGGAAACTCAAGACGAGCACATACGTGCTATGCCCATACTTAATCAGCTGTTTTGTGATATGTCTTTGTCCAGAAGGCACCGGTCTAACTTTGTGATTGAGCATAATTGAATGTTTTTCTCTAGCTCCAACCTAATTGTTTGCATAATTAGTATCCAGTCCCTTACGATTTTAATTTGTACAAAGAAACCATCCATGTATTTTAGTCTAAACAGCTATCTTATGCATGTATACTTTCCTTTTCTAAACAGTTTTTAAAATGCTATACTATTGGCTAAATTAATAATACTATCAATAGAATCACCACATGTCCTGTGGGGATTATTTATAATGTTCCCCAGTAATGTCTCTAAAGTGGACCAGGGACACATATAAAACATAGATACATGAATGAATTTCGAAGTTGAATTTAATCCTAATCTAGGAGCAATTAATTCTATGACACGGCCCTGCCTGACAATGGCTCCTATTGGCTGGTCTGAATGTTCAAGATGCTCTCTCTTGGCAACAGTGGCCCACACCTCACCCCACAAAGGTGTTTTAAAAAGATCCACTATAACATTGGCTAAATTAATGGCAATATCAACAGAAGTACCACATGCCTCATGGGGATAATTTATAATGTCCTTCAACAAAAATAATAATGATGTATTTAAAGTGAAGTATAGACACATATAAACCATAAATATGAGACTATATCAGCACTCACACATAATTCTAACCTCAATCTAAGAATAAGTCGTTCTTCTGACATGCTCCTACTTGATACTCGGTCTCTTGAAAAAGATCACTGAACACATGGGTGCTATTGCAAAGCTTGATGAAGAAATCAGAAAGCATAGCATCTGGGGTCTTAAAGGCTTGTCTTACAACAAGTACTGTCCAGGTGAGGAGTCAGCTAAGCCCACCAGCCTGTGTGATACAGGGACTGTAAATAATAAAAATCAAGAACGACAGAGTAAATGGTTTTAGTGCTTAAATTCGGAACAGCCAAATTTCAGAAGGTTATGGATGGCAGTGAAAGTCCCCAAATCCATCTCCATGGTCCCCACATGGATGAAGCCTCTGGTGAATTCCCTCTGAGCAATGATCAGGGATATAGTTTTCTATCAGGCAAAGTATACAGGAAAGTGAATGAATGCAGATGTAGTTATGTAAAAATTCCACTTTGTCATGTGTTCTCTCTTTTGACCCATTTAAAATTTGTTATAGTTTTTATTATTTTCCTTTCGATTCAGGTTTTTCCTATGTTTTATTTTGTTATCGTTGTTGGGTACATAGGTATTTTGTTTTGCTTTGCTTTATTTGGTATGTTTTATATAAACACAGGATTAATAAAGACAGTAACTGAATTAATATTTTCTCAGGGTTATGGCAGGGGAGGTTGGGGAAAATGGGAGCTAATAATAATGATTACAAAAAGGAATACTTTAAAATTGTATGTGGTGATGGATGATTGTACAATTCTTTTTAATAAGGCACAAACCACTAATTTCTATGGCATGTTAACTATATGTCAATAAAACTGCTTAATTTTTAAGAAGCTTGAAATTAAAAAAATATTTCTGGCACCCCCATATCATTTCTCATGGAAAAGCAACAACTATAAATAAATAGATAAATAGTCGCCAACTCGTTTCTTTAAATGTCTGGGTAATTCACCTGAAGTCTCAGTAATTGGTAAATGGTAGGTTGTGTTACATCTTACCACAACTCACCTGTGAGTTTGTCATGTGCTTGTGGCTAGTGTGTTATATTACTGTGATGCTGAAATCTGTGCCACCACATTTCAAACAATAATGGGTCACCATGGTAGACAGGTTTCTGGGAAGCTTCTAGGTTAAGAACAGATAAGATAAAGGGAATAGTTGAGCAACTCTAAAGGATAAGCTACTGATAAATATAACTAACAGAGAAATACAGGCCAGTTATACAGGCCAGAGGAGCCTCCCATGATGGAAGGGCCTGAAAGAAGACTGAGGAGGCGCTACCTGCCCGAAGTAGAATTCACCTTCATGAGATGAAGCCGAATTTTCAGGACCTTTACGTACTGATGGGGCACAATTCAAATATGAGAAGAAATGGCTGTTGATATGCATTGAAAATTTAAGGAATAGATGATAGGAAGTATGAATCTAGAAAAATGATTGGTCTCAAAGTAAAAGGCAGTGCACGTAGATAGATATCATATGCATGAGTGAGCTGAAGTGCATTAGTCCTGTGCCTGGAATGACAAATTAAAGAGGAATGGCATAACATTCATCCTTTAAAAAAAATTCAAGATCTATCGTGAAGCACAATATGACTGTAACAGGATCTTTATATATCTTACAATGCAGACCAGTTACACAACCATTATTCAAAGCCATACCCTTGTGATCAAAGAAAATGAATAATTCTATCAACTTCTCCAATCGAAAGTTGGGCATTCTTGTAAATAAGATGCATCAATAACTACTGGTGATTGGAATGCAAATTTTGAAACAGAGAGGGATAGTTGTAAAATACGGCCTTGGTGATAGAAATGAAGCTGGAGATAACTTGACAGAATTTTGCAAGGTAAATACCAGCTTCACTGCAGACACCATTTTCCAACATTATAAAAAGTGACTAGAAACATGGACCTCAGCAGATGAAATGCATTGGATCAAACTGACCCCAACTGTGGGCAGAAATGATGGCGCTATTCAATAACATTCACCAAAACGAAGCTTACTGTGGAACAGACAAGTAAGTTCAGCTTGAATCTGAAAAAAATTAAAATAAGAGCACAGGAACCAAAATATGGCCTGGAGTGTGCCAAATGAATTGAGAGACCATTTCAAGAACCTATTTGACTAGCTGAACAGTATTGACCAAAGACCGATGGAACTGTGAGATGATAGCAAGACCATCATAGAGGCAAAAGGGCATTAGAAAGACCGAAAAGAAAAATATATGATCAAAGAGGGTGTCAGAAGCAATTCTAAAGTTTACTCTTGCATGTAGAGCGCGAAAGTGAGTGGGAGAGAGATGAAATAAAAGAACAACCGAAGAATTCAAAGGGCAACTTGAGAAGATAAAGTAAAATATGATCAGTAAATGTGAAATCTGGAGTTAAAAAGCCCAAAACCGAAGAATATATGCAGTTTAGCTCCGAAGTGAAAGAAAAATTCAAGCCTTTTCTATTGAAGGATTCTCTGGACAAAACACTGAATCTGTAGGAATCATCAAAATAATATAGAAGGGATGCACAGAGTCAAGGCACCAACTATTTCAAGAGGCAGCGTGTGATCAATAATCCCTGGTATTGAAGGGTATTGAATCCAACCCACAGTGAAGACATTCACAAGGCTTCTGGACACCAACGGACCTGGTTCAAAAAGCTGCTGCCGAGCCGAAGGCGCTCATTCGTCTATGCAGAGACAGTTAGAAGACGACTGCCTGGCCAACTGCCTGGGTGATATCCCTATGTTGGCCCCTGCCAAAGACAGCTGGCCCCCAAAGATTGCATGGATGATCAAACAGTATCCTTAAAATCACAAGAAACTTATTTTACTGAAGAGAATTCGACAATAGCTGCAGTGGGACATTGAGAGGGAGTTGACTGAGGGCGGTCATAGTTGCCATCCTGTAGACCTCGAATAAAGGCAGAAATCATCAGAAAGCAAGAGAGGGAAGGACAGAAGTAATACAACGGTTGTATTGAGAGACAACAACTCTAGATAGAAGTAAAAAACCTCAGTCTGTCTCGGGCAGAGCAGCGGGTGGTTTCAAAGTGCTGACCTCGTGGTTACCAACACTTAATCACTCTGCCAGCAGGACTCCAAAATATAAATAGAACCACCCAATTATTTTATTATATATCCTGATAAGACAAGGAGAGGAGCAATCCATCTGACCTTTGCCAAAGAGTGTCATAAATATACACAAATATATGCATTCCATGTCAAAACTCAAGGCCCTGATATCAGACCCACTGCTGTGCATTACGTTCCATTCATGTTTTTGTTAGGTGCCATCCAACTCAGAGTGACCCAATTACCATAGAACTGAACCCTCCTGATCCTTTCCCAGCCCGACAATGGTTCTGACGTTTGAGTTCATGGTTGCAGCCACTGTGCTAATCCATCTGCTTGAGTATCTTCCTCTATTTTTTGCTGCCCCTCTAATTCATCAAACATGTTGGGGACTCCCTCCAACCCCCGGGATTGGTCTCTCTGAATACCAGGTCCAAAGTATCTGATGTAAAATCTCACCCTCCTCGCTTCTAAGGAACATTCTGGCTGCACTTCTTCTAAGGAACATGTGCTTGTTCTTTTGGCAGTCCATGGTTTATCCAATATATTTCACCAGCACCACAATTTAAATGCATCTGTTCTCCCTCAGCCTTCCTCATTCAAGGTCCAACTTTTAGACATCCGTGAGGCAGTTGAGCATACTAGGGTTTGGGTCAGGGACACCTTAGACATCAAAGTAACATCCTTGCTTTTCAAAATTTTAAAGAGATCTTGTGCAGCAGATTTGCCCCAAACAGTGCTTCTAACATTAAACTGATTCCCATCGTCAATATCAAGTCACGGCAACCCTAAAGAACAGGGTAAAAGTGCCACTGTGGGTCTTCCAGATGGCCACTATTTACGGGAGGAGCACGCCGCCTCTTTCTCCACTTGACTGGTGATTTCCAAACTGTTGACTGGGTTCGCAGCCCAACTTGGGACCACTAAGCCACTAGGACTGCACGTGATTTCAAATATGTAAATCTGTCTTTTCTTAGAAATACTTTAAAATGGATTTATACTGCTGAGGACTCATTAAACATTATAGCATTTATTCGAGTAACTTATTTCAGGCCAGTCTTCTGTTTCTGATAAATACAATATTTATGCTTAAGACATCAAAAACTTTGGAGTTGGTCCTACATTCCACCTTCTGTGAAAAATCAAAGTTTCTAAGATGAGAATATTAAAATCAGCAGATATTTATTCCCAACTTGGTATGGAACAGAAAACTTGAAGCTGTTGGGACAAGAATTAAATTACACAAGTGAGCCAATAAAGTAAAACTACAGCCTCCATTAACTCAAAGACAGTGTTCAAAGCGGCCATCTAGCTCAGAAGCAAAAAAGCCCACGGGGAAGAAGCACACCAGCCAGTGCGATCACGAGGTGTCAAAGGGACCAGGTATAAGGCATCATGCAAAAAAAAATATATATATATATATATACCATATTGAATGAAGAGGGAAGTGCAGAGTGGAGACCCAAGGCCCAAGTGTCGGCCACTGGAGATCCCCTCACAGAGGAGTTTCAGAGAGGAGTTGGGGCAGTCAGGGTGCGAGGTAGTACCGATGAAGATCACAGCTTTCCCCCAGATCCTGGATGCTTCCTCCCCCCAATTACCATGATCCGAATTCTACCTTGCAGGGTTGGATAGGGCAGAGGTTGTACACTGGTACATATGGGGGCTGGAGGCACAGGGAATCCAGGGTGGATGATACCTTCAGGACCAAAGGTGTGAGGGGCGGTGCTAGGAGAGTGGAGGGTGAGTGGGTTGGAAAGGAGGAACTGATTACAAGGATCCACATGTGACCTCGTCCCTGGGAGATGGATGGCAGAGAAGGGGGGGAAGGAGATGCCGGATAGGGCAAGATATGACAAAATATCAATGTATAAATTACCAAGGGCACATGAGGGAGGGAGGAGCAGGGAGGGAGGGAAAGAAAAAAAGAGGACCTGATGCAAAGGGCTTAAGTGGAGAGCAAACGCTTTGAGAATGATTGGGGCAAGGAATGTGCAGATGTGCTTTATACTATTGATGTATGTATATGTATGGATTGTGATACGAGTTGTATGAGTCCCTAATAAAATGTAAAAAAACAACAACGATATAAGTGTGTGTATATATGTGTATATATGTGTATATGTATATGTATATATATACCATATTAAATGAAGGGGGAAGTACAGAGTGGAGACCCAAGGCCCAAGTGTCGGCCAATGGAGATCCCCTCATAGAGGGGTTTAGGAGAGGAGATGGGTTAATTAGGGTGCGAGGTAGTACTGATGAAGAACACAGCTTTCCCCCAGATCCTGGATGCTTCCTCCCCCCAACTACCATGATCCGAATTCTACCTTGCAGGACTGGATAGGGCAGAGGCTGTACTTCTGGTACATATGAGGGCTGGAGGTACAGGGAATCCAGGGTGGATGATACCTTCAGGACCAAGGGTGTGAGGGGCGATGCTGGGAGAGTGGAGGGTGAGTGGGTTGGAAAGGGGGAACTGATTACAAGGATCCACATGTGACCTCTTCCCTGGGAGAGGGACAGCAGAGAAGGGGGGAAGGGAGACTCCGGATAGGGCAAGATATGACAAAATAACGAGGTATAAATTACTAAGGGCACATGAGGGAGGGGGGAAAGGGGAGGGAGGGGAAAAAAAAAGAGGACCTGATGCAAGGGGCTTAAGTGGAGAGCAAATGCTTTGAGAATGATTGGGGCAGGGAATGTATGGATGTGCTTTATACAATTGATATATGTATATGTATGGATGGTGATAAGAGTTGTATGGGTCCCTAATAAAATGTAAAAAAAGAAAAGAGGAGAAAAAAATGATTAGGGCAGGGACTGTACAGATGTGCTTTATACAATTGATGTATGTATATGTATGAACTGTGATAAGAATTGTATGAGCCCCTAATAAATTGTTAAAATTTTTTAAAAAATTAGAAACAAAAAAAAAGAAAATGATTAGGGCAAAGAATGTACAGATGTGTTTTATACAATTGATGTATGTATATGTATGGATTGGGATAAGAGTTGTATGAGCCCCTAATAAAATGTTTTTTAAAAAAAAAACAAAAACAAAAAAAAATGTAAAAAAAGAAAAGAGAAGAAAAAAAAGAAAATGATTAGGGAAAAGAATGTACAGATGTGCTTTATACAATTGATGTATGTATATGTATGGATTGTGATAAGAGTTGTATGAGCCCCTAATAAAATGTTAAAAAAAAAAGACAGTGTTCATTCTCTATTCTCCCTTTCCTCTCAGGCTTTAGTAGATGGTGATTTCGGGAAAGACATATGTAAGAATAATGAGTGATGGCCTCGTCCCTAGCTTATTTAGTCGTGTGTCTGTGTTCCCATCATAAGTACTCCCAAAGTCAGGAAACCAATCTGGGATAAGACAGGAGAAAATAATAAATCTATATGAAGTAGAACTCAAATAATATACTATAAGAAAAGCATCAGGTATAGTATTGCATTGTTTCTCCTGCATTATTTTTATCAATTATTCTGCTTTAGAAGATTGTTCAGCTAATTCATCTATAATCAGCAATGAAGTCACCTTAAAAATACTGTAATATGTATGTCTAAATCTCTACAAGAAAACAAACGCTAAGTCCCGTTGACCTTTCTCTGATAGGTTTTGAGAATGCTTGCGCAGCTACTATGAAGCAGTCTAAATGTCTTTCTTAATTCCCACTGATTTTCATTTTCAGATGGGCTATCTCTTCCTGCTGAAATTGCAACTGCTATTAAATGGAATCAATCACACAATTTCGCCATAGAGCAGTCAAGAGCCATTTTTAAATGTCAGATAATGTAGGGCACTTAAAATGTTGTTATTATATTTAAACAACTTTCCAACATCTACATAACGATCTAGATCAGGAAATTGCTGTCGGGTTTAATGATCTGTCACTAAGTTATTGTGCTTTTCATCGCTACATAATGATGTGGTCTCTAGTAAATAATATGCTCGTCCTTAAAACAAAAACTAAGAGTGCCCATTTTATTATCATTCAGTAATGAATTTCCTCAGGGTTAGATACTGAAAGTTCAATATTTCTGTATGGACAGTAGGGACTCACAAAACGTTTTCAATCTACATCTTTTTTGGCATCAGCATTTACACTCTTTTGATTAGATAGGCATTCTTAATCGGACAAGTGGAGAAGTCAAGGCTGTACATTTTGTTTATTTGTCAATTCATACATTCACTCTTCACAGAGTTAATGATGACCCTCGCTGTGCACTAGGAACCCAGCCCTGGGCACAGCCAGGCTCCTCCTCCCAGGTTCTCACTCTCTAAGCTGGAAGACCTGCAACAGAAATATACACTAGGAAAATGATTCTAATGAAGGTAACTATGAAAGGGTACTTCAAAAAGCCCATGGGAAAATCCCACTGTCATTTTCCTTCCATGTTTCCGTGCGCATTTCGATGCCCCCTTGTCTGATGTGGTGGGCTTAAGCTCCTTGGAAGATTCAAAGGAGCTTTGTAAAGACAGAGAGCAGGCTGATGCCAAGCTACAGTGTATAATTTTATTATTATACACTGCTCATTTAAAGCAGGGAAAAGAGTCAAATAAACAAACAAACAAAGGCATAAAAACAAACAAAACGTAACCACTGGACTTTGGAATGTGCCAAGAGCTGTGATTGCTGGAGATTCAACAATGAACAAGACACAGTCCACGCCCTGAAGCACCAAACCGGCAGCAGGGGAAACACAGAAAGACAAAACACAAATCATAAGGACGCCTCTCATCTGTCTATATCCATTTTACTGTGCAACGCAGATGTTGTGTTTTTTACAAATTGAAGGTTTGTAGCTACCCTGCATGAAGCAAGTCTGTCCATGCCATTTTCCCACAGCATGTGCTCCTGTGGTCAAGCATACCAATCCATTTCCACACCGCTCGCACACACCGGGTGGACAACTCAGCCACACCAAGCTCCCCCGTGGCCCTCCTGGTGACCTCCCCTCCCAGTGGCCCCTGCAGGGTTTTAGCGACACTCAGTCTTTTAAGAAGCTGATCGGCCTTATGTGTCTCTTACAGAGCTGCTGGTGGGTGTAAACCATTGGTGACCTTGCCGTTAGCTACTCAATTATGTAACCACCAGGTTTTGAAAATATGTTTCTGGAGAATGTCAACTTTTATCGACATCGGGAAACCAAAGCATTTGCATGACTGGATTTATTACAACACCTGCTTTATTTAGAGGTGGGAAACAAAAGCTACCAGGTCTCTGAGGTGTGCCCGAGTGAAGTAGATTATATTAGGTATTATTTAAGGTAAAGTATATAACCCCAATTAGGATTTTATTAATGAGATCTAGAAGTGAAACAGAAATTGAGAAAAAATACAAAAGTGTAACTGATGTGCCTACAGCCAGAAACCAGGAAGTGCAGATAGGACGGCCTCTCTGGGATCTTTGGAAGTGTGGACTTGGGTGTGCTACAAATTCAAACTGCCGTGTGCTAACTAGTTAATCCGGACACCAGGTCACGCTGTGTAAGCACAATTTAAATTGACTTATAGGTATCTACGAAAATTCAAAGTCAATTAAACAAAAGCGAACTGGTTTCCTTTGAGACAAGATGGATAATATGTTTGTAGTTTTGAAAGCAGTTAACATGACCTGTTAATTTTGAATTAATTTGAACTTTGCTGGGTGCAGTTAGTTTTCATACCCATACCCCCAACAATGACGTATATTCGACGTGAATGATTGAGGAGGAACACTCTTTAGAAAACCAATGAGCAAAAGGACAAATGTATGTATTTTCGGGGCCCTTCATGCATTTTCCCAGCTTTTTCTTCTTATGGCGCGTTTGGCACACCTGGGGGCTTCCCTCACGCTGCGACACTTTCCAAAGGCTCAAACAGGGAGCTGGCACCACTGCCGGCCACCTTCCAGCCCCTGCCTTCTCCCAGGGACTCCTATAGCCTCTCTGTTCTTCTTCTAACTTGATTTAGATGAAGCCTCACTTAGTTGCTTGGAAGTAGGGAAATTTCGTTCCACCAACATCATCCATCAGGCAAACCCAGAGAGTTGGGCCTGCTCCAAAGCTTGTTTTCCCTGGCAAGCTGGGCATCGCTGTCCTTGGTCCAACCCACGGGACACACTGAGGCGTTCAGAGGCAACTTCCAGTCGAAGAAACACAACGGGATGGCTGCTCGAGCTTTGTAGAACAATTCCCCAAGCAATCTTTCTAATGAAATATTAGAAGTGCTCCATTGTGCAACATAGGCAAAATGTTCTGAATTTTACCATATTTTCTTAAGAATCATGATGAAGAGCTATAAGCCTTGAGTGGATTATCGCTTGGAAGAAGCTCGATGTGATATTAGAATCATGATCTCTAATGCTTCAATATTATGTAAGTGTTTTCTTTTGTTCTTAAGCCCCTAGTGTAATACATCAAGTCATTTAAAACTCACTGACTGAGTTTCTTAATGCCATCAGAAACTCCCAATTTCTTGGGGAGGATTTACCTGTACAATTGGATTATCTAACATATCTACTGCATTTTATGTAAAAGAACACAGGAATTCAATTAGCCTTCATTGCATGATGCTCTGCTTACCATGAAATATTTAAACAGGTGTGATATTACAACCTACCTGGGAAACAACATTCTGTACCTACATCAATATGTATGTAAGTGTACACATGCACACAGACTAAAACATATAAAGTGAGTTATCAAAGATCGCATGAAAACACAATGACTAAGGCTATTATAACCTTATCATTGATACAGATGTTTCCAGGGCACTTGTTCCAGATGAAAATAATGCGTAATATATCTAAAAGTGCCTAATCCCATTTCAAAAGTAATATTGAACTATAGGTTGTTTAAATTTTTTCAAAATATCTACCTTACAAAGAGTTTACCTATAAGCAAATTTAATAAGAGCCAAGATGCAGTAGTTCAGTGCTCAGCTGCTAACGTAGGGGTTCCTGACTTGAAGCCACAAGAGAAAGATGTGGCTGTCTGCTTCCAAAATGATTTACAACTTAGGAAGCTGTACGAGGGAGTTCTACTCTGTCCTAGTTCCATGAACCTCAAAGGCAATGTTTCTTGTTGAAATGGTACATTGTCTCATGCACACTAGTAAAAATTCTCACTGCCGCCAAGTCGATTTTGACTTGTGGTCACCTTATGTGTAAAGGGCGGGGGAGTGGCCCTCTGGGTTTTTCCCTACACTGAAAATCTGTGTGGGACTGGAAAGTCTCATGTTTCTCCCACTAATGCAGTCGATCTTAAATCGAGAGATAAGGAGTCCTGGTGTAGGGCTGTCAGTTCCCAGAAAGACTTAAAGGTCTCAGAAACCCTAAGAATCATTTCAATTCTGTCCTATGGGCTCACTATGAGTTGGAATTGCCAGCAGGGAATTTGGTTTTGAATAGTTAAACAAAACAAAACAAAACACCATTGCCATCGATTCTGACTCATGGCGACCTCAAATGCCCAGAACTACACTCGATACATTTTCCTTGGCTCTCACCTTCAGAGAGCAGGTCACTCCACGTTCTCCTGGGACCCCCAGCTGCATCTCAATCTTCAACATTGAGTTTGGTAGCTCAGCACAAATTATATATTTAAAAAACTAAATTCACTATTTATTTTGGATCCATAATTAAGAGGCTATGTGAACCAGATACACTGAAAACATTGTAGGAGGATTAACATCTAAGAAGTATGGGAAAATCGAGCTTACACACGGGAAACTGTAACCTAATTCTTAGGCTTCCTGGGAACTTTGAAATCTTCTATTAATCAAGGGGCTGTGTTTTGAAGAGTCACCTAGAGAAAGAAAGCATGTCTTTGGCCCCTGGCCTTAGAAACTGCTTAAAGCTGAACAGCCTAGAGGCGACTACCTCAGTGGGAGGATACGCCATGAAATATCTTCTCACGGATACAGGCAGGCAACAGGGAACTTTTCTCAGACGGATGCCGGCCGACAAACGTCTCCCACAGAGAAATCCTAACTAGAGCCAACATTCTTTTGGCTTCAGGGGTTTGAATTACACTTCTCATGTGGTTAGGAAACTTTAAATTAAACAATCAACCAGAACACACCAAAAAAGGGTCACCTGTTTGGGGCTTCTGAAGCATTTGACCAAAGCCAAATGGCAACCTCTCATAGGACTAACCCTTGGCCCAAACCACTTAGGAGTCTCTCAGTGGAACCACCAAGAACTAGGAACCAACACCTTCAACTACAAAACCCTGAGCAAAACACTCCTTCTTGTCAAACTGTCAATGCAGACAATGAACAGCAATATTGGAACTCCCAAAACTACATGGAATAAGATTGTCCTTATCAACTAAATTTAGCATGTTGACAAGGATTAGGAAGCAAAACCAAACTGTAGACGTAACATGAATACATATATATATATATATATATATATATATATATATATGCCATCATGAAGAGAACAAAACAGATCTGAAAGTAGAAACACATTTTTAACAGTCCTTGAGATTAATAAGTGAATGTGTCCATTCAATAGCACATGAATCCTGCTGGCAAAGGCCGAGTTCAGCATGAGAATGGGCTGCAGGAGTAACACAGAATGTAGCACTGGGAGAAAGAGAGAGGCAAAATGCAGGCGAGGCAGTGGAAGAAAGATAGAATTATAAATCACAGTATGCATTCACCTTAAAGGAATTTCAGTAGAAAAGTGGGAAAGAAAGCAGGGAAGAGGAAACATTCACAGATACATTGTCCAAAAGGTTTTTAACTTACAAGAGCATCTACAAATTTGAAACTCATAAATTTCAAACAGAATAAATTAAATAAAGTTATATCTAAGAGCATTGGAGTCAACCAAATACTCTCTACACACACGTGTGTGTATACATGCATTTCTTAATTCCGCCATTTTTGGAGACCTACTATGTGCTGCCACCACTTGTGCGCCAGTTTATCATAATATTTTGGTGGTGTTCATTTTGCTGTGGTTTATGTCACCAGGAGTTCAAATACCAAAAGGCCCACCCAAGGTGAACGGGTTTCAGTGGAGCTTCCAGGGTCTGAACAGACTATGAGGAAGAAATAAACTGCTCCCTTCTGAGGAACAAGGCACTGAGACCCTTCTACATAGCAGTGGAACATTGCCAAACAGAGTGCTGCAAAGTAAACCCATTAGGTTGGAATGCACTCAAAATCCTGGGAAAAGGTGCCTTCCCAATGCTGAGTGGACCTTAATGGGAAGACAGAATAAAGTTTCCAGGACATACATTTGTGGATGGAGCATTATTCAAAAGGAGAGGAAATAGTGGCAGACATCTATGAATACCTGGATTGTAGACTATGTGAAGTATGAATCTAGAAAATAGTGGAAGTTATCAAACATTAAATGGGACCCCAAAAGATTGATACCCTAGACATGACTGATGTGCAACAACTGGGTATTGACCAGTTTGGCTCTGATAATCTTATCATTCACTGTAGCAGAAATGACAAATTCAAGAGGAACAGAGTGGCATTCATCCTTATAAACAAACAAATGACAACACCACAAAACTCAAGCTCTAGTTTGAGGTACAATGCTGTCCGTGACAGGACACCATCTATAATTGTGTAGGGAAGATCAGGTAACACAGCTGGCTATCAAATCCACACACCAACACCTAAAGTCAGTGATAAGAAAGGAAGAACTAAAAGTCACACCAACTTCTTCAGTCTGAAATGGATCAAGCATGTGATCAAGATGCATGGATAATGAAGAGCAATTGGAATGCAAACGTTGATAATAAAAAGGAAGGAACCATTGTTGGAACATACGGCCTAGGTGACAGAAACTAAGCTGGAGAGCACATGATATAATTCTGCAAAAGCAATGACTTCTATCGAGAAAGTGTATTTTTTCAACAGCATTTACCTATAGACCTCATTAAATGGTATACACAGGATTCAAGTTGACAGCTTCTATGGGAAGAGACAAAGAAGGAACTCAATGTTGCAAACACAGTCAAGGGATGATTGTAAAACTGACCATTAATTGCTCACATGCAAATTCAGTTCACCAGAAATGACACTCAAGTGGCCAATGAACATGAAAAAATGCTCATGATTGCATGTGGGAAGTTTAGACAATAATAACCTACCACCTTACACCAACAACAATAACCAACAGAGAATAACAACAGAGAAAAAAAACAACAGAGAATAACAATTACTAAAGATGGTGCAGAGAGGTTGCCACACTTTGATACTGCTGGTGAGCAGTAAACATGTAGAACTGTTGTGCCATGGGAAACAACTGAGAATAAAACCCCATACACCCAACCCACTTCCGCTGGGTATAGACCGCAAAAGGTAAGAGATACAACGTGACCACACCCATGCTCACAGCCCAGTTTACAAATGCAAGAATCTGGGAACAGCCCAAGTGCCCATCAGTAGAGAAATGGATTGACTGCAACACAAAAGCATAATGTAATACTACATGTCCTCCTTGTTTCTCGTGAATGCTTTCGATGCAGTTTATAAAACCTTTTGAAATAGATGAACATCAACCAATTCCATTTGATAGAATGACTGTCTTCCTTTTATCCTCGTTTGATGCTTCCTGCGCCACTCCATGGTTTACCCTTAGAATCCTTCAGTATTACAGCTTGAGACTTGAAAGTTTTCTTTGCTTATTTCACTTTGAGATAGCATGAACATGTTCTTCTTTTTAGCTTTTTAATTCCAAGTCTTCACACAGTTTATTATCGCATATGACTTTGTCTTCTCAAAAAAAACCCCAAAAAACATCTGTTTAGATCTTGTTACTTTCTTCTATTTGATTTCTCAATTTTATATTAAATAGCAAGTTTCTAAGTCTCTTGTGACAAACACTTGGCTCTATGCTCACAGGTCAGAATGGTTTATTTGAGAAATTATCCAACATTGACAGACCTGATTTTCTTTGAAGAGTGGTGTTCATTAGACACAAAAGAATCTTGTGTCAAGTCCTAATGCCCACACCACACCTGAGACGAATCATATCAGAGTATCTGGGGCCCAGTATCCAACCAGGCAGTTGCAGTTGAGTTGATTCCAACTCGTGACAGCCTCATGTATGTAGCATGGAGCTCTGTTCTATAGGATTGTTGAGGTGGTGACCTTTGGCAGCAATTGTCAGGTTTTCTTCTGAGGACCCTCTGGATGGGTTGGAACCGCCAGACTTTTAGGTAGTGGTTGATTGATGGTTACCACCACTCAGAGACTCCCCTGGATAGAGGCAGACATCAATATAGTTAAAGCTTTGCAGGCAATGTTGAAACGCAGTGTTTTAGAGGTCCTTCTTGTTGCTATGTGGAGAAAGACAAGAGACAGAAAGGACACTGCATGCAGGAAAATAAAACAAAAGTTAGTTACTAGGATTTCACATAGGAAAATACTTGGTATTTAGATATAACACACATTTTCTGTAGGTTTCATTTGCTTGAGTTACAACTCCGTTCTGGGACACTATGCCCTTTCTTTACTCGGTCGACTCTGACTTCTTTCCCTAACTAAGGCATCATGCTGTTCAGGACAGTTTTCCTGGGTGCTTCTAGCAGATAGACCTTTATTTGGCATCCTATGCAGTGGTAGTGTGGCATTTCGGTGTCCTCCTTCCCACTGGCACCCTGGAAATCCGGTCACAGTTTATTTCAAATCTCAGCATGCTTAGAATCCCTACAGTGCCTAAAACCTAAAAAATGTACCGAAACCTTACGCTATTTCTGTATTCTGATTATTTTATATTATTTAGCACGTCCATTTAAAAGTAGTACTGAATACAAAAGAGGCCTGCAGGTGCAAGGGTTACAATGCCGTAGGCTGATTTTCCAAGGTTGGTAGTTCAAAGCCCCCCAACAGCTTTCCTGGAGGAAGACCTGGTGAACCACGGAGAAAGATCTGACCACGGAAACCTTGGGGAAATTCTCTTCTCTTACACCAGGTCACAATGAGTCAAGTCTAGCAAAGAGCATCTAATAACAACAACCCCACTGAATACGAGTTAGAAAAGGCTCATTAGAATTTTTCATTGCTAAGGATTTGATCTTAGAGTAAAGAAAAACAACTGTTTCCATTAGTGGGCATTCATTTTAGGCACTGCTCATACTTAAGCCCTAGAAATTGAATTTGAACACACCAATCCTGTTTCTCGATTCTGTGCCCATGGTAGGCAAAGCCTTCTTTGAGCACTAACTCATTTGTGGCCTCCTGGCCCTGCTGGCTTTTACACTTGGCCAACACTCTCGCCTGTTTTATTCAGCTTGGTTTTATTTCTTGTATGGTCCTGCTGTATTTGAAATCATGCTCCCTCGCAGCTTTCTCACTTGTCCCACATTGTTTCCTCATGCTCCTGAATCTCTCCCTCTTTCCCCCATGTGGCTAGGGCATTTATCACATTGCCATTTTAATGGTTACACAATGATTCCATAGACGTTGCTCTATATGACTTTGAACAGCTTTTATGCTATGATCATCAATTATTTTTGAAACTCTGAAAGGTAATATGGTTCCTGAAAGACCATATGCAATTTGAATCAATGAAGAAAGGTGAGTCCTTTGTTCTGGTTACCTCGCTATTGATTATTGAGTTTTCTAGACATCTGTTCTCCACTCAGTGTGACAGACTTGTGAGCCATGTCATCTCAGTTCATCTTGGAAATGCTTCTTTGAACAAGGGGCATGTATGTCACATGGAGACCTGAATGATAAGACAAAGCATCCAAGGGAACCTCTAGGAGACTCGCAGACTGAGCAGATGGCTCCTACTTGAGAGGATCAGAAGGCCATTAGAGTGGAAAAGCCTGGGGCGACATGATCTCAGGGGCTGCAGTTAAGAGTTTAAATGTGTTCCTTTTGTCATGGAAACACACAGGAAAGCTCTAAAGGGATCAGGTGGTGGGCAGTGGCAGCTCTGCCATCCATGTTCGAAAGATAGCCCTGACTGTTGAGCAGAGTAGGGATTTTAGTGGAGGCCACTCAGTGTGTAGGAAGATTAGCAACGAGGTGTGGAGAATGGTAACTAAGGAATGATGGCAGCCAAGACCATGGTGATAGCAGGGGAGACGGGGAGAGGTCAGCAGGGTTGTTAATTTTTTGTCAAGTACACAGAAAATGAGACATCCTTTTAGTTTGGAAAGAGAAGAGGTAAGGGTAACTTTTCAGATGTTGATGTGAGTGATGTCATTGACTGAGACAGGTCGGACTTGATAAGGAAACAGGACCATTTCAGTCATGTCACCTTATCTATACATTATCGCTGATCCTGGTAACAGTGACTTGAGACCATCATTTTCACCTCTCTTTATAAATGAATAAAAGGTACAATTCAGAGAACTAAGTCACCCCGTACTGCATGGGTAGTGAGTGGTGGAGCTAAGATTGAACATCAGGCCCACCTTTCCATTCCCCGTCCACCTCACTGGAACACACTTGGTGACACTAAGCTCCATATCTACTGTGCTTTCCACAGAGTGAAGTTTGGTGACAGCCATGCATCAATCAAGACGACTGGGACCATTTTTTCCCCAATACTATGTGCTCTTTCTGTGTTACATTTTGGTAATTCTCAATATATTTCAAATTTTTTCACGATGCTATTGCCCAGTTAACAGACTACAGTATGGTAACTGGATTCTGTTGATTTGCACTGAGAAATCAACACGTATGTGACCCATATTTTTGTGATCTTCATATTACTTCAGGGCTCTGGAGTTGAACCTGCAATACCTCCATGCTCTGCCGATCTCCGCCATTGTCCCACTCTCCCATTGCTGTTCTGGAATGCAATCGCAGTAGAGTCACAGTACTGCCTGGAAGATGAGCAACACCTTTTAATAGAGGGCATTAGGTGAGCCGGTCCTCATGAGAACACTATCATTTCAGGATCAAGGGCTCTCAATGAGTCACCGGTGAAACTCCCCTGAACTCTGGGCAGCGTGTGGCAGATTCTCAGGTAAATCCACAAAGGGCCCTGTTTTATTCGTTATGAACAACACAATTTAAAAAAAAAAAGCACAAGAGGTCCAAGTTTCTGTTGACACCCCCCCCCGCCGCCTCCCCCCCCAAAAAAAGCACAGACATTTTCTAGGTTTTTGATGAATTTCTTTGGATCCCAAGAGAGTCAAGAAAAGAGATGCCACCTTCAGAGGTATGGGATTCAGACAGGTATTTGCTGATACGCATCCAACAGAAGAGTTCATTCACCGGATACCTCAGTGTGTGGCAGATTAAAATAGGAGGGGGAGTCAAAACTTTGTGGGGGGGAATGCCTTTATTTTTTCCATGACTATTTAAAGATCTCAATAACTGTAGAGCTAAAGGCCAAGGCCCTGACACACAGCATTAGTGTGAAACCAGAGGTATCTTATGCAAGTCGCGCCTTGTCACTGAAGAGGCCCTATTGGATACAGTGCCTGCTGCCTTTCGTACATCAAAAAGGAGCTCTGCAAAACTGAGTGTCACCATCAACAAACGTATCTTTTCAAAAGCAGCCTGTCTAAGTCTTAAAGTAAGAACAACTGGAAATATTGCTGGGCTACATCTGATTCCCAGTGATTCAGCCTGGATAAAACTGCCTTGAATAGCAAAAATGTCTTCCTCTTGAAGTTCATGGCATCACCGACCATTGAGACCACACGGGGGTGGCAGGTGACTCTTTGCAGTACTTCATTAGTCATGATCACTCAGCAGTTTATTTTTTGCAAAGTGAAGATACTACGTTGAATAGGGAGGTGGAAGCACACTTAAGGATCTTTCCATGACTCACAGCAACATGGGCAAGGCCCCGCCGGATCTGGGTGCTCCATGTAGATACGGATGATTAGCAAGGAGCCCACAGGGATCTAGGGGGTACAGTCTGCTGACTCACAGCATCTCCATCAATGGAGTCACATTTACAACCCTCTGATTTCTCACTACCGTTCACACAGCTTGTGCATGGTGTCCTGATGGGCAGATGAATAGAGCCCAAGCATCGTCTCTAGTCATTTTAAAAATGTATATGAACATCGAAATGACTGGGAAGGTTTGATTTGTCCTTTGATTCTAAGGCTCTAGCCTAATGGTGGGAGACAGCAGACCCCCTTGCTTTCTCCAAGGTGCTATGCGGAAGTTTCCTCCAGCTGACATGATTGGCTAATACAAGCAACACCGCTGTCAGCACAAACAAAATGAACACATTCTGAAAACAAACCTGCACAGGAACAGCATAGGAAAACCCCAAGTTATGGTCAATTAAAGATGCTTGTTTTAAGCATAAGCAATATATTTGAGGATAAAGAAAAGAATTCTCGATGAACTGTAGCTAGATAGCTCTTTCATATATAATCTGCGCCAGTTGCTATCGAATTGATAAAGATCCATGGGTAACTCCCTGTCTCGGAGTAGAACCGTGATGCATAAGGTTTGTTGTGGCTGCTGTTATAGAAGCCAATTGCCAGGCCTTTCTTCTGAGATAGCCAGTGAGGGCACCCAATCCTGCCACCATCTAGTTACACCACACTGGGATTCTCATAAGAAAGCCAACAGAAATGTACTCAGAGGCTATGCTATGCCAACAACTGCTGGTTGTGTTGTTGCGTGTCCTCAGGTTAGTTGCAGTCCATAGGGATCGCATGTGCTACCGAAGGAAGCACTGCCAACTCCTGCACCATCCCCATAAGCATGGATGATTCCATGGATGTTTGAACTTAAGTGATGATTTGCTCACTATGGAGATGGGTGAGGCAGAGGATGGAACTGTTTGAGGTGGGATGAGATTTGGGAATGAAGATTGGAGACATCTGATAGATAGGCAAGTAGGTAAAAACCCAAACCAAACACTTATTCTTGAAATCAATTCTAACTCATAGTACCCCAAGTGTAAACTGTGACCCATAGGAATTTTCAATGGCTCTGATCTTATGCAAGTAGACCACTAGGTCTTTCTTCCATGGTGCTGTTGGGTATATATATGAACCACCAAGCCTTGGGTAAGTTGCCCAGCAACCAGAGGGGTTCTTGATGTTGTTGTTGATGTTCGGTATTGTCAATTCTATTCTGACTCACAGCAATTCTATATCCAACAGAAGGAAACACTGCCAGGTCCTGTGCCATCTCCACAATGGTTCTTATGTTTGGGCCTATTTTCACACCTACTGTGTCAATCCATCTTGCCAAGGGGCTTCATCAGTTTTGGTTTCCCCTCTTCTTTAGTAAGCATAATGTTGCTCTCCAGGGACTGGTCTCTTATGACAACATGCCCAAAGTATCCTCTGGGCCTCTACAGAGAATTCTGGCTGTACTTCTTCCAAGATGGATGTGTTTTTTCCTTTGGCACTGCAGGGAACTTTCGGGAGCATTCACCAGCATCATAATCATGTGCATCCATTCTTCTTCAGCCTTCCTTATTCGATGTCCAACTTTCACATGTAGAGGAAGTTATTGAAAACACCATGGCTAGAGCCAGGTCTACCTTAGTACTTGGCAGCTGATTTATCCAATACAATGAATCTTTTGATCTCTTGACTGCTGTTTCCAGGAGCATCAATTGTGGATCCAAGGATGACGAAATCCTTGACAACTTCAACCTTTTCTCCAGTTATCCCGATGCTACCTATTTTTCCAGTGTGGGAGGATTTGTTTGTTGTTGGGTTTTTTCTTCACTTTGAGTTGCAATCCTTACTGAAGTTTGAAATCCTTGATCTTCATCAGCAAGTGCTTCCAGTCATCCTCATTTTCAGCAAGCAAGGCTACGTCATCTACATGTCTTATGTTGTTAATAAGCCTTCCTCCAATCTTAATGACCCATTTTCTTCATATAATCTGGCTTATCTGAATAGTTTCTCTGAATAAAGATTAAAAATATATATGTGGTATGAATATACAACTCTGGCACACGTCTTCCCTGGTTTTAAACCAAGAAGTATTCGCTTGTTCTGTTCACATAGCTGCTTCTTGATCCACGTACAGTTCAACATGAACATAAGGACATGTTTAGAAATTCCCATTCTTCCCAAGGTTATCCCTAGTTGGTTAATATCCACACAATTGAATGCCTTAACATAGACAATAAAATACACGCAAACATCTTTCTGGTATTCTCTTCTTTCACCCAAGATACATCTCATATCATCCATGATCTCCCTTGTACCATGGCCCCTTCTGAGTCCAGCCTGAACTTCTGGAAGCTCCCTATTTATGCAATGCTGCAACCATTGTTGGATGATCTTCAGCAAGTTGTTATGTCCATGTGCAATTAATGTTCTTGTTCTGTAATTTGTGCATTCTATTGGGCCATCCTTCTTTGGAACCGGTACAAATATGACTCTCTTCCAATCAGTTGGCCAAGTAGTTGTCTTCCAATTTCCTGACGTAGATGAACGTAATTTCATTACTTCATCAGCTAGTTGAAACATTTTAATTGGTATCCCATCAATTCCTATAGTCTTGTTTTTGGCTAATACTTTCAGTACAGCTTGAACTTCTTACTTCAGTACCATTGACTCTGTATCATATAATGGGTTGGATGCTGACCAGTTCTTCTTAGTACAGTGACCCTGTGTATTTTTTCACCTCCTCTTCATGCTTCCAGCATCATTCAATATTTTGCCATAAAATTTTTCAAGATGGCAACTTGAGGCTTGAATTTATTCTTTAGTTTTTTCAATTTAAGTTATGCTCACCATGTTCTTCCTTTTTTTCTAGCTGCACATCTTTACATATTTCATTATGACATTTTACTTTGTCTTCTGGAGTGCCCTTTGAAATGGTCTGTTTAACTTTCCCACCTCATTATCTCTTCCATTTGTATGAGGGACTCTGTGTTTAAGAACATGTTTCAGAATCTCTTCTGACATCCACTTTGGTCTTTTGTTTCTTTTTTCACTTTCTTTGTTTTAACCGCTTTATTAGGGGGCTCTTACAAATCTTATGACAATCCATCATTCAATTGTATTAAGCACATTTGTAGATTGTTGCCATCAACATTTCCAAAACATTTTCTGCCTGCTTGAGCCCTTGGTATCAACTCCTTTTATTCCCCTCCCTCCCCCACTTCCCATCCTCTGAATCCTGGATGAATTATATATTATAATTATTATTTCATGTCTTATGCTGTTTGTTGGCTCCTTGACCCACGCATATGTTATCCTTCCGCCTGGGTGTGGGCTATATATCTAACCATGTGATGGGTTCTCTCTTCCTCCTCCTTCCCAGACCCCACCATTCCCCTGCCCTCATGATTTTGATACTCCCACTACTGTTCCTGAAAGTATTATCTGTCCTGAATTCCATGTATTGAGAGCTCTTATTTGCACCAATTTGTACTCAAGTCTTGCTGGATATGTAAGTTGTAACTAGACCATGCTAGTGGAGGGGGAGAAAGCAGTCAGGACCAGAGGAATGACGTGGGTCTCATCAATGCTATACTGCACCCTGGTTGAATCACCCCTTCCTTGTTACCTTCTGTGAGGGGATGTCCAATTGTCTACAGATGGGTTTGGGTCTTCACTCCAACCCCCCTTTTTCACATCAATATAATTGTTTTGTTTCTTTTGATACCTGATTCCTGATCCTGTCGACACCTCATGATAACACAGGCTGGTGAGCTTCTTCCATGGGGCCTTAGTTGCTTCCCTGCTAGATGGCTGCTTGTTTAACTTCAAGCCTCTAAGATCCCAGACACCATATCTTTTGATAGCCAGGCACTATTCACTATCTTCACTGTATTAGCTTATGCACCCATTTTGTCTTCAGTGATCATGTCAGGGAGGTGAGTATTAAAGAGTGTGAGGTTGTTAGGACAAAGTGTTCCTGTGTTTACGGAGGCCTTGTGTAGAGGCCCAAAGTCCATCTGCTATCTTTAATACTTAACATATAAATATATGTACATTGACCTGTGTTCCCTTCATTATAAATTAATATATTTACATACATATAGGCATGCATACATATAGGCATATGCCTATAGCTATACTTTTATTTTCTTCATGAATGGTGTTCTTGATATCCCCCAACAGCTTGATATCCTCCAATCAGTTCTTCTGTCATTAACGCTCAATGTGTCAAATCTGTTCTTGAAATACAGGTGGGACAGGGACATACTCAAGGTCATATTTTGGCCCTCGTGAACTTGTCTTAGTTTTCCTCATCTGTAGCTTGAGTTACATTTGAACAACTGATAATCCATTGCAGAGTCTGGTTGCACCTGCTCATATTGAGTTTCTCCCTCATATCTTCCCATAGATATTATCAATTTGGTTTCCATATATTCATCTAGAGGAATGCATAGTTGTCATTTGTATTGTTGAAAAAAAGGGTTTGTTAGGAAGATGTTATTGATATTTCAAAATTTTGTCCTGTGATTGTCAGTCTCATTTCTGTCTCCAAGAACATATTTTCCTTCTTCTTTTCTCACACTTTCACATTCAATTCAAATTTCCAATAATTATCAATGCATCTTGATTACATGTATGATCAGTTTCAGACAGAAGACTTTGGTTGGATTTAATTTCTGTATCACTAGCCTTAGTGCTTGGTGAATAAATTTAAATAGTATTTTATTTCCTTCTATTCAGATAGATATCAGACTATCACAGACAGACAGGATTGTGCTTCAAGATAGATGCTAAAGTATCCTTTTGACAATGAATATAACACCATTCCACTTGAATCTGTCATTCCTAGCATAGCAAACTACATGATCTTACATTTCAAAATGGCCAATTAAAAAATCATCTCAGCAAACTAATGCAGCGGTTCTCAACTTATGGGTCATGCCCTTTTGGGGGTCAAACGACCCTTTCACAGGGGTCGCCCAATTCATAACAGTAGCAAAATTGCAGTTATGAAGTAGCAAGGAAAATAATTTTATGACTGGAGGGGTTCCCACAACATGAGGAACTGTATTAAAGGCTCACGGCATTAGAAAGGCTGAGAACCACTGAACTAATGCCTAGGATATCTATTTTTTCAATATATTTTCTCAAACGATTTTCTGTGTTTCCACTTCATTCTCGAAAACTTTCCATTTTCTTAGATTCATATTCCATTCCTTTTGTGTTTCAATCATGAGTAGATGTGCACATCTGTTTCTTCTCGTTTTGAGTCATGCTCCATCATAGGCGTTGTTCCAGCCACCTCGTCATGGCCCTCTCCCTTCAGAGAAAGCACTTCTTCTTCGGTCATGTTTGAGCATCTTCACACCCAAGGGGCTCATCTGGCACTGTCTCTGAGAGTGCTGTGGTCTTCCCGGGTTGGACAGTGTTCAGAGACGATCTGTAAGATGATCAGTGCCGGACAGTGTTCTGATACGGTCTAACTCCTCTGACGTGGGCAGCGTACTCCGTGTTTGTAGTTTGTTCTTAATGTGCAAGCTCAGCTGAAACATGTTCATTTTGAGTATTTGGAATACCCTATAGGTATTTGGAATACCGATGACATAGCTTCATAGCTTTCCATCACAGCAACACATACGCCACCACAGTATGACAAACTGACAGGCAAGTGGCTTCCCAGGGACCTTAGACTCAAACGTATGTTCATATAACCAATAACCTCAGCACTCAAACTTGATTTAGGCTAATTCTTCTCAAGGCACACAGGGCCCCAAGTCATGGTGGGAAGTAGCAGAAATCTTTTGCTTTTTAGCAGATTCTGTAACCTAAAAGATTCTACAATTAAAATTTTTTTTTCAGTGTCAGAACAGATCAAATGTAAAAAGTGCAAGTTAGTAGCTCCATGTTATAGATTTCATTGTATCCGACTCCCTTCCCTCCCCAGAACTCCAGTCCTACCCCCACCCCCAAATCCAAATCCCTATGGTCTTTGTTGGAAATATCTTCTTTTTATGCTAATGAGGTCAGATCGGGATCAAACCTAATCACTTCTCAACCTTGACTTATAAAAGGAGGCGAGTAGACACAGAAACACATACATGAAGGGACCCATAAATGAGGAGTACCAAGGAATTCCCAGAGGCTACTGACAGGACAGAGCCCACCCTGAAGCTAATGCTGCTTAGCCTTCTTGCCACCAAAACTGTAGAACAGGAAATCCCTGATTTTTAAAGTCACCACTAGCATTGCTGGGTTTTTGTGTTTGTGTGTATTTTCTGTATGTAAATTAATCATTTACATATCAATATTTAGATACCACCCCCCTTCAAAAAATTGTATAAATACTGGTTGGGGAAGATCAGACTTATAGTTACCATAGTTCATGCAAAATACAAAATCAATGAGTGTTTATTGGTTGTAAGATTAATCCAAACACTTGGTAGGGCAGAAATCTACAAGTAAGCAAAAAAAAAACAACCCCAAAGCCAAAATGATTTGGCCTGAGTTCTGAGAATTCTGAATCTTCAAAGAAAGAAACAGAGGAGCTACGCAGCCAAGGGGGAAGGAAAGAGCACAAACAGAGGGCCTGTGCCCAGCAGTGGGCCAGCTTTGAGGAATTCTGATTGCTCTGGAGTAAGCAGCAGGACGTAGGTGAGGAGTCAGGAGAAGGACATATGGCTGTTACTGCAGCTTAAATTTAAGAGAAGAGCCTATTGCCTCCTCAAGCCCCACTGCCTGCTATGGACCATCAGTCCCTATACCTGTTAGTTCCTTATGGAGTAGTGGTTAAGTAGTCAGCTGCTAAAGGAAAGGTTGATGGTTTGAGTCCATTGTAAAACCCATGAAGAACAACATGTCTGAATAGGAATTTCTTTTCCCTAACCATCAGAACCACCCCCTCTGCTTGTTTTTTGCGGTGGCCTACGTGTTTCTGTGACGCAAGACGCTATGCCATCCGTATTTCAAAGATCATCAGCATCTCTCCCCAAATGGATCGATTTCAGCAGATCTTCCAGAGAAAGACAAGGGAGAAAGGTCTGGTAATCTTGTTCTAAAATCTAGCCAGCAAAAACCCTATCAATCAAAAAATATTTCCTGAAGCTTCTAGACACTTAATTTGGCCTCTTTTGATGTGGGACTGAGTGCTGGGGAAGATCATGTTTGGTAAAGTGGAGGTCCAGCCAGAACCAGGGAAGAAGGTTCCTGGAGACGGGCAGACACAATGGCCGCCATTCTAGACTCCAGCACGTCAAGGCCCATGAAGGTGGTGTAGGAAAAGCCAGGTTCCGTTCTGTTAGACAAGTTCATAAGGAAGCAGAGCAGACGTGATGACGAAAGCAACAGCGTCTGTCCATGTCCTGTGGTCACCTCGCCCCTTCCGGGGCTCATCTGCTAGGACACAGACACAAACAAAGCGCCATCTGTGCTGCTGGGGTGCCGACGTTTCCTTGTATCAGAAACGACCAACAATTCTCTTTTCTCTCGCATTCACACACGTCCACAGTGCCTTTCACAGTCGGAAATCAAGGGGCGGGGTCTAAAGGAAGTCTTGGTAAAGCCATGGCTCTCTCCTTCCGGGCACGTGATGTGAAAGTTCTATATTTCACCTCGTTGGTATGAGACGGGAATTTGTTTCTCAGCTGGCGATGTGGACACAAGGAGATGTGCGTATCAATCTAGCGAGTATTTCCACAACTCCTTTCAGAACCGCATTGATGACCTCTGGTCACTATGATTTTCATTGGGCTTCCCACCTGCTCTCAGAGCCCGATGGAGGTTAGCAAATACAAATAGTATTAGCTTCCAAGCGACAATTCGGATCACCAGCTTAGAATACCGTTTTATATTTGTGTCCACATTTCATCCTGTGATTCCCTAGAAATACCCACAGGAAGCCACTGGTGAAGAAACGTTCTGTTTTTTCACTCACAGAACGGTTCTTGCTGGGACCTCGCAGAGCCCGCAGATGACAGTGACCAACCCTGTGTTCTTAATGGTATTGATGCCGGTGATCCAGTGAGCGCAGATGTGTACACTTCATGACAATATCTACTCTATTTATCCTACTCTAGTTGGTACAGAAAGGGAAATATTTTTAAGTTTAGACAACATATGTATTTTGGCCTAGGAAAGATGTAAGACAAGGAATTGTCAAGAAGTATTCAAGTCTGCCCTTACATTGTATTTTTTCTTTTTAAATCGCATGGTAACAGGGCACTTTCTGCTCCTGTCCCATAAGGAAGAAACTAAGGGGCTAAGCAATGGGGCCAGATGGGAACACAAGCTGTGATTTCTCAATACATCGGCCCTCAAAGTCCGTCTACTGCCCCACCCACTTCCCACATTGCTTCTGAGCTGTTTCACTTCTTCATGGTGCTGCATTACTTCACATCAAAGGCACGATTACATTTAAATATTCCAAAATTTGAATAATTTAGGTTTACATGATCCATTTTGGTTTTGTGATGGATCCAAGTCCAGATGCTACTTTATACCAAACAGAGGCTTATGGGGAGATCCGTGGGCAGAGTTGGGTTGAAGTCTGGGACCACAAAAGATCAGCAACCTATTCTGATTTTTTAAATGGATTTAAAATCTATCGTTCCTTGGCATCTTAACTAGTCCCTCACATGGCTTTCATTCTCATAGGGAGCGTCGTCTAGCACTTGAGCAAGCCACCTTTCTACGGACTCACAGGGCAATCCATTCCACCTTTTTCTTTACAACGACCTTAGGACACTAGTCCTGCTTTGTAGGTGAGGCATTGGAAGCACAGAGAGGGTACATGGCTTTTGCAAGATGCAGAGTCAGGTGGATAAAGCCAGATGCTCTGTTTAAAACACTATGCTTTCAGCTAATAACCTGTACTGATTACAGTAGGGAATTCCATTAGATATTCATAAATTACAAAAAATAGTCACCCTGCATTGATATAATCTCTCTAAATGTTATCAGTGGTGGAAGCTTTGGTCACAGCACCTTGTGTGTGGTTATATTGGTTGGACCAAAAACAACCACCTTACTCCCAATTGTATCAATATCCCAAAGAAATAAACCAAAAACCCCATTGCCATCAAGGTACTTCTGATTCATAGTGACCTCACAGGGTTTCTGAAGCTGTAAGTCTTTAAAAGGGCAGATATCTACATCTTTGTCCCTCAGAGTAGCTGGTAGGTTTTAAGCCCTGGCCTTGTAGGGGACAGGCCATTGCTCACACCACAGCATCATAGGTTATATGTTCTTAATGCTACAAAGGGATTGTGGGAGACCACTGAGGACAGTCACTATGTGCTGATAGGAGAGTTTGGAGTGTCAGGTCCAAGAGAAAAGATGAAGAGTCACTAGATGCCCTAAGGGTGGGGGCCCAGGCTTAAGCAGAGAAGGTGTAGGACAATGGGGTGCCTTCAAAGACTCAGGATTCCACAGACAGAGGGCTATAAGAGACTACCTGCTCAAAAGAAGAGGGTGACTCACGCCTGGCACACAAGCCTGCCGAAAGCTCTGGATGCTGCCTGACTTGCCACATTTGGATTTCCCGTGAACAAGCAGAGGTCACCATTCCCTTGTATGACCCACAGATTTGGGACTTGCCAGACCCTATCATGTGTGCACCATTTATGCAAAAGAAATCTGAATATATATATATATATACACACACGCACATACCCCTATTTGGATTTATTTATATATCCATTCATAATACACACACACAGATAGACAAACAGGTATGTTTTAGTTACTGCCACTGAATGGATTCCAACTCAGAGTGACCCTGTCGGCCAGGGTAGAGCTGCCCCCAAGAGTTTCTGAGACTGGAACCCTTTACAGAAAGAGAAAGCTTCACCTTATGCCCACAGAGCTGCTGATGGTTTCAAACTGCTGGCCTTGAGGCTAGCAGCTCAACATTTAAGCACACACAACCAGGGCCCCTGACACACCTGCATATACATTCATTTTGTTCCTCTAGAAAACCCAGATGACAAAAAATCCAATTACTGACTCAGAAATTGACTCTGAGGGAATTTCAGTTACTTCTTGAGTAAGTTCCCTATCTGTGGTTCAGGTTTATGATCAATGGAATTGAGAGGTTAATTGCCCTTCTGCAGGTGACCTTAAGATGATGATAAAAATATACATGTAAACTGGGGTAGTTACAGAGTCTGGTCTAAATTTTGGACTTGAGAGGATTAAGAGTGAAGGGGTGTAGTCCAGTCTGTCAATCGGGTTATAGCCAATGAGGCCTCTCTGTAGCCCTGGCCTTCCCCTGAGCATTCTGGGAATTCCTTATTTCCTCCTTAGAGGTGGGAGACACTTTCTCTCTGCTCACCTCCTGAGAGACACTCTACTGACAAGACACATGGCACTATGCTAAGGTGACCAGACATCCCACTTTTGGTGGGACAGTCCTGATTTTTAAATATTTTTCCCACGTCCCACAGCGTTTTTAAAAAATCCTGATTTTTGGAAGTGCATGACAAGGTAGGGTGTACGGTTTCCAGCTGCCATGTGGCTACTTCGCCAGGATATGAGTTTTATCAATGGTGTCCCGCTTTACCAATGTTAAAATCTGGTTACCTTACCTATGCTGATAGACCCCGTGCCTTGGGAACTGGAGGAACCAAGTGGAGACCCCTGCCAGCACTGAGATGCTTACAGTGCCACTGGGTCCACAAGACTTCCCACCCACTGGCCTGTGATCTTGCTGCATTCAGCATCATTGCATGTACTTTGTGAGTCTGAAGAGGACTTTATAGATTGGTTTCGGACATATGGGCTAATATCAGGATTAAGGACTTGATGTCAATATTCAACTGCTCTTGTATATAAAGCTCTGTCTTATATATATGAGAGTGTCCATGAATTTGTTTCTCTAGTCAACCCAGACTAACACATAAAGCTTTGGACAGTACAACAGTTTTTACAGGCATAACTCCGTGGCATGGACTATTGGCTTCATGACGCATGCCCACTGACACTATTCATTTCAGAATCCCCACAACCAAGAGCAGGGAACTTGCCCTCTTCCAGCAGTATCTGCCCCACCCCCACCCCCTCCCCTAGTCACCGTTCAGCCGTGATTTGGTTTCTAAACATTTGGCTGTGTTCTATAAGTGAGATCGCACCATATTCACCTCTTTGAGATACACGTATTGCACTCTGCACGCTATGCTCCAGGTCTCTCTGTGTTGTGGCAGGTGTCAGGATTCCGTGTCTCTGCATGGTTGACTCATAGCTCATTGTCAATTTCCATGGGGTTTTAAAGATTAACTAAAATAACCCATTTTTTAAAGCAGAGAATGAGTCATTTGTCCACATTCTCTTGTTCGGGGAGCTGAGGTTTGAGAGCATGAGGAAGTCCAGTTAGCCTCACTCTGCTCTGCTGGCTCCTCACAGGGACATTTCCCTGACTCACTGTACGGTGGCCATCCAACATTCCCATAATTTCAATACCACAACCCTCAGCCAGCATGGTAAAAACTCTCTGAATTTTAAACAAATAAAAAAAATCAAATTATGCTACTGGGTAAGGGAATGAACCAGAATTGCTTTACCAACTGTACAATGTCCTGTTTAAGATTGTGTAACCACATTTTAAATGCACACAGTGCAGGCCTGGGCCTTCCACTCTCCCCTCCACTTCTTTAAACTCCCAGCGACGACAAGGCTGCGCTGGCCTTTCTGGGAGCAGCATGGGGGAGACTTTATAGAACTTGGGTTCAAACCATGACTCTGGCTCAATCCCTTTCACTCTGGATTCCCTTGGCACAGCTTGGGAGAGGCAGAGAGAACGCCGTGCCCTGTCCCTGGGGCTGGCTGAGAAATAGAGATACCAAGGAAATGAGCCTGGAGGGCAGCACCTGGCATGAGAGAAATGCCGCCCGATTGCCCTATTATCATTACGATTATCATTGATATTATTAACAATACTTGGAGATTGATTAAAGCAACTTCTTGACTCTAAGTCTTAGCTTCAGGCATTTTTTTGCCTAAAAGGTGTGGTCAAATAAAAAAAAATGATGTATCATATCATAACACGATGAAGATGAAGCTTCAGTGTAAGATTGAATTGATCCACCAGTAGCCTTTGGGATTCTGCGAACCTTTGTCAGATTAGGCTCAGTGTTCATAATAATCCCTTAACAAAAACTGAACCTTTTCTGAGTTCATTGCTCCGGGCTTCTCCCGTGACAGGTGTACACTTGGGCAGCGATCACAAGTTCAAGAGATGGGCGAGGCAGTTTCCCTTCGCTAACATGCAAGGTTAGACACAGGGCACACGCTCTGAGTCAAAGTATCGCTTGCTTTCCGTTTATAATTCAAAATCTGACCTTGCTGAAAAATGCTATTCTGCAGCAGTGCGATCATTTCCATCAGTGATCAGTAAGAATGGATATTAGGAAGAGTTGTTTTGGATTTAAGAGGCCAAGCTGGGATGAACCCTCAAAAGTGGTTTAAAGAGGCAGAAGAAAAGCTTTGTCTTTCATGCAGTCTCCACGCTCACAAACATGCTGCATTTATTCCCCTATGGAATATTAATGTTACATATATAAAGAAAAATAAAATCAAAATAGAGCGTGGAACGTAAACAGCCAGGGTGATGGGGAGATGGGGGTTGGGGGCAGAGGGAGGCGGGGTCCTGTATAAATTACAGGAAGAACCATAAATGGGAGGAAACCAGTGTGAGTCAGACTGTGCCCATGTTGCCATCTTGTGGCTGTTCTAGAGAACTGCAGTCTTTGTGCCACAAATTCAACATTATTAACAGAGATTTAGGGATTTTTCTCTTTTTTTCCTTTTTCCCTTTCTCTTGTGAATTAACCGAGGGTTTACAGACAAGACCACAGTTTGACATTCAACAATTTATACACATTGTGTTTCTTCCATTCATTGCAGTCCCCTCAGTGTACGCACACTTATCCCACGGCCCTCCTGGAGTTTGCAAATTTCCATCCCTCCTTCTTTTATAATCCTCCAAACTTTGCCTTTGGGTAAACGCTATTTCTTTAAAACAAAACAAAAAAACCAAAGCCCAAATGGTTGGTTATTCTAACTTAGGAGTGAATTCGGTCCTAGATGAGAGGGTAAGAGAGGGCCACATCTTGGGAATCTTAACAAGCCTCTCTCCCAGCAGTAAGCCTGGTCTCTTTCATGATTCTGAGTTTTGCTCCACATTCCCCAATCCCACCCCAACCCCTCAGCCCCCGCCCCCTCTATTCAGGAGGGCTTCTACTTCCATAAAAAGTTACAGCCTCAGGAACCCACAGGGACAGATCATTCCTGCCCTCCTGGGTCCCTATGGGATGGTGGTGAGTTCGGAGTGCATGCAGGACTGAGTCAAAATGTACAGGATGGGGGAACGGGCTTCTAAAGATGACCCCTGTCAGAGCAGTTGACAGTGGCAGCTGGGCACCATTGAGTTCTCGTTTCAGGTTTGTGGAGACTGATCTTTGATGTTTGGGTGGTAGATCTAGTTAAGACTTCTTCTTGTTGTTTTAACAAACTATGCTGCACGCTGCTTGGGAAAGTTTTGTAAATATTACCTTCACGTAGTTAAGTCTATACAGATTTATTTACTTAACTTCCCTAGTTATGCAATGGGGCTTCAAAAATTGGTGGGAATTTCCCATTACTTTTGAAGTCAATCTTCCACAAACTCTTTGAAGCTCCTTCTTATAAACTATGCAAGAAGGCTACCTGCCTGTAATAGAAACGCCGCTGAAAGTATATCTCAATGTCAAGGGCACCTTCATGCTGAAAGAAACCTCCTAAAATTTTCCATGGGATGGTTTGACAACTTAACTTCCAAACAGAGTCCAACTTACAAAATCACAACTTTTGCAGCTTTCCTCATAAAAACACACTGGTCCTTGGAATTAGCCTGTGGGAGCGTATGATACACAGGGATGGATGCCCCTAGAGCTCCCAGGTAATAATACAGATGTATTTTGTTTTGTTTCATGGAAGTAATAATCATGTTGTAAACAAAGAAGGGACAAGATGCATTTAAAAGGATCAGGCTTGCCTTTTTTTTTTTTTTTTTTGAGCATTCCCTCCAAGGGAATATAGTTCAGCAGCATGTTACCACAATCTGCCCGGTTGGAAAGAGTCCGTAAACATAGAGATCTTTCCAATGGGATTGCACACACTTGTTTATTCCCTATGTAGTAGATGACGGGTGCTTAACGTGTCTTTGAAAAGCTAAGTAGGCATAATGGATGCCTGTGCTGGGGATGATTTGAACATTTTACAATCATCCCCTTTCCCTTGGACTGCTGATTTTATGAAGGAGGAGCATTCGCCTGGGAAAGATTAGGCTGCTGGCAAGTTCAGGGCCGGAATAACACAAGAGGAGATTTCTGATTATTAACAAGTCAAACAATGCCCCAGATCTTGCTGCTTAAATATGTAGCTGCTAACAAAGCAGAGACACCAATCCAAAATGAAGGATCACGCTATCACGCGTTCTTGCCCAACGTTTGAAAAGCGAGAAGCATCCCCAAGATATTGAATGTGGAAAGACCTGTGGGACACACCCAACGATACGGAGGGACGCTATGGCGAAGCCCTTGGGTGAAGCAAAAGATGCCAGTTCAAATCCATCCTTTGGGAGAAGAGCTGGCTATCTGCTTCCATCAAGATTACAGCCCAGAAAACCCTCAGGGGCAGTTCTGCCCTGTCACCCGGAGTGTGTCTATGTTGGACTTGACTTGCTGGCCGGAGCGGCAATGCCCGGGAGGCATTCACAGCTCATTTCAATTCCACATAACATTGGGCCAGTGGGGTGGTCGTTGGACTAATGTTCCTACAGATAGTTTTAGGAATCTGGAGTGGTGGTGTGTATTCTTATTGAAAAATATTGTTTTTCACTTGTTAGCTATTTATAATACACTTTCATAAAATAACGGCTTTGTTCCTAGGAATTGAATTATTCATCCTTTGCTGAATTACTTCCTGTTGGAGGGAGGTTCTGACAAAGGCACCCCTCACTGGCCGGGCTTCCAAATTTCCTAAGTGATTCCAAACTATTGTTTATCAAAAGCAAAATGAAGGTCAGAAATGGAGCTGCATAAAGAAGTCCTTGTTTTCTACCACAGATTTTTTAAAAAATCACCCAAGCCAAGGACCAAGAGAGTTTCATTGTTGCTTTGAAACAGTAGGTTAGAAAATTGACATTTATTCTTCAGCGACTCTGTGCCTGCGAAGGCAAGCACACACATACACACTCCCTGTAAGCCTTTCATCTCGTGTACGCTTTGGACTTTTGCTTATAAAGAGGAGACAGGATAACAGTGGACTCTCTGCGATACCCTGTGCATTGTACTCATTCCAATTATATTTTTCTTAGAAAAGACATGCTGTTATCCATTTAGGGGTGTTCTCTATAGAAAATTTAACAGTGCAGTTTTCCTGCAATGGTTTTCATCAAAATTGTGGTTATGTATGTAATAAATATAGTCTCTTCCATACATGCTTCTCTATGCCTATATTTTTTCAGCCCTCCTATACATTTAACAGGATCCCTGGTGACGTAGTGGCTCATATTGGGCTATTAACCGAGAGGCCGGTAGTTGGTAGACACCATCAGCCTCTCCAGAGGAGAAAGGCGAGGCTTCCTAGTCCTGTAGAGTTAATATTTAAGGTCTCAGAAAACCACAAGTGCAGTTCTACGCTGTCCTGTAGCGTGACTATCAGTCAGAATTGACTTTGATGGAAGTGGGTTTGGTTTGGTTAAGTAGAGAGGGTTTGATAGAAAACAAACAAAAATCCATTTTGATAGCATTTCTATGACCTTTCCCTGGGTTATCATATTTCAGTGTCAGTACTCTGCTCTGGTAAAAGTCTGTCATAGTTGAGGGAGCATCAACTCCAAAGCCATTGTTAATTTTAGATAAAAGACAAGTTTCAGGAGAAGAAGAAATGCTGGGGAAGATGTAGAGAGACTGGGGCACTCATACACCTCTGGTGGGATCACGAACTTGTACCGCCACTGAGGGACACTTCGGGACTTCCTTACGCAAATGTGAACAGAAATACCTGACGGCCCAGCCATCATTCTACTCTAGGAAATAATGGACCAACCCCAAGCGAGAGACATGCCCCTGTTTCGCACAGCACTATCTCTGTTAGCAACAAGATGGAAACAACATAAAGTCTCTCCGTGGAGGAACATACATGCAATGGACTATGAGAAACCAAACGTACTGCCATGGAATCAGTGCTGTTGCGTGGAGACCGCCCCTCCCCTTCATAACATGGGTGAATTTGAAAGACGTTACTCTCAGCAAGGTTAGCCGATCTCATCAAGACAAATAGTGCACTCAACCACACTTATAGAAGAAGAAAACCAAAACAAACAAAAAAAAATGTTTCTCAGACCAAAAGGCTGGAAGGAGTGGAGAAGGCACAGGAAGGAGGAGGAGAGGGAAATAGAGCATCCCTTGAGTATATGCTCAATTTTTCTAAAAAGACCATTTTGATACGATCTTTTTCAGACTACTTTTCTCCTCGATGTGACAAACTACCCCTCTTCCTAAATGTAATGTTGCCTCTAGAATTTGCTCGGCGAGATTCCTCAGCGTCATGTAAGGTCAGGCTCCTGTCACCATGTGCCCCTTCACTCATCACCCAGGAGCCGCTGGGAAGCGGCGAGGACAGGGTGGTACCCTCAGGAATTCACCCACGTTTCAGAATCCAGCCTATCGCGAGTCCTGGGGCAGCTCAGGGTGCCGTCTCCCCTGGCAATATCTTCGTCTCTCCAACTTCCTACTTGACATATCCACTGGGTGGCCTAGTTGACTTTTCGCCTTTCACCTGGCAGACTCCCAGAACACTGGATTCTCAGGTGACCCTCCTGCTCCCCCACGTACCCTGCACTCCCCTTCGATCCTCCACCCCAGGAAATAGTACACGCCTGGCTCTAAGGACAGACAGAGGGAGCCCCGCTGACTTCTCTTCCTTGCACCCCAGGGTCAAGGCATCTACAGATCCTGAATGTCTTTCTTTCAGAACATCCTACATCTCCCTGCCCCTCACCTGCACCACTGACATACTCTGATCAATGATTTCAGCACCTCCCACCTACCCTTCAGGAGCCCTGGTGGCACAACGAGTTAGGGGCCGCTAACCTCAACGTCAGCCACTAGAAACCACCGGCCACTTCAGTGAATGACAAGGCTTTCCACTCCCATCCAGATTTTCACTCTTGAAAACCCGCAGGGGCACTTCTACTCTGCCGTCAAGGGTCGCTAGGATTGAGCTCAGGGCTTAGTCTACCCTTCCAGCTGTTTGCCTCTGCTTAAACTACCACATTTAAAGGTCCACAGATTCAGAGCTTTCTTTCAGGTGAAATCCAAGTCTTCAGAAGCCCGCTGGGAACCCCAGGTGAACATTTTGAAACTACCAGCCACTCAGGAGAAAGATGATGCATTTTACTCTCTTAAAGAATCAGAGTCCCCGAAACCCAGAGGAGGAGTTCTGTTCTGTCTATAGGGTCTCCATGAGGCAGAATCAACTCGATGGCAAGGCGTCTGAGTTCAGGGAAGTCAGTGTGCAACAGGGCTTCTCAACCATGGCCTTCACGCCCGCCGCCCAGTGGCGTCTGACTCCTAGTGACTCTGGAGGATAGGGCAGGACTGCTCTGTGGGTTTCTGAGACTGACTCGACTGCTTCATGCCTCCAATCTGTTCAACTTCATCTGCTACCAATGAATAATAATTATTCAAATGATAGTTCCCCTTATTTTAAAAGAAGGCCAAAGATTAGGAATGCATAACCAATGAAAAATCCAAAACAGCTCAATGAAATGTTAAACTTGATATATGCATTTATTTTTTTTTCAAAAATGAGGCAAGTGGAACATAAGCTTATACACATCCTCAAAGACTCACCTCAATAATCAATAACTGAGTATTGCCCTGTTATACAGATAGTGCCAACCAAAGAATATTGGACTCTTCTTATTTAGTCACTATTTCATCACTGAGTAATGGCTGGAAAATTTGAGACTACTACATCGCCATCACAATTAGAAGTTAGCAAAATTGCTGGATAGAAAATGCTTACTCACTTACCGGTGTGTGGATAAATGATTCAAGTGGAGCCCATATTTCTCCTCAGCTGATAATCCATCCACCAGCATGTAGAAGACGAGGAAATTAGTCTGGCCAAGAGGTTGTGAAACCAGCCGGGCTTTCTCTAGCATATATGTATAAATTCTGGCTGATGAAAGAAAAAAAGAAAAAAAAATAAGAGTGATTCTGGGAATGTCAATGGCATCAATAGTTTCACTACGTCCATACATTTACCTATATGGGTTCCTAACAAGAAATAATGTGATTGCTTCTCCAACACAGAACGTTTGTACACAAACGTGACGCAAACAAGAATTTTCTTTTCCCTTAACCAAAAGGCTCAGAAAGAAGTCTTAGAAGCTCCATCCATAAAGACTTACAACTCGGAAGCAACAGGCAACTTGCTCTGCTGAACTTACGCAAGTGTTCTGCTGTAGACACAACTGAGCTTTGTCAGGCACCAGGTGAGAATTGACTAGGAATATACTATTAAACATACAAACCACATCCCCACCCCCAGCCAGTCTTGGGGCAATGGGAGTCCCTCTGGGACATGGGGGTACAGTGAATGGTGTGGCCCTTTGCTGGGCATGTCCACACAGTAGGGTATGCTGAGCCCCTCAGTAGGGTATGCTGAGCCCCCATATGGGCGCCAATAAATTTCTTCCCTTTTGCTTTTTTTTTTTTTTTAAATACAAACCAAAGCCAACTCAAAATTGCCCTTGAACCCGTTCTGGTTCACAGGGACCCTGTGAGTGTCAGCATGTAGTTGTGGTCTGATGGGCTAACCAATGGTAGGGTGTTTTATGGAAAGGAGACTAGCAAGCCTTTCCTTGCGGGAACCTCGGGATGAAGACTTACTGGCAACCTGTCAGGTAGCAGCAGACGGTGGTGGTAACCTTTGCACCAGCCAGCTGGCTGCTGACCGCATTACGGAGGCTCAGAATCTAGATCTAGAGATGACATATGCAGCAGTGTTTCCTGCCGGAAACAATACAAGAGAAGTAATGCAGCAACACAGAAAGTGATTTGAGTGGAGCCGATACGGTTTACTAGAGAGACAGAGTCAGGAGCATACGGAGGGCTCACCAAGGGAGCCGAAGCCTGGATTGTACTGTGGCAGATCGCGAGACGTTAATGCAACTGCTTGCAGCACCATCAGGGGGGAGATGGAGGGTGCCCAGATGAAGGTACATCATATTCATGTTTAAAAAAAACAGTTATGAAACACATTCTTTGCTGAAATAACCTTTCCCAGTATGTTGTTATTTCATTAAGAATATCAATCCTGACTCCCAAACTCACTGCCATCGACTCCATGCCCCCTCACAGGCGACCGTGCAGGACAGGGGAGAAGTGCGTTTCAAGACTGTTAACTCTTGCTGGGAGTAGAAAGCCAGTCTTTCTCCCACAGGATGGTTGCTGGTTTGCAGCTTTGGACCTTGCTGTGAGCCGCCCAGCTCATCACCAGAGTGCTGCCTAATCATAACTTTGTTTACTGCTCAAGAAGTACTTTTTAAACTACGTACACAGGAAGTGAACATTGCTCCTTGTCCTCTAGGCTCTTTGTGTGTTGGGACTGACTCAATGCTTCGTTTCCTCTGTACTCGCCAAAAACCAGGCGAGGGTGCAGGCAGAGCCAGTGGCCCTTAGGGTATTCATGATCCCGTACTCGGAGAGGGAGTGGGCACATGTGCCCACTTGCCCCAGCAAACACAGATGCTGCACTTGACGCATTTATTGACATCTAGTCAAATGCCACACCACAGAGGGACTTCCAACCCTTTCATCTAAATTCAGAAACAGTATAATTAGTTAAATCATCCTCCTTTGCTCACCTCCAGCAGCGAGTAAAATTGCCATGTTATTAGCAAAATTCTGATCACTGGGATTTTAAAAGCATGCATTAGAGAAGCCAGTGTGGAAGAAAACATTTTTTTTTTAAATCCTCACTTACATTGAGTCAGTATCAATTTATTGGACAGGGTAGAACTTCCCCTGCATGTTTCTGAGACTGTAATTCTTAATGGAAGTAGAGAGTAAACCACCATGGGACTCTAGTCTTAGGGCAGTCAAAATGTATTTTGATGAGGGTTCTGGTACATACACATATAGATTTATTCCAAACAAAATCATTTCAGCAGTCATGGAATGAGTACGGATGCGTTCTCTTATTAAACAATTATCTTAGTCTCATTAAGGTAACTTCTGAAAAAAAGGAGAGAGATTGTTTAAAAAGGTGGTCTGAGTAATTAGAAGTGAGTAAGCAAATTGGAAACTCATGAAGAAATTTTAATGGAATAAAGCGTAACCGAAAATACATCTTGGATTTGCAACTGTGATCTAGAGAACAAGATCTGATCTAAACGGTGTCTTCTGAGGGGATCTGCAAGGCCAATGAAAGTCAGTGCAGAGAGGTCACTTAGAAGGTGATCCGAAACCTCCTTTAGGAATTCCTAAGGGGTGATCTTCACATGGCACTGTGCTGCTTGTGCTTGTCAGGTGCCATCTGGGTGATTCCGACTCACAAGGACCCTGCATGCAGCCTAAGGACAGCATGAATCATTGCCTGGGCCTGTGCTGGCCTCACAGGCTTCAACCCACATCCCTGAGGCTCTTCCCCATGTCCATGACTCCCTGCCCAATAGGACAGCGGTTCTCAACCTGTGGGTCACGACCCCTTTGGGGGTCAAACAATCTTTTCACAGGGGTCGCCGGTTCATAACTATAGCAAAATGACAGTGATGAAGTAGCAACGACAATAATGTTATGGTTGGGGTCACCACCACATGAGGAGCTGTAGAAAAGGTCGCGGCATGAGGAAGGTTGAGAACCACTGCAAAAGGATCTTCTCTCCAAGGACATATGCCAAGTTGGGAGGTGGAGCATCCTCATCCGCACGTCTAAGTAGCCTTCCCGCTGAACTCTCAGACGGATTTGTTTGTCCAGGTGGTCTACGGAGCTTTCATTGGTCTTAGTCAAACACTATAGTCCCAATCCATCAATGCACCAGCCGTCTTGCTTATTCATTGTCCAGCTTTCCCGTGCAGATGAGGTGGGGGTTGCTTTGTTGTGCGTGGAGGGATAGACGTCGGAACTCACTGACAGCCCCTCAAAGCATTTTGAGGCAATGCTTTTTTATTTGCACTGTAGTGATGACAACCTTTCTGTTGTGACTAAATGGAAGCTGTGGTCGTGAAAGAAAAATAGCCCATTTCTAAGTTAAAGTGGCTTGTGGCCCTATGGGTGTAAGTGTCCACACATGAAAGTCACTTCCTATGTGCTGACGTCTACATTTCTCAGGAATGATGTATTTCAAAAGGATTATTTCTACTAGTAATAAACTTGTGATCATCTGTTTATCCAAATAGTCTATATCAATGCTTTCCTGCCCAAAAGGATCCATACTCCTGTTTACAGATCGCATGTGGCATGATAAATAGAGTAAAACATTTATAAAGAGAAATGAACTTTAATCCAATTTGAGACACGGAGAAAGGAATTAAGCTTCCTTCTTCCTCAAGACATACAAACATCTCCTGCATTGCTCTTTCCACTGACTTCCAGAAACCCCAGTTAACTCCACCCCATTCCTTCCCCCTATAAACATATGGCCAACTAGGACCTCGTCTCCCCAAGCCTCGCCATGTTTTATTTAGCAGTCACCTCAAATCGTGCTATTACTCCTCAACAGGGTCAGCATTCTTCTTTCTTTCACACCCAGCTCATTTTTTTCTTTGGCTTATTAGTCTTCTTTATCCATGGCTGGGCTGGGCTGGGGTGGTGTCAGTAAAAGGAATCTTGACCAGGGATCCAGCAGGAGGCTCTCCAGTTGCATCTGATATTTGAAAGTCGTGATTCACTGCATCAGTTGTCCATCGCCCCATCATTCTTACGTCTAACCCACAGTGTCATATGCATGTGAAGAGACACCTGTGACCCAGCTTCTCCTGCTGGTCCAAGAAGAAAGTCACTCCTGCGATAACGCCGCTGTCGTGTGTGGGAATGGCGCACCCTGGTTTTCAGAAATCCATCTCATTTATATTCTGCTGTAGGTTTGTTCTTTTCCCATGTTAACTAACCTGGCTTATTTCGAAAGTTCCACCTCTATGCATGAAAATAAGTTTCTTTAATGAAAGCGAGATCAGCCAAGACCTTCTGAAATTTTACAAAGACTAGTCAATAAAGAGTGTGACATGACAGATAATCAATGGTGAGCCCGGCGTCCGTGAGGAGGAAAATAACTGTATCTGTTTATATTGGATTATAAACACGTCTTCCGTCGAGGAGCCTGTTAGCACAGGGTGGTGACACAGTGCTGTTAAAGGAAAAGGTGAGCAGTTTCAACCCCCCAGCGAGGTAGAGCCTCAGAAGCCCCAGGTTGCTGGGAGTCAGCATCGTCGCCATGACAACACGTTTGTTGGTATTTGTACAGAGACACGTTTCTAGGTTCATGAAAGAGCTGTGTCTCCAAGTTTCAGAGAGACCCATGGACTTGGTTTTTTGAGGTGATGGTGCCCCTTTAACACGTTAAAGAAGGCAAGTGCTTCCCGGAGAGTATTACCATGGCCATGCTCATTCGATTCAACGAGTCAGGAGCCAGGCTCAGATACCATCAGGCGGAAGAGTAAAATGAGACATCCACCAGTCAAGTGACTTGCCCAAGACCACCGATCTAAAAAAGATAAAGCCAGGATGCAACCTCTGGCAGTCTGGCTCTAGAAATTAAGCATTCTTGCCTGATGGCAGGAGATAAAAACCCTTAGAAGCATCCATGTTGTTATTTCGACCTTGTTAGCCATATTGATAATGGTGCTCAGGTCAGTGCCCCACACAGCCTGCATGCCATAAGGGACGGCACTGCAGCCCGCCAATCTCTACCACGGCGTCACAAGATACCTTTAGTGGGAGTATAAGAAGAGAAGAAACATGCTGGGATCAGAAAATAAACCCAAGAATCCAAAGTCATAACTTTGAGTTGAAATAAAGGAAGTGACCATGCTCTGGGCCGTGCTTATCTTTGAATGGATCCTTATGAATTTCATCACCTACATATGAAAGAAATGTACTTAAAAAATAAAGAGGCTAATACAATTGGAAGCAACACACACACATGCAGAAAGTATATCCTTTACCACCAAGTCAGTGCTTTGGGCATTAAAGGACTACGTTTCCTGGGAGGTGGCAAACTTCTGAAAGTCATTCAATCATCTTAGAGTGAAGAACATTCTCTTCAAGAACAAATATTGTTGAAGAGAAGATTGCTTTGTTAGTCTTTAAAATACTTTCAATCGGGGGCTAAGATTTAAGTTCTCTTCAATAAGCAATACTCCCAAAGAGGAGGTCGCTTTCCTGCTTAAAATGGTCTCATGAGATTTACCTTGCACAAGTCGGAAGAGTGAGTGCTGAAAACCTCACTGCATAATGAGATTTGGAACCCGCCTAGTCTGTACAACCCATGTCAGCCACAGGAAGAGGTTGGTAGTGTGTACATCAGCAGACATTTTAAGTCACTTTCCTCAGCAATGTGGCTTCTCTTTTCCACAGCTGGGGGCTGCGTGTTAGAGCTCCTGTAAGGAGCCGGAGCCCCGGCGGCGTGCTGGGTTGCACATTGGGCTGCCGACCAGTCTGTGAACAATCCAAAACCCACCAGCTGCACTTCAGGGGGAAAATGCGGCCTGTGACGGTCATAGAGTTACCATCTCAGAAGCCCACAGGGGCGATTCAACCCTGTCCTGCACGGTCGCCAGGAGTCAGAATTGGCTCAGTGGCAGTGACGTTTCTTTTTTTCTCTTTTTAAAGACTGATCATGAGAAAACTTCAAAAGTAATGAATTTCTAACTAAATGAAGCAAAGATTAACAGATGACAACGCAGCAGGAAGTCCAATCGACCAATTCAGCAGCTGGATGTCCAATCGCCCAATTCAGTAGCTGGAAGCAGAGGAGAGGTGACGGTCACATGGCTGTAGAACTCATGGCCAATCTGTGACTGAAATCCAGAAGTTCATTTTCCAATGCGCCATGCTATCTGACACTGACATTGCTTGGTGACTTGATGTATAATTCTGAAGCAGCCAGGGAAGGAGCCCTGGTGCTATAGCGGGTGAACACCTGGCCTTCTCACCTCAAAGTCAGCAGTTTGAAACCACCAGCTGCTCCACTGGCAAAAGGGAAGGCTTTCTACTCACACAAAGGTGCACTGTCTCAAAAACACACAGGGACAGTTCTGCTCTGTCCCCTCACATTGATGAGATGGAATCTACTTGATGGCATCGAGAGAGAGAGAGAGAGAGAGAAATGTATCTCTGCAGGACAATGAAAAGATATTTGAGATGCCGCTCAATTCTTCAGCTGTGGTGATATATGCCTGGGACTGGAAATATTACAATTCATTCAATACCATCAAGTCAATCCAGCCGCCTAGCGATCTTATACATACTTAAACCATCAGAACAGGGAGAAATACTGGCCTGGCAGCCAGAATAGTAAGTTATTTATTAATTTTCTTCAAAATACAAAGCAACGCCTCTGCCTACATCTCTAGTCTGTATGTCCTAAAACAGAGTTTGTATTTTTATACCACGATTTGTGATTGCAGTCTCAGATTTTAAAGCTGATATTCAAGGATCATAACATAACAGGAATACCAGCACAGTCAGCCTGTCAGCTATATTTCTTTGACCTAATTTGTGGTGTAATACCCATGCTCCAATTTGATGAAGAGCAAAGATACAACAAACTGACTTGAGTGGTACAACTCTCTTTAAACATTTTGTAAATTTGTTTAAATTAAAATCATTTTTTTTTCACAATTGCTTTAAAAGTGTACAGTGCCAAAAGTGTCTTGCTTGGTGTTGAAATTATTCGAAACTAACCCATGGACATACGGTTTCTTAAAGTGTTCAATGCCTGCTTCTTTGGTGATGACTACTGATCATCTCTTTAATCTTCAAATAATTTTAAAAGGAAAAGCCTGGCAGTACAGCTCTCTTTCCTCTCCTGTAGCCTCTGTTTGTTCTACACTCAAACCAGCAAGAGACAAGGGGATCCTGTGAAGCCCTTGTCATGGATTGAAATGTGTCCTCCCTGAATATGTGCTAACTTGATTGAGCCCCACTGCTCGGTGGTTTGGCAGCTATATAGTGATGCAAGGTGGCCTTTTTGCAATGATCTCCTATGATGTGATTTAATGCGATAAGCCAATAATAGGGTGAATGATGAAATGTAACAGTCTTAATCCAGTTATAGTCCTGATCTGATGCAAGGGGAGCTTCCCTCGGGTGTGGCTGGTAACACTTGTAATCTTACAGAGAAAAGAGAATGGTACAGACATGAGAGGGACGTATTGCCATCAAGAAAAAAGAGCCAGAAGAATGCATCCTTTGGCCCTGGGGTCCCTATGCTGGGAATCTCCTAGACCCAGGAAAAGACAGATGTCAAGATCCGAGGAGATCTCGGAGGAACACAGCACTGACATATGCTGAAAGGAGGCAAAACACCTTTCCCAGAGCCACAGAGAGAGGAAAAATCTCTTGCTAGAGCTTGCCCTGTGAATTTGGACATCTAGCCTCCTTAATGGTGAGAGAGAGAGAGGAAAATTCTGCTTGAGCAAGTCCTTCCCTTGTGGTGTTTCTGTTACAGTAGCGCTTGATAATTAGAGAGTCTACTCCGGAGCATACCCCCCCACCTCTGTCAACAGAATATTTCATGTTTTTTGGGGGGGGTCAGATGTCAGATGTTCACAGGCATCCTCCCTGAGGGCAATAGTTTGCCAGACTGCAGTGGGCCCCACTCCTTGCTGTTAAAGACAATGGACTCCTGCAGTCATCTATTTGGTTCCAGTAGGTGGGGTTCACATCCTACTGATAATGGATCCTATGGAGATCCAGAGAACAGGCCAAAGTTAAGCTGCCATCCTAAACCTAGGATCTGCTCATCTTGTCACATATATATCCCCAATCCCTCCTCTTCCTATTGCGTGTATGTCCCTAGACCACCCCTTCTCATTACTGTATTACCTATAGCACACCCCCTTCCTGTGATGTATGTCCTCACCTGTAATTAGGGGCTTGCATGTCCCCAGAGAATATAAAAAGCCTGGGCTAGCGTTAAACTCGCTCTCTCTCCCTCCACGTGGACCATCAAGCGGGGCTGAGGTGAGCATGCTACCATGAATCGTGTCTGACTCCATTTATTTCAATACTTCTCTTCTATCTCTCATGCTCCCTATAACTTTACTATGATCTTTACTTATTATTGCTGTACAATCGTGCCTACCGGACCCGTAATGATGTGTTAGGAGCTGGCTTCCCCTGACACATGTTGAGTTCAAAGAGTGCTAAGCATTAGATACATTTAAGCAATCTAGTCCAAATGTCCTACCTAGGGCAGGAATAGTTTAACACTTTAGGTGTCTGTCTAAAGTACTTATTTTGTTGAAATAGCCTATTTTGAATATCAGACAAGATAGAAGGTCCTTGTAATTAAATGGAAACGTCACCATCCTGTAATGTCCATCAACTATCTGTAGCATGCAAAATGTATCTTTGTACTCAAGACTATGCCTTGCTGGTAGCAGTTATCTAAAGATGCTTGAAGAAACTTGATGGATTTTCCTTGAGATTTCTCTGCATCCTTTTAATGACTTTTAGTCTCTACCATTTACTCAAAGAACGTGGTACTTGGATCTTCGATCTCCTGATCACATTCTCTGAACACATATCTTTTATTTTTCCTCTAAGAAACAGAAATATAGAGTTTCACACTAGCCCAGCCCATTCAAAGTATGATTGGCTCTGACCAACCATGTTAATGCAGTCTACAACAGTACTGTCATATATAGATAGAGATAGACAGATAGAGACACTGTTATATTACTATTCATTTTAAAAATCATAAAACATCATCATAAAAGCATTTGGCCAGCTTTTTGAAAGGAACACAGCATGAAGCTCTGAAGCAAACAACATAGGCGACAGTATCTGAAGTCCGGGTGTTAATTAGGACATGAGACTGGAGAGTGGAGCAATGTGCAAGGTGGAGAAAGGTGGAGACTGCCTAATTGATGCTTGGATTGCTGTTTTCATGAGAGAAGAAGAAAGATGAAGAAACCAACTTATATAGAATATGGAGATCCGACAGAGCTTATGTTAATAGGCCCTTAATGATTCAGATGGCTTTTCAGGACCTTGAAGTGCTTCAGGTTGAGCTCTATGAATATTTATTATGTTTTTGTCACAGTCTGTGGTCGGCAGAAGAGGCAGGAGCAGTGTCCATGGATTTGGTTATGCCAACGATGTGTGGTGCTGCGTGCTAAAGGATTGCTCATGAACAGCATGCCGCAAGGAAGTGTTTACTGTGGGGTCTTCCGGGTCTTTTACTTCCCTATGTGCATAGAGTCATTGCCCAAATGGACATTTCTGGAGAGAACACAAACATGTTAAATCCTATGTAGGAGAGAAAAAGAAGTCCACTGGGAAAAGGATCATTAAACAAGTGAATAAAAAACATAAGCCATGCTACCAATACATCAGGAAAGAATGCCTTCTCTGCCGTAGTGTCTATATCTAGGAGTGACTTGCTGTCCTCAAGGTTGGGCTGTCACCAAGCTTCTCACACTTGACTGTACATGACCGTCCCCTGATAATCTTGTGAAAATACTGTCTCAATCAAGAGGTGTTAGAGGTATTGTCTCTCTAACCAGCTCTTAGATTATGTGACTACTGCTAATCCAAGGGACACAATGTCAGACACACACGCAAGGGACTAGATCCTGAACTGCTAACCCAAAAGGTTGGCAGTTCAATTGCATGGATGAATCCACGGGAGGGAGATGAGTCTCCTTCCTGGTGTGCCGTTGTTAGGTACCCTCAAGCCTACCGAAGAGCAAACACTGCTCCGGCACCAGCCTCACAATTGCTTTGTTCGAGCGTATCGTTGCTGTCACTTAGTCAATTATCCTCCCTGAGGGACTTCGACCTTTTTTCTGCCCCTCTGCTTTACCAAGACGTGTGTCCTTTTCTAGGACAAAGTCTCATCATCCTTCTTTCTCAGGATCATTCTGGCTGGAATTCCCCCAAGAACCTAGCTGTTGGTTCCGGCAGTCTATGTGACTTTCCATATTCTTCACCAACACCACCGTTCAGAATTACTGAGTCTTCTCCAGGCTTCCGTATTCCTGTCTAGCTTTCACAGGCATTCCAGCTAACAAGAATACCATGGCTTGAGCCAGGTACACCTTAGCTCCCAGAGGGACATCTTTGATCTTTAACAGTTCAAAGAAGTCTTGTGCAATAGACTTGCTCAATGCATTAGGTTGTGTGATTTTTTGACTGCCGCTTCCACAAAAGTTGATTGACGTTTTGGAATTTACAGTCCCACAAATGTTACGCAGAGGGTTGGTGTGGGTGGGAATGGATTCAATGATATTGGGCTTCTTTTTCCTTTTTTTGCATGATAGACATTCACCTTATCGAGATGTTAGCTTCCTGCCCTTGGAAAACTTTCTGCCCATCCAGTCAACATGACTGTGGCCCAGCAGGCGCTGAAAGCTCCCAGAGAACATCGAAACCATACACCATTCCCTGAGACAGTATTCTTACCCTAGAAGTATAGCCTAAACACCCAGACTGGTAAACCAAGGATTAGGACTTGAGCCATCTCTCGCAATGAGCTCTTCATGAAAAGACCGCCATGACATTTTCAGTCTTCCTCCTCAATCCTAATTCAAAGATACCAGTTTTCCTATCATATTCCTTATTCCTGGTCCACCCAGAACTCTAGACCGTAACATTTAAAACAAACAAACAAATATAGACAGCAACCTTATTTCCAAATTTAAGTCACTAACATTCAAGTCCAAAATTCAAGTCAGTGACATTGTCACAAAATAAGTTATCGTTCTCACACCCTTTTGGCATTTTGGAGGTCAAATAAAGTTTAATTTTGACATGAACTTTTTGCAAAATCCACGTTATTGTTTCTGAATCACAGATAAACCTACTCCTGCTTCCTGAAGGAAGATGAGTAACAAACTCAAAACAATGTGAGCTCTTGAAACACTGCTTTTTATTCCTTTGCATATCTAAATTTACATGTAATTAGCATTTATTTGAATGCTGAAAACTGCTATTAAGGTAGTTTATCCCTCCAAGTCGATTGTGCATCCCAAGGAACATTTTATTTATAATATTAATTTTGCTGATTTATCTGTTCTGATCAGAAAGATGTAAAATACATTGTGATTCTCAATTGGTTAAATTATATATTGGAGATTTTCATAAAATACACACCAACTGTTCAAATAAAATGAGAAGTGGGTTTAGTTTAAGTTTAGTTTGGTGGTGTCTTGATTTTTAATGATTTTTAATGTGTCTCTTTGTTAAAATAATTATCAATGTATGTCGTATACACTCGAGTTACAATACACATAAATTGAGTATTTAAGTTCATTTCCAGGTTCAGCAAGTATAGTTCATTTGGGTTGGGGTCAATATTTTATATTTATGCAGTGATCATCATGAAAAGTTGTGTCTTACATTTTAGAATATTTTCCAATTCACAGTTGTTTTAGAATTCTTACTATTTTTCTGAAATATGAATATTTACATACAGCTAAAACATTCACAGACATACTACACACACACACACACACAGACTCACAAGCATATTGGTATCACTGAGCCTGATTCTTGTTCTCAGATACAAGTATGTTATTCTAACAGAGAAAAACCTTCAAGAATCATCACCAGAAGTTTATTAACACAGTCCTAACGTGGAGATCGGAATCTCCTTCTTTGGTTTATATTCTCTCTTTCTCCAGCTTGCCCTACGCAAGGCCACAGACAGTGAGATAGGTTTGACTGTACAGGTTCCCAGACTTCCTCTAGTGTTTTACTGCCCTCTAGTGGTACCACCCAAGAATTCCATTGCCATAGGCACTTACCTCCAGTTAAACATTTGTTCCTCTCACAGAATTGCAATTCAAAATACTTTATGAAGCAACTGGACACATCATTCACAGTTGTCTTGGCATGTCCAAAGGCTTCTAAAATACACGTGACCTGTAACGAAAGAAAAATAAAGAGCGTTGACCAACTTTTTGTTAAAAATAAACGGGAGGAACATCAACAAAGATATAGGAAGTGGATCATTATCTAAAAGATTTATACTATTAACATAACATATTAAAGTTTTAAAAGAAATTTTCCTCAAAGTAAAAAATGCTACAGTCTTTTATTTTGGCTAAAGAAAATAAAATAGTGATACTGTAATATGCTGCTTCTCTTCATGATCACTGGCAGTTTATATCAATGAGGACGACCATTGGACCATCAACAAGAGTATCCAACCCTGCCCCTGTGAGAGAGCTTTGAAACATGAATGGAACACTGGATCTTCTGATGTCAGATGGAACTTGATGGGAAGCAGAGAATGCCAGAAAGATGTTTATTTGTGTGTCATTGACTATGCAAAGGCATTTGACTGGGTGGGTCAATAGCAAACAGTAGATCACTTTCAGCAGAATGGGGATTCCAGACACCTATGTAACCTCTTCATAGATCAAGAGGCAAATGTGAAGACAGAGCAAATGAATAATGTATGGTCTATAGTCAGGAAAGGTCTGCATCAGGGTTGTAGCCCGTGCTCCTATTTATTAAATCTGTAGGCTGCGCAAATAACTAAACTCAATGAAGTACCTTGCACTGTCAGTATTGAGAGAAGATTTATTTACAATCTGCTATATGCAGGTAACACAACCTTGCTAGCTGAAAGTGAGGATGACTTGAACGGCTCGGTGATGGAGGTAAAGGATGGCAGCCTTCAGTATGGATTACAGGTCAATGTAATGAAAACACAAATCCTCAGAGCTGGACCAACAGGTCGTATCATGATGAACAGATGCCAAGGATTCATCGGTCTTGAATCCACCAGCATAGAGGCAGCAGACAAGAGATCAAATGATGCACTGCTTTGTATAGATCTGCTGCTCAAGGACTCTTTAAAATATTGAAAAACAGGGAGATTACTTTGAGGACTAAGGTGGACCTGACTTTAGCCAGGATAATCTCTATTGCCTCCTATGCCTGAGACACTTGAATGTCGAATAAGAGGACTGGAGAATTATTGATGCAATTAATGTCTAGCACAAATAGCAAGTGTTCAGCAGTTAATACCAATGGTTACTATTTATGATTGTTAAAAATAATAAAATAAAACAAATTGAATTAAGATGCTAGTGAAGAATATGGATCATAGGGCGAACTGCCAAAGAACAAACACCCTTCTCTTGAAAGTGCAGCCAGGATACACCTTAGAAGCAAACGTGGCAAGGCTTCATCTCACTTACTTTAGACAGGCTCTCAGAAGAGACCAGTCCCTGTAAAAGTACGTGGTAATTTGAGGGACAGTGGAAAAAGACAAAGGCCTCCGACAAGATGGGTTGACACAGCAGCTGCAACAATGGCCTCAAACGTAGGAGGATGGCACGGGGCTAGGCAGTGCTTCCTTCTGTTTGACACAGGGTCGCTATGAGTCAGAACCAGCTCAATGGCCCCTAAAAACAAAAGGCTCCTGCTGCGTTGAGGGGAGGTGTTAGAATTACTACATACAAGTACTTTAAAATGTTAAAAAAAATTTTTAATGATGTCACTATAACATGGATTTTATCCTTAAACATTTCATTGCATGCCATATTAACTCAATGGGATCCATAGCTTCTTCTTCTTCACCCTGTCTAGACCCTGCCTTGTGTCTCATGCCAATAGTTGTCTCCCACGAGAACACAAATCCAAGCCGACACGCTCTCATTCCGGGGTTTCCATCTGCACCGTACTGTACTTCAGGTTTTGCAAATGCCACTAATAGAACTCAGATCCACCCTGGAGTCTGAAATAATTTTCTAGCAGGGTTTCTTCTCCCTGGCTCCATCCATCTATGCTCCTGGGTGGGTGAGGTCTAAGCCATTGTCCACTCAGTATGAAAATAGGGATCAAGGGTTTTTCCTGTCTTTGAACATAAACATGTAGGTATCCCGATGGGGGTGTGGGTTACACATTGGCTGCTAAGAACAAGGCAGCCATTGGATGTCAAGCAGCCGATTGCTCAGCAGTATAAAGATGAGGCTTTCTACTCCCTGAAAGAGTACAGCTTCTGAAACCCACGAAGGCAGTTCTAACTCTGTCCTATGAGGGTCAGTGAGTTGGAATCAACTCGATGGCTTTGAGTAGTCGTGGCAGTTACATATTCTCCTGTCAACTTGGGAAGGGGTGGAGTCTACCCTGTCATCCAGGCCACAGCTTGATGACCTCATTTGGAGATCCCTGGAGACCAACACACTCTCTCCCTGTGAGACATTCCTGTTGACAAGCCACATGGAGCTATGTTAAAAGAGCCAAAACCCTGGAGCTGGAGGAGTCACGTGGAGACCCACGTCAACAATGAGATGCTTCAACCACCACTGGATCCACGAGAATTTCCACCATTGGCCTGTGATCTTCCTGCACTCGGTGTCAATGCATGTGTTGTGTGAGTCTGAAGAAGAATTTATAGACTGTTATCGTACATATGGGATAATATTGGACTTCTGAACTTGGTCAGGACTAGGCTGGGATGTTTTCTTAATACACAATTACTCTTTGATATAAAGTTCTCTCTTAGACACAGATGAGTCTCCCTGGATTTGTTTCTGTAGTCTACATGGACTGACACAGCAGTAGTAGGTTGATGTAAATTTAATGTAGTTTCTGCTTCAGACACAAGAGGGAGCTCAATAATACATTTTCATAAACTGAGTTTTTATTTGTTTATAAAAATGTCTGGTGAGTATATATATATATATATGTATATATATATATTAGCATTTTAATCCACAAATCAGAAAATAAGAGAGACCATTTTGCTACTTTTAAATTTTTCTGGGAACTGTTATATAAAAGGCCTGCCATGCACATGGAAGTTTAGTAGAATGTGAAAGATTATAAAGCTGTTTGATAATAACAAAACCAAACTTTTGTGTTTGGAGTTGGAAATTGTGGGAGAATACACACTGCATTGGTATAGAAAGTTAACGAGCTAGATTTGTTTGAAATCTACTTCTAAAAATAATAAAAATTGAATTGATAGCTGGGATAGCAAAGTTTTCTTTAAAAATAAATTGAAATAGTGTTTATGAAGAAAGCTCTTGTTTTTGTTTCTTTTTCCAGTAATTTAATTTTAAATAATTAACAATATCTGTATGCCTACTGCCATTGAATCAATTCTGACTCATACTGAACTTGCTCAGGGTTTCCAAGTCTGTACATCTTTAGCCTCATCATTCTCCTTAGGAATGGCTGGGGGTTTGAACTGCCAATGTTTAGGCTAGCAGTCCCATGCTTCCTTCACAATGCCATTGGGACTTGGATATATATTTTAAAACAGTCTGTTTCAAATAGTTCTGTTGCTGAGCCTGATAATACAGTGGTTTTATTACTATAAGAAAAAAGGACAGACAGGATCATGAATGACATGTACCCAGCATAGGATACTGAGGATAATGACAGAAAGCATGTACTTTGTACTGAGAAGTGGCTTCTGTCCTCAGGCTTTCCTGATGATGATTAACACACTCTGAGCACCTTACTTAAATTCCCCAAACTTTGCTTTCCTTTATTCTGACAGAAATACTCCTTTGTGGGTTGTCATTTTCAGACAAATAAACCACTCAATTAATGTCTAGCACAAGTAGCAAGTATTCAACAATTAATAACAATGATGATTATTTATGGTTGTTAAAATAATAAAAACACATTCATGTTGTGTTTACTATGTGATAGATATCATTCTGAAGTGTCTATATTGCACATGCACATGCATAATTGTATATTTTCCCCCAATTCTCAAAACTAATATCTCCATTTGCTGCTATAATAATTATGCAGGTGTATAAGGCACAAAACAATATTAAATGAACAGGATCAGCTAAACATAGATATGCAAAGGGCAGTCTGTCTTCATTCTGCATGGCAAATGCACAAATCAAGACTAAACCACTAGTTGAATTCTGAGGAAACACAGGCACCTTTTCATCCCCAGTGTGTTTCTTTACCAATAGGTGGCACTAAACAAGCATGTTAAAGGCCACACAGCACTTATGTAAGGAGCCCTGGTTGCCTAGCGGGTTCGCAGTGGGCTGCTAACCACAAGGTCAGCAATTGGAAACCACCTGTGTTCCCACTGGAGAAAGAGGAGGCTTTCTGCTCCCTTAGAGTGTCAGAAATCCACCGGGCAGTTCCAGCCTGCCTTATAGTGTATCCATGAGTTGGATTTGACTTGGTGGCAATGAGTTTAGAGTTTGGGCCTTCTTTTAAGTAAAAAAAAAAAAAAATACACTGAAGAGCAAGTGGGCACCTGACTTTGAAGAAAACAGGAAGAAGGAAAAAAACCCAGACCCAAGAATGTTGTAAAGCTATAAAATGTTCAAGATAAATGGGTTACCTTTGGACCATTGTTAAATGGGCCATTGTTAATAGGTGCCTCCTGAGTTCATTCCAGTACTTTGAGATGCTGTATGCCTGGCTGAGTGGAATTTTCCCCAGAAGATTCCCTGCTCAGCGATACTCTGTGGAAGCAGCTGGCCAGGTTCTTTGGCCTGTGGTGTCTAGATTTAAACTGCAGACTTTGAATTTAGCAGTAGAGCACAAAGCTGACTTCTGCTCACACCAAACAAAAACCGAACCCACTGCCATCAAGACAATTCCAATTGATAGGGATGTTAGCTGTGGTGTCCAAGACTATAAATGTCCCCAGGAATGGGCAAGGGCCTCTTCTCCCTTTGTCAGAGTAAGTTTAAACTGCTGACTTTACATTAGCCGCCCAAAGACTAAGCTTCAGCATATAAACCAACCAACCAACCAACTAACCAATCAGCCACCAGACAGTCAACCAACCCATACAACCAACCAGCCAGCCAGCCAGCCAGCCAACCAGCCAACCAACCAACCAGCCAGCCAGCCAGCCAGCCAGCCAGCCAGCCAGCCAGCCAGCCAACCAACCAGCCAGCCAGCCAGCCAGCCAGTCAGCCCGCCAGCCAGCCAGCCAGCCAGCCAACTAGCCAACCAAGCCATCAGCCAGCCAGCCAGTCAACAAAATAAGTCCATAGCCACTGAAAGGAATCTAACCCACAGCATTTCTATAGGGCATGTTAAACTGCCCCTTTGGGTTTCAGAGACAACATTGACAGAAAACCTCATATTTCTCCCATGAGGCAACTGGTGGGTTTGAACTGCTGACCTGATAGCTAGTAGCTCAGTGCCTAGACCACTACACCACCAGGAGTCCTTCCCACACAGCACAGAGAGCCCTGATAAGACAGAGCAGACCTGCCACACCAGGTTTCCAAGGCTGCAATATTTATGTAAGCTGTCTGTCCACTCGGGCCCCTGGAGAACTGTCAATGGCTCCTTCCACGTAGATGAAGGACTATCACATACACACCCTCCATACTTATGGTCTAAAATTTTACTAGTTGATTTTTGCCAATTTATACTGAAGAACTTTATTTTGTTTGGGTAAAATGCAAATAGTTATCCCCGTAAAAGCCAAGGTGATCTATTGCATTTTCTGAAAAGTAAGCATCTCTGGGCTCCTGCATTCAAAGGAATGAATGGCTTAATCCAGTTGAGGCCATCACTCAGCTCTGGGAAAGCTCTTGCTCAATACTTGTTTACTTAAGGATTTTAAAGAGAATCGAATGTTTCTTAACACCGAAACTCATTAAGTCCAAAAGTGTTGAGAAATCTAAGTCAGTTCCTTATAAAGATATTATTTTTTCTGTTCCAATAAATCTATGAACAAGGAAAATCCCCTGCTTCCAGCGTTTAAAATTCAAACACAGGATTGTAAACAATAGTTCTTCTCAAACGGATTTAAGTAAACTGTTTTGTAACCAAGTCTTTGGTAATAGAAGTCAAATTTATCAACCTAAGATTATGAAGTGCACTTTGAAGCACATGTGAAAGAATATTTTGTAAGGCCTGGAAACTGGACGATTACATGCACATTGGACAAGATCACGGTCATGAGTTCCTTAGGTATCCCGGTGGCACAGTGGGGTTAGCCTTGGGAGGATAACGGCAAGGTCAGTCGTTTAAACCCACCAGCCACGCCATAGGACAAAAGAGGGGGCAGTTGGTTCCCATAAAGATTTCCAATCTCATGGTCCTTGAGAAGTCCAACCGACTGGCAGGCAATGGGATTTTGTCATAACAGTTGTTTTTGAATTCCTTAAAAAACTATACGTATTACCTGCACATGGTTACCCCAATTCACCTCTCTTCCTCTGTACTCTGTCCTTCTAAGGTACAAACAAAATTGCTCTCCCGTCCTCCTCAGGAGAGGCTGCATTCTGTTGACCACCTCTCAGTGTGAAACTTCACACAGGGGATCTCCCCACGTCCCTTCATGCTGTCCTTGCTCCACCCCCACGAGGTTGGGCTCCTAGATTTCCAGTCGGAGAAGGATGCTGTCAAGTTAACCACGAGGCAGCGCTCCCTTTAATCCTCTGCCCTGAGCAATGCTGTCATGCAGAGCATCCCTTTACATATATTTCTCAGCATCCCTGACCCCATGAGGGGATTTCATAGAGTTTGTGGGAAAATGGGATGGAAAACTCATAGCATTTTCCCACAACTCTTTTGAAATGTGTATGTGAGTCGCTGTAGCTGCTGCCCAGGACAATGACTGTGAGGTCTGGGGCAGAGTGGTCTGCTCTGGCTAAATTAGCCTCTCCCAGCGGGGTGCACCATCTGCTTTCTTATGATACCTGGCCCCTTGGGTCAGCCTGCTACTCAACTGCTCCCTGTGCTCATTTGGACTGGGCCTCTCAATCAAGTCCCTCTAACCGGTCTTTCTCCTTAACCTGCCTTCTTATTCTCTGGCAGGATCACCTAAGGACAATTCAGCCCAGCTTCTCAAAGCTTTTACTAGGTAACAGCAGATATCAAGGAGGCGCCTTTGACCTCCTTTCCCTAATCCGATTCCTCCTTCCTCCTGGCCCGTCTCCTGAATGAACTTCAGTGTCACGGACCCTAAACTGCCACAAAGGGTTAAATCAATGTATGTGTGCATGCGCTGGCTGCCTCCGATTCTCTATATTTATTGAACACTGGGGGTGGGGGGGACTGAAGGAGCCCTGGTGGCGCTGAGGGGTAAGCACTGGACAGCAGTTCAGCCCTCCACAGGAAGAAGACGAAGCTCTCTTTTCCCACACTGGGCGCTGGGTTACACTTTGAGCTGCCAGCTCAATGAAGGGCAAGCAGTCCAAACTCACCAGGTCCTGCGTGGAAGGCAGATGAGGCTTGGCTATGACTCAGAATCGATTCAGTGTCAGCAAGAGTGCTTATTGTGATGATAATTTAATCTGCTCCCTTATTGATTTCCATCTCAGAAACTCTTTAGAGCATCACTATGAGTTCAAAGCTACTCAACAGCAATGGGGGTTAGTTTGGTACAAGAACTACTGGGCATTTTCATGTGCATCTTAGACACTGAGTGGTATTTATGTGGATGGTAAAGGAAAGCAAGAAAGTAGGATTGACAACATGCTTACAGTATATTCAAGACCTGCGGTATTACTTTACGGGTCTAAAGATCACTTATTAATGAAATCTGATCATTGTTATGAGAACTGAAAATAAGAAGTGGATTAGAAAGTTTGCTTGAAATTTGCATTCTGTATGATTGCATTCTCCCTCAGTGGCTAATTGGTTTAAAGGGGGTATCTGTCTTTGTGTTAGTCTGGGTACTTCAGGGAAACAAATCCACAGAAACTCATGTATAAGAGAGAGTTTTATATAAAGGGTAAGTGCACATCAAGAAAAACATCCCAACCCAGTGCTGCCCAAGCCCATGAGTCCAACATTAACACATATGTCCCACACCAATTCACAAACTCCTCCTCCATCTCTCAAAACACACGCAATGACGGCAACTATAGGAGAAAAGCCGAATCAATGAACATGTAATCATCTCAGCGCTGGCAGGGGTCTCCACACAGCTACCCCAGCACCCAGGGTTGCATTGGGGTAAGTCTATGTGGCTTCTCCTTGGGGATGTCTTGCAGGAAGTGAGCCTTCCCAGCTGAAGCAGGGAACTGACCAAGGCAGCTGCACCCTGGTCCAACCATTACAAAGCAAGAGACCCAATAACTAGACAGGTGAGGGTCACCAAGCCATTTATCCCCCTGCCCTTCAATTAACCCCACATGTATTCATCGGCCAGGTTGGCACAATAAACTAACTCCCTCAGTCTTAGTCACAAAGGTATAACACAAAAGACCTTTACTGAAGTTCAAAGGAAAGGGAAATTCAGATCAAGGAATCTAGAATCTTTGGAAGGGATAATACAATCCGACTCTTTCAAAATTTTCAAATGACCATTGCACACATTTTTAAAATTACAACTTAAAGAGTGAACAACAGATCCTTGCTATTACATTTAGGTTGGTAAATTCTCACCTTCTATTAGTTCTATTAGTTTATTTTAGTTAACCATCTATTTAACCTTCTATTAGTTAATTTTAGTAATCCTGTTGCTATATGTTGCTCACTCAGTGCAGCACATTAAGTCAGCAGCTAGAATATTAAAGTACTTAAACAAAATGACTAGGTCTTCTCCCGAAAAATGACTCCAAATGTCAAATTACTTTGAGCTGCCTTGTAGCATTGTGCAGGGCCTTCAGATGGGTTTACTCAGTTAACGCTAAGGGAATAAAACTATTAAGAAAGACATACTATGTCACAGATATGTTGCAGAATGTTTTAGTGTACATTCTAAATAGAAAAGTATCCCAAATCAAGCATAAGTTTGAAAATTCCATTATAGCAGATTACTTTTTTAAAATGCACTTCCAATTCAACTTAGACATTATGAGAAATAATAACAGTCTCTTGACTAAATGTAAGTTCCTCTCATTTCTAAATAAAATATTAGAAATTACAAAATTCCAGAATATTCCCAAGTGACACCAGCATGACGGGAATGAGTCTGACCTTCCAGAGCTACGCACAAAGATCAGGCACGGTGCACAGTGTTTATTATGAAATCAATGTCTGGATGTTCAGTCCCAGGTCTGTTAGATGGCGCTGATTGTTTTAGGTCATGATCTGAAGGAATAACTCCTCTGTTTGTTCTGATGTAATCAGCGACACTTTAATATAAAATTAAATTAAATCTAAAATCCTTGAATAGCATTCAAGCATCTTTCTGTAAATATATATAAAAGAGTCACATAACAGGGAGGTTCAAGAGAAACAAGCAGTGTAAATTTGAGACTGTCCCATTAGATTTACCACCCTTCACTATGAAATAAAGATCAATAGAGAAATTTTTACTGGTAGAGTATGCTCAATCCTATATATGCTATGTATGTTATGGCCTGTATAAAAATACTCTCAAAATAAACCACACGCACACACACAATCACCCGCATTGCCATTGATTGGATTCTGACTCATGGCGACCCTGTAGGGCAGGGTTGAACTGCCCCTGCGGACTTCTGAGACGCGAGGAGAAAGCCTCTTTCTCACAGAGCAGGTGGTTTCAAACGGTGATCCTTGTCACCCGATGTGTATGCACCCCACGATGCCACCAAGGCTCCTCTGTAGATGAAAGGGGTCCACAAATCTTATCATAAAGTGGCATTTAAATAGTGCATGTAAGTATACACATGTATATATGTATATGTACATGTACATGTACATGTATATATGTATATGATTGGATGAGCAGAATGTGCATGCGTGTATCTATTGAATGTGTATATTGTGTACACAGACACATACACCAGGGTAAGTAAAAAATATTCCTACATTTCATCGATGCAGAATCTCATTACAAATAGAACGTGTTCAAACATGTCTCTGTCATTCAGTGGTTTTTGTGATCGGTGAACAGTGGCAGACAAGCTTTCTAAGCAGTGCATTTTTCTCAGTCTCATTAGGATGCCGAGAGAGAGTGAAAGAGAGAGAGAATCAAAACTGTAGCTTCTGAAGGGATCTGCTGAGCCAGTAAAATTCAAAACAGAAAGTTAAATCCAGAAAGGTAATAAAGAAGTATTTCAGGGAGGAGACAGGAATTTCAAATCCATGTAACCACCACCCATCTATGAATGTGTCTTGCCGTGCTATGTGCCATGTGTCTGTTGCTATAATACTGGAAGCTACGTCACCAGTGTTCAAATACCAAGCGAGCCCCCATAGTAGACAGTTTGCGCAGAGCTTGCACACTATGATAGACTGGGAAGAAAGAACGAGCCCCCACTTTGGAGGCAGTGTCCACGGCAGTGCTTCTACGTAGCAGTGAGACATTGTGGGGCATACAACTGGATGCTGAGCCCCTGGGGTGGAAAGCACCCAAAATATGCCTGGGGGAGGGGCTTCCTCTGCAAAGCAGAGTTCACCTTGATAATACAGTTGGAGAACAACTTCTGGAAACTTTACTTACTGATGGGGCAAGATTGCGGGGGGTGGGGAGGGAGAAGATGAAGACGAAGAAGAAGAAGAAGAAAGCTGTAAACATCTACTACTAGCCAGAACCTAGAATGTACGAAGTATGAATCTTAGAAAATAGAGCCTGTTCAAAAATGAAAGCAAATACATAAAGATAGATGTCCTAGGCATTCATTAGTCAGCTGAAATGCGCTGGCATTCATCATTTTTTTAAATCAGAAAATACCAGGAATGACAATTGGAGAGGAATGGCATGGCGCTTATAAAAAAAAACTATTTGAAATCCATCTTCAGATAACACTATCTGTGGCAGTTGATATCTATAAGCCTATAATGACAATCAGTTAATACAGATATTTAGCCTTATTAACCAACCAGTGAAGCCAATGTTGAACAACTTCAAGAATTCTGCGACTTCTTTAGTCTGAAATGTATTAAGCATACAATCCGAGTAAACATAATTACTGGTTATTGGAATGGGAAGGTTGGAAACAAAGAGAAAAACTCTCTCACTGGAAAAAAGGCTTGGTGATAGAAACAAAACTGGAGAGATCAGAATAGAATTTCTCAATGATTTCTTCGTTGCAAAACCTTTTTATCAGCAATACATACAGCAATCGAACAAATAACCTTGATATGTAAAAGACAGAGGACACAACTTTACTACATGGAGGATGGAGAAGCTCCAAACCATCGGCCGAGTCCTACGGGCCCAGAGTAGGTCCAATCCTATTGAACAAAACCCTGGCCGGTCCTGCGCCATCCTCACAATTGCTTCTCGACCTGAGCCCATCGTGGCAGCCACCATGTCAATCCATCTCATTGAAGGTCTTCCTCTGTTTCTGTGCCCTTCTACTTCACCAAGCACGATGACCTTCCCCAGGGGCTGGTCTCTCCTGACAGCATCTCCAAAGTGTGTAAAACCAAGTCTCCCCCTCCTTGCCTCTAAGGAGCACTCTGCCTTTACTTATTCCAAGACAGATTTGTTTGTCTTTTTGATAGACCATGGTGCATTCAATGTTCTTCTCCAGCACCACAATTTAAATGCATCTATTCTTCTTCAGCCTTTTTTATTCAATATCCATCTTTTGCATGCATATGAGACAATGGGGAAAAAACGTAACTTGGGTCAAGCACAAGTTTATCCTCAAGTGATCTCAATAATATATTTGACTCAATAAACACTAATGACTGAATGCCAAACACGCTGTGGGGTGACTTCAAGAACATTATCTGTGAATAAAAAATAAATTTTAAATTAAAAAAGGACAAAAGGGCATATCAGAAAAGACTTTTAAATGTGGAACAACTAAAATCAATGGAAGAAATGATGAAGTAGAAGACTTGGCCCGAAAATTTCAAAAGGCAGCTCAAGTAAAGCATTATAATGAAACATTAAAAAACATGACATTACAAAAGCAAAATGCAAGAGTGTACTTATATTGCCAGCTGAAATAACAGAAGAAAAAGGAAATAAAGCATCAATAATTAAGGTATATATAGGGAAAATACTGACTGATGCAGGAAAAACTTTGAAAGAAGATGGAAGGACTTAACACAGTCATGGTAACAAAGCAAATTGGTCTCTGCTCAACCATTTCAAGTTGCAGCATGTGAGCAAGAACAGATGGTAGAGAAGGACAAAGCCCTGCTACAGTGTCAACATAGAGGAAGAACAAGGTGTCAGGAATTGAAGGAACAACCAAATGCTCAACAAATGGATGCAGCGCTAGTAGCATTCTTCAGTCTCCCTCAAGAAATCCCGATGGCAAGTGACTACCTGACCTACTGATGGGAAGACATCAGTATTCGTACCCATTCCAAAGAAAGGAGATGCCACAGAATGTGGCAATTATAAAACAATATGAGTCATCCCACATTCAAGTCAACTTCTGCTGAAGGTACTGCAGGAACGGTTGTAGCTGCACATCAGCAAGGGGCTTCCAGAAATTCAAACCCGTTTCATAAGAGGACATGGAACCAGAGATATCATTGCCGATGCCAGACGGATATGGGCTGACAACAGAGTATTTAAGAAAAGTATTTATCTGTTTTTATTGACTATACAAAGGCACTGGATGGGGGATCACAAATTATGACTAAGATGGGAAAGAAATGGGGTTGACAGAACACTGAATTGAGCCTATGCAAGACCAAGAATGAGTTGTTCAAACAGAATAAAGGAATCCTGCATGGTTTAAAATTAGGGAAGGTGTGCGTCAGATTTGTATCATTTCACCAAACGTATTCCATCTGTATGCTAAACAAATCATCTAAGGAGCTGGAAGATATGAAGAAGAATATAACATCTGACTGGAGGAATACTCATTGCATCCTGCAATATACAAATGAAACAGTCTTGCTTATTCAAAGTGAAGACTACTTGAAGTACTTATTCATGGAGATCAGAGAATACAGCCTACGGTATGGATTACAACTCAATGTAAAGAAATTTAAAATTCTCACAACTGGACCAATAAACAGCATCATGATAAATGAAGAAAAGTAGGAAGTCATCAAGGCTTTCATTTAACTTGAATCTATAATCGATGACCATGGAAGCAGAGGTCAAGAACTCAAAGGATGTATTGCATTGTCAAATCAGCTGTACACTCCCTCTTTTGAGAGTGTTAAGAAGCAAAGATGTTACTTTGAGGACTAGGGTACACATGAAAGCAGCTATATCATTGTGAATAACCACATATGCATTTGAAAGTTGGATCATGAATAAGTAATACTGTAGAAGTATTAATGCCTTTGACTGATGGTGTTGGATAAGAAAATTGAATATACCACACTTCCAGGGAAACAAACCAATCTGCCTCAGAAGAAGTACAACCAGAATGCTTCCTAAATGTAAGGTTATTTTTGGATATGCCTTCAGAAAGACCAGTCCCTGGAGATGGGCATCATGGTCGCCAAAGTAGAGGGTCAGTGACAAAGAGGAAGACATTCAATGAAATACATCAAGGCAGTGGCTTCCCAAAGGGCTCAAACAACGACTGCGAAGCTGGAGGAAAATCAGGCTGGGTTATGTTGCATTCTGTTGAAAGCAGGGTGGCGAGGCATCAGAGTCATGTGATGGTACCCACAACCATAAGGACAATGAGAAAGGAGGAATCTTGACTGATGTCCTAGAAGGTCACAAGAAAATCACAGGAACTGGTTATGAGGGGAGTTTTGAAACTTGAAAAGTTCATCCCTGAGGAAAAGATCAGGAAAGTTGTACCAACGAGTTGGGGGCTTTGTTTTTCCCCCAGTGTATTTCATGTGCCTCCTCCTTTGCTAGCGGGAGAGAGGGCGGTCCGGTGAGACTTGTTTGTAGGACCGTACACCAGCCATCTCCCTGCAGTCCTGCACTTGGCCCTGCAAGCTTCCTTTCATTCCAAGAATTCAAAACGCATTTCATTTCACCAGGACACAATCTGAATCCCTTCAGGATGGTGTCCTGACATGCTGTTAAGCAAAGGGCATGGGATTCTTCCAAGTGGAGCCCAGGAGATGAAATCACAGACTCAGAAAGTCCACACAAGGTGATATCCACCCCCTAAATCGGATATTTCCCTACAAAGCAATGTATTCATTTTTTATGAAAAAACCCTATTACCCTCAAAGTATGTTCCATTACACTTAATTCAGTTGTCAAATCTGTGGTTCCAATCTTGGAAACATTTTTCAAACTCATCTGTTTCAGTGGCTGACATCACCTCCCTCATTTTTTTCTTCACTTCTTCTACGTCATCAAATTGCTTTCCTTTCCTGTTCTTCTTCATTCGTAGAAGCAACAAGAAGTTTCACAGAGTGAGGTCAGGTGAGTCAGGTGTGTGGGACAAGAGAGGCATGTTGTTTTTTTGAAAAAAAATCCTGGCACACTGAGATGGCTGCATGAGCAGGTGCATTGTTGTAGAGGCAAAAGCAGTCCCCTGTCTGCCACAAATCAGGCCTTTATTGTTGCACTCTGTTAGGCAATCTTTTCAGAACCTCTAAATAGAAAACAGTCTGATCTGGTGGAATGAACCCAAATTGCACAATATCCCCTCACATAAAAAAGTGTGTCATTTTGGGGGTACCCCCTCGTAGCCCTGATGGAGAATATGCTAAGGAACAATGATTTCATATGCTGATATTTTTGTTTAAAATGGTTTCTATGATTTTATAGCAAGGTTGTTTTATAGTAATGAACTCTCATATATGTCAGAAATGATAACAGTGTGTGTACACATCATTTTCTTGACTACTATATACACCAGGTTGATTTCTTTTTAGCAAAACTTGTATTCTGGTGTGTGTTAGGAACAAGCAATAATTTTCAAGATAGAAGTTGTTTCTTGGCCTGAGCAGACAGTAATTACTTTTTTGACAAATGTGCCTTATCTATGCCCAGACAATCATTCAATCAATCAAGCAAATATTATTAAAAAGGGGAAAAAAGAGGCATAAACAACTGAGAGAGTGTTCCCAATGTCTAACAAAAAGCAACTGAAATATATAAAAGAAAATGACAATGTGTTTGCATAATTAAATTCCTGGGAGTTTTAAATACTTTTAAATGCTTCTTGACCTACTTGTTTATATGAATGGATTTTCTAGTGTGTCCCAGGTACCAGGAAGCTGAAACAGCGTCTCTTTTTCAAGCACATGCTAGGGTGAACTAAGGGAGTGTTCCGCCATTGGATAAAGGCAGGGGAACTAATTCTGTAGGCAAAAGAAAAACTAACACTATTAGGGAATGTTGGGTCCCTCCAAGGAATTCAAACTTGGTCCATAGGGGACAGTGAGTCATACAAAGATTTAACCAGGGAAGTTATGATTCATGTTGCTAATACCCCATCAAAACCGATTGCTCCCTTTAAGGGTAAAGTAACACCTGGATGTCAAGTTAGCGATCATAACTCCCAGCCCTCTTAGGTATATGACTAACTCCCACCCTCTCATTGTAAGGAGAAGAGATGTGTGCACTTTGGTGCAAATGTTCGCTTTACAAGATGAGGTCTTTTGCTTGGACGAGTACTTTCTTTTTTATTCTTGTACATATCATGGCAGAAGCCGGCAAGGTGCACGTGGGAGGGCCGGGCTCCAGAAACCACAGAGCAGGTCCCGAAGGACCCACGGAGCAGGGCCCCGAAGCCCAGGTGTTAAAAGAGAGTGGAGAATGGCTAGAGAGAAAAAGGAAACACATGAGGGGATGCTGCAAGATACAGCGATAGAACATGGTCGTGGTGAGCGTGTGCCGGAGGGAAATTGGCTGGGCAGACAGGATATTGTGATTGTGCGGGAGATAGGAACGTCTGGAGTCAGAGTGGTCTCCCGGTTGCTGTTTTGTGGGAATGAAGCAATACTGGCACGTTTATCCTACAGAGTAATGTGGGAGGAAGGATTTCCAGGCGAGTCTGTGGTTAAAGAACAGCTGCTCACTGCAACGGAAAGACTGGACGAGCGACCCCTGGGGCTGTGGGTGAAATGGGTTGCAGTGTATGTAGGGAAAGATCTCAGTCTGGGAAACTCTCTGGGGAGTTTGACTCTGGGCTATCGGCCTGCTACGATGTGTTCAAATATACTCAATGGCAGTGCGTTTAGTTTGTTTGGTTTGGAACATGGAAGGAGGCCATGGCAAGGAAGGGAGCTACAGAAGAAAACTTGGACAGGTGTTTTGAAGCAAGAACATTGAGAAATGTCCAGGTCGGCCGTTGGATGGGCCGGTCAGTGTTGTAAGCCAGAGAGGATTGAGAACCATTCACAGAAGCCATGGGACCAGCTGGCCTGAGTAAGGGCAGAGTGTTGGATCTCCCCTGGCCTCTCACCTACCAGGGTGCATTTATAGCATCCCATTTCATATAAAGTTGGAGTCAATCACCATGGATTTTCATCATGCTACAGTGATTTCCTGGGAAACATTGAAATGTGGGGGGTTAGACATCTAAGTCCCTAGAATAACAGATGCTTGAGTTCTGATACATTTTGTTTGTTTGTCTGTTGTACTTGTGTGTCCCCCTACGGTGGGTGAGATGTGCTCAATTGCAGGAAATCCATCACTTCTAATCAACTGTGGCCAAGAAATCTGTTGACAAGTTCTCCTAAAACTGAAAAAACGACTATCATTCTATAGACAAGCACCTATGAGTATCTTGTAAGTTTTATTATGTGAGATGCTTGGACTTTGTCCAATTATTAATAGCTTCCTCCTTGAGTTCATATTTTATTTTAGGGAGATTAAACAGCAGGACAAAGTATCTTCAAAAGTACTAAATGCTAAGCAACATAATTTAAATTCAATCTGGGGACTGATAATTTTATTTCCTGTCCATTGAAGTCATTAAAGATGAAAAGAGTATTAAATGCTGTACAATGAATTATCAACTGTCAATTAACCACCCAAATAATTTGCTTGGGATATCAATTGCCACCAAGTATGTCATTAGTCTATATGAATAACCCTCTCTAACTCTATTACATTTTTATGATCCAACGTTTCAGAGTACATATGAAAATAGACTATGTCAAAATAATCTCAAATATCTAAAACTGCATTGAACAATAGTAATTTGCATCAGGCCTCCATCATTTGTTAAATCATAATTTGTAGCGACTACTCTATACAGTCTGAGTAGTTATGCGTTGGACAGGAATGCGAATGATCAACAGTTCAAAACCACCAGCACCTCCTCAGGAGAAAGGCTAGACTGTCTACTCCTCTAATCAATTACAATCTCCAAAATCTCCAAGCGGTCACTCTAAGTCAGTGTTGACTAAGTGCCAGTGAAAGGGTGAGACTCTACTCTTCTCCATCTTACAAATGACTGGTGGTGGTGGTTGCTGTTGGTCTTTGTGTGCACCAGCGTACTTGTCACCCAAACAGAAAAACTTACGTGTTTAAATTTGGATTCCAGGAGTCCGCTGCTGGATCCAGATCTACAGGTTAGATGTCTCATTATTTGTTTGCTGGCTTCAGACTTTCCCGATCCTCGCTCACCACTAATAGAAAACAGAATAAAAATGCTAGCTTACTGGTTTGGAGAAAGTAATAAAGGCAGACAATCACCAGAAATAACTCACAGACACAGAGAAAATGGAGGAATGACATCAGGATTATTAGTGAGCTTATGGGACAACTTCAACTGTCAGATCTGATTCACCTAATAGAAAGATTTTCAGTAAACATACTATCATCTTGTGTCAGTCAGTGTTTTAGATGTTAGGACAGCAAATGGATGTGACACACTTTCTGACATGAAATGTCTTATAGTGTAAAATCACATAATACAAGTGAATCGTGGCAGAATGATGATAGACCGAGGAAAGGGTAGCAACTTGGCCTCAGCTCCCAGAAATAAGTGAGAGAGCAAGACAACCAATAAGTGAAGGTATTATCAGTATAAGTGCATGCGTTTAAGAGGCATATGGCCCTGAGCTCAGGAAAGTTGTTAAATTTGCCCCCACTTTCCTTTCTCTCATCTCTAAAATGGGCATAAGTTTTGGAGCTGTTCAAAGGCCTTCTATACTATTGTCCAATGTGAGCAGTTGAATGAAGTGTCTGACTGACCCTCACCAGCTCCTAAACAAGAATTGGATTTTTAATTTTTTTTAATTCATGGTGTGCATTCTTCTTTAAACCAGGTTAAAAGAAAGGAACATAATTCATCTCACGTAGAGCCATCACGGAGGGAGAGAAGCTACACAAAAAGTCAGAGTCCTGGAAGCTTAAAGAGAAGAACTAAACTAACAAATTTCTTTCATGACAGATTTGTTCTCACATTTTGGAGACCAGGACTCCAAAATTGATTGAATGAATCCCCACCCAACCTTTCTCAGGATAAGTAGGTAATATATAGCATCGCCCAAAGGAATAATAGTTCTGCCTTATAATAAATTCTACTAGAAAAAAATCTATGAGCAAATACACGATGAAGTTGTTGGGGTAAGCAAAAATAGACAGGTTTCCTTACTTCAGGATTTCAGGTGCTATTATGATGGCTGTATTACACCATCTCTCAGGGAATCTAGTGGACACTCCTTTCTCTCCCATCAGCCCTTCACTAAGGAGCAGTGTTTCTCAAAGCGCATGAGTAATAATAGTCTAGTCAGCATTAAATGGGTTAATAAAATGTTGGCAACTAGACGGACATGTGGCAATCATTTTTAGGGAAACTTAGTATGTGGCTCCTGGTAGCCCCAGGAGCAAAGGCTAGAGTCTGTGTAATAGTTAAGTATCACCAGGCTCTAGCTACTGGGTCACAGCGCTGTACTTCGAGATATATTGCATACTCTCACAATATTTATTCAACCTGTATGCTGAGTAAACCATCAGCAAAGTGGGATTACAAAAAAAACTCTGTATCAGGATTGGAGTAAGGCTTAATGAACACCCTGAGGTATTCTGATGGAACAATTTTGCTTACTGAGAATCAGGAGGACTTGAAGCATGTGCTGATGAAAATCAGAACTGCAGCCTCAATATGGGTTACAACTCAAAGTAAAGAAAACCAAAATTCATACAACTGTATCAATAAGTAACATCATGATAGATGGAGACAAGTCTGAAGTCAAGGATTTCATCTTGCATGGACCCACAGTCCATGCTCATGGAAGCAGTAGTCAAGAGATCAAATGACACATGACATTAATCTGCTGCACAAGGCCTCTTTATAGTGTTGAAAAGCAAAGACATTACTTTGAGGACTAGGGTGCTCCTGACCTTAACCATGGTATTTTCCATTGTTTCACATGCATGTGAGTGTTGGCCACTGAATAAAAAAGACCAAAGAAAATTTGAGGCATTTGAACTGTGTGTGTGTGTGTGTGTGTGTGAAGATTATTGAAAGTACCATGGATTACCAATGAAAAAACTTTTGTTGGAAGTTGCACAGCCAGAATCCTCCTGAGAGACGAGAATGGCAAGATTTCATCTAACAGACTTTGGCGTTTTTTTTTTTTTAGGAGAGACCAGTCCCTGGAGAAGGATTGTCGTACTTGGTAAAATAGAGGGGAAGTGAAAAAGAGGAAGATCCTCCATTAAATGGACTGACACAGTGGCTGCAACTATAGGCTCAAACATAAGAACAATTTATGAGGATGGCGCAGGATCAGGAAGTGTGTTCTTCTGTTGCACATAGGCCACTATGAGTTGGGAACAACTTAAAGGCAACTATCAACCTCTATGGGGCCCATATTCCAGATTCACCATTCAGTAATCATGATACCCCAGACAATTTCACTTTGCTAGTACGCAGTCACAGGAGGATTTGCACTACACTGTGTAAGTGCCTCATTACCAACTAAAGGATCAAACCCATTAGCTTCTCTAAGGGAGAGAGATTTGACTATCTGCTTCTGAAAACAAGGTTAATCCAGACATGGGGCTTCTACTCTGTCACATGGGTTTCTAAGGGGTTAGCTCATAACCCACTACGCCACTAGGGCTGAATAATTATCCGTTATTATTGTCAACATTCACTATTATGTGTTTCTCCAAATCCCAACAATTTAAAACACCTTTTAAGCAACAATTCAAGTGTTGTTCTTTTATTTCCCCCACTCTAAAGTGTGACCAGGAGATCCAATAGATAAAGTAGTTAACAAGAGGGTGGCTTGTTTCAATCATAGGTGGGGAGTCATTCTTCAGCCCCCCTCTCTTCCCTGGGGCACTTCTGAACAAAACAGTTTAAGCAACAACTTGCAGTCTCTTTTGCAAACAAGTAACGTTTGCAATTCATAGCCTGGCATTCCAATAAATGTTTTATTGAATCAACGAATCACAAAATCAACTGCATGGAGTCCGTTCTGACTCATCGTGACTGATGTTGTCATGGCTAGATGCCATGTAGTTGGTTCTGACCCATCGTGACTGATGTTGTTATGGCTAGATGCCATGTAGTTGGTTCTGACCAATCGTGACTGATGTTGTCATGGCTAGATGCCATGGAGTTGGTTCTGACACATTGACTCTGTGTGCCATCCTCACAGTTGATCTTTATGTCTGAGCCCATCAATGCAGCCACTACCAATCCCTCTCTCAGAGGTCTGTCTCTTTTCCAAGCATAACGCCCTCTCCATAGGACAGCGGAAAACTGCTCCGCAGCGTTTCTGAGGCTGGACACCTTCAAGGGATGAGATCTTTCTCCCGTGGTGGTTTTCAAAACGTTGACCTTGCCGTTAGCAGCCCAGGGCATAGACCACCATAAAATGCACACGACCAGGCAGTAGAAACGTGCTTAACTCAATCTACTGTATTCTTCCCAGATTCCCTACGTCTTACTTTGCCCTGAAGGATGTGCCACTCTATATGCATCTTCCCTTTTCAACAAGACGACGGGTCGTAACTAAGAGAAATCCACGAGTACAGAGAGAAGCCTTGCTCTTCTCATGTGGCTGCATAATCCAGAACACATGGAGCTGAAGCAGGCTTGCACCCAATGCCTAAATTCTTCTTCAAGCCTCCATCAAGGATCATTGTTTACTATAAAATATTACATATCTGCCTTTTCTGCTAATTTCTTTAATGTAGAGGATGCATCCTCCAATGTTATGAAGCAAAAAACTGCATCATGTTTTAAAGAACAAACAGCTTGGGAACAGGATTTTTGGTGACACACGAGCAGAGGTGACAGACCGAAGTGCAGGCATTTGCACTGTACATAATATTATACATTGCGCAGGATTGAACTCTGAGGAAGAGTACCATCAGTTCATTAATATTAGGTGCTTTTCTTTTTGTTTGTTTTCTGGGGGTCTAAATGAAGGGGAAAGGCACTCTGGGTCCGAGTCTGCCCTCCTCCGAAGGAAATGCATTTCTATTGATTGCACTACACGTGGGGTTTTTTCTACAAACAGGATGTATCCCTTTTGCACCCCGTCGAATGTACTCACTGTGAGACATCCTGAACCTCAGACAGCTGAGAAAGTGAGTAACATCAACCAATAAGGCATGTGGATATATATTTTGGAATCATTTTATTGGGGGTTCCACACCTCTTATCAAGGCACGTGGCTCTTTTGACGCCAGACCGGACCTGAGCACAGAGGATGGAAGGGAGGTCAGGGGCGGAGTCTACCTGAGGATGAAGCACTGAGGCCGGTGCTGTTGGAAGAGCTGGTGGGAGGCCCGCTCAGCACAGGAGAAAATGTGAGGGGGCAGCGGGGAACCCCGCTGCCCCGTGTGGCTACAGTAAAGCTGGGACACCTGAAAGACAGAACAGAAAAGACAAACTTCTTGAGAAGAGGATTCCAAGGCATGATTGACTTCAGTCTCGTGTACACAAGTGAATGGATCTCTAATCTGAATATCACTGGTAACAGCAAGGTTTTGTGGAAGCACAGCCCTTTCTCCACACATTTGACATTCACAATGACAAATGGAGAATTGTGTTTAATCCTTAGTTTCTTTGATCCCAAACAACCAATAATTCAGGCTGTCTTAAAAATAAACAAAAACATAAACATTCTGCTTAGTAGACAACTCTGTCATAAACTAAAGTACATGAAATATAGTTTCTCTTTGCAAGATTCAAGATCAGGAACATAAGACAGAATGGGTTTCTCTAATTTGAATGTGAAGGAGGCAGTTGCAACTAGCAGGCATACAAATTTACAAATTTCTCAGTGGAACATAGTCAACTAATTTAAGTTTAGTGAAGGTATGATTTATTGTCATTACCAAGAACTTAATGATTCGAAAGTAGTTATTTCATTCTGGTCAATCTTAACCTGAGATTTTAAGGAATGGGCTACTTCAGATTAAATGCTACATTATACACAGACTTCAGAATCATAAAGAAATAGCAAATTTAATTTTCATTTTTTCTAGGGAATTGACCTGAATCTTTAAAGAGGAGTCCCTGGGTAACACAGATGATTAAGAACAAGGCAAACGACAGAAACATTGGAGTTTGAATCCACACGGATGCATTTTAGCAGTCTCCATTCACACAGTCTCAGCCATTACAACCTGAGAGAGCACGCTTCTACTCCGACTTCTGGATTTGCCAAGAAATGAAATTAGCCAAAATGGCAAGTATGTGTTTGCTTCTTTTTATTTTCAAGAATGAAGAAAGGTGTGGTGTATACCTCTCAAAATGATCCAGAGAAAACAGTATGGATCATAATTATTGAAACCAATTATATGAATTGTGTGACACCAGGCAAGCCAGAATGTCACTGAGTCAGGACACAACTCCCTCAAAGACAACCATGCGCTTCAAGGATGTCTAAGTTTGAAGGTGTATCCAGATTGAGGAAGGCATTACAACCCAAGGCAACATGTGATGCTGGGTTGGATCTTTTCTTTGTGAGTGTACTTAGATAATTAAGACAATTTGAGTAAATTTTCTGAAATAGGTGATATATGGTATCTAAAAACATACTGCCATCTAGTCAATTGCAACTCATAGCAACCCTATATCGGGTTTTCTGAGGCTGTAAATCTGTCCCAGATTAGATAACCTCATCTTTTCTCCAGGGATCTCTTGGTAGGTTTGAACTGCTGACCTTGAAGTTAGCATCCCAATGACTTTTCAGTTAGAAATCCAGTGGCCTTGCAGTTATCAATCCAATGACACACTTTCTATGAATTAGATGATATTATACCTACAATTAATTCCTTATTTTGATGTTTATCATAAGGATATATAGAAGAATGTATTTCTTTGTAAAAATTTTACATTGAGAATGTTCAAAATTAATGAGAGAATAAGCCAGTAATTTATGCTATAGCGGAGCTTTCACACAGAATCAACTTCATGGTTTGGTTTTGTCTATGTTACAATGGTTGAGGGAGGGTTAGCCACAATTCCTGCCCCCTTCCAATATCTGATATATATAATTGCATTTATTTAAGAGGGACAAAAATGTTTAAACAGAAAAATTATCCACAAGTACAGCAAAGACTGAGTAAATCTTACAAATATATAGTTGATTAGGCCCAGTCAGATGCTTGACAAAAAATACCATACAATCCCCTCTGTATAAGGTATCGAACAGGGAACTAATCTATGTTTCCCAGAAGTCAGCAGGGCGGTGTATTAGGAAGGTGGGAGCTGTGTGATGTTTGGACACATAGGGATTCTGAGAAGCTGCTAATATTCTGGAGCTGAGATCAAGTACAAATTCAACCATCCCTATGGACATCTGCCAGATGTGCACATTTCCATTAAAGTCTGTACGGAAACAAAAAACAAAAACAAACATCAAAAACCCACATCACTGAAGCAGAGAAGGCAGCTCAAGCCCTCAGGTAGGTGGCTGTGAGGTGCCTGACAGAAGTAGCATCGCTTCTGAGTAGAGAACAATGGTGCCGAGAAAATTAATCTCCTAATTGTAAAGGAAATAAACATTGATCTCTATCTCATGCCTGTGTTAAAAATGAATAGATTAATCTAAGTAAAAAATGTAAGTGACACAGTTTCGGCATAGACAACTAGAGAATATTATACTGTCTAAATTTGGGGTTATGTAAGAAAATGGAGTATAAAATTACAAATAAAACAGGAAAAAATTGATCCACTCACTACCTTAAATATAACAACTCCTGTTCAATCAGAAATGCAATAAATATAATAGAATTAAAAGAATGAGAATTTATATTGCACATATAACCAACTTGTTATCAAGGATTTAGAAGTAACATTTGAAATTCAATAGAAGTTAGAAATGCAATAGAAAATTGAACAAAGCATAGACACTTGAGAAAGACACAAACAAACATAAGAAAAGATACTCAATTCTGGTAAACAGGGAAATATTATTTCAAATAATAAGATAGCTTATTGCACAATATATTGCCATATATTACCTCATGTATATGTTTTAATATATGCTTTTATTTATACATGGATACATGTTTTAGAGAAGTAATAATCCTTTACCTCTTTAAAAGTGGCAAAGGGAAAAGGTGTGACTGAGTTCTAAGGTGCACTTGACACTAGTCATGGTTTGTTCCGTCACCTCAAATGCATGGACTACCAAAGGAACAAGCAAATGTGTTTGGGAGAAAGTTCAGCCAGGTGATTTTTAGAAGCATGGTTGGGGAGACTTTGTCTCACCTACTTTGACTCCACCATTATCTGAGGAAGGGCATCCTGCTTGGTACAATAGAAGGTCATTGACAAAGAGGATGACCTTCAGTGAGACGGGCCACAGTGGGCTTACCCATAACCAGGACTGTGAGGACTAGACAGTGTGTCATTTTGTTAATCTGAGGGGACCCAGTGGCACCTAACAAGAACAGCGCAACACACCAGAGACTAGCACTATGAATTGAAACTAGGGGGCAGCTAAAACTTGTTTAGGGCTTGGTGTTATTCAAAACACTTTACATACCTCATTCGCTCAATCCTATCCAAAAAAGTATGATTTCGATACTTAAAGTATCAGATGAGGATTTTTTTTCACAAAGAGAAGTTAATGATTTATCCAAGGTTAGATAGGTAATTAGTAGTGGAGCTTGATTTTAAAGTTTTTTAAAAAGTACATAGGTTTGGGAAAATTATATCTGATTCTCTCTCTCTCTCACTCTCTCTCTCTGTCACACACACACACACACACACAGACAGACATGGAAGCATTTGTTTACAAGGTTTTTCAAAAAGATACAGTACTAAATTGGTAACATAAATGTAGGGCGCCTGCTTTACTGTGACTGTCTCTGTAGAAATTCTCATAGATGTGCACAAAGGACCATGTAAAATATTTCAATATAAAACTAGTTCATGAGCCTGTCAGAAAGACTAATGGTTAATATGATTGGTTACATTATAAGACAATAAAATAGTACAATACATTCAGAATAAATGAATTAAAACAGAACAAAATCCATTGCCATTGTTCCAATCCTAACTCCCAACGACACTACAGGACATAGAATTGTCCTACAGTTTCTAAGGCTGCTCGCCTTTTACAGAAGTAGACTGCATCTCTTTCTCCCAGGAGAAGCTGGTGGGTTCAAAATGAAGACCTCTAAGTTAGCCTCTTACTACTTAACAATGTATCCACCAGCGTTTCCTCATCAATTAACTAGATCTCAACTTTCCAATGTCGGAAAAAGTTTTAAATATGATAGTTGAGATTTTCTAAAATTCTCTGAGTGAATTAACATTGGAAAGTATATACAGTTTGTGAACACTTATGTATAAAATTTAACACTTAAAATATTGGGTGAAAAGGTACTAATTTCAGGATAGGAGTTATCAGTGCTGAGGAGTGGTAAAGGGCTGGAGGTGGGTTCCCTATGTCATTACATAATACGGCATCTGATCCAAGACAGCATACACTTCAAGGACCATTATTTCTCTCTACGACTCAGTCAATGTGATTACACTATGACACACTTGTTCTTATCAGATCTTTAGAATTGCCTCCCAGGTTCATGGCTAAAAAAGAGTTCCTTTTCAAAAAAAGAATTCCTTTTCAAAAATAATTGATGAAGCGATCTGAAGCAAAAATGGTTAGTCGGTACACAAATATCTGTGGTGTTACAATGGAACTTTTTGGTGGATTTTATTATTCTATGATTTTCAAATAAATATTGAAAAATGAGCTGGTGATACTAAATGCCTACATGGTAATCTAAGGAACAAGAGGGTGTTTTAGCCCAATGTTCTCTTTTAACTGACCAAATTTCTGTTTATTTTGGAAGTCTCAATCAATATTAACTATTTCACTATTCATTAAGTTCATCATTGGCTCGACCTAATTTTGAGAAACAATTTTTTTCCTGAGCTATCATTTCAATTTATTTTATTTTTTAAATCATCTTATTGGGGCTCATACAACTCTTATTACAATCCATACATACATCAATTGTGTAAAGCACCCTTATACATTCGTTGCTCTCATCATTCTCAAAATTCGCCTTCTGCTTGAGTTCCTGGAGATGCCGGGCAGTGTAAGATAAGATAAAATAATAATTTATAAAGTATTAAGGGTTCAGGAGGGAGAGGGGTGCGGGGAGGGATGAGGAGGGAAAAGGGAAATGGGAAAACAATTTTAAAGTCAAACTATTCTGTGAAAAGCTGAAGATTTCATTATTTGTTGTTTGCAAAGAAAAACACAAGAGGGACCCTAGAGCACACGTGACTGACGTCTAGCATTCAGTCAAGTTCACCTTCTCACTCTAATTCTTTGGCATTGCTGGGTTACATATGTTCTTTAGACTAAATTTTTCTGGTGATTTGATGAGGGGTCCAGAACAACTGAATATAGTTTGTTCATAATCATCAGAGTTCATCTTTTTCCACTGTCTTTCCTTAGAAGTTCTTTTTTTTAAAAATTTCCTTCCCTATAAAATATTTGAATTTCTATTGAAGACTATTCTTCTGGTAACACTTGGTGAAAGTTTGCTTGATATTGATTCTAAGCTCTCAAACAATTTATATATGTAGATAATGATGCTAAGAAAATATTTCCAGGTAGTACAAATTGTTTTTTGTTTGACTACTCATCACTTAAGAGGTTGGCGGTTCAAAGCCATCCAAAGGTACCATGGCAAGAAGCCTGCCAAATGTTATGGGGGAGTTCTACCCTGTAATCAATCCATGGTGGTGGCTTGAGTTGAAATTGATTCAATGATGAGAGAGGGATTTTGTTTTTTAATTTTAAAATAATAGTCTACTTTATGTAATTATTTTTGCTGTTTACTTTTCTGAGTTGCTCACTAGCTGTTCTATGTTTATATCAGCTATTAGCATCATCATTCGTGGTACTGTACATTCTCATTTAGTCTAGTCAGCATCATCTGGGGCAGCCAGTCCTTTTCACACATATATTCTTTTCTTCGTCTGACCTTATTCTCTCCCCAGATTAATTTAAAAACAAGACAATTCCTGGTCAATGGTCATTTTAACTGGTGTATATGTGAGATGCGTCTTACATGTGTGAGATGACATCAGACTTGTTTTCTGTCTGTATGGGGCTCTGGTTCCACTGAATACATTCCTTCTTTCTTTACAGGTCAATTCCCTTCTTTCATTCACTATGAAACACAAGCATCTCACTACACTGCCAGATCACCGCATGCTCTCCACCACCCTCTGAATTTTAAAATCCAACTTTCTGCTTCAAGATGTAATGAAGGCTGAGCACTCGCAGGCTCCCACACTGTCGGGATCCTGTTAGCTTTACGGACTCTCACTGGCATCATGTGTTTGAGTTGACATGAGGTTTTGTCTTCCACACTACATATGGCTATGAGGCGGTACGTTCACTTTCTGAGTAGCTAACTAGCCATGCTACGCTTACATCCGCTATTATCATTATTCGTGTCATGTTCACTTTCTGACTTATTAACGATAGCCATGCATGAGTGACGTGATCCAAACAGTATCTGTTTGATTTGACAAAGTATCACAAGTAATTCTCAAATGTTTGCGTCTGGGTCCACTATTGATCATGTTGAAGTCTGTGCACTTATGAGAGGACAGAATACATTCAATTTCTTATGTTTCAATTTATTAGTCTTTAAAATGATACTTCATAACCCCCAAGTTGCATTTTTAGAAGAAATGTTACATAGGCAAAGCCTTTTGCAGCTTGTCTGAGATGTAATGAATCCTAAACAATGCCAGCTACTATTTTTTATACTATTTTTATGTCCTGCCCACATTCACCCATTTCATTAATAAAATCTGCTCAGCCACTCACAGTTATTTGCTCAACCCAAGCAAGCCTGGGAAAGAGTACACCTGGGAACCAATATCAAATGAATTCTGAAATTAAATAATGCTCAAGCGTAGCACCTAAGACTGGATAACATAATATACCTTAAAATAACATCTCCTTGATAAATAGAGGATGAGAGTGGGCCTGCAATGCTTCCATGTCGGCATTTTTTTAAGCACTTGGCTGCTACCAGAACAATTGACCTTTGGAACCCCGCAGCCACTCTGCTGAAGCATGAGTATAGCCTCCCAAAGGCTGAGGCGGGTCTACTCTGTCCTGTAGGGTCTCTGTGAGTTGCAATTGGCCAATAGCACACAGCAATAGACACAGCAGAGTTTTATTCTGGAAAATACATGCTTTAAAAATGATAGCCAAGTCTTTTATCATGAATGTTTTAAACGATTTGTTCATTGAAACCTCAAATAAATATATTTTTTGAATTATGGATACCAAAATCTTAACCCCTGGTGCTAATTCCATAATAATGACAATAATGAGAAAATACTGAGATATTCTAATATTGATGTGTCAGAGAGATAATTTACGTTTACTGATAAACATTTTATTCTCACGACATTCGCTTGTTCTTAGGGTTCCACAGTGATACAAAGGTGTCACGCTTCTCTGAGTACCCCATAGGTCTGGCCCCTCTACAAGACACGGCCTCCCCTCACTGTCCCATGGTGTTAGGGGAACAACAATAGATACACAATGTGGGAATTGAATTGTACCCAGTCTGGGCTTCACCCTCCAGCCCATACACACACCAGAGCGTAACACAAAAGAAGTGAAACAGAGCAGCAAGGGGAGCAAAGCAATGAAGTTCCCGAGGAATCCCCCACTAGACTTCGAGGGCAGGTTTGTCACCTCTTCACACTCAATTGGAAAACATTCATAAGGGTCTACAGACAGACATGGAACTATTTACAGGCTTTTTTTTTCTCTCCCATGTCTATCTATATAAGATAGACAGGATAAACAATCCCAAGGAGAAAACAGTGGGGTCAACGGTTGCAGGGGCACATGGGAGGAGCGGGGGTGAGGGAAAGGAAAGGGAGAGCCAACAAACCAAGGGAAAAGGGAACATGTGATCTAACATGAGTGGCGAGGAAGGCGTAGGATGCTTGGTGAGGCTTGATCACTGAATGGAATTATTGAGAGCCAAATAAAGGTTGAACATGATAGTGGAACAGGAGGAAAGGAAAAGGAAAAAGAGGAAAGAACTAGGAGGCAAAGAACATTTGTAGGGGTATAAATACAGGCATATATACATGTAAATATAGGTAGATAGATAGATAGATAGATAGACAGATAGATAGACAGATAGATAGAAAGAATTAAGGTAGAGGACAGATATCGGGCCTCTACTCAAGTACTCCCTCAACACAAGAACACTTTGTTCTAATAACCTGGCATTCTGTGATGTTCACCTTTCCTGATACAATCACTGAATAAAAAATGGATGCATAAGCAAATGTGCTGAAGAAAGCTGATGGTGCTAAGCTATTAAAAGAGATCATATCTAGTGTCTTAAAGACTTGAAGATAAACAAGCAGCCATCTAGCCAGGAAGCAACAAAGCCCACATGGAAGAAGCATAGCAGCCTGTGTGATCACAAGGTGTCCACAGGAGTAGGTATTAGGCATCAGAAGACCCAAAACAAACAATCATGTGGATGTGAACAAAGGAAGCCTGAGTGGAAACCCAAAGCCTGTCTGGAGACAATTGGACATCCCCTCACAGAAGGGCCACAAGAAAGGGACAAGCCAGCCCGGGTACTGTGTTGCTCTGACGAAACATACAGCATTCGCCTAGTTCTTTTTTCCTTCCTCCCCCACTATCATGACCCCAGTTCAACCTTGCAAATCTGGCTAGACAAGAGCATATACACTGGTACAGATAAGAGCTCTTGACACATGGAATCCAGGAAAGATAAGAGTAACTGGAGTAGCAATACTGTGAGGGTAGAGGAAGATGGGGGAGAAAGGGGAAACCGATCAGAATAATTGACATTTTCCCCTCCCTCCGCACCGCAGGGTGATGAACAGCAGAAAAGGGTAAAGGGAGACAGCAGATGATGTAAGATGTGAAAATAATAATAATTTATGGTTTATCAAGGGTTCATGAGGCTGGGAAGGTGAGGGATGGAGGGAGATAACAAGGAGCTGACGCCAAGGGCTCGGGTAGAAAGAAAATGTTTTGAAAAGGATGATGGTACCAAAGAACTTAATACAATGAATGGCTGCCTGGATTGTTATAAGAGCTGTAGAAGCCCCAATAAAATGATTTATTTTTTTAAAAAAAAAACAAGAGGAAATCTCAACATCACTCTAATGGAACCCCCAGAAATTCACATGCTCACCTAAATCAAAGCTTTTCCTTTTGAATTTTCCCTCCTTCCCTGCCTTCCTGTCTCCCTCTCTTTCATTCTTTCTTATATTAATCCCTTCACTCTTTCGGGCTTACAGATACAAAATGTGCATCACTCATTCACTGTTTCTTTTTATATAACAATTTTGATGACAAACCTAGTAGGGGTTTACATTTTAAATCATCAACTTGATACACAACCTTTTAAACTACTAATCAAGCTCTCCAATAGTTAACCCTTCACCCACGCCATGATTTCTCTTGTTCCTTTTGTTGGGCACAGGCAATCTTACTCTTGGATTTTAGCACCCCCAATTAGTCTTCTAGCCTTTATGTCTTTGGCTGAAATTGATCATAACGTACAGGCTTTTAAGCAATATTTACGACAGATTTCTCATTTCAATAGTTTTTATTTTCTGCAAAATAAAACACAGATACTCCAATTTAGTTTTTATAACCTTGGCCCACATCAGAGTTAAACTATTCATCATTTAAAGTGATTTATCTTTTACTAAATTGGCCTGTTCATTACTCTAAAAGGCCTTAGATGTTTTCCTCATCACAGAAGGGTTCTCACCCATTCTCACCAATTGACCTTTGGAACCCCGCAGCCACTCTGCTGAAGCATGAGTATAGCCTCCCAAAGGCTGAGGCGGGTCTACTCTGTCCTGTAGGGTCTCTGTGAGTTGCAATTGGCCAATAGCACACAGCAATAGACACAGCAGAGTTTTATTCTGGAAAATACATGCTTTAAAAATGATAGCCAAGTCTTTTATCATGAATGTTTTAAACGATTTGTTCATTGAAACCTCAAATAAATATATTTTTTGAATTATGGATACCAAAATCTTAACCCCTGGTGCTAATTCCATAATAATGACAATAATGAGAAAATACTGAGATATTCTAATATTGATGTGTCAGAGAGATAATTTACGTTTACTGATAAACATTTTATTCTCACGACATTCGCTTGTTCTTAGGGTTCCACAGTGATACAAAGGTGTCACGCTTCTCTGAGTACCCCATAGGTCTGGCCCCTCTACAAGACACGGCCTCCCCTCACTGTCCCATGGTGTTAGGGGAACAACAATAGATACACAATGTGGGAATTGAATTGTACCCAGTCTGGGCTTCACCCTCCAGCCCATACACACACCAGAGCGTAACACAAAAGAAGTGAAACAGAGCAGCAAGGGGAGCAAAGCAATGAAGTTCCCGAGGAATCCCCCACTAGACTTCGAGGGCAGGTTTGTCACCTCTTCACACTCAATTGGAAAACATTCATAAGGGTCTACAGACAGACATGGAACTATTTACAGGCTTTTTTTTTCTCTCCCATGTCTATCTATATAAGATAGACAGGATAAACAATCCCAAGGAGAAAACAGTGGGGTCAACGGTTGCAGGGGCACATGGGAGGAGCGGGGGTGAGGGAAAGGAAAGGGAGAGCCAACAAACCAAGGGAAAAGGGAACATGTGATCTAACATGAGTGGCGAGGAAGGCGTAGGATGCTTGGTGAGGCTTGATCACTGAATGGAATTATTGAGAGCCAAATAAAGGTTGAACATGATAGTGGAACAGGAGGAAAGGAAAAGGAAAAAGAGGAAAGAACTAGGAGGCAAAGAACATTTGTAGGGGTATAAATACAGGCATATATACATGTAAATATAGGTAGATAGATAGATAGATAGATAGACAGATAGATAGACAGATAGATAGAAAGAATTAAGGTAGAGGACAGATATCGGGCCTCTACTCAAGTACTCCCTCAACACAAGAACACTTTGTTCTAATAACCTGGCATTCTGTGATGTTCACCTTTCCTGATACAATCACTGAATAAAAAATGGATGCATAAGCAAATGTGCTGAAGAAAGCTGATGGTGCTAAGCTATTAAAAGAGATCATATCTAGTGTCTTAAAGACTTGAAGATAAACAAGCAGCCATCTAGCCAGGAAGCAACAAAGCCCACATGGAAGAAGCATAGCAGCCTGTGTGATCACAAGGTGTCCACAGGAGTAGGTATTAGGCATCAGAAGACCCAAAACAAACAATCATGTGGATGTGAACAAAGGAAGCCTGAGTGGAAACCCAAAGCCTGTCTGGAGACAATTGGACATCCCCTCACAGAAGGGCCACAAGAAAGGGACAAGCCAGCCCGGGTACTGTGTTGCTCTGACGAAACATACAGCATTCGCCTAGTTCTTTTTTCCTTCCTCCCCCACTATCATGACCCCAGTTCAACCTTGCAAATCTGGCTAGACAAGAGCATATACACTGGTACAGATAAGAGCTCTTGACACATGGAATCCAGGAAAGATAAGAGTAACTGGAGTAGCAATACTGTGAGGGTAGAGGAAGATGGGGGAGAAAGGGGAAACCGATCAGAATAATTGACATTTTCCCCTCCCTCCGCACCGCAGGGTGATGAACAGCAGAAAAGGGTAAAGGGAGACAGCAGATGATGTAAGATGTGAAAATAATAATAATTTATGGTTTATCAAGGGTTCATGAGGCTGGGAAGGTGAGGGATGGAGGGAGATAACAAGGAGCTGACGCCAAGGGCTCGGGTAGAAAGAAAATGTTTTGAAAAGGATGATGGTACCAAAGAACTTAATACAATGAATGGCTGCCTGGATTGTTATAAGAGCTGTAGAAGCCCCAATAAAATGATTTATTTTTTTAAAAAAAAAACAAGAGGAAATCTCAACATCACTCTAATGGAACCCCCAGAAATTCACATGCTCACCTAAATCAAAGCTTTTCCTTTTGAATTTTCCCTCCTTCCCTGCCTTCCTGTCTCCCTCTCTTTCATTCTTTCTTATATTAATCCCTTCACTCTTTCGGGCTTACAGATACAAAATGTGCATCACTCATTCACTGTTTCTTTTTATATAACAATTTTGATGACAAACCTAGTAGGGGTTTACATTTTAAATCATCAACTTGATACACAACCTTTTAAACTACTAATCAAGCTCTCCAATAGTTAACCCTTCACCCACGCCATGATTTCTCTTGTTCCTTTTGTTGGGCACAGGCAATCTTACTCTTGGATTTTAGCACCCCCAATTAGTCTTCTAGCCTTTATGTCTTTGGCTGAAATTGATCATAACGTACAGGCTTTTAAGCAATATTTACGACAGATTTCTCATTTCAATAGTTTTTATTTTCTGCAAAATAAAACACAGATACTCCAATTTAGTTTTTATAACCTTGGCCCACATCAGAGTTAAACTATTCATCATTTAAAGTGATTTATCTTTTACTAAATTGGCCTGTTCATTACTCTAAAAGGCCTTAGATGTTTTCCTCATCACAGAAGGGTTCTCACCCATTCTCCTGCCCCTAACGTATTCCATTTTCTTTTTTCTGAAATCTCACTCATTTATAACATTTGACACAAATGCATTTCCTCTCAATGCAATATTTTTTTAACCTGTCAATAAATAGGGTGTCCCTCTTTATAGCTATTTTAATCAAATGTGATTATAATTTAAGTCACTATTTGAAGTTTTTGTATATTTTCTCTAGAAAATATCATGTAGACCCAAGTACAAATCAACTATTTTTTTTCCACAAATCAACTATTTTACTTAGCATTCTCTCTATATACACAAAAATATTTGTTGTTTTGATAAAGCATGCTTCTTTTTGTCTTTAAGACTTTTTTATTTTATATAGCCAATTTAGAAAGATCTGGCTACTTTGGAATTTTCTCTTTCTCCATACCTGGTATGAACTGTAGCTGACTTATGCTATTTGTCTTCAACATAAATGGGCAGAACAATAATTAGCACTGTTTCCTGAAAGCTTGATTTGATGTAGAACTGTCTGCTTATGGTGCCTGCTAAATGGCTCTTCTCTTTAGTGCCTGTTCAGTACAATCACGTTAAAATCGCCCGTAGCAGCGACCACTTTAATGGCTGGCGCTACTGACAGTCATGTGTTTGCATTAGTCTCAAAATACAATGTGTCACAAAATGTGCTTTACCTTCGTGATTAATGACTAGCTAGAAGTAACAAATGACGATTACCCATGGATTGCATACAATACAGCTGTCCCAAATAAAAGATACGATGCTGCGCGTGCATTGTCATTTTGATTTGGTCTCCTCCTCGTGACACTCAGGAGCCCTAGCGTCTTCGTTATAACTGTGACCATGCTTAAAACAATGCATTATTTTTTAATAAACTAATCAGGATAGGGGGAAAAATTAAACTGTTTGTATAAATGTATCCACAGTGGCAATTTAATAATAGTCACCTACATACAATTATAATCTAAAACCCCAAACGATTAAGTCAAATCCAACTCACAGCAACTCTGTAGGACAAATTAGACCTGCCCCTGTGGGTTTCTGAAACTAACTCTTCATGGAAGTAGAAAGCCGCCTCTTTCTCCCACAGTGTAGCCAGTGGTGTTGAACCACAGACCCGACAGTTATCAGTCAAATGCATTGTAACTATGCCACTAGGGATCTCTAACCATAGCACAAAGTAACTCCAAAGTAAAGGGAAATCTGTTTTGTTTTCCATAGATCAATGTGGTACTGTAATTCAGTATACTAGTAGATGATATTGTCGTTACGTAGTAATATTGCTACAGAGAATACCTACCAATTTATTATTAAAATTAAGTCTTTGTATCTACCCAGTAGCTATCATTATGGCTTATTACATGTATACAAGGGAAGTATAAATTATTTGGCTTTGCTAATGAATGTGAATTCCAAAAGCCCTTGACACTAAGTTTCATTTTAACTTTTAGAAAGAGGAGGTGAAAAAAAGGAAAGAAGGAGAAGGTGTTTTTGTGAGGGTTTGTATCAGTATACACTTTTCCTTAATACAAGGGGGCTTCAAAGAATTTGTGAAAAACTGAAATTTAAAAATGAAGGGGTTTTATTGCAAACTTTTTAAAGTCCCTTGTATAATTTCCTTTTTATTTATTTTTTCCTTATAAGCCAAATCCAGACAAAACAAAATCTTCTGCTGTGAGTAAATTCCAAGTCAGGACCGTCCTTTAGGACGGAAGAGAACATCTGCAGCAAATTCCAAGGTGGTTGGTAATCTTGAAGGAAGACGACTGCTCATCCTTCTCCCCCTAGCAGCCAAGGGCTTCAAACAGTTGACCCTTTCTGATGAGTTGCCCAACACTTGTGCTACCTGGACTTATTTTCCATGCCAGTGTCAATTTGAAATGCTTGATGTAAAATTTAATAGATAGTTTACATTCTGTATAACCCATTTTAATTTTAATGAACCATTCAACCAGAATTGACAATGCATTATCTTTTAGTCTTACATTAACAAAGAAATAAATCTCTTAATATCTCTTCTTATATCCACTAACAAATATTTCTGAAATAACTGTGAGTATTATATATTATTTGAAGCCATAAAACTGTCATAATATTGGGACAACTCAAGAAACAAACCACAAAATATTCCTTTATGAAATATAGTAAAAAATGTAACATAATTATTTTATTTTAAGTAATTCTTAGATTTTGACTTCTAGAAAAGTAAAAGTTTTTAGAGGTTAGTTTTTTTATATTTACATTTTTTCAGTTATATTTATTCATTCAATCATTTTCATTCAATTATTCCAATCTGACTTATCTTAGCAGAATCTTATTAAATTCATCAACTTTGTCGTTATAAACAGAAGCCAAGAACTATATACTAATAAGTGTTTAAATATCATATTTTCTTTCTCTGAAAGAGTCACACAATATTATTTGGTAATGGGCATATTATCCTATAGGAAACTTAGGTATTTTATGACAAATAATTATCTGGACCTATAGTGGGTTAAAATATAGTAGTGTACTCATCCCCCCAAATATATTTCAATATCTGAAACCTAATTATCCATAAAGTTTAACTTATTTGGAAATAGGTATTTGCAGATTGAATTAAGTAAAGGGCCTCAAGATGAGATCATACAGGGATAGGAAACCAAGCCAAATGTCTTTCTTTTGGGTAAATAATGACTCGTGGAAACCACGCTTTACAAAGTAGCCTTCTATATATGCTTGGCTTGGCTGTAAGTGGGCCAGGCCTTTCTCCCATGGTACCACCAGGCAAGTTTCAACCACCTACCCTTAGGTCAGTAGTTGAGGATGAACTGTTTGTACTACTGAAGGGTCTTCTTTGTGTAATAGGTGTTAACCAAACCCAATGTCATCTGCCCTCATATATGAGAACATAGAGGGATATTTGAAAACATAGAAACATAGCAGAGAAAGGGATATGACGGTAGAGGAGGAGCCTGGAGTGGTGCATCCATAAGCAAGAAAAATGCCAACAAGTACTACCCCACCCCCCTCCCCAAGATAGCTGGGAACAAAGGAAGGAATTCTCCCTTAGAGCCTTCAGAAGGAAAGATCCCTGTCAACACCTTGATTTGGGAACAAACAAACAAACAAAACAGAGGCCCATAAAGTCAATTCCAAATACCATGACCCTTTAGGACAAGCAGAACTGCCACTGCGGTTTCTGAGACAGTGAATCGTTACAGGAGTGGAATCCCCATCTTGCCCTGTAGTGGCAGCTGTGGTTTCAGACTGTGGCTGTGGGGGGTAGCCTGATGTGTAACCCACTAGGCACCGTTGGCCCAGTGTAAACAATTAGATATGCATGTGTTATCGTATGCCCATGGAAAACCAGCTCAAAGCAAGCAAGTTTCATCACAATGGTCACCATAAAGCAGGCTGGAGTAAAACCCAATCAAGTATCTATTTGAGGAGCTGCAGAAACTAACTAACACATCTAAGATTTAAGGGGGAAAAATTAAATAACGGCTAGCCAAGAGAGATATTTCTTATAAATTATTCTCACAGAATCATGCCATGTTGCTGAGTAGAACTCAAAGTACTCATGGCGAACAACTGCATGTCTCCAAAAGCACACTTTAAGACAGCATGCTCAGTGATCGGTGCTCGGGTGAAACAAATTTGAGTGCCTCAAGAAAACAAACTAAAGAAAACTCAATAAAAACTAGTTGTTCCTTGAGATAATTTTCTCAGATAATTAAGACCCCAATTTCTAATCAACCCTATAAAATATGCTTTATAAATAAGTGCAAATGAATAAACTTTGACTGAATCAGCATGAATTACCTATAATTATCTGCCCATAATGGAAAATAATTAAATCTTTGTAAGAGTATAACATCAGCTAGGCATTCACAATATTTCATACAGAGGGTAATAGTCAACTAATATTTTCTAGGAGCATTAATACACATACACACAATATAGAAAAGTAATTGGTACAAACTAGACTTTAGAAAAAGGTTCAGTTTTTATGTATGTGTGTGTATGAACATATTTGTATAAATAGGGATTTTAAAATAAAATATATATATATAGACTTTAAAATAACAGATATTACTTTGTTCAGAAAATAAATGAAGAAATGGAAATTTAACCAGAGAATGGAAACCTTAAAGAGTGTAAAATTTTTTAAAATGAGAACTAAAAAATAAAATTATAAAGCATTTGTAATTTGGGGAATAATTTTTATCTGTGTATATAAAACAATGAAAGTTTAACCAACACAACAAAACAATAAATAAATAAAACAATAAAAATTAATAACCAACAGAAAATAGTGAGCTGTGATATTATTTATACTTTAGGAAAGTATATTTTATTTATACTTTCTAAAAGAAAGGTAGGAAAAACAAGGGGGGGAGTAGGAGCTAGATACAAGTAACTTCAGAAATTAATATATTTGAAAATAAATTTTTTGAGAGCTTTCCAATTTTTATAAAGCACAGAGAAAATAAAATATGGGTTTCTCATGGAGTTTTCTTTAAAAATGAGCATACAAAGGAAGCCATACCTAAATTAACCACACACTGCAAAACACAAATAAACAAGCACACATGCAGCTAACATGGAGAAAACAAATTGAAACACAGAATGATGAGAAGAAAAGACCGATAGCACACACAAATTAGCCTCAGGGGAGCTTTGCTTAGACGTATGTATGACTGATAGTCTGGAAAGACAATTGAAGTCGGAGTATTTTCAATGTTCTGAAGGAAAGTAACCTTTGGCCTAGGTCTTAAGAAGAAATTAAAATATTTTTTTTAATTGAAGGTGAAGGAAAAAAGTTTCAGATAAACATTCATATAAGGAGACGATCCAGGTTTAGCGCCCAAACCACTCTTAGGTATCTAGACGGCAGAAGTGTATGTGCCATCTGAATGATTACAGAATGCTTAGCAGTGATCACCTATCTCCAAACGAGACAGAAGTGACATTTCCAATAACTAATCCTCTAGTCATATATTCATTCATACAAGGTTATTAGTTTGTTTTTAAATGTATAACACTGTACTGTTACGCATGAAATACAGATAGATGACCTATCCATATGAAGAGGGAAAACATACAAGCGTAAAAGACCACATGCTCTAAGACTCCACCCCAATAGATTCATATGTGTAAATAGCAATCACAGCCAGAAGGGTGCTGACATCTGCTCAGGCATGTAGTGACTGAGATGAACAAGGAGACATGTCTGATGCTACCAATATTCTATTTTTATATGCACTGAGGTTTCCAGATTGTCCTTATTGTGGAGAAAGTAATATAGCAGAACATTTGAGATTTATATACTTTATAATATATGTCATACTTTTACTAAACATATACAAAAAAGTTATGGCTCAACAGCAAAGTGACAGACAATGCTGTGTGAATAAACACAGAGAGGGCTAACTTTAGTCATCTGATATTACTCATGAATAGCTATTGGTAACTCTCCTTGTCCTACTCTCCCATTCTGCCACTGTGAGGGTTAAGATTATTGTGCCAACCTGGCGGATTAACACAAATGGGGTTAATTGAAGGGCGGAGAGATAAAAAGCTCAGTGAGCCTTGCCTTTCTACTTCTCAGGTCTCTTGCTCTTTGATGATCCCAAGATTCACTTCCTGCAAGACATCCCTGAGGAGAACCCACATGGAACTACCCTGATGCAGCCCTGGGTGCAGGAGCAGCTGTGTGGAGACCCCTGCCAGCACTGAGATGGTGACACACTCATTCATTTGGCTTTCCACCTGCAGTCAGTGTCATTGCGTGTATTTTGTGAGATGGAGGAGGACTTTGTAGATTGGTGTCGGACATATGGGCTAATGTTGGACTTAAGGGCTTGGACAGCACTGGGTGGGGATGCTTTCTTACTCTCTCTTATATACATATGAGTTTCTGTGGATTTGTTTCCCTAGTTTGCCCAGACTAACACAGTGACCTTTTCTAAAATGTGATGAATGAAAAAGTTTCGACACCATTTTAAAACAACAAGCGAATATGGGGGGGGGTAGCATTTCGGTAAGAAAAAGGGAAGATGCGTTGTTTAGGGGGCATTATCTTGCTTGTGTGAGGAATTTTTGTGAGCATTTTTATCGATTCTGAGTAATCTCTCTCTTTCCCTTCCTCCCTTCCCCATAGCATGTCATTGCTTCTGTAGCACATGTCCACTCACCTTGCTGTTTATCATATTCTTGTTCCCTGTTAGGGATTCCACTTCATAATGGAACTCTAACTCTGAATTACACACAAATGGAGAGCTCCTAGGAAAATGTGCTCCTTCTAGCATAACTAGGTCTCACAGTACATACAGTTAACTGAAATGATTTTCCAAAATTGAATTCTTTTTGTTATAGATGCTTTATAATGAAAATGACAAGTTGTATGGGGACATGTACACATGCAAGAATGCCCCTTCTTTTTTCTCATGGCTCTCACATCACAGCAACAAGTCATGATTTTCATATAAGGACTCCAAACAACTAAACTTAAATTCATCAAAAATGCATAAAGATAGATAATTGCAATGAAAGTATTTAAATTTCTGTCTACTACAAGCATATAAGAACTGCACAAAATAGTGCAGAGGAAGCCTTTGATTATATAGATTTAATTTTCAATTGCCTTAAAAAAAACGACTAATTCCATCATTCAACAATTCAATTTAATTTTTCAACTTTATAATATCATTTCTAATTTGGTTTTATTTCTACACAGTCATTTAAAACAATTTAGTATGCTTAATGAATGTAACTTTACATTATTCTGGAATACTCTGAATTTCATACTCACCATGGAAGAATAAATTGGAAGCTCCTTGAATGGATTGACAAGCAAAAGGATGTCCCCAATGAAAGTCTGTCGAGTAAAAGATACAACACATTCACGAACTCTATCAGCAACACCTTCAGTATTCAAACGTATATATATTTAAATTATTATGTAAGAGAACAAGGGTGAATCACATGTTTAGATTCTGCAAATAGTTTTAAATGTTTATTACTAAAGGAATAGATATCCCATTTCAAATGAAATATAACTATTAATCTTTGTCTCACAGATCATAAAACAAAGGAAATGGTTGGTTTCTAAGGATATCTGATCGTAAAGAATTTTGTGAAAAATCTAGTAATAAAAAATAGCAACAGTATTAAATTTGATGTAGGAAGAAATAAATGTGCTTAGAATAATAACAGTAATAATACCCAAAACAACAACACAAACAATCCAAACTCACTGCCACCAAACTGATTCTGACCAATAGGGACCCTGTGTATGTTTCAGAAGCTGTCATTCTTTAAAGGAACCGACAGCACCATTCGCTCCCACAGTACAGAGGGCAGGTTTGAACCGCCATACTTGTGGTTAGTAATCCAACGCTAACTTCAAAGCACCACGAGGCGCTCCTATCAGAATCAAGATATACATCATTTAAATGTATGAAAATCAAAAATGTATATTCATAATTTTAAAGAAGCAAGAAAGGAGAAACCAAAAGTATAATGAGCAAATGAAAAAATTATAGATGCGAGTGCACCATTAATTACATCCAAAATAAACCTCCAAGAAACGAACTGCCATTGTGCTGATGCCAACACAGCAATCCCATAAGACAGGCGAGGAATGCCTGTACGAGTTCCGGAGGCTGTAACAGTTCACAGAATAAATATTCTAATTAAAGACGCATATTGTCAACTGGACTGATATCTCCACCACTTGTGTTTCTCTGTGTGTTAGAGCTTTGTTTGTTGCTGCGATGCTGGAAGCTGAGGCACCGGTCTTCAAGTAGCAGCTGGGTCACCCAAGGAAACAAGTCTCAGTAGAACTTCCAGACTACAAACAGGTCATGCAGAAGGAATAGGCTGTCGAACTCAGAGAAATTAGCCATTGAAAGCCTAGTGGAGAGCATGGACACATTGTCAGCCACTGAAAAGCTCAAAAGAGCAGGAGAACATTGTCGGAGATAAAGCAAGATGATGAGCCCCTCAGATTTGGAAGCCACAAAATACGACTGAGGAAGAACTGCATCCTCAAAGCAGAATAGATCATGATGACCTGAGAGGACAAATGGACCTTCATCTGCTGATGGGGCATTACAATTAAAAAGCGAGAAGAAACAGGTGCAAACATCAATTCACAATTAAAGCTTGGAGTGTAGGAAGTATAAATCTAGGAAAATCAGAATTCATCAAGAATGAAATGGAACTCATAAAGATCATAATCATCCAGCTAGGGTTTATATAAGTCTCTAATTTACCTTAGAGACATCACTGTTATTTTGAAATAGAGAACATCATCAATCAACCCCCTGGGGCATCACTGCCACGGCCATCAAATCAATGCTGACTCATAGTGACCCTCCAGGGCAGGGTAGAGCAGCCCCTGTGAGTCAAGTAGACCTTTCTTAATCTTATAAAACATATCTACTACAAACAACTAGATTAATGATTAAATACGATGAAACCTCCTCCCTGAGATGGCAAGTGTGTCCTACCACGTGTTAAGGGATGCCTTTTATTGCCATCTCCAGTCATGTTTTTATTGACAGTCCTGCTCCGGGAGATGATGCGACGGAATAAAGTCACAAGCATATGGATTGGAAAAGGTGAAATGAAAAGACCATCATTTGCATTATCTGATAATATGTGAGCACAGTCCAAAAGAATCTCCAGATATATTACTATTACATATGTGGATAAAGGCAAATATTAAAAAGTCAAAATTGTGTCTCTTTATCTTATCCACAAAGCATTAGGAATGAAGTTTGGATGTCATTTATTATAATTAACAACAAAATATACGGAAGCCTGACGATAAATCTATCAAAAGATGTCTTCTCAAAAAACAAAAATTGTTCCTGAAAGAAATGAGAGACAATCAAAGGAAAGATAGCATTACATGAAAATCAAATATTATATAAATATCAATCATTCCCAATTGATGTATAGATCCAAGGTCTTATTGATTGAAATTCATAAATTGACTTTAAAACATATATATTAAAATCCAAGAGTATGCATTAAACAAAACAATTTTCAAGAATAAAGTTAATAGCTGTAATAATGAAGACATTTCATTATTTACTTCCAGACAGCATAAATCAACAAACTAACACAGCATAAATCACATTGTAGGAATAGATATTATCCAGTGGGTATGGATTTAGGAGAGAAGAAGAAAACCCACAGTGAATCCCCACTCGCAGTGACAGGGGATCATTTCAAAGCAATGGGGACATTGTTTTCTTTGTAATAAAACATGACAATCTATGTGAGATAAGCCATTGATCTTGTACCATACAAAATTATTTCCCCATGGGTCACATATCCTATATATGAAAGTTGAAACAATCTAACTTCAAAGACGAAAATACTGAAGAATATTTTCATGACTAAAACCATGATTACTTAAAATTGACTCAAAATATTCTCTAAGCAACTTTGTAACACAATTTTTCTTCATCTAAAAACACTATTAGAATACAATGCAAACTACATCCAGAGAATGTTTATAGCTATTGTTCTAAGGTGTCATCTAGTCTATTTTTAGACATGGCGACCCTGTGTACAAGTGATGGTTGTTACATGCAAAGGGACAACCCTGAGGAGAATCTTCCAAATCCATAGCTGTCACTCACAATAACCCTCAGGTCAGAGTAGCGCTACCTCATTAAATTTCCAAGGGTCCAGTCTTTATAGCTGTGAACTGCTCTCCATTTCTCCCATGGAGCAGCAAGCTAGGGGGGGAGAGGGGGCCTTGGAACCACCAACTTTTTGGTTAAATGCCAAGTGCTTAAGCATCATACCATCAGTGCTTCCAGCAAAGAATATAAAATGTTAGCAAGTGGCTAAGATGAACCAAGCTGTAGCCTCGTAGTTGTCATGCAATGTTTAGTTTCTTGGGTTTGCTTTGTGCCAGTTGAAAATGTTTGGGAATGGTCTTGGCTAACCAGATGCTACTAGAATGCCTTTATTTGTTTTGGGTGTTTTTCTTTGTGCTTCTCAAATCCCACTGGTGTGTTTATAAAGGGAAAACTGCCTACATGTTTATCCATAAAGGAATCTGATTACATATTCTGTTCTCCCTGTTACTATCTGCTGGAACTGTTCGGGGAATGTGAGGTTTTTATTTCTGTACATTTCTTCCCAATCCCGAATCTCATAACCTGCAATTTTTTTTCCTGTTTGGAGACTTGAGAATTACTTACTACTACCAACTGTAATGGAACTCCCCAACCAGATGGACAAATTAGGCTCTGTATATTAGTAGAGAAATTATTTCAATTTTTTTTTCGGAGACCATATTGTTGAACAAATCAAACTTCAGAGATCAAATAATGCATTTACCAGAAGTATTTTATCTTGGAAATTAGTAATGCTGAATTTAGCCTCAGTTGATTTTCCTTGATAAATAAATGTTAATTTTCTCTATTGTAATAGAGTCAAGATAAAATGTTTCAGCTAAACAAATGGTTTAACTTGTCATTTTAGTTTTTTCTTTCTGCAGTCTGATTTGTTAAACAATCTGATCCTTGGACACACAAAACATTGCTCACAGAGGCCATTCACTCATCATCCACCAAGTACGTACTACCCGCGGTGGGCAGCAGTGAACCAAACAAAACTCCCTGCTCTTATGGAAGTGGTAATTGCATGTGTGTATAAGGGAGAAGAGAGAGAATGGAGACGTTAAATGATTAAATATTAAAATCTGTTCGTGAAAAATTCATGGAGAAAAATTAAACAGGGTAGGAAGGTAGGCAGTGCCTTCATTCTATTGTAATTGGGCTGATGGGCAAGGCCTGGCTGAGTAAAGAATTTGAAGTGAAGGAGGTCTGAAAGCGAGGAAGCACTGGACATCTCTCGGGTGCAGGTATTCAGGTGTGGCGAGAAATAGGATTGCTGTGTGTAAGGATAGCAGGGAGGCCAGCACGGCCACAGGAATAAGACGAGTGAGGAGCTAGAGCACATGAGGTCAAATTCTCTGTAGCAGGACAGCGAATCCAAGCCCATAGGTTGTTATCATGCTTTGGGTTATATTAAAATGAAAACTAGATGCAACAGAAATGCCCGAGAAGAGAAATACTGTGATACACTGTACATTTTAACCGAATTACTGCAGCTCCTATCTTGAGAATACACTGAAGGCAAAGGTGAAGAGAAGCAGATACACTTACGTCAAGGTAGGTGAGGCTGTAGTAATGAAATAGGATCTAATGACTGGGGCCCAGGAAGAAACAGTGGGTGTCAAGTATACATAGAACTTAAAGGAAATGGTATTGAGATGAATAGGTAAATCAGATGGAGAACAAATATTCTTCACAAGTTCATTAGCTTTAGACCCTAAAATTTGAAGTTGCTATTACAATTCGAAGTTGCCTGGACTACAAGAGGAGATGTTTAGAAGCTAGGCATGGCAGTCAGGTGATAGAATTTGGATATTCTAGCATTTCTGCTTTGATTAGGGGAGGAATATGGGGCTTTCTACTCCCCTAGAGAGTTAGAGTCTCAGAAACCCACAGAAACAGTTCTCCCTTGTCCTATAGGGTCGCTATGAGTTGGCATCAATTTAATAGCAGTGAGATTTTTTTTAAACTTCTATTAGATGAAGTTATTTCTTCCTGTAATGATCTGTAGTCTCTGTAACCCTGTTCTAGGGTCACTCAAAGTCAAAATGGACTTGATGGTAGTTGGTTTGGTTTACTAGACTTTTAGAATCTTTGGTGGTACAGTGGATAATGAGCTCAGCTGCATAAAAACGTTGCCGGTTCAAATTCACCAGGCCCTTTGCGGGAGAAAGATGAGGATGTCAGTTTCTGTGAGATTTCAGTCATGGAAACCTTATGGGGCAAATCTGCTCTACCCAATCCGGTCTTTACGAGCAGGAATCAACTCTACAGCAGGAGGCTTGGTTATGAGGCTTTATAAAAAATACTTTTTATTTATTTTGTGGAGAAAGAACAACTCATTTTAAATGAATAGAACCCTGACATTAAAAAATAATGCCACACAAAATGCAAGCCTCCATTTGTAGTAGCTTCAACAGACGGAAAGAAATGATTAAATTGCTATAAAATGCTCTAAATGCTTCTTAATTCAGACAGGTAACAAAAAGTTCAAGTATTGCAACTATATTAGAGCTTAAATCCTGAACACTAGGCTTGTGGAAGGATCTGATTTATAAGTGGAAGCCCTAAATCTATTTTGAGTTTCACCACATACTCAAGTCTCCATTGAGTTGCTTCTCACCATTGACTGGTAATGTGGAAGCCTGTGCCTTCAAACAGATTGTTTTTGCTGACTCCTTGGACCAACCTGTGGAGGAGCCCCCAGGAACTTGTCTGAGTGTGCCCATTATAGAAATTGGGATACCATGGTTGCACTGTCACGAGTCATGAATACCACCTGAACAATGTACTTGAAGAGCCTTGAAACAATATTGTATGCTTTTCTAATATGGAATGGTCCTAGTCAGAGGACCGTTCCCTCTTCTGGAGACAAGCCTGAAACTGGGATGGAGCACTCTGGTGCCAATCATGATCTTGTAATGAATACCCTTTGTCTTTCATGCTCTATTATTTATCTGGCCTTTTTTGAATCCTTTGAGCACCATGATGGCTAACGTTCTCCCCTTTGACTCACTGAAGGGAAAAAGGAGGGCTTTCTATTCCTGTAAAGACTTACAGTCTTGGAAAACCACAAGAACTGTTCTTCCCATAATATGGTATCACTATGAAATGGAATTGACTGGGTGGCAGTGAATTTCGCTATAATTAGTTTAAATTTATTCTAGTTTTTTTTAGTTCTGTTTTCTTTTAGATGACAGCTTTTCTCAGTTTAATTTCATTAACCGTTGATGTTTTGTTTTTCAGTATGTGTTTCTTCATATGAAATCCAGGATAGGTCAATCTGTAGAAATAGTAACTGGATTAATAGATTCTTAGGATCATGGCAGGGTGTGGTAGTTATACAATCTGGTGTCAATTTGGGACTTGAGAGGATTAAGAGTGAAGGGGTGGAGTCTAGTCTCTCCATTGGATCACAACCAATGAGGCCTCTCTGTGGGCCTGGCCTTCCCTTGAGGATTCTGGGAAAACTCTAGTATTTCCACCTTGGAGGCTGGAGATATTCTCTGTCTGCTCACTCCTTTGGAGACACTCTACTAACAAAGCTGACTGTAAGAATTATCCCGGAGGAGAAGCCACATGGACTTACTGTGATGCAGCCCTGGGTGCTGGAGAAGCCACATGGAGACCCCTGCCACTGCTGAGATGCTTAAACCACCACTGGATCCAAAAACTTTCTACCCACTGGCCTGTGATCATCTTGCACTCAGCATCATTGCATGCATTTTGTGTGTCAGAAGGGGACTTTATAGCTTGGTATTGGACATATGGGCTAATATTGGACTTATGGGCTTGGACTGGACTGGGTTGGAATGCCTTCCTAATGTACAATTACCCTCTCTATAAAGTTCTCTCTTATATACATATACATGTTTATGACTAAAGAGTACAACAAAAAAGAAAATTCGATTTGTGGTGGTGAATGCACTACTCTTTTTAGTATATTTAAACCATCAAATTGATAATAGGTGAAGTATATGCCAATAAAACTGTTAAACAAAAATGCCCTGCCAACCCCAACTAACTAAACCCACTGCCTTTGAGTGAATTCTGATTCATATAGTATCGAAAGTACTTTCAAGGCTTTAAATAGTTATGGGAATGTGCAGATGGCATTATTTTTCTAAACAGAGTAGATGGTGTGTTTGAAACTGCAAGCGGTATTGGTAGCTGTGCAAACCCTGCCCAACTGAATTTGGGGTCTCTTTCCCCTATAAGAGAACCACAGACTACATTTTGAGAAGCATTCTCTATCGCTTGATGATGTTTAACTTGCTTAATTTAACCATTAAAATTAAATTCAGATACTGTGATTTCGAACACTCTCTTTAACAAATGACTGTCAAATCTTCTTCCCTGATATTCCAGAAAGGAGGGAGGAAACCATGCTTTCTTCAGAAGTCCATGTCTATTTTACATGACTATTAACAAAGAATGGCATGTCAATCCTGAATATGCACAGAGAGAAATGGAATCGAGCAAAAAAGCACTCTGAAGGCTCTTTCTGTGTGGAGAAATCTGATTCCTGATTTCTATTATCAGGTTAGTTGGCAATATTTACTAATTTAATTTCTGTGCATTAATTAACCAACAATGAGGTGTATAATCACCAACTGTGATAAGTGTGTTTAACAAGTCTGGGCTATAATGATTTCATTAATCTCAAAGGTCTGGAAAAGTTTACTTAAGTTGCTACATGATCTTAGTTGGGCATTTATGAAGCAGAACTTTATAGAACAAAAAAAACGGACTTTAAAAGTTCTTGATGCAAGGAGGAAGGTAATGATATATTAAATTTTATATAAATTTCACTGTTCAGCTTTCAATTCATAAGGCGTTTCAACCTAGATTGTATATTTTAGAAAGGATTGCAGCCTTATTTCCATGAAAAGGGGTAAGTCATAGAGAGTTTAGAGACTGGGAGGACTAACACTACATTTCTACTCTGTAAAACGTGTTCTATTTCGCTGTGAGGAGTGGGCTGGACGGGAGGGAGTTCTCCCTGGGCAGGGGGGTGCGGCTAAAGAAGAGCCGTGAAAACATGGCGGTGTTTTTGATGAGGGCCGAGCTCATTCACATGGAGAGAAATCGATTCAATGACTATTTAGAAGGTAAAGAATTTTGAAAAGCAAAGCAAAATAATAAAGCATTTTAAGCAGTTGTCTACAGTATTAAAAAATGCAAAAGAGCAGGTTAAAAGTATTAGCACAATGCTGAGAAAGCCAATAGAGTAAAACGAAATGATTTTACAAAGTAATAGGAAGGTAATAAAGACTTAAGTAATCAAGTTTCACCACTCTATACCAATGAATCAAGTCCATTTAGTTTGATAGAAGTATTTAATTTTAAGTGTATTTACAGTGGTGGGCAATTTATCTAAGCATTGCGATGCTGTATTGCATTTTCATAGGATAATCAGCATTTGACAAATTATTACTTGTAGGGAAATGTCAGACTACATATTTACATGAAAATTACTTAGTCAATTCCTCAGCAGACTCAAGAAAAAATGAATGTTATTAAAAAAAAGAATAACAGAATGTGCATAATCATATTCTTCAACAGACATTCTGATGAACTGCTCTCTGTGGAATACAGCCAAATCAGAATGGAAGGAAGATAAAGAGGGAGGAAGGGAGGGAGTGACAAAGACAGAGACAGAGACAGAGAGAGAGAAAGAGAGAGAGAGAGAGACATAAAAGATGCCTACGTCATTTCTAGTTTACCAGTACTGGTCAAACATGTAAAAGAAGAGCAAATCAGAGCAAATTGATTTTCCATACTGAGTTTATCACTGAAAGTGCATTTTTTAGTCCTCTTATCAGAGATGCATATATAAATTCTCTATTTAAAACTGTCTAATTTAATTTTAAATTATTTTTATTGAGGGCTCTTAGAGCTCTTATTACATTCCATACATCAATTATACCAAGCATATTTGTACATAATTTACCTTCATCATTTCCAAAACATTTTCTACTTGTGCCCTTGGTATCAGCTCCTTTTCTTTTCCCTTCCTCTCTCACTCTCCCACCCTCAACAATCCTCGATCAATTATACATTGTTGTTATTATTTCATCTCTTACACTGTCCTTTGTCTCCCTTTGCAGACATTCACTGTTAATTTGGAGGAAGGATCTCTTCTTCTGCAAATAAAGAGGCAATGAACAGTCAACTCCTCCTCTGGAAGTTCCTTTGCAAGTTATAGCCAGCTAGATTACATGAGACAAACGTTCGTGATGGTTTGCAGATGTTACTCATTCTAGCAAGATCTTCTTCCATAGAAGTCATGACATAGGACTTTTAGTACTGATGAGTACTCAGATTTACCCCATGGAAGCATTGTACTTAACAACTCTGAAATTTGGATCTTTCCTGAATTCACCTTATAAACGAACCAGAAAAAATGAAGGTAAATGCTCAGAACTCCACCTTTAGCCAGAGTCAGCACCCCTGTTGAGCCCTTTACTTGTGGTATTTGCAGCAGTGAAGGATGACAAAAATAGGCAGCAAGATAAAAGCAATGCAAAAGGCAATTTCAAAGGCACTCACGTATATCTGATTGTTCCCAAAGCGCTTCTGAATTTCATAAAGCAGGCTGCTATCATTTAGCTCGCTGAGCGTTGCTAGGTCATCATTGGGGGCAGGAGGCATTAGCTTGACCTGGGGGGGCAAATAAGTATGAACCATTCTAATTGCTATCCAATCAAAAACATTGTTTCTCACGGTTTGATGTTCCATTTTCAATTACTTGTTAAAATTTAAAGACCATATGAGTCTAAAACTCTGTTATTAAAAGATGAAATGGTATGCTTAAATGGAAAATAGTCAACATCCCACAGAGAACTGTACTCTGATTAGAATTTCTCTTCTGTGAGTATACTCCATACACGCGCGTGCGCACACACACACACACACAAACACACACACACACAAATCCTGAATATTATAGTGCGTCACTCAAAGCCAGTTTTATCAAGATCACTTAAGCAGGCTGAATACTTCAGCACACTGAATACTTCCACATTCACAATTTTTAAAAGTCTGCTATGTACTGCATCCTTTGTAAAGTGGCAAGAAGAAAACTAAAAATCTGTAGTGCTTCTGAAGGTTAAACAGAATGTCTTCTATTCCCATTGCTGGCACAGTAAAGAGCAATGTGGATGCAATACAGCTTGGTCACAAGGGATGAGACCTGATGGTATTAAAAGTAGTGTAGATCTTTAATTTATGTAGTTTGGGGTTTGTCCTGTGTTACTTTGAAGATTATTTCCAGTAGCTGACCCTGTGACTAACCACCCAAAGTGCTGCCGAATGTCGCCATTGTTAGTTGCCTATAGCAATCCTATGCCCAAGGACAAACCCTGCCCTATCCTGCACCAGCCTCACTATCACTACGAAGCCTGAGCCCATTGTTGCAGCCACTGTGCAAATTCATCTCCTAGAGGGACTTCCTCTTTTTTGCTGCCTCTCCACTTTACCAAGCTTGATGTCCTTCTCCAAGGATTGGTCTCTCCTGACAATATACTCCAAGTTGTAAAATGATGCTGTGCCATGCTCACCTCTAAGGAAAACTCTGGCCACACTTCCGCCAGTGTGTCCATTTAGCAGTCCATGGCACTTTCAACATTTGTCTTGAGCCCCACCGTTCTAATACACCAACGCTTCCTCGATCTTCCTTATTCAGTTTTCCAGAATCACATGCATATGAGGCAACTGAAAAAGCCATGGCTTGAGTCAAGGGCACCTTGGTCCTCAAAGTAACATCTTTGCTGTACAATCCTCTAGGAGGTCTGTACAACAGATTTTTCTAATGCAGCACATCATTTGACCTCTTGAAGCTATTCCTATGAGCATGGATTGTGAATCCCAGCAAGACAAAATGCTGGACTACTTCGATCATTTCTCCACTGATCATGATATTATCTATCGGTCCAGTTGTAACAATTCTGGTCTTCTTGACACTGAGTTGTAATCCATACTGAAGGCTGCAGTCCTTGACCTTCATCAGTCACTGCTTCAAGTTCTCATCACTTTTAGCAAGCAAGCGTCATCTGTATAGCAGATTGTTAAGCCTTCCTCCAGTCCCGATGCCACATTCTTCTTCATGTAAACCAGCTTCTCTGATGATTTGCTCAGCATACTGACTGAATAAGTATGGTGAAGGGATACCGCCTTAAAGCTGCTTCTCCTTATTTAAAATAATGCAGTATTTCCTTGTTCTGTTCACACAACTGTTTCTTGATCCGTGTATAAGTTTAGCAAGACACAAATAAGTTTTCTGGAATTCTCATTTTTCTCAAATTTACTCATAGTTTGTTCTTATCTGCACCACTGAATTCCTTAGCAGAGTCAACAAAACCCAAAGAAACATCTTTCTGGCATTCTCTGCCTTGAGTCAAAATCCACTCAAGAAAGGATGAAGTCTCGGAGCTGAACAACAACAACAAATCATGAATTTTTTTTGTTCAGCTCTGTGACTTCATCCTTCCTTTCAATTATTTTTGCTACTCTACTATTAAGAGCAAGTTTCAGGTTTTCGCCTGGCATCTACTTTGATCTTTTCTTTCTCTCATGTCATTTACATGTCCTTATCATGAATGATGTCCTCCCACAGCTCAAATTTTTGTCATTAGTGCTCAATGTCTCAAATCTATTCTTGAATATTCTTGAAATTCAGGTGGAGTGGATTCAAGGCGGTATTTTGGCTCTTGTGAACTTGTTTTAATTTTCTTCAGATTTAATCTGAACTTACATCTGAGCAGTTGAGGGTCTGTTCCATAGTCATTCCACATTCGCTTCAGATCATCCAGCTTCTCTATGCTTTATTCTGACAGATGTTGTCAATTCGATTTCTGTGCACTACTTCTGGAAGAAACCCTTTGTATTGTTGAGAAAAAGGATATTTGCTATGAACAAGGTTTTGGTCTTGCAAAATTATATCATACCATCTCTAGATTCATTTATCTCACCAAGTCCATATTTTCCAAACACTCTTTCTACTTTGTTTCCAACTTTTGCATTCCAATCGCCATTAACTAGCAATGCAGCTTGATTGAATGTTTGGTCAATTTCTGACTGAAGAATTGAATTGAACTAAAGAATCATTCAATTTATTCATAATTAGTTTTAGTGGTTGGAGCATAAATTTGAGTAATAGTTGTATTGCTTGAATTTCCTTGTAGGCTGATATCTATAATCCTATCACAGACAGCATTGTATTTCATGATTGATTTTGCCATATCTTTCTTGATAATGATTGATTTCACAAAGTTCCTTTTGATAATGAATGATATGCAATAATTCTTTATTGTGTGACCTTATACAACTGAGTAAAATTGCCCCATAAGGTTTCCAATCCTGTAGGTCTTCTTTATGGTAACAAACTTCCACACCTTTCTCCCACAGAGTGGCTGCTGGCTTTGAACTGCTGACCTTTCAGTTAGCAAGGGAGTGCATAACCACTGTGTCATCCACAATCCTTTTTCCTCTACTGAACGATAAGAATTACACAGCATTTCTCAAAGAGTAACTGGAAAATTAATAGTCAGATGTACAGGTGTACAAATCATATGACCAGAAACTCATGGACTGGTTTAAAAAAAGTCAATAAGACTGATACGAAGGGAAGAGGGGAAGGATGAACACTTAATTGGAAGATACAATTTAAAAGCATTTTGAATATTTTGCTATTGGTTTTAGTTACTTTTAAGTAATGAAAGGTATTATTCAATTAAAATTAGTTTGGGAAAGCTACTTTGGCTAAAATATCTTTTAAATATTCAAAATTGATGTATGTATGGATTGTGATATGAGTTGTATGAGCCCAATAAAAAGATTTTTTTAAATATTCAAAATTATTTAAATGGCGAAATGATCGTTACAAGGATACAAACTATGCCATCATTTAAAAACATAAAACATATGTGTTTATACCTGTGACAAAGAGAATAGTACATTAATTAATATAATCTCCAGTGTATCACTCACCCTAATGATACGTAATCTCCTGTGACATGGTCACTGGAACACACACACACACACACACACACACACACACGGCAACATCATAGTTACTCATAAGGATAAATGACTCTGGGTGACTGGTTTAACCTTCTTCTTGTTAAATCTAAGTTGTTTAGAGATTTGATGGAAAGGAGAAATGAAAGCATATAACAGGCTATCGGAATGGCTCCTAATGTCTCATCTGAAACATTCAGAAGTTAAATTACGGACTGAACTTGCATGCCTGGTATATAAGGTCAAGCTCAAATCCCTCTAAAACACAGTATATTTCTTAACGATCAGTACAATGTGAAAACTATTTATTTATAGGTACTGTTAACAAAATATTAACCCAGGCATTCATTAATCCTTTTGGGGGCTTAACATTAGTGAGCATTTTTAAAAGAAGCAATTGATTTGGAAACAAGACGCTAAAAGAAACAGCAGGTGGAGCTACAGCAGTTCGGACTTACCTGCTCTGGCTCCTCAGAGCTCTTCCACATGGTGTTTGCAGGGGCGCTGTCCTGAGACTGTTGCTTACATAAACCCTTTGTTGCATCTTTGAACATAATGTCCTTTTCCAACAAACTGTCTTGCTTGGCAATCGGTAATACCAGTGGATTTCTATGGGAAATAATCAATACTTTAGTTAATCTTATTTTGATGTTGCCACATCAATAAAAAAAGCTGCATAGCACAGCCTGGCTATGAAGGTTATATTTATTCAGATAAACTTTTTCTCTAAGCCACAGGGTAAAATCATTGCAAACTCTGTAAACTTTTCTATTAGCTCTAAATTGCCTTCCATGTTACCATTAAAAGGAAAATGTTCGTTTGAACTGTAAAAGAAAATGTTTAGGAATGCATATTTACTTTGTAATAGAAAAATCAATAAGCAATTTTAAAACTAAGATTGAAAGGCAACGCTGAACTAAGCAAGATATTTAATTGGGAAAATGGACTGCTGACAAGTAATAAAAGGCAAAATTAAATAATTAACTAACATTATTCATACAATATTTAAATTGTCGTAAAAAGCACATAAAGTTTATAATGTACTAATATAAACACTAAATAGGAATGACATGGTTAAGGACCATAATATTACAAACAAAATTCATTTTATTACTTATAAACAGGTAAAATACATTGTGAAATTTTCATTCTTCCTCTTCTCTATATAAGACATACCAAAGTCCATTATTTTGTTATGGTTATGAAAGCAAACACTATATAAATGTCGGATTTGCCATAGCGTAGTTATTATAATACTATTTAAACTTGTATTTTCCTAAATGCCCTCATACACATTAAGTACAAGAGCAATTCATACACGTGAATTCAAATAGAACAACTATAATCAAAATAATTTCACGCCGTCTACAAACATACTATCTTTAAAAAAATTTAATAAATCTTTTTATTGGGGCTCATACAACTCTTATCACAATCCATACATACATCAATTGAGTAAAGCACCCTTATAAATTCGTTGCCCTCGTCATTCTCCAAATTCGCCTTCCACTTGGGTTCCTGGAATCAGCTCGTTTTCCCTTGTTTTCCCTCTAACATACAATCTTAATCAGAGCTCAGTGAACTTAATTTTATCTTTTGAAACATTCAGGATTACTTAGATATAATCTTATAAAGCAAAATTCACCCTTTGTATGTAGCTATACAGTTCATTGAGTTTTAACAAACATACACAGTAAATTAGCAAATATTGCATAGAATTTCAAGAAAATGAAACATTTTTTACATCCCCAAGGTCCTTTGGTGCCTTTGAAGTGAGTTACGCTTCCCAAGTCTTGCTCCTCTGTTCACTGGCAGTGGTTGACTTTGCCACAGCTAGTCTGTCCAAGCATCATTTGAATGGCACCGGTGCAGGTCACCTCTTGTGCCTGGTGCTAATGTCTCTGTATACATCCATGGCCCATTCTTTTCCATCTCCAAATACTATTCAACTTTCAGGTGTACTATACTGTGTTTAAGGGATCCTAGTGGCATGCTGGGTTACATGTTACACTGCTAATAACAAGATTAGCAGTTTGAATTTACCAGCTGAGGTGTTTGCTTGTTTTCCTGCTCCTGTCAAGATTTACAGCCCCCCAAACAAACAAAAATGGGCAGGGGTGGGGGTGGGGGAGAGTAGTTCTGCTCTGTCCTAAAGGGTCAACATGAGTCAGAATGGATCAGACGGCCATGGGTGAGTGAGTAATACTCTGTTTTCACCACTAGTGTGTCAGTGTGTCATACTGTGCTGGTTTGCTTGTTGCTGTGATGCCAGAAGCTCTATCCTTGGTATTTCGAATGTAAGCAATATCACTTGTAGTGGGAAAATTTCAGCAGAGCTTCCAGACTAAGACAGAATTGGAAGAAGAACCTGCTGATTTATTTCTGTGTGGGGGGGAAAAAAAGGTCACTGAAAACCTTAAGAATAAAGGCAAAACTTTCTGATGCCGTGCTGGAAGGTAAGCAAATCTATTTGGAAGTCACTCAAAGTACAAGTGGAGCAGAGCTACATCCTCAAACTAGAGTCTACTATAAGACTAAAGGTGAACCTAGAACAAGGTCGATTCAAAGCCTCCAGAATTTTTATTCAGCTCTAACAGAGCATGATTCAAAAGAAAAACGAAGTGGAAAATATCCATTAGTAATTTCAATGTGGAATGTACAAAGTATAAATACAGCAAAATCGGATGCTATAAGAATGAAATAAATGTTTCAAGATCAATATCTCACATATTAGGGACGTGAGAAGGACGAGTGTGGTCCATTGTGAATCAATTCCATGGACTGTTATGTTCAGAGCGAAAAACTGAAGACAAATAGCGTTGCATTCATTGCCAAAGTGAGCATTACAGAATCTATCCTGAAGTGCAACACCATCAGTGATAGAGAGAAACCTCCAAAAATGGGTCGTTAGCATGACTAGGCATTCTTATGCAAGAAGCCCTCATTCCAAAGATAAAGACTGAGTTTTTAATCAACTTCTGCAGTCTGAGATCGATCAAGTATGCAATCATGATGCATCTATTTGCATTCAGAATGGGAAAGTTCTAAACAAAGGAAAAAGAATTAGTTGGAATATATGGCTTTAATGATATTATGAGAGGATCTTAGGAGAAAAATTTGTAAAACCAGTGGCCTATTCATTGGAAATACCCTTTTCAACAGCATATACTGTGAGTATACATATGGATTTCACTGTACAAATTACATTGAATAAAATCTACTCCATCTGTTAAAAGCAATGAAGGAGAGATCAATTGTGCCTATGCGAGTTCAAGTTGAAGCTCAAGAAAATAAAAACAAGTTTGTGATAGGGAAAGAATAGCCCTTAAGAATATAGCATCTACATTGAAAGAGCATCTCCAGAATACATTGCACTAAACACTAATCCCTGACAAGCAGACAAAGTGGGAGTTGATAGGTTTCCTGCACCCTATTTGCATGGTCTCACCCAATCACTTGGAAGGAGCTGCAAAGACTATGGCTCGAAGAGCCGTGCCAAGAAAGTCCACTTAAATACAATGGTCCATTATTTCTCTAGGTAGCATATCACCAAGGACTATTGCTATTGAAAGAAGTACAAACTACACTGAAGCCAATAGTGAAAAAATAGGCTCTAGGAGTTTGCTGAAAGCAAATACCAGAAAGATACTTACCTGTATTTTGTTGACTATGGTAAAACATTAGTGTGGCAGTCATAACATATTATGGAAACTCCTGGAGAGGCAGTGGATGCCTACATATCGAATGTATGCAGCACTACAGAATAAGCACCCACTCAGGGACAAGCAGATCTTTAAGATGATCAAACATGTGTATACAAGCACCAAACAAGTCAGGCCCCCCACCTTCTGGGATTACCGGTAAGGGTTAAAACTAAGTAGAAGAGGGATTTTCAGAAACCCATGGAAAATGCATATGATGAAAAATGTATACATGAAGTCTCCTTGCAAACATCATACAATCTGATACAATGAGGAAGAATATGAAGAACCCAGCTTGTTTCTCCCAATAAGAATGGCTATTAACTTCTGGGGGTGACAGTGTTGGTGGAGGGGGTACAAAAAAGGGAGTTATGTCAAGGAGTTCAAGAAGGAAGAGAATGTTTTGAAATTGATTTTGTTAGCAATTGTTCAATACTGCTTGATGTGTTTGAACTATAGAATAATATGATCTATATTAGCTCCCAATGAGATGGTTTTGCAAAAAAGGGGAGAAGAGTATCTGAATAATGCTTATCTTAAAACATCATATTCAGATCTGTATAAACGACCCAAGTAAAAGGTATTCATAACTTGCAACAATGCCCTATTTGTTCTGTAAGCAACCTTAGAAGGATCTGCATGTGTGGTAATGCATATTCACCTTTCTTCAACCTTTATAAATGAATGAAGGCTAATGCTTCTGTGATATTAACCGGGAGTGTTTGGGTAGATTTTGACTCCGGCCATCCTTTATGTCTGAGTCGAATTGTGCCCACAGGATGTTCAATGACTAGTTTTGGGGCAAAGAAGATTCTTAGGCCTTTCTTCTGAGAACCCTTGGGGTGGGTTCAAACAACCAGCCTTTCACAACTGGCAAGTTAACTCTTTCTATTACCCAGGGATTCTTTGACGTCCTCTATCTCATCACCGTAGTGTCAATTCTGACTCAACGCGATGCTCTAGGACAGAATAGAACTGTCCCTGAGGATTTCCGAGACTGAACTCTTCTCTTGACTTCTCTTTCTGCCTTGGAGTGACTGAGGGTTCGAACTGCTGACATTCTGGTTAGCAACCCAATCAGTAAGCCACTATGCCATCCCCATTTACAAACTTGAAAATAGCTGTTGTGGTCAGCCATTTGCAACACATTTGAATAGCTATGTAGCATTTAGGAGATGCCAGTATAGGTTATTTGCTCTTTAGGTTATGTTTAGAATTTTTACACTATACATAATGCACAGTGATTATTACTGTCCTCAAGATGAGTGTAAAGATCCAGCTAGGAAGTAGTGGAGCTGAGAGTTGAGCTTGTCATGTCTCAGCCCAGGTGTCTGAATTTTCATATCTAACACAATATTTCCTTTATTTATCTTTCTTCATAAATCAGTCGCCTCTCTTCAATTGAACAAGAAGTTCTGTGAATAGCTATCCTTTGAATATAAAACAATTAACAAAGAAGTAGGTAGACATGTCAAGGAAAACTAGGATGATGCTCAATGAAATGCACACGATTATCCATTGTAAATGATTTCTTAAAGAAAAAAATCAAAATAAAAGGCCAGATAATACAGCTGATCTACTTATTTTATATTTCAAATCCAATGAGAGTTCACAGCAGGCATGTGGCATCTGTGACTTGAGAGAACATTGGTATAATATTAAAAGAACTTGATTTTAATGCAGGTTTTACCCTAAATTGGTTGTTACTTGACCTTCCATAGTCTTCAAAAATCCTGGTCGCCCCTTCCTCTTTGCACAACACAGCAGTTAGACTTGATGTCATACAAGTCTGTATTGGATCCTGCAGTCTGATTCCTAAAAGATGCTTCTTTTTCATATATTTTTGCACCTGTATCTTTAAATATCATTTACTCAATTATATCATAGGCCATATAATCTAAGATCTATTACTAACAATTCAAGTAGTTAGGTAAATGTACCCTTATTTGTATAGGTGAAAATTAATCTAAATAAAACAACCAGAATGAATGGCAGCATATTAACTAATCATGCAAATGTTTTCTATGAGGAAATGCAAAACATTCCCTTAATAAGACAGTATATTTTCCACTTCTAGGGAACAATATTGCTTCAGTTTGCTCTTTTTCTTTTGAAATAAAATATATCTATAACACTGTGATGAACACTAACAATCATCTCAATTCAGTTCTGCATATTTAGATAGTATATCACAAATTCTTTATAAAGTTGAGAGTAAAATAGATTTAATTGTTATTTATCTAGAAAACTAAACAACTTAACCAATCACTGATAAGTATTTTAATACTCAGTGAAATATTATCTATCCATTATTGTATAATGTTTTTATATAAAATTAATTAAAAATAAAATATATTCATGCATATTATGACACGCATAATAAAGAAAAATAAATGTATCAAGGATAAGAAGAAATCTGTCATATTAATATTCTTTTTATCAAATGCTAAAGCAATGACTGATTTTCAAATATTTCTATGTTTTGCATCTTTTTCTTGTATTTTTCTCTCATTTTCTAAAAATTGCAAAGCACTAGAAATTTACCAAGGAAAAATATAAATAATGTATCATTTTCTAAAAGACGACTAGAGGTAAAACATACTCCCTGAGTGTCAGGAAAATAAAATCGCGATCATTCAAGAATAATTTAGATTAACATAGGGGAGACAGACAACATTCCCATTAGAAATATGTGATCAAAATGTACCAGGAGACAACCAATGTCTGAACTCTATTGGATTTATTCAAGACTTACTTATTTCTATAAACATAAAAGGTATTTCACATAGAACAGATATGCTTGTAACCACTGGGATTTTATTTCTGAAATGAAAACATAAATGTATCACAATGAAATTAACAAAGGCAACAGTAATTGCCCATTAAAACTAAAGTAGTTTTAGAAAACCAAGACAAACACATAAAATTGACTATACTAAGATATATTAGGCCAACAAAGAAGGAAAAAAACTCCAAAACAAACAATTGTGGAAAAATGACACTTAATAATCAGCTAATTTGGTGGTCAAAATCTGAATAAACATTTCTGAATTTTTGTCTTAGAAACATATACATACATTATTTTTAACACAAGGATTCAACTAGCATTTCTTTTTTTTCTACATATATGAAAAGGAGAATAATGTAAAAATTAAAAGCTAAATGATATAATTCTTAGATACTTTTAAATTAAATGTTATTATTTGCCTCTCCCACACAAAATGACTGTTTTTGTAAAGTGGGATGAAAAAATTAAAATTCAAAAACAGGTTATTAGTCTTAGAACATTACCAGTGTATTTTAAAATGTACATTTTCAATACATGCCTTTATTAGAAATTATTTTACTCTTATATATGATGTATTCATCTTAGTAACTTCAGGCTTCTATCTGACAAGAAACATAGGGAATACAAGAAACAAATATATACACACACACACACATACATTAGAGAGTGAAAGCACTTATTTGGGGGGAAATAATTAAAGAAATTAGAATACAACAGAATAAAGTAAATCATTTGTATGAGGTGACTTTAAAATATTTTCCTTCTTTTTAATTCAATTTTTCTAAAAACGTTTTAAAGCCCCTCATATTATGTGGAACAGAAAGCGATCATTACTAATGTCAGATGGCTGTTGGCTCAAAGCAGACAGTTATTCACCTGTGTTTTATTGATTACTGAAGGCACCCCAGTGGGCTCGTCGTACCACACTAGGGATGATGTGAAGAATGGGAATTCAGAATACTTAACTGTGCTCATATGGAACATGTATGTAAAACAGAGGCAGTCTTTCCAATAGATCAAGGAGATCTTGCATGGTCTAAAATCAGTAACATGCATAAAGGTTGTATCTTTTGACAATACTCATTCAATCTGTATTTAGAAACAATAAGGCAAGAAAGTGGGCCATCTGAAGATGCATGTAAGTGTCATTAGGTTTGGAGGGACTCACACTACCAGCCTTAGATGTGCAGCCTGGGATAGGACTGGGCAGCATTTCATTCTGTTGTGCAGAGTCATTGTGAGCTAGAGCTGGCTTGACAGCATCTAACAATAACCTGACAGTGCAGTTTCTGAAAGAGTCAAGTGTTGGGTTTAATAGAAGTATCTCCCTTGTATATAAAAGGGACCTCACAACATTCCTGAAAAAAAATTCACTACCATTTCATTTCATTTTACCGTAAGTTTTTTGAATCCCTTTAGTATTTATTTTGCTGAAGGGGGACTTAAGGTATGATATTCATTAGAAGCAACAACGTTATCCATTTACATCTAAGAGGTATTTAATTATATATGGCATTTTCAACTATTTTCAATAAATAAAGTAGGTAGAATTTAATAAAGTTGACTTAAACTATCAAGTCAATCATTGGAAACACATACACACTCAATGATGAAGGGAATTGAGTTAGTTTGGTGTGCCAATCTGGCCTACAAGCACATGTGGGGCAAATTGAAGGGTGGAGAAATATATGGCCCAGTGAACCTCGCCTTTCTAGTTCTCTGGTCTCTTGCTTGCTGATGGTTGGACCAGGGTGCAGCTGCCTTAGCCAGTTCCCTGCTTTAGCTGGCAAAGATCACTTCCTGCAAGACATCCCTGAGGAGAAGCCACATGGATCTACCCCAATTCAGCGCTGGGTGCTGGAGCAGCCATGTGGAGACTCCTGCCAGCACTGAGGAAGAGAGAGTGGAGCACATCTTGACCTGCCAGGCCTGGAGGACGATATCCCCTGGCTGATCCCACTATGAGACACGCTGTCCCTCATTGGCCCAGGACCCTAGGGGGACAACACTGGAGACTCAGTGTCAGGATTGGCCCAGACTGACCCCGGGATACTGAGGCAGAATACTAAAGGCGTGCCGCAGAGCAACAGGTGGAGCAGAGCAGGGAGCTCCCAAGGAGTGCAAAGGATATACTCTGGGGCCAGAGCATGACATCCCATCAGACTTGACTGGAGGACCCGCCTAGAGGTCAAAACTCAGATATTGATCTATCTACAGGTATTTTATTTATTTATTATTTTTAAAAATTAATTTATTCTTTTCTTGATCATTGCTTTTCTTTGTTGTTGTCATTGTTGTGTATTCTTTCGTCTCTTTATCTTGCTACGCCTTGTTTTTTTGTGCATATTATTATCTCTGCAGGTCTATCTAGACAAGATAGGCTGGATGAATAGTCGAGGAGAAAACAAGGAGGCCGATGGTTCCGGGGGGGGGGGGGTTGGGGGGGAGGAGGGGGTGGAAGAGGAGAAGGTAGGGGAAAGGAGGTGGTGTTGACCAACCCAGGGACGAGGGAACAACAAGTGATCCAAAATTAGTGGCAAGGAGGTTGTGAGAGGCCTGATAGGGATTCAGCAAGGGCAATGTAACTGAGAGAAAATACTGAAACCTAAATGAAGGCTGAGCATGATAGTGGGGCAAGAAGAAAGTGAAAGGAAAGAACTAGGAGGCAAAGGGCATTTATAGAGGTCTAAACACAGGTATGTACATATGTAAATATATTTATATAGGATGATGGAGAAATAGATCTATGTAAATATATTTATAGGGTTAATATTAAGTCAACAGATAGACATTGGACCTCTACTCAAGTACTTACTCAATGCAAGAACACTTTGTTTTATTAAATTGTCATTCCGTGATGCACACCTTCCCGACACAATCACTGAAGACAAATGTGTGCATAATCAAAAGTTGAGAAGAAAGGTTAATGTTCCCCGGCTATCAAAAGATATAGCATCTGGAGTCTTAAAGGCTGGCAGGTAAACAAGCAGACATCTAGTTGAAAAGAAACAAAACCTACGTGGAAGAAGCACACCAGCCTGCGTGACCACGAGGTATAGAAGGGACCAGGTATCAAGCATCAAAGAACAAAATATCATATCATTGTGAATGAGGGGGAGTACAGAGTGGAGACCCAAAGCCCATCTGTAGGCAACTGGATATCCCCTTACAGAAGGGTTGTGGGAGGAGATGAGCCAGTCAGGGTGCAGTGTAGCAACGATGAAACATACAACTTTCCTCTAGTTCTTACACGTTTCCTCCCCTTCCTTCACCTGCCCCACTATCATGATTCCAATTCTACCTTACAAATCTGGCTAGACCAGAGGATGTACACTGGTACAGATAGCAACTGGAAACACAGGGAATCCAGGATAGATGATCCCTTTAGGACCAGTGGTGAGAGTGGCAATATTGGGAGGGTGGAGGTAAGGTGTGTTAGAAAGGGGGGACTACATATAACCTGGGGGACAGACAGTGGAGAAATGGGTGAAAGGAGATGTCAGACAATGGAAGATATGACAAAATAATAGTAATTTATAAATTATGAAGGGTTCATGAGGGAGAGGGAGAGGAGTGGGGATGGAGGGGGGAAAATGAGGAGCTGATATCAAGGGCTCAAGTAGAAAGCAAATATTTGAGAATGATGATAGCAAAAAGTGTGCAAATATGCTTGACACAATGGATGGATGGATGGATTGTGATAACAGTTATATGAGCCCCCAACAAAATGATTTATTTTAAAATGTTAATAAAGGAGAAATTTAACTCTCTTGCATAACAAAAAGGCCAGAAAGAACCATCCTAGGAATGAGGAGCTGTCCCAGGGGATCTCCAAGGACCGGATTCTGTCAAACATCCTCTTCCGCTCTTCTAGGCATGTGACTTTTATTCTTTGGTTGCAAGATAACTATTGCCTCTCAAGGCACACATTTATGTCCCAGGCAGGGAGACAATGGAAGGACACAAAGTATCTGTCCCTTTTCATGAAGGGAACAATAGCTATCTTTAGAAGCCCTATCCAGTCAGGTTTGCTAGGCCTAACAAATAAAGAATACAATATTCAAGGCGTAATGAAACATGAGCTTGTCAGAAACACAGTTCTAACCAGATGTTCTGTATTTTATATGGCAATGGTACACCTAGTAGACTGCTGCTTATAAGTGAGGGACCACTATTGTGTCACATAACCAATCCTGTTACAGAAGAATCTAGCTAGTTAAGTAATTCTAACCTTGGACTTCCCTTATACTTGGAGAAAGAGGAGGTTAGCACCTTCTGTAAAAAGTTACAGCCTCAGAGACCCACAGCAGCAGTTCTGCTCTGTCCGATAGGTATCAGTTTTATGGCAGTGCGTTTTTTTGTTCTTCCCTAGACCAAACAAAGTGTGGTTCTAGTAGTATAGTGGTTATGTTTTGTACTGCTAACCCCTAGATCGTTTTTTTGTTCTTCCCTAGACCAAACAAAGTGTGGTTCTAGTAGTATAGTGGTTATGTTTTGTACTGCTAACCCCTAGATCAGCGGTTTGAAACCACCAGCCGGTCCATGGGAGAAAGGTGAGGTTTTCTGTTCCTGTAAAGTGTTACAGTCTCTGAAACTCACCTAGCCAGTTCTACCTCTCAGTTTTGTCCTATTAGCACTGGGTCAAAAGGCTTTCCCAAACCTTCATATTAATAGAGGCCACGGACAGAAATCCGATCGCTATAAGCCAGTGTGACGTTATGGCAGTCTTGTTAGCTCTAAGTTACACACGCAGGGGAAGGGGCTGAGCCTGAATTTGAAAAGAGCGACACAATCCATGCAATGTTTTATACAGAGAGCAGTCAGCCCATCCCCTGCCCCTTTTTCCAGAGATCCAATATCATGCCAGTTAGCTTCCTCTCTGACACAAAAGTTTGACATTTGCTATTGCTGACTTTTCCCCCAAAGGTTTATCATCTCAGATCAATAGTAAGTGATTAAAGTTAGAAATAGAACAATTTTCTAGGAGCCCTGGTGACATAGTGATTATGAGTTGGGCTACTAAACCCCAGGTCAGCAGTTCAACCCACCAGCCTCTCCATGGGAGACAGGCAGAATTACAGTCTCAGTCACTTACAGGAGCCATTCTCCTCCATAGTCTCTTTAAGTCAGAATTGACTCGATGGCTGGGAGCTTTTTGGTTGGGGCAATTTTCAATTAGAAACATATATTTTTTCTTTTCTCTAGTACCTCCGTGCAGTATCAGGTAAGTAAAAACATAAGTCACGATGGATTTGTCAGGTAGCCAAGGTCCAATCACAAAGGAAGATACTTTGAGCTAATCTTCAAAAGGCTGAGGTGTAATTAAAATCACTTTCTTTAAATGCAGCTTCGATAATGAGTTTTCACTCCAAATCCCATCCCTGCTGTTAAGGGAAAAGCCCCTAAACAAGACAGTCTCCTTTTTCATTATTGTGGTTTTTAAATGATAAATGCAAGCAATTTTGAAATGGACTTGCTAATTTTCTTTAACTCATCAGTTGAAGCTAGTTTAACATGATTAATGCTTCTGAGCCCGGAAACCACATGCATTAAATAGTAATAATACAGTTTAATACTCAAACACAAGAGCTATGATGGAAGTGTTTTGTAGGTTTGTATCTCAGTGCTTATCACAAATCCCTCTGGACAACAGGCTGATAAAATTCAGAGATTGTTTCCAGCCAGCTACAGCTTCTCTGACAATTATAACAGCAGTACAAGAGCTTCCAAATGACTTTGCACACTCTGGGGCCAGACAGCTAGTTGGACTTTGTCTCAGCTGAAGCCCTTTTACTGAAGAGTGGTGTCTGGAGCTTTACTGATTCAGAAAAGGCTCAGGTCACTCAGGGTCACTGATACATTTACTAGAACAACTGCCTCACAGGAATAACAAGAGAGGCCTGTGTTACACTGGCAGGAGCAAGACAATCGATGGTTGTAGCACCATTGTACCCGAGGGCTTTAAAATCAAAATAGACATTATAGCATTGCTTATCTAAAAGCTTCTGTTTAAATGACAAGGAGCCCTTCCCTGGTTTCCTGGATGAATGCCTTCAGGTCAAGTGTTCAGGGGTAGGTCAAAGGTTATTTCTTTCACATGTACGACGTCTTTTGTTTTGCTTTTAATATAAGCTTCATGGCACATTATGTAGATGGCAAAACAGGGGACATGTGCAGACAACCACCCTGAACCTGTTCTTGTCTTTGGTTCCCCAAACCCATGGTTGTGGAGTCAATTCCTGGTCATGGTGACCCTCTAAGACACAAGAGGGATGTCCCCATAGGATTGCTGAGGCGGTAGGTAGATCTAAGGGAGCGGCCCAGAGCGCAATGTACAACTCCCTGAGGGTCCCTCAGTTTGGAACACAGGTAAAGCAGAATGAGTCTGGGATAGAGTCATCGCTGTTACACTCTAGCTCGGCACTCAGATCAGCTTCAACTCTTGATTTCTCGCTAAGAAAAATGTAGATAATCTTGTTTGTCTTTGTAAACCAGAGGGCCCTCTGGGGATGCTGCCAGTTAAGCACCAAGGGTGACAGTCCAAACCCACCCCTCGTTCCTCATGAAAAAGTGGAGGCTGGCTACTCCCCCAAAGATTTTCGGTCTTTGTAACGCATGCAGGGGTCATTATGAGTCAGAACTGACTACAGCAATCGATATCCTAAACCATGGACTTGAAATGCAGGATGAAGGACATGATAATATTACATAGCTTTGGATAACCAAATGGCGCTTACTTTTCAACCGAGTCATGGAGTCTTCAGAAGGAAACCTTGTGTTGCCACAAAAGGGCTATCTTGAGTGAATTCAATTGAGCTCGTCTCCTAAATGGTGGCACCTGCAAGACCTGCCACACCATCCCATCACTGTAACCCTTTCGGTGGTTTGCTGAAGTCAAGGAGAAAAGGACATTGTGCAAACTCGTATTGTTTCCCTCAGAACCACCATAGCCATGTCTTACTAATGGTGGAGACTCCGCCTGGGTTCCTTGTGCCATTTATTGCTCTCAGCCTCACTGAGTTCTGCCCCTTCTACCCTCCCTATCCCACGCAGAGAGCATCTCTCCATTTTAAATGGCGGGTGCCTCAGAAGTCCTGGAGACTCAGCCCCAGAGAAGCCTAATCACAGGGTTCACCCAACCAAAGCTGCTCCTTATTGAGACAGGCTTTTCCTTCCAGCTGCTCAGAAAATAAGCTTTTTTACCAAGTGGTTAATCATCGGTATAAAAGCAACAAGTTGAAGCCCGACTTCAATTTTGTCTTTGCTCATGGGCAGAAGGCTTTTATTCTTTATATGATTTTTGCTGACAATTCAAAGATGAATGCAGAATCCCTCGCCCGTTTTCAAGGACTTACAACAAGCCAGAGAGTACAGATGCTGTCCTTAATGCATCAGCAACACAGTTCAGTCATCAATAAAACCCTCAAGACATCGCCACTGCTCCGCTTATCATCACCTTTGAAGAAATGTCAGAGATTGACTGCGATTCCCAAGGTCGCAAAGCCAAACAGTAACAAAGCTAAGATCTGAATCAGGAGAGCAGGTCTCTCCCAAAACGCAATACCAAAGTCGCGGCCCTCAAGTCAATGGCTACTCACAGTGACCCCAAAGGACAGGGCTGCACTGGCCCTGTGAGTTTCCACGATTCAAACGGTTTATGGGAGGAGAGAGCCCTGTCTTTGTCCCAGAGATCTGACTGGTGATTTCGAATTGCTGACCTTGTGGATGGAAGTACATTGAGTAAACATTCTCTGGGCTACAGGAACTTTCGCCACACTCAGAGTGAAGGCTACCAAAGGATTCTAAGATTGGCTTAACCTATTAGAAATAATAGCTTCAAATTGGTCCTTTGACTGGCAGCCCTCACTGAAAAACAGCTCAGTAGCAGGTTGTATTACAAGGGTAACCTTCCTGCTAGTGCCTGTAGAGGGAACCACCCTCCCCAAACCCTTCTGCCAGCTGCATGACAGACTCTTTCCTCGAGTTTTATTCAATAACAATTATCCTAAATTAACTTGAAGGAAACAGGCAGTTACATTTTTAATGCTCCATTCCTGAAGCTTCCTGAACATAAAAGTGAAACCCAACTCAACACTTTCAAATGCCTAATGAGAGTAGTTAGAATTACAGATAAAAATGGCCCCTTAGTGAAAACCACATACAAGTGAACGTGCCTGTGGGACCTGAGTCAAGCAACTGGTAAGTATAAACTGGGGCTCATCACAGACAATTCTTTAAGATGCTCTTCTGAGGATTACATGAAATTGCCGATGTAAACACCATGCCATAATATCTGACACTGGGAACTGCCCAGCAAATATCAGCTGTGGTCCTAGTTGTTATTATTAATAAGCAGTATTCCATAATTGTTTGTGAGCTGTTCTATTGACGATTGAGCAGAATTTGTTGATTCCATGTTCAGGGTTCTGTGAACCCTTAAAAGCACAATTTGGCACATATTAAAATTGCTCGGCAGTTTAAAACCTCTGGAGAGTCTTTCCATGTTCAGACACTGAAGGCCCCAATCAGCAGCAGCTGTGTCATTAGCAGCCATAACAATGAGTGAGACCATGAGAGTCATCTAAAGGCAGGGATGGAAAGCAGAGGAAAATGAGGAGACTCTCAGTCAGAAAGAAAGAAGAGGTCAAATGAGAACAAGAGTCAAGTATCAGAACCCCGATGACTCAGTCAGCGTTAGATTGCCAACTGCAAGATCTACCCTTCCAAAAGGCCAGTTGCTATTTGGGAGAAAAGACGACGCTGTCTGCTGCTGTAAGATTTACAGTCTGAATGCTTGAAATATTATATATATATTTTTTTATATTACACCGACCTTCACCCACTTTTCTGTCGTCCGTCCCTCTGGAAAGGAGATGGTTTTATGTTGATCATTGCCATCAATTCCTCCTTTCTCCCCACACCTTCACCTTCCCCTCCTGGTATAGCTACTCTCATTATAGTCCTGAGGGGTTTATTGGTCCTGAATTTCCTGTGTTTCAACTTCTTATCTGTACCAGTGCACATGCTCTGGCCTAGCCGGATTTGTAAGGTAGAATTGGGATCATGATAGTGGGGGGGGGGGAGGAATCATTAAAGAAGTAGAGGAAATTTGTATGTTTCATCGGTGCTACACTGCACCCTGACTGAATCTTCTCTTCTTTGTGACCATTCTGTGGGGGGAGCGGGTATCTAAAAAATAGAGTTGATACCAAGGGCTCAAGTAGAGAGAAAATTTATTGAAAATGATGATGACAACATATGTACAAATGTGCTTGACACAATGGGTTTAGTATGCATTGTGATAAAAGCTGTAACAGCCCCCAATAAAATGACTTAAAAAAAAGAGAGAGAGAACATTTACACTCTGAGAAACCTTATATGCTATTTCTGAGAATCAGAATCAACTCATTGGAAGTGGGGAAGAGTCAAGTCTAGAAATTATTATCTTGGATTTAAAGAAAAAAGGGTAAGCTCAAAGAATTTAGCTTTAGAGTTAGATTTCTATAGTTATTAGGACTTTTGAAGTTAAAATCTAACATGTTTGTTTTACATTTAGACTAATATTCATGGAGGTAGAAGAAATCTTAGGAAATATTAACACAGATCTACTGCCAAATATACAAGTTTTCTGTTCTTTAAATTTTAACTGAAGACAGGTCGCTGCTATTTTGATAATGGGTGTAATGAAAGAGGTGGCCATATATTGGATACATTGGATTCACTGCACAAAAGGCTCCAGCAACCATAAAGATGAATAGAGAGTAATGTAATAGAGATTAAATTCTGAGCACTAGGTTTGCAGAAGGTAACAGGGAAGTACTAAAAATTCATTTACAGAGTTCTATATGAACTAAGCCTCCATTGAATTCCATCTGACAAACCTAGAGAGTGAACACATTAGAAAGTGGATTCCTTCTCTTCCTCTAAGGCCAGAGCTCTTATCTGAACCAGTGTACGTGTTCTGGTCTAGCAGGATTTGTAAGGGGTTTGCCTGGATGTATGTGTGAGGGAAATTTGGGCAATGGGGTTCCATATTCGTGAATCATGCCGTTCCTGCCTTAGTTGGAAGTCCCTGAACCAATCTCCTAAGCTCTTCTGTCTAGCATATGTGTCCCAATCATGCTCCCATGTAGACCTGCATACAAGTAAGATGTATTGATTTCCTTCCAATCATGCTACTGCGACAGTTTCCTCTGTCCTCTCATGTCCTATTTAGCCAACGGTTCTCTGTAAACCTTTGGGCATCATAATGGCTTTGTGCTAATGGTCTCCCTTATCTGGGAGATCTGGTTTTGTCTTTGTTCTGTATAAGACTTAATAAACATTACTCTTAGTAATATTTGCGATATGAGATCTCTTTTGTAAATTAAAGCAGTGGGAGAGGAATTGTGTTTGTATGCTGAGACAATAAAAACTAAAAATATCCAGTAATTAGCATATTGAGCATAATGTATTTGGGGGAATGTGAAAGAAGCAAATCACCTGTATAATACAATGAAATAGGAAGCAAGAGCTCATACTGAGGAATATCTCTCCTATGTAGAGTCAACTGAGAGCAAATTTTAATCACCTTCACAAAATGCTTTCATTGTGACCTCTAGATTAATGTTTGGCCAAGAACTACACACCATAGACTATCGCAGTCCCTTTTTCACTCGGCTTAGTACCCATCTACATCTAATTAAAACATACTTAGTCACTAAAAAGGGCAGCCTCATGACCTAGTGTGTTCTATGTTGGGCTGCCAACTGCAGGGTCAGCAGTTTGAATCCACCAGGTGCTCCAAAGAAGAAAGAAAGTGTTTTCTACTTCAGTGACTATTTACAGTCCCAGAAACCCAACAGGTAGTTCTACCCTACCCTGTAAGGTCACCATGAGTCAAAATGGGCTCTCTGGAAATGAGTTTGGAGTTTACAATCTCCAAATAAAGAAAAAACAAACATTTTTTACATATATTGAAGTGACAATGTAAGTTGCAGTTATGTTCCTGATGAACAATACAATCTGCAGGATTAGGTTGCACCTTGGGCTGATCTCTTTTGATATTAATAAGGGCACCTTCCAAAAGTTTGTGGGGAAACTTCATGATCTTTTATTCCATTTTCCACAAACCATTTGGAGCAAGCAAACATCCGAATGATATACTGTCAACAAGAAAGCAAAGGTGAGAAAAAAGCATGACATTTTGAGTGGAGTCTTTGTGTCGAGAACCTCCTAGACGCAGAAGACTGACACCAAGCCATACAGAGACATCTCAGGACTGCTGCGCTTATAGATATTAAAGAGACACAAGGATTTCCCCTGAGAGCTGACAGAAAGAGAAAGCTTCTCCCTTGTCTGACACCCTGACTTAGGACTCAGACTTTAAACTTCTTAAACAGAGAAATTTTTAATTTTCACTAGTTGGAGTAAAAGTTCTCTACAATAGCACTAAATAATAACTAAATAATTAACACCAGGTGGAAAGAAAACAAAGCCATGTGCGAGATACCAATGTATTAGTAACAGAAGAAATACTCAAAACAATTACTGTTCCCATGACTGCAACTGGTCATGGGGTTATAATTGGGTTTATAACGACTTTCTTGAAATGTTTAAGTCCATTCTCTTTGTCCTCAGCAAGCACCTAATCTGGTGGTTCTTGATCTTTGCTGAGGAACTCAAAACATTAATGCCTGAAGGTTTACCACGATTGTTAGCCGTGTCTAAATTTGGTTGTGGTTTTCCATTGGCTTTAATCACAACGCCTAGAATTATTAAGAGATAGTCTATTGGATCTCTTAGATTCCAGGCGTGCATTGTGTAATTACAGTTCAATTTTCTCTCATTAATCAGAATCAGTCATGATGGTTAATTAGATCCTAATTAAAACTGTCAGATTCTGTATATTGTTCCAGAGAATTAAGGTTCCAAAGAGTTATTGGGGCCAGTAGGTCAAAATTGAGATTTTGTATAAACTCCTGAGCTTGCAGCTGGCAGACTGAAGAAGTAGTTGGATACCAGTCCAGAATTTGTGGCCAGCAGGGCAGAAGGTTCAGGTATATGGCAGAATCCCCAGATCATAGCCAGCATCGATTTGGCAGTCAAAGGCTGATACCCCTTCTCATTGGGACTTCCTACCCAGCTCTAGCTGTATACAGTTGGAAAGAGTGCACTGCATGGGTGGTAGAGACGTGAGTGAGCAAACAGGAAAGTAAGGACCAAACTAAATTCACATTTGGGGACTGGATTCCTGCTGATCTGTACCATGCCATTAGTGCCAGGTGTGGTTGCCTCTGATCGTGTGCAAAAATCTATCCCATTTAACTCTTTCTCAGAACTCCCTGTCACCACATTTCCAGTGATATTTCTTTCCAGTGCAAGGTCATCAGCAAAACCATGGGTCAAAAGCCATGAAGAGGGAGCAAGCATACATCTTACCATTTCTTTTCCCAAGCAAATGGGCAACCATCTACACAGCTTGAAGTTCAATCTATGCAACGGTTATTTCTTCCCTGCTCTATTGGTGGTGCTGCTCTGCTCCTTAGGTTCCTTTGATCACAGTGTCCCAACGTTAGTGTCGATCTCCCTCACCTTTCCCCCAGATTTCTAGCTATATATTAGAAAGATTGTGCCTCATTTTTGAGGGGAGCGCATCTCCTCACAGGTCAGAGTTTGCACCTCACCTTTTGGGGTTTGCTGTGTCTTGGATATTGTTGTGGAACTAGAACAACGAGGTTTGGGCGGTATCCTGAGGAGAATAAGGAATACCTCTCAGTACAACTAAGTGAAAGACGGTCATTGTAAGTTGCTCAGGGTTCATCTTTTTAGATGTGGCAGAAGATACACTTCTAGTAGAAATGAAGATTCAACATATTTTAGAGGTCCCAGAAATTATTTGAAAACTTTCTAGCGTATTAAGATCCTTATTGCTCACACTCAGTACATTCAGTTCCTTATGTGCTGAGATAGTCAAAGTTTATTTTGCCAAGTTGGCCGATAAGCATATGTGGGGTTAATTGAAGGGTGGAGAGAGAAAAGGCTTGATGAGCCTCTTGCGTTTCTAGCTCTCATAGCTCTTGCTTTCTGATGGTTGGACCAGGGCGCAGCAGCCTTGGCCAGTTCTCTGCTTCAGCTGGCAAGGCTCACTTCCTACACGACATCCCTGAGGAGAAGCTACATGGACCTATGCCGATGTAGCCCTGGGTGCTGGAGCAGTCGTGCGGAGACCCCTGCCAGCACTAAGATGCTTACACATTCACTGACTCTGCTTTCCTCCTGCTGTCGGCATCATTGTGTGTATTTTGTGAGATGGAGGAGGACTTCGTGGATTGGTGGTCAGACAAATGGGCTAATGTTAGACTTGTGGGCTTGGGCAGCACTGGGTTGGGATATTTTCTTGATGTGCACTTACCCTTTATATAAAACTCTCTCTTATACATATGAATTTTTGTGGATTTATTTCTCTAATGTACCCAGACTAAGACATGTGTTTTGTTATTCCCCAGGCATTACCCAGGCATTCAGAGTAGATTTTAAATAAAATTTTATAATTTAATTAATATGTGCATATAAACTAAGAGATAAAGATAACAAATACATGTTTTATCTACACAGTGTTTCCATAAATCTATTCACGCAAAAAGAAGCTTTGGGTGAGTGGTTTTTGCTTTATGTGTTAAATGAAGATTTATCCCACAATAAATTTAACATTAATTGAAATGTTAGTGGTCATGAATCACTCTCAGCAAGCACAGACATCATTTGTTTCAAACTGAAAACTAGGCAGTGCTGCCTGTCAGCATTGGATATTGCCAAACAATAATAAATATATTAGACAACAAGTAATCCTTTGCTTTTGTTTTTTTTGCTTACAGAAAGAAAAAGTTATGCTTTATAGAAATATTAGAGAAAATATGGTGATATGTATTCCATACTTTATGTAACTTTTGACAGTCACTAGAAACATCACAAATCAGTTCAGATAAAATTTTAGAGTGGTCTAAAATGTTGATGTTAGACTTATGGCAGTTAAAAGGGATCTAATATAATAATTTTTAGAAAATCAGATAATCTACATAAAATTGTTCTTATTGTCAACCTCTATTTTGTAAAGATGTTGATATCAGCTTCAATTTCATTTAGTTGAGAGACAGACTAAATATCAACTGTAAAATGCTTGATACAACGAGAAAGGCCATCATATGAGGGTAATTACATTTCAGTCAGCATAGAACCATATTTCTCATTCTACAATGAAAATACTCACAGTTTACTAGACAGTGTTGGAAGGTCATGGATAATTTCTTCATATGGTTCCTCTTGTGCTAATGCAGGAACAGATGATGGCTCTTGCCTTTTTTCTTCCCAGGCAATTTCAGCTTTCAGTAGCATTTCCTCAATGAACTCAGATGCAGCAATATCTACAAGAAAAAAATAAGGAGAAAAAGTGGATTGGGAAATCACAGAAAGCTATTTACTTTTAATAAATCTGAGCGGCTCAAAATGATACCATTTATCAAAGCATGAAGCAAAATAAAAACAATTACAAGTTTATTGTAGGGATAAAATTGAATGACTATAATTTTAAAAGGCTGCTGGTTTACATCACTGATACATTTAATTATAAATGAAATGAAAAATTATAAAAGTACTATAGGAGTTATTGGATTGTGATGAGTAAAATAAAAAAAATAATTGAAAAGCTAAGCCTGAAAGAATTCAGTGTCATTTTATTCTCACATTAAATTCTTCTTGCATCTTAGTGAAAATAAATCAAAATGATGGAAAAAATAATTTTTCTTACCAAACACTAGTTTATATAAAACATGTAGTAGATGTTCTATAATAATGCTAGTAACTGGGTAAATAACAATTAATATTAGTTATGTTATTACAGCAGAGTGTCAGACCTACCTTTCTCTCTCAGTCTCTATGTCTGTCTGTCTGTCTATATATATAATATATATATTCTCTACATGTTTCTGAATATATAAAATGTATAATATATAATCATATATTATATATTCAGAAACATCCAGATAATTGTATATTTTATTATCTAATCATGTTATGTATAATAATATGTAAATATCAGTAATCAGCTCCTTACACTTCAACACTAGTATCTGGAACTGAGGCCAAGCTCTTAACTATTGGGTCATCAAGGTTGTCCCAATGCATGCTGATAAGTTCTTCATTTATTGCAACCTTATGTCACTTTGCCTTTGCATGTAACAGAGTATTTTCACTTATTTAACAAACATTTATTGAGATGACTAGTAGGCACACAGGGTTTTGTGATTAGCTGAGATAAAGCAATAACAATTAGAAAAAGATTTGTTAAGATAATCAGGTAAATTTGAGCTTAATTTTTTTACATTGTTTTGTTACTTTTATCGGCTTGCTCTTTTACCACTTAAAAATTTAATACTATATCCAGAAAAATACATTATCTGGGGGGAAATTTGCTGAAAATAAATAGCTAGACAATAAGACAGGAATGCATAAAATGAGTATATAAATAGAAATTTATAATAAAATGTATATAAATATGTAAAGTACGAAAGCACTCCAAAACCAAGCTCATTGTCATATAGTAATTCCAACTCACAGTGACCCTATAAGACAGGGAAAAATTGCCCCTGTGAGTTTCCAAGACTGCTACTCTTTGTGGGAGTAGGAAGCCCCAGCGACCAGCAGTTTCAAACTACTTTCTAGTTAGCAGTCCAGCTCAAAACCGCTACACCACCAGGATAATAGCATTAATTTAAAAACTTTAAAAATACATGTATTAAAAATAGGAAACATTAAATCAATATATCAAAAGTTAGGTTCGGTTAAAAAATTCTCTACATATTTTGCAAAATAAGAATATCCAGTGCTGAAAAGCTATTATTGTTTTAAATATCCTAATGAATAAACATGATTTTGATATAAGAAAATAATAACAGGGAAAAATAATTTTAAGGTAAGTGGCCTTTGAAAACAGTGATGCCCTGGAATTTAAAGCAAGAAAAACAAAATGTAATGAAATATTAGAATATCCTATAAACTTAATTGATCTCTATTACCTACCTATCCTTGTTGTGGTAGTTATATAATTGTCAATTTGAGGATTAAGTGTGTAGGGGTGGAGTCTAGCCTGTCAATCAAGTCATAGCCAATGAGGCTTCTGTGTGGGCACAGCCTTCCCATAAGGATTTAGAAATTCCAGTAATTCCTCCTTGGAGGTGGGAGACTCTCTGCTCACACCCTGGGAGACATAGCAGCTGATAAGATACATGGACCCACCCGGATGCAGCCCTGGGTGCTGGAGAAGCCATGCAGAGACCCCTGCCAGCACTGAGATGTTTCCAATGCCACTAGATCCAAAGACTTTCGACCCACTGGCCTGTGATCTTCATTCGGTGTCATGGCATGTGTTCGTGAGTCTGAAGAGGACTTTATAGGTTAGTATCAGACATGTGGGCTATTATCAGACTTTTGGACTTGATCTGGGCTGGGCTGGGATGTTTTCTCAATGTTCAATTGCTTTTGTATATAAGTCTCTTTCTTATACACATATATGTGTCCATGGATTGGTTTCTCTAGTCTACCCAGACTAACACACTAGTGAACGGTACTTGTGCTTGAGCTGATGTAGTTTATATACAGCCCCACGGTGTAGTCTGACCTTTGTGTAGCCATAATAATTATTAATGACAACCTTCAATATGATGGGAGGGAACACGTATCTCTTCAGTGGTCCCGGGACCATATAACCTACCTGAGGGCTTCTCTTCATTGCAGTTCAGGAGGTTTGGGTTTGCCTGATGTAGTAAAAGAAGCTTCACCAAGTTTGTCTGAAACATTAAAGATATTTGGAATAGAAAATACCATGTAAGACACTGATATTAATCAGTAAATAATACCTGTTACTGACCTCCAGGGACAGTTACAGCATAGTAGAATGAAAGTGTATTAATTTTACATGAAATATTTATTATCCCATAGCAGTTCCTTTGAAAAAGACATCATTCTTAAGATTTTGTAAACTACTTAAGAAACTCATGAATTCAGCACAAAAATTACTTATTAAATGGATGCGACATCACTGATGACTTGAAAAGTTTCACTTCATCACTCCGATTTTTCTTTAAAACATTTTATTGAAAAATAATGTCATAAAATGCATCTTGTTTCTTTTTAGTTAAAAAATTCACTAAGATCTCACTTGTTGGCAAACAATAGATCTCTGTGGTTAATCCACATTCGAACCACTATTGGTATGAACCTAGGGTGACTGTGGAATCTGGAAACTCAAGCTCAAGTCATAAGAATGGAGCTATTTGATAAGGTATAATACATTTTAAATTTTGCCATAAATATAACGTATTCATACAAAGCTCCATAATCTATAGGTATCAAAAAATAATAATCAACAACCCCCTGTGTAATGTGAGGGTTGGGTGGAAAGGGGGAACTGATAGCAAGGATCTACATAAAATGTCCTCCTTGGGGGATGAACAACAGAAAAGTGGGTGAAGGGAGATGGCGTATAGCATAAGATATGACAAAATAATAATTTATAAGGGATTGTGATAAGAGTGGTATGAGTCCCTAATAAAATGTTTAAATAATAATAATAATAATTTATAAATTATCAAGGGTTCATGAGGGAGGGGGAGCGGGCAGGGAGGGGGAAAACGAGGAGCTGATGCCAGGGGCTTAAGTGGAGAGCAAATGTTTTGAGAATGATGAGGGCAACGAATACACAAATGTGCTTGCCACAATGGATGAAGGTATGGGTTGTGATAAAAGTGGTATGAACCACAATAAAATGATTAAAGAAAAAAAAGTTGTAAAGCATATTGTGGTGATCGTTGTATAACTTTTCATTCTATTTAAACTGTTTAATTTTACGGTATGTGGATGATGTCCATAAAATTGTTAAAGAAAAATATATCATTGATGATATCTTTGTTCTCTCCCCAAATTATTTCCAGAGCCAACTACTTTTTTAATTGACTGCCTTTATACATTAACACTTGGAAACACCCCTAAACATTTCCCCCAGTTGTTTTTGTGCATTGGATGAAGTTCACAGAGCACATGGGATTTCCTTTCAGCAGTTCACAGTCATTTTGTTTCAGGTTCTGGCCATAAGGGCTACAATGTAACATATCCTACTTGGGCCAGAGTGTTTCTTGTGGCTTTTTTTCCTTCCCTGGTGACACTTCTGAACTTTGTTCTTGGGTGAATGCTGCCCTTTTTACCTCAAACGTTTGATTTTTCTAAGATATGGGTACCTCACTAGTTACTGTTCCCTTGCAGATCTGTCTAGTTTTTTGCTTAAAATTTCGCCAAATGAATGAGTTTATTTCCAGGCATAAAAAGTGGTGAAGGGTGATTACTTGGGGCCTGCATGCCTGATTATTTAAAAATGATTTTAAGAATTTGGTTTACATTTTTCTCCCACTCTTTGCAGGACTTTCTAATGTTGATCCTTTTCAAAATTGTGGCAGCTTGGTTCCACTACCACTGTCTACTTCTTGTCTCAGGGTGGTGGAGACTGATGAATGTGGTCCTTTAGTACCTTGGACTAATTGACTAAAAATCTACCATTTAGTTTCTCTAGCGAGGGCATTTAGAGAAGCGGAACCATCATGTTGGTGGTGACCTGGTTTAGTGCTGTCAAGTCAGATTCCTAACTAGCGCCCCTCTGTGCCACAGAACGAAACACTAACATTGCCGGGTCCCGTGCTGTCCTCACAATTGTGATGTGTGAGTCCATTACTGCAACCCCTGTGCCAAGCCATTTTGTCAAGGATCTTCCTCTCGTTTGTTGTCCTTCTACTTCACCAAGCATGATGTCCTTTTCCAAGGAATGAAACCACAGTGTACATATTTTCCAGTGTCTTTCTTTCATGACTCAATAGACGAGCTAATGCCACGAGCTAATGGATTTGGCCAAGGATCATTCATGTTTATGGCTGCATCCATTGAACTGGTAAATAAGTAAACCATCACAATTTACCTAGCTTCCCATTGGCAAACATTCAAACCTTTTTATAACCATGTATTTATTTACTATTATAAATAATGCTTCTATAAGTGGTTTTATTTTTAGCTTTTGGTGCACATACACAGGAGTTTCTTCAGGATTGTTGATTTGTACAGAATAACAATTTGGGTTTTGTGGACATTATTGGATATAATATTATTTACACTGGATAGTATCTATATTAACAATTTGGTTTGGAGATAAGGTGAAATTTTCAATGATGTTTAGTCACAACGGTAGAACTATGTGATCCATGTCATAAAAATGCCAAGGGAGTATGAAAGCAGCACATATATGATAATCTTGAGTTGCCACTTATCGGGCATTCCCAAGGCAAGATGTTTGCAGCAAAGTCCAATGATTTCCACCTCCACATTCTTGGGCTAGAAGCTGTCTGCTGCTTCTCACACGAGCACATTGCACCTTGGTCTACAGGAGTATGGAAGTTCCTTTACTTGTCTTCTGCAGTGTTTAAGACAGAGTTCAGTTAGCGTAGTGGAAATACCAAATCTGATCCTTGTGGTGCGGTGGAGAATGTTATACATCTCAAAAGGACAGAATCTAAAACCCTGCTTTGTCTAAAGTACACGGTCAGGGTTACCAAGGGCTGAATACCAGCTAGGTCATATTTTTCTCAGTATTTGTCATATTTATTTATTATGTTTTCCCAGAATCCACAATTAGTGCATGTTTTTGCAGAACTCAAAATATACAGATAACACAAAACAAAGTTCTTGTACTTTAGAGGATTGTGTTTACATATACATAGAGTTTACTACAAGAGGAAAGAAAAACAAACCCCAAACTCACTGCTATCAAGTCGATTCCAACTCACAGTGAATCTACAGAACCGAGTGGACCTGCCCCTGTGTGATTCAGACTGTAACTCTGTACAGGAGTAGAAAGACTGCGCTTTCTCCCATGGAATAGCCCATGGTCTGAACTGCTGAATTTGCAGTTAACACCCCAAAACGTGTGCCATGTAGGGTGTGAATGAATCAGAATGGACTGGAGGGCAGGGGCTTTGGTTTCCTTGAGTTTCCCATTGTGTATGTGCCAAGGTTTATTTATTTCTCCACTGTTGAACCTTTATGTTGTCTCCTTCTTTGTGATCTTGTGAAGAGTGCGGCAATGCATCTATGTGTGCATGCATCTATTTGTGCCACGGCACTTCTCTGGTATATATTCCATGTCGTTTCCTTGGTTCAGCTCTTTTGTTTCTGCGGTTCTATTTATTTCTCTGTTTTTCATCTTTTGGGTGACAATTATAAATGGTATTGTTTTCCCGATATCCTTTTCAGAGCTCTCTGCTAGAATAAAGGAATCAAACTTGTTTGTTTGTTGTTCATCTAACTTTGCTTAAAATCTCCATGAGCCCCAATAGTTTTCTTGCTGCATCTTTGGGCTTTTGTATGTATTGGATCATATCCTCTGCAAATAGAGAGGGTTTAAATTCTTCCTCAATTTGGATACCTTTAATTTCCCTTTCTTATCTGAAAGCTCTGGCTGAGAATTCCAGCCATCATTGAAAAGGAGTGACAAAGGGCATCCTGGTCTGATTCCCATTTGCAAGGGGAATGCTCTCAGTTTCTCTCCATTGAGAGCAAAGTTGACTGTAGGGTTTGTGGATATGCCCTCTATTATGCTGAAGAATTTCCCTTCTATTCTTACTTTGCTGAATGTTTTCATCAAGACTGGATGTTAGATTTTGTCAAATGCCTTTTCTGCAACAATTGATATGATCAGGTGGTTCTTTTTATTCTATTTATGTGATGGTTTACCACTGACTGTTTTTCTAATGTAGAACCATCCTTGCATATCTGCTATGAATCATACCATTAACATTTTACATACTGTTGGATTCTATTGCTTAGGATTTTGTTAGGAATTTTTGCCTCTATATTCATGAAGGATGGCCTTTAATGCTTTTTATTAATGTGCTTGATTGGTTTTTGTTCCACAGTTTTGCTTGCTTCATAAAATGAACTTGGGAGATTTCCATCCCTCTCTATGTTGTGGTGCAGTTTGAGTGGAATTGGTCTCAGTTCTCTGCATGTCTCATAGATTTCAGCAGTGAGATTCTCTAGGTCTGCCTTTTTTTTTTTAATTGGGATTTTCTTACTGACCAGATCAATTTCTTCTTTTGCTATGGATCAATTCTAGTTTATGCCATTAGTCTGTGTTAGTTTAGGTAGATGTTGTTTCTACAAATTTTTCTTTTTTTTTGAGTTTTCAAATTTGTTGGTGTATAGTATTCTGTTATTATCCTTTTGTTTCCATTGTTTGTGATGTGATAGTGCCCATTTAATTTCTTTTCATGTCAGTTACATCTTTTCCTTTGTTATATTTGCCAGTAGCTGGTCAATTTTGTTAATGCTTTCAAAGAAACTTCCTGTCTCATTGATTCTCTTATTTTTCTCATTTCTGGTTCATATCTTTTTATTCTAGTATTCATTTCCTTTTTCATGGTGGCTCTAGGCATATTTTCTTGTTATTTTTGTGATTTTTGAAAGATGTTGGTTTTAAGTGTTCAATTTGGTTCTTTCTTCTTTTTTGATGTGTGTGTTTATTGCTATAAATTCTCTTCTGCTCACTACATCTATAGTGTTGCAAACTTTTGATATATTATGTTTTCATTCTCATTTGAGAAAATGAATTTTTAAAATTTCATTTTTAATCCCTTTTGTTCTCTAATAGTTTTTAATCATGGATTTACCCCCATTTACATATAGTTGATGTTTTCTCTTCATGTTCAAATGTTGATTTCTAATTTTATAACACTGTGATCTGAGAATATGCCAGTGATATCATGATGCACATAAGTTTATTGAAGGTTACTTTGTGGCATCACCTATGGAGCTCTATACTGGAAAGTATGTGTGTATCAGAAAAGAACGTATACTGTGCTGCTGTGTGAGCTGTCTATGCATGTCCAAGAGCTGAAGTTGGTTGTGTTGTTCAGTTCTTTTGTATCTGTTGAGTTTATTTCTGGTTTTTCTCTCCTTTCCTTGATAATGGTATATTAAAATCTATTATTATTAAGAGTTATTGATTACTCTCCAATTCTGCAAGATTTTGATAATCTATTTTGGGGATTTTTCTTTTTTTAATTTTTAGATGGATTTAATTTCACATTTCTGAAATTTAAAAAATCATTTTATTGGGGGCTCATACAACTCTTATCACAATCCATACATCTATCCATTGTGTCAAGCACATTTGTACATTTGTTGCCATCATCATTCTCAAAACATTTTCTTTCTACTTGAACCCTTGGTATCAGCTCCTATTTTTCCCTCACTCATGAATCCTTGATAATTTATAAATTATTATTATTTTTTAATGTCTTAAACTTTGCAATGTCTCCCTTAACCCAATCTTCTGATGTCCATCCCTGAGGGAGGGGGTTATATGTAAATCATTGTGATTGATTCCCCCTTTCTACCCTACCCTCCTGGTAGCTCTACTCTCATTATTGGTCCTGAGGAGTTTATCTGTCCTGGATTCCTTGTTGTTCCAGCTCTGATCTGTACCAGTGTACATGCTCTTGTCTAGTCAGATTTGTAAGCTGGAATTGGGAACATGATAGTGGGGGAGGCAGCATTATAGAAACAGAAGAAAGTTGTGTGTTTCATCAGTGCTACCCTGCACCCTGACTGGCTTCTCTCCTTTTGAAGCTTTGTCACTGGGTCTTTAGATCTTATAGTTTCGTCCTCCTGTTTAAGTGACTCTTTAATTAGTATAAAGGATGTCTTTGTCTCTTGGGCTACATTTTGCCTTATAGACTATTTTATTAGAAATTAATATTGTCACTCAAATTCCATTTTATTCTTCAACATTTGAATGCTATTCTGTTTGGTCTTGGTGTCTCTTTCAGATAACACCTTGATGTACTTATCCCTTCTGCTTCTCTCAGACTCTTGATTGCTATATTTAATCAATTTGTGCTCAAGGTAACTATAGGTGTGAATTTCTTGCTGTCATTTTGCTAGGTAGTTTTTGTAGTGTTGCTGATTTCTTTATTCCACATAATTTTCTGTGCTGTGTTTTTGTTTGTTTGTCTTTGTCAGTTCTCTTATAATGTTATTCATTGCTATTGTCTTAGTGTTTACTAAATCTTTATGACTTACCTCTTTTATTATATTATTATTTATTCACTTTATTTGAAGTTACCCCATCATTTAGTACTTTCTTTCCAAATTTACAACAGTTTGACGACACATGTTGATAGCCCTACCTGGCCAGATGGAGGTATATGGAATCATATTGTATTCTTCAATCATGATGCCAAGTATAGGGCAACCATGGAAAAATCGATATCAAGGGGGACAGATTTCCTGAAGTGAGGAGGAGAGGTTAGGCGTGTCACAAAACTCTGCCATTTAAATCTCTCACTCATGACAAGATGGCATGTGGGTGGATATCATCATTCTTGCCGTGAAGTTTCTTGGCACAGGTGGACTGCTCATCTGTTTTACACTATCACCTTCTCACTTATTGTGATTCATAAAAGCAACTTTTTATTGGCTAACATGTGATTAATCCCTAATTGGAAAGATGTGCTGCTTATGGATCAATTATGTTTCTAATAGCCTCACTGTCACCTAAAAATCAGGTATGATCTGGGAGTACATTATAGATTTATAACACAGCATCTGGCAATGTTGACATTCACTGAATAGTATGTGTTAGTCCATGCTAGACACCATGGGAAAACAATGGTAAAATAAAACAGATGTTGTGATTGTCCTCAGTATTTATAGACTAAAGGTGACAAAGACAAATAAACAAACCAGAACAACAATTTGTGATCATCACTATGATATAGGAAAGACAGAGTGTTCCTATACAAGGTGTATGTGGGGAAACACTTCAGTCACCACATATAGAGACAATGTGAAACTGTTGGCATGAATAAGTTTCCTCCTACACATGGAAAACAGAGAAAGATGAGAAAGACCCGTCCTTGGTTCTTATGTACTTGGGGAAATATAGATCTGAAAACAATTGTGATCACCAATATATGTGGATTAAATCAAATTAAATACTTTCTGACAGGATATATAGAGTTCAACATGCCCATACATTTTGTTGATATAATACCACTTATTGTATTGCCTATATTAGCAATAATATATGTTAAACTATAATCAAATTTTATTTTATTTACTATTAAAATGTATGAAATTAAGAAATTCATTGCTCATATAAGTTATTTTCTTCTCAGTTTTAGACAAGAGCAGGCATTTCTTTTAGTCATACTGGAGAGGTTAATATGTTTATAAAAGGCAATTTACACTTTCCTGGATTAATTGAAAATAATATATCCATTATAAATGATGAACTACTTATTTCATAAAGGTAGATACATTTTTAAGATATTTATAAGGAAGTAAAACTTCAGTGCATGTCTCTAAAATATCATTAGTCTCTAAAACATTTGGGTGGCTAATGTTTTATGTGTGTATATAAACAGATACATTTATTTACAGTAAATTTTTCAGATAGCATGATAAATTTCCCATATGTATATATATATATATATACATACATTTATATATAAATAAAATCTGTTTCCAAAATATAATTTATGAAAAGAAGTGAATGGATACCTTTTTGGGTAGATGACAAAAAACAATAATTCTCAAAGTCATGTGATTTTTTAAAAGATATATAGTTGAAATGAGTTTTATGAATCAAAATGTTATTTAATATAAACTAATTTTCCTAAAAATTGCAATCATGAAATAATATCATCATCTATGGCTACCAGAATAATCCTCATGTATACTTTTCAATGGCAGTAGACAGTAGACAGAGCTTTCTACTCCCATAAACAGTATCATTCTACCCTGTCGCAGAGGGTAGGGTCCCTGTGAGTTGGCATCGACTTGACTGCAGTGGGTCCACTTCCAGGAGTTAGAATTAGTTCTCGCCCTTGCTGGGTCTCCATGGTGGACATGTTGAAAATTACAAATAGGGTATCTCTCTTGGGGGAGCTGACATTCTAGTTAAGACCCCTTTCAGATGATTGAATCGAACAAAATGAAAAAGACATGTATGACCTTCAATAACTAAATTTAATACTCTAAAGTATAAAAATTTCAAAAATATTGGATTAATGTTTAGTCATTTTCTAGAGGAAGAAAGCATAAAGATTAATTTTTTTAAGTGCTCTCATCTACACATTATAAATGACTCTGCCCAGAAAACTGTGGCTTGGACACCTATTTACGCAACTCCAGTAACAACGTCAACAGACAAGGAGGCATTCACAGTGATGTTCAGCACAGAGCTGTTGCTTCCACTTTCACTATGAAAATCATCTGAGCCACCAAGCCCTCGTCCATTCTAATGGCTGCTGATGCTTCTCACTAATGGAAGAACCAGGGTCCTGGACTGTGGAATGAAAATTAGGAAGTAGGTTGAAGTTCACACCAGTGTGTCAGGTAGAACTGGGAATTGGATCATTACTAGTCCTCTGAGAAGACCACATAAATCTTCAAACCATTGCTGTCTTTAACCACTTAGCTAAGCAAAATGGAATGCAGATGTGTGGGTCGAAAAGAGAGGGGCAGACATTGACAGAGAGAGGAGAGGAGAGAAGGTAGGAAAGAAATCTTTGAGAAATAACTTTTTTTTCCCTGTCATTTGGGGGTCAAATGTTTTGGAGGTCACTTTGAAAATGAGGAGAAATTGCAAGGCTTCATAATTTACTTGCCATTAATAAATGATAATTGATGGAAATGTCATGGGTACACTGACAAAGTAATAATAAAAGCATCTATCTTAATTACGGGGCATCTCAGAAAGTGAATGTAGGTTCTGAGGCCTGCTTCTCTTGTATATTCACTACTCTGTATCTCTAGATTAAGGGTACAGATTTAGAAAGAAAAAAAAAACAACATAATGCAATGGGTAAAAATATTGATATCCACTAATTTTATCTGTTATTAATCATTGCGACTTTAAATTTAGTAAGTGCCTGTAATTTTCCAAAAAGCTCTATAGAAGACATGGTAATTGTCTTTGAACTTAAGTCTGTTATGCCACCAGGACATGGCCTGGCCTATAGGTTAATCCTTGAATCATTTCTTAAATTGTTTAAATATTTTAAAATATTGAACAGTAGTAGTTTCACATTGGCCTGCAATCCTCATATAGTTGGCCATGTGAAACCACCGGCAACTCCGTGGGAGAGACACTGGGCTTTCTACTCCCATAAGCAGTTAGAGGGTTGGAAGCCTACAAGGGGGGTAGTTATGAGTCAGCATTGATTGGATGGCACAGAGTTGCCAGAGAATTTTAAACCTACAATTATCCCGAAAAACCAATGTCTTTTCACCATAAGCCAACCCCCTTTAATAGTTTATCTGTTTATTTTCGCCATGGCTGTATAAAGCCTGTATTTCACATGATACATGTTCAATTGGTAGAAAATAAGCTAGTACCAGTCACTGTATATGGACCGCTTAGATAATTGTGTATTCATCCCGTTACCATCTCTCTGGTTGGCAAAACTTAATTACTCATAAATTAGTAGATTTTTATCACTCTTTTTCAAGCGTTAGGATAAATATTAAAATTTAAATATTAAAATAAATGTTTTGAAAAAAAGCCTTTTTAAAAAATACATCAGCTCAGGCTAATGTCTCCCTATTCCTCCTGCTAGATTTAACAGTGAAATGATGATATTAAAAGTAAAATTACATGACAGCTCATGTAGGCTTTAAAATGTAGGTTTTAAAACAACATTAAATGACATGTTAATTAAAAAATGAGTATTCATAAAGACTTTACCTGGCCATATTTTGCAGCCAAATGGAGTGGAGTCCAGTACCGATTATCTACTATGTTGATGTCTCCTCCATGTTCCAAGATCAGAGACACCACCTCCTTATAGCCACTGGCACACGCCATATGTAGCTGCAAGGAGAGAGACCTGATTATTTTAAGAAACAAACGGGAACAGTCATGTCAATACATGTAGTTAGTGGTTTACTTAAGCATTGGAATTAGAGTTTAGAAAACAAAACAAAGCAACATTAAAATACTCCAAGTTTGTTGGCATAAGCCAAGGTCATTCACATTTTTTCATAATATCTCAGGGATATTTACTATTTTTCTAGTATTTCTGACCAAGCAACCTTCTTTAAGTTGTTCCTCGCCCTTCAATGTGCCCTTCCACTGTTGTATGGATAGTTATAAGTATAATATAAAATGTTGACATGTTCAAATATTTTTTATAATTTCTTAACCCACAGTCAAACATTGACTTATTCTTCTAATATTTCAGACTCTCAAATATAGAGACTCACGGGCAAAATAAGAGCTGTAATAAATGCTTTGTTTCCAAACATAAATCCACTGGTTCCCATGTAGAGTGACCCTGTAAGAGAGTGGTCCTGCCCCATTGGGTTTCTGATGCTGTAAATTTTTGAGGGAAGAGGCAGGCCCATCTTCTGCCTGAAAAGTGGCTAATGGGTTGATCTTCTGACCTTGCTGTAAGCAGCCCAGAGTACAGAGAAATGAGCACTTGAAAGAATTAATTCACCCTGACAGACTTTAAAATTTTGTAGATACCATGTACACATCCTCTCCATACAATATCCTAATGTACTCTGAAATCTAGAAATGTTTAAGAGGCCTTAGGAATTATGAGGAGGAGGAGGCGTGGTAAAGTGTTTTCAAATTTTTCAGGTGGATGAATTCTTATGCCTTTTATGTTGAAGTTAATAACAGTGTACTCCATTTAAATAAGTGTATTAAATAGATAAATTATTTCCTAGACACACTAGTTAATGTGAACAAACTATGGTGCAAAGGAAAAATAATTTGAAAGTAGCAAACGCTGTGACTTCACAGCCATCAAATCGATTCCCACGTATGAACACCCAGTAGGGAAGGGACCTAATGTCCCTCCAGTTTCTGAGACAGTAACTCTCTACAGAAGTGTAATGTCTCATCCTTCACCGCACAGAGCAGATTGTGGGTTTGAACAGATTTGGAGGTAAGAAAGTCCAATTGGTAGCCGCTAGGGTTCCCATGTGATACTGGAAAACCAAATTCATGGCCATCAAATCATTACAACTCCTAACAAGCCGGGCAGAGTTCCCCACATGGGTTTCCCAATATTGCAATGCTCCACAGCAATAGAAAGCCCTGTTTTTCTCCCACAGGTTGGCTGGTAGTCTTGAACTACTGATCTTTCAGCCCAACACATAATCACCATGTCATTAGGACTCTTGTTCATTACTATCCCCCAAAAAACCCCAAAACTTTGCCACTGAGTGATGCCAACTCATCAAAATCCAACAGGATAGGGTCAAAGTGTCCCTGTGAGTTTCCAAGACTGTAACTTTTGACTTGAGTGAAAAGCCTGGTCCTCCTCCCACTGAGGACCAGCTCACAGAAGTTCTGAACTGCTGACCTTGAAGTTAGTAACCCAGAGCACAAACCCTGTCCCACCAGGACTCCTCATTCAGTATTGTTCTCAAAACTCCCTGACATCCACTCAGTCCCAACTCATAGTGACCCTATAGGATGACTCCTGGTGAGATTCCAAGACTGTAACTCTTGACAGAAGTAAAAAGTCCATCTTTCTCTCAAGGAGCAGCAGGTGGTTTCTAACTGTAGGACTGATGTACCAAAGCCTAACTCATAACCTCTATCCCACCAAGGCTCCTTGTTGGGTGAATTTTCAAACTTTAACTGCAATTAGGATTTACTAACAACAAAGCCCACTGTCCCCAAAACAACCATGGATAGAAGTTAAGTGGGTTGTCATTTTTGATGGGAAATTAGTTATATTTTTTCATGATCTCAAACTCAAATTTAGCATACTCTTTCATTATAAACACAGGCAGCAAATCTTTGACTTTATGATCAAAAGAAGTTAAAGATATTTTCACATCACACCACTACTACAACAAACTCTCAAAATATTATGTTTAATACAACTTTATATCATGGCTATAATTAGATCCTGTTAGTAAATAAATAAGACAGCAATGTATTTCCATACCACCAGTTTGCTTTTTAACATTATGACTTTAATATCATGATTAAATATGTATATCATCTAATATTATGATGTACTACGTAGTGTGCTTAAATATGTTTGATTTTCTTTGTAATCCTATGTAGAATTTTAATTTTTTTAATTGAAAGAACAAAGATTTTTGTTAAGCATTGTAGATTGCATTAGCCTTCAAAAAACCACACCACAATCTATCTAGAACCAGTCAAACCCAACAATAGATCATTTTTGCACAATCCATGAGTTAGGGCAAAACTTCCTTCAACTTACAGTAATTACCTATTTAGCTCATTTAAAATTTTTTTTCTTGACAATAAAGCACAGGCTTCATTGGTCAGAGACAATGGAATACAGAATTCAGTGTAATGCAAGTTAAAAATTCACATTAACATTAGGAACTGAAATTGCTAATCTCTAATCTCTATATTTTCTGATATAAAGTAACTATATAAAAATATGTATGTCTAAAAGGGATGAGAATTGATGTAGTTTCAGTCTTCATCTAAAATGTTGAGGAAGAATATGAGATTAAAATAAAGATATTTTTAAAAATAATGTTCTACTTAATTATATTATTACATATTCTTAAAAAGAAAGGACTAGGTATCAAAATCACCTAAGAAGAAATTTCTTCCAATTTTGCCTATTGTTGACTCCTTCCTCTCATTTGAAATGAAATTTAGCATTGTGAGGACATGTGCCTAGTTTTAATTCACAATTGGCATTAAATCCAAGCTCTATAGAGAAATCACCAAGTAAGCAAAGTGTCCTTTTATCCTTCTCTCTATCAATAGGCAGGAAGCACTGCATACCTTAAGGAAGAGAAAATGCCAAGGATTGATAGTCATTAGCATAAATAAATGGATTCACAGTAAGGATTAAACTGCTGCAGAATACTGTGATCTTTAAAGGACAATTTCTTAGCCTCAAGTTCACTGTACTTTCCTTGTGAAAAACTCACAGATGATCTCTGCAAGTGTTAGTTATTATTACAAACAAATATTTGCATCATTCACGCTCCCTAACCAGTAGCAGAAACACAGACTTCGAAAATCACCTGGAGGAAGAAAAGAACCACATCAGTGACTTGGAGGACAGCCAAGCAGACTTTAACAAACACGAACAAAAATCTAACAAGATCATCAGAGAAGCTGAAGAAAACCTAAGAGCTATGTCTGATGCAATGAATTATTGGCTTACCGGAGGAAGACACAACAAAGAAGTCATCTGCAACAATAGTGAGAGAATTTGTAGAGGAAAACTCCCCCAGCTTAATGAATGAAAACTAGGCAACCATTCAGGAGGCTGAAAGAACACCAGCTAGACAGAATCCCTACACTATAGAACTTTGAGGAAAAGGAAAAAGTCATAACAGCAGCTGGGAAAAACAAGCAATCACATATAAAGTTTCCCAAATAAGAATATGCTCAGACCTATCAGCAGAAACTATGAAGAAGAGGAGAGAGTGGAGTAACATATTTCAAAAATTGAAGGAAAACAGTGTAAACCCAAGAATACTCTACCCAGCCAAAGTATTGATAAAGATAGATGGAGAAGTAAGAGTTTTCCCAGAAGGGGAAAACTCAAAAAATTCATTAGAAGAAACCCAGCCCTAAAAAAGATCCTTGCCGACCCAGTATGGGCAGAAGAACAAAATTCACCAAGCATAAATAAGAGACCACCACATAGAATAACCTTACTCAGAGGGCACAAAGGGAAAACACACCCCAGGATATCACTGGCTTAAGGATGGAAAGAAGTCAAGAATGATACGCACACACACACAAACGCACACACACATGCACAACACACTGAGAAAGGGAAGTAGGAAAACAACCAACACAAAAAGTATAAGATGACGTCACAGAGTCCACACATAGAGATAAATAACTCTGAATATCATTGGCCTGAGCTCTGGCATTAAAAGACAGACTAGCAGACTGGCTTAGAAAATACAACCCATCAATCTGCTGCATATAGGAGACACATCTCAAGGCTACAGACAAAAATAGATTGAGAATCAAAGGCTGGAACTAAGGTATACCAGGCAAACAATAATTCAAAAAAAAGCAGGGGTTGTAATCCTAATCTTGGATAAAATTGACCTCAAAGTGAAAACCATAAAAAGAGATAAGGAGAGACACTATATAATGCTCAAGGGAATGGTACACAAAGAACCATTAAACCTTGTAAACATATATTCCCTGAATGAGAGACCTGCTGAATAAGTCAACCAAACACTCCAAAAGATGAAAAAGAAATCACAGTTTCAAAAATTATAGTGGGTGACTTCAACCCACTGCTCTCTGAGAAAGATAGATCACAGGAAAAGAAACTCAACAAGGAGGCTAGAGATCTAAACACTATAATTAGACCATTTGACCCAATAGATATTTACAGAGATTTTCATTCAAATACAACAATAATTGACATTCTTCTCCCCCACATGGCACATATTTGAAGATAGACCACATGCTGGGGTGTAAGGCGAATCTACATAAATTTAAGCACATTGATATCATACAGACCTCTCTGACCACTTTACCATAAGGCTGGAAATCAACGAAAGGAAGACTAAGAAGACATGAGCAAACAATTGGAGGATGAATAACATTTATTGCAAAAGGAGTGTGTACTGGAACAGATCAGAGATTAAATTAGGAAATTTCTGGAAACCAATGAAAATGAGCACACTACATATCAAAACTTATGGGACACAGCAAAGGCAGTTATCATAGGAAGTTTCATAGCAATACAAGCACTCCTGAGAAAGGAAGAGAGACCCATGATTGATATGCTGGCACAACATTTACAACAACTAGAGCAGAGTCAGCAGGACGATCCTACCAATAGCAAAAGAAAAGAAATTATAAAAACCAGGGCTGAGGTCCAGTAGAGGGAAAGTAAGAAAACTATGGGAAAAATTAATACTGCTGAAAGTTGGTTCTTTGAAAGGGTAAACAGAATTGACAGATCACTGGAAAATCTAACCAAAGAAAGGAGGGAACAAATTTGAATAGGGATGAAAAAGGGGACATTACAACAGACCCTAATGAAGTTAAAAGGATAATTACACAGTACTAGGAAGGATTGTACTCCAATGACTTCAACAATTTGGAAGACATGGGCAAAATCTTGGAAAAACAGTCCCTCCCTAGACGATCCTCGGTGGGCATCAAGGATCTCAACAGACCCATAGCAATAGAAGAAATAGACAAGATTATCAAGGGATTACCAACAACAACAAAAAAATCCACTGGACAGATGGCTTCACTGGAGAATTCTACCAAGCATTTAGGGAAGAACTAGCACCAATCCTATAAAAACTCTTTCAGAACATAGAAAAAGATGGCAGGCTCCCGAACTCCTTCATTGAAGCTAGTATAACTCTGATGCCTCAACCGGGCAAGGATCCCACAAGAATCGAGAACTACAGACCAATATCCCTAATGAACATCGATGCAAAAATCCTTAACAAAATACTAGCCAATAGAATACAAAATTATATAAAACAAAAAATTCACCATAACCAAGTGGGATTCATACCAGGGATTCAAGCATGGCTCAACATACGAAAGACCGTTATTATTTGTCACATTGACATGAAAAACTATAAGAACTACATGATAATATCGACAGATGCAAAAAAAGCACTCTACAATATCCAACACCAATTCCTGTTTAAGACACTTGAGAAGATAGGAATGGAAGAAAAATTCCTCAAGAGAATACAAGCTATATATGAAAAATGACCAGCCAACGTGGAAGTCAATGGAGAAAAGATGAACACAATCCCACTGAAAAAGGGGACCAAACAAGGATGCCCCTTGTCCCCACTCTTATTTAATATCATGCTGGAGGTTTTAGCTAACAGCATAAGGCAAAGAAAAGACATCAAAAGTATTCGTGTGGGGAAGGAAGAGGTGAAACTATTGTTATTTGCAGATGATAGGATTTTATATATGGAAAATCCAAAAGTTCCACAAGGGGAGTACTGGAAGCAATAGAGGAGTTTGGCAGAGTGACAGGATACAAGATCAGCAAACAGAAGTCCATCGATTTTTATACACATCGGATAAGACCACAGAAGAGGAGATAAAAAAGGTGGTACCCTTCACAATAGCCAAACACAAATTCAAATATCTAGAGATATACCTGATTAAAAGAAGAAAAGATCTATGTGGGGAAACCTCAGAAAACTATTATAAGAAACCAAGGGCAACCTCAACAAATGGAAGAATATCCAATACTCATGGATTGAAAGACTCAATATAGTCAAGATGTGAGTTTTGCCAAATACACTATATGTTTAAAGCAATCCTGATACAATTGCCCTCATCTTTCTTCAAAGAAATGGAAAAACTGATTACCAACTTGATATGGAGAGGGAAGAAGCCCAGAATTAGCAGAGAACTCCTCAAGAAGAAGTATACAGTGGGAGGGCTTGCTTTACCTGACTTTAGCACAAACTATACAGCCACAGTTGTCAAAACCGCATGGTATTAGCACAATACTCAGACCAATGGAAAAGAATTGAAAACCCAGAAATTAAATCATCAGCATACAGACAACAGATCTTTGATAAGATATGGGCCCCAAAAATATCCAATGGGAAGCAGATGCCCTCTTTAACAAGTGGTGCTGGAAAAAATGGATATTTACCTGCAGAAAAATGAAGCAAGACCCTTATCTCACTCCATGCACAAGAATAAACTCAAGGTGGATCATAGACCTTGAAATTAAACTCCAAGATATTAGGGCCATCAGTGAGGGAATTGGGACCCACTCGAAAACTTTGGCACAGGGAATACATAGGTTATCAGAAATAGGGAAGGCACAACTTGACAAATGGGATATACTGAAGATAAAATGCCTGTATACATTGAACGAATTCACCAAGAGAGTAATAAGAGAGTCTGTGGACTGGTAAAACATCTTTAGCAATGACACATCAGACAATGGCATTCATGCTCCCGATGAAATATACAATGGTCAAAAGAGATATGAAAATTGAATAGGGCTGAAAATGATAGCACCGTCTTGCTCTCTAATAAGTCTTTCAACAGTTTGTCTGTCGGAATATGTATGCCCGCTTTTTATTACACAGTGATTTAAACAAGCAAAGATTTATAAAATTGATTTACCAAGCAAAAGTTCCATTGTGTTCTATATGTGTTAGACAATCATGAATTAATACATTATCAATAAAAGAGTTCAATTTAACCTGCCTTTTGACTCTATTATCCTGCTGAAATAGTCCTTGACCAAAAACACTCCCCTCAATGCCCACTAAATAAAACTCTTTGGAGTCAAGTGCCATAGCACTTGAAGTCTCAGTAATGTTTGATGGCTCAACAGGGCCTCCTTTTGTCATTCTCTCATTAGATTTCTAGGACACTCTGGGCCTGGTTTTATTCCCTTCTCAGTTGTTTCTCCTTATCACATTTCTGGTTGCTTTTCATTCTAATTCACATCCCTCTGATTACATTAACTGATGTTATCTAGTAGCATAGCTTTAAATAGTATAGATGATATATACTAATTTCCCTAAAATTACTTCTTCTGAATTACAAGTTACAACACCGAAATTCCACTTGGACATCTCTATTGACATGTCCAAGAGGCACTTCATGGTTTGCACTTCCAAAATTGATCACAGTCTCTGCTTCACATCCCCCTTTCCCTCGGCTTTCTCTATCTCATTTGTTGTCAACTTTATCAGACTATATTTTGGGGCTTAAAATAATTAGTCATCCTGAAGGCTTTTTCCCTTACATTTTTTATTAGAAAATTCCATTGGCTAAACTTTCAATATATCCATAACTCATAAATTCATAACTTAAATGTAACAATAACACATAAACTCAATATATCATTGTCTGAGCCATATCATCACTAATCCAATTGTACAGGAAAACCTTCTAACTTTATTTTTCCCCTTTACTGTCTATCATGCAACAGAAAGAATAGGTTATCCTTTTAAAACTGAAGTAGGATGATTTTCTTCCTCTTTTCAGAATTACCTGAAATCTTCCATCTCACTCCGAGTAATAGATTCCTCATGTAATAGTTACATGTTGGACTGAGATCCACATTGGCAGTTCAAATCCACCAGCAGCTCCAGAGGAGAAAGACTGGCTTTCTACTCATATAAACAACTATAGTTTTAGAATCCCTAAGAGGGTCACTATGAGTCAGCATGGTGTTTGTTTGTTTTGTAGAATTCCACGTGTGTCATGCCATCTCTCTCTTCGTTTACTCTGCTTCACCCACATTGACCTCTCAGTGAAACTTCTCCTGGTGTCTTTGCGCTTAATATTGCTGTGCTTTAAACATCTTCACAGTTAGTGTTCTCATTTCTTAACTAATGATTTGTAAAGAATTACTCAAAAATGTCTTATACTACCCATTCCACTCAAAGGCTAACAATACCATCCATATCTTGTTTAACTACTTCCTACTTTGCATTTATCATTGATAATATACATGAGAAAAACAAACAAATAAAGTTCATTTTAAAAAAGGAGGTTGGAAGCGATAAAAACAGATGTCAGAAGAGATGCTAAGAATGCAAGGCAAAGAGGCAAAAGTAATTGGAAGAAGTGTTGAAGTAAAAGAGCTGAACAGAAAATACAAAAGGCCACTGCAGAAGACAAAGGAAATCATTATCATGAAAGGTCAAAAGATATAAAAACATCAAAATGGAAGAACACACTCAGTATTTTTCAAGTTAAAAGAAGTAAATAAAAAATTAAACCTTGCATTGCAAAATATTAAACTATGTAGCAAGCATCTTAAGAAGATAATATTGACCTATGCACATATATTTATATGGCAATACATTAAGGAAGTGGATGGACTTTGGGCCTCTGTTCAAGTTCTCTGTCAATGCAAGAATGCTTTGTTCTAATAACCTGGCATTCTGTGATGCTCACTCTCCTGGCATAATCGCTGAAGACAAAATGGGTGCCTAAGTAAATGTGGCAAAGAAAGCTCATGGTGCCCGGCTATCAAAAGATATAGTGTCTGGGGTCTTAAAGGCGTTAAGGTAAACAAGTGGCCATCTAGCTCAGAAGCAACAAAGCTCACATGGAAGAAGCACACCAGCCGGTGTAATCACAGGTGTCAAAGGGATCAGGTTTCAGGCATCATCAGAACAAAAAATCTTACCATAGTGAATGAGGGAAGGAGTGTGGAGTGAAGACCCAAGGTCTATTTTTAGGCCATTGGACATCCCCTTGCAGAAGGATCTCGGGGAGAAGATGAGCCAGTCAGGGTGTGATGTAGCAATGATGAAAAATACAACTTTCCTCTAGTCCCTAAATACTTCCTCCTCCCCCACTATCATTTTCCCAATTCTACCTTACAAACCTGGCTAGAATAGAGGATGTACAATGGTATAGATAGGCACTGGAAACACAGGGAGTATGATACGTTCAGGACCAGTTTTGTGAGTGGCCATACTGGGAGGGTAGAAGGAGGGTGGGTTGGAAAGGGGGAACCGATTACAAGGATCTACATGTGACCTTCCCCCTGGGGGATAGACAACAGAAGAGTGGGTGAGGGGAGACATTAGACAGGGTAAGATATGACAAAATAATAATTTATAAATTATCAAGGGTTCATGAGGCAGGGGGGAGCGGGGAGGGAGGGGCAAAAATGAGGACCTGATGCCAAGGGCTTAAGTAGAGAGCCAAGGTTTTGAGATTGATGAGGGTAATGAATGTAAAAATGTGCTTTACACAATTGATGTATGTATGGATTGTGATAAGAGTTGTATGAGCCCCTAATAAAATGATTAAAAAAACAAAACTAAGGTCAATTCCCAGGAAGATTCCATCTAGAGGGCTTGAGATATTTAATGAGCATCAAAATATACCGGGCCTAAATTTCAAATGACAAAAGAATCCACATATTTAAGTCATTTTCTGATTCACCTGTCTTCAATTTCTCAGCATGTTATTCATAGCAGAAAATCTATTACTTGTTCCCACCAATTTCTATGCAACAGACACTTCAAAGGTTCATCTCTGTGACTTCTAACCTAATTTATTTCCTATCAAAAAATTTCCCTTTGGTCCCTAATATATTTCTTTATGACACAGTTTACTTCAACTCAAGCAAGACTATGCTTGATAAATGTCATGGAGCAGGAAATGACATGAATACTCATATTTTAAGGATTAAACATTTTACTTATATTGAAATTAAAATTATTCATTTAATTTTAATTTTATTGGAATTGTTTATGTTGACAACATTTAGAAATTTACTCAGTAGGAGCACCCACAGTGTGTGCAGCTTAAAATTAATATACAAGCACTCTATTATTCCATCTGAAACATCAGATTGACAGAACAATGTACAGTAATAACCCCAATCTCATCAGAAAATGTTCTAGGACTTGAATAAAGTGCCATATAAATGTGCTGGATTTCTCTGTGTGGTGTAAGTGCTTTGCACTCCTCTCCCTGTATATTTATGCATTCTCCAAAATATCAATACTGAATATGCATTAGGGGTAGAATTGAAAAAAAACAACAAAAACTCTTCAAAAGTTAATTATACTAATTCTATTATTTTCATAATCAACTTAATTCTCTATGTAAGCAATATTTGAGTTAAATATATGAACTTGCCAGTGTTACTCCTTCATCATTTTTCTCATTAACATTTCCTCCAGATGATAAGAAGTGTCTGATATCTGTCAGCATACTCATTGGTCTCTGAAGCTTCATCTGGCGCAGTGAGGATAGATCCACTCCTGGGGAGACAAAGAGCCTTTCAAGCAAAATTGTAGACATGTTTTGAGCTGCTGAGGATCAAAAGTGCTGCCTCTTTCTTTTTCCACATATATCTTTGTGCGGTCTCCCCTCAACTACTACTGTTCACTCTCCTCCAAAGCATCTAGCACTCACGTTGCATGTTGTTTCATTCCCAAGGAGATGACAGTCTTACTAGGCAGGGAACCGTTACTCTCACTATGTCCCAGAGACTGTAGTCTGGGGCCTTTTACCAGAACAGCTCGCAAGACGTAATTCATTTATTGTGAACATCACCACACACTTCCCAAGGCATCTTGAAGCAAGTTCTAATGTTATATTATCTGCTCGCTATAAATTTCTGACCAAAATAATGTGCGTATAAATTAGAATGAAATCCCCAAAGCCCACTGCCCAGGAGTTGATTCCTACTCATAGCTAACTTACACAGGTTATCTGAGCTTGCCAACCTTTAAGCTCATCTTTATCCTGGGGGCATCTGAACATGGCTTTGAATTTCTGATTTATGGTTCATAGCCTAGTATCGAACCCACAGCACCACCAGGAAACTTTAGCCAAGATTTTTGCTTTGTGTACACTTACTGGAAAGAAATTCTAAAAAAAGTTTATGGTTTAGTTTGCTACCTGGTGTGGTATCAGTGCTTCTCAGTCGTTATGCCTCTGCTTTGGTTCATGTCAACTTTTGCGAGGGGGATGTTTAGAGAAGGCTGTAAAGGAACTTTGGGTGCCATTTTTATGACTTTTCTGTGCATCCTAATTTTTTCCCCAAACAAAATATAGTTTTAAAAAGATTTTATAGTTCAGTATTTCAACAATATTAATGTTAGCAGAGATCAGCTAAAACTGAAGGACTGACAAACCCATAGTTTGATGATGAAGGGAGTGTATAGAGGGGTCGATCTACTGGCTTCCTGCTTATCTCTCCACTCAACGCTGAGTGAAATGACTATGTGAGAGGATATGTAATCGCCAGGGTGGCTTGTCTCTCACTGACTGTGTATTTCCCTTTTGTAGTAATGGTTCTTGGATTAATTAAGTATTTATGAGTCATCTATTTTCCTCCCCAGGAAAATATTAATAATGATGACTGAGATAGGAATAAAGATACCAGTTCCTTCTAAAAGAGTGCTCTATGAAACACACTGCTGGGAACTTCCTAGCTCTCATCTGATTTAGTCCTTCCAGAAAGCATGGCAATGTATACCCAGTAGGGTGATCTTCATGTCTGTGATGGGTCTGTGTTTTCCTTCCCCTGATGTTCACCTTTGTATTCATGAAGCCAGGAACACTGGTGGCATACCCGCCTGCAACTCCGCAGGTGAAAGATAGGCTTTCTATTCCCCCAAAGTGTCAGAAACTCAAAGCAGCAGGTCTACTCTGTCCGCTAGAGTTGCTGAATCAGGATTGACTGGCTGGCCATGAATTTGACTCTTTAGTAAGATCTGTCAATCTCACAGCCACTGCTATTGTGTGCATGCCATCAATGCTCCTCCTGTCTTGCAGTGCACCATATCTCCCTTCCTCCATAGCTTAGTTTCTGACCTTGTATCAACAATAATGTGAAGAGGTTCAGGAGTCCCCCCACTAGTATTTGAATACTGTGCTTATTCCTTATTCTTTGTAATCATATGGGAAGTGAACTTACCCTCTGCCCCAGTTTCTTTATTTGAAAAATAGAGCTAATCATTCCGCTTGCATAGATTATTATGAAAATGTGTTAACATGCCTAAAGTATACAAAATAGTATATTACTTGGGGTAAGCATGTAATACAAGGGAGCTGTCATTATCTGTCAGTCAGCTTGCCTGAGGACTTATATCCCACTCTTGTAGGAGCAATTTTCTTGGCAAGAGAAGGCAGTGAGTAACCAAAATTATTACAGGAAAATTTAAGATTCAGATAATATAGTTTATATCAACTACCCTGCACAAAAGCTAACCCATTTTAGAAGAGGCATGGCATATGAGCACCTTGAAGCACACTCTAGAATCCTGAGTGACACATATGGGGGTTCTTCAGTTGGTATTGACACCACAGGTCTAGCCACAGCTCAGCCTCTGAATAACCATATGCCATTTCTGGATGAGTAACTTCCATCTGGGACACAAGGCCCCCTTGTGATGTAGTGGTTGTGCATTGGGCTGCTAACCACGAGGGTCATAGTTCAATACCACCCTACCCTGTCCTATAAAGTTGCTGAGTTAGTTAGTTTATTGTGACAACCTGGCCGGGGTTAAATGAAGGGGTTAATTAAAGGTGGGTTAATGGAAAGGCGGAGATATAAATGGCTTGGTAAACCTCGCCTTTTGAGTTCTCAGGTCTCTTGCTTTGTGATGGTTGCATCAGGGTGCAGATGCCTTAGCAGTTCCCTGCTTCAGCTTGCAAGACTGACATCCTACAAGACATCCCCAAGGGGAAGCCACATGGGCCTACCCTGATGCAGCTCTGGGTGCTGGAGCACCCGTGTGGAGACCCTTGCCAGCACTGAGATGCTTACACATTCACTGACTCGGCTTTCCTCCTGCAGTTGGCATCATTGTGTCTGATTTGTGAGATGGAGGAGGACTTTGTGGATTGGTGCCGGATGTATGGGTTAATGTTGGACTTGTGGGCGTGGGCAGCATTGGGCTGGGATGTTTTCTTGATGTGCAGTTAACCTTTACATAAAACTCACTTATACATGAGTTGCTGTGGATTTGTTTCTCTTCAATACCAGACTAACACAGTCGCTATGGCTCAATGGCAATGAGTTTGTTTTATGGGGTTTTGTTTTTATTTTGTTTTTGTTTGCCTAGTAGAACATAAATACTCAGCTAGGATCAGGATGAAAGAGAAGAAACTTTGAAATTCAATAAAGTTATTACCCACTGTAAATTCAGCTATAGTTCAACGTGTCAAGGGAAATGAAACTATTTCTGGTCCTTGTCATGAGGATACTAGAGAAGACTAACATGATTGTATCTGATTATTTTTAAAATTTGCTTTGTATTAAGGGCCATACTACATGAAATGTCATCTTTAGATATTTGCTGTGTGTTCAGGAAACACACATTTTTAGTAACTTTATACATTATACAATAGAAGTTCCCTCTTTGCTTGATCAAAAAACTTTGCTATGCTGCTCCTGTATAAACTTATCAGGATGTCCATTGTCCATCTTTAGCACCGCATATAGACCTGGACACAGTTGTTTGCACAGACCAAGAATGTGCTGCCTGATTTAAAATCAGAAGAGTTGTGTGTTATGGTTGGATCCTTTCACCATGCTTATTCAGTATGTATGAATAGCAAATAATTCAAGAGGCCAGATACACAAAGGAGAATGCGTCATCAGAATCGGAAGAAGGCTAATTAACAACAGGTGATACACACGGCCTTGCTTGCTGAAAAGGAAAAGGATTTGAATCACTTAATGATGGAGATCAAATCTTTCAGCATGGAGTACACCTGTGATAATTAGATATTATGTCAACTAGACACTCCTGATTAGGGGCGGAGTTCAGCTGTCATTTAGATCACAGCCTGATGATGCCTCCTTGTGGGTAGGTACTTTTTCTAAGGGAAGAACTGGGAACTATCTATCTGTCTGCCCCTCAGCTTTCTGCTTGCTACGACTCTGTGTCTGCTGCCAGGGACAGTCCCATAGGGGCTTCCCAGCCCTGGTAGCTGGGAACTTGGCACCTTGTCATGTTTCCTCTGACCTTGACTCCAAGCAACTCTGCACCCAGGGGTCCGTGATCTGCCTGCATCTAGCTTTCCCTCTCTGCGCCATAGGCCTACGTCCAGAGAGCCTGTAGAGCGCCCAGATAGCACCGAGCTTAAGGACTTGAGTTTGATTGGCTGGGATGCCTCTTTGATGCAGAATTATTTCTTGATAGAAAGTTCTTTATTGTGCATGGATGGATATCACTAACTTTGTTTCCCTAGACAACCCAGCCTAACATAATACTGCCACAAAAAAGGAAACAAAAATCTTTACTATAAGACCAATACTATATCCATCATGATGAGATTATGAGAAAATCCTGTAGGTGCTAAGGATTTAGACATACAGTGTCTAAAGAAAAATCGGCCACAAGATCAGGTGACAAATAACATTATGTAAATATAAGCAGAAGACCCCTCTTCAAAGTGTTAAAAAAAAAAAGTCAATTTGAGGTCTAAGCTGTACCTGACCCAAGTCATGATATTTTCAATCACCCTATATGCAAGTGAAATCTGGACATTAAGACAGACTGGGGAAGAAGTTATGCACTTGAAATATCTTATTGATAAGGAATGTTGAATATGCCAAATACATATCCGCCTTGGAAGAAGTAAAGCCAGAATGCTTCCTTGAAGTAAAATGGCAGGACTTTGTCTCAGGTGGTGCGGACACGTAGTCAAGAGTGACTAGTCCCCGAAGAAGGACATGATGCGCGGTAAGGCAGAGGATCAATGAAAAAGAGGAAAAATTGCAATGAGACAGATGGACACCTTGGCTGCAAGCAGAGCATTGATTGGGAGGATGGAATGGGATAGGGCAATAGCTTCCTTCTGCTATATATAAAGTAAGTATGAGTTGAGACATGCATAAAGTCTCAACAATGCTCCAACACGTAAAAAAATAAATGTAGTTTTATTTTCAGACTGTCTTCTGAAAAATGAAATGCCTTGCTTAGATGTAATATTTTGACCAGAATCTGGCACTTTCATTTAGAAACATAATGATTTATCTGGAATCTCTAAGAATCACATGAAATCCTATAGCTATTATCTGATCACATTGGACACTATCAATAAATAGTTCTGCGAAAATGAAATGGCATTAACAACTCAAGCTCATGGGATTCTCATGTGTAACCAAAAGGGGACCCTTTTCCCCTACAGTTATGTTAATTTCAGATCAACCCAACTTGTCGTTATCTCCATTTTCCATTCTACATAGAGGGAACTGTATGCCTCTGTTATGGATGACTGATAATCATGTCCAACACTGTAGTCTCTAAATACATCTCACACTGGCAGAATGTCACCCTGTCTGTTGTTTTTATGCGCACCCCCCCCCCCACCTCCTTGCCTTTGCATAACTATTCCTGACTGCTCTCACAGGTAAGCTTGGACTGCTAAGCACTAAGTCAGAGGTTTCGACATGCTTGGTTCCACTCCATAGGAGACAGGTGAGACTCTCCTCTGGTCAAGATTTAAAATCTCAGAAACTCTGTGTAGAGTTGCTGTGAGTGGAAATTGACAATGATTGAAGGTTGCCTTTATGCAAATTACTCATTCTGCTTAAGTCTCCCTGAACCACAGGGTTTCCTGAAGGAATTTCTATTGCTCAGCTCTGAAGTCTCACTGGTGAAAATCTTTGCAGCTCCTATAGGGAAACTCCTCTTTCTCATCAGTGCTTTCATAGTATAATACATGTTGTTTTGTTGATTATCATACATTATTGAGTCATCGTTTAGTTACTCATAGAACATCATGTTTGCCCTCAAGCAGGAAATCAAACTAACCAGGCATTTGCAATGCACAGTAATGTGTCCCGTGATCAAATTGAACATGGATTTTCTCGGTTCAGGAGTAGTTGCTAACCAAACAGTTACCTCCAAGGTCAGTGCTCCGAAAACGCGAGACTTGAAGGAAGCACAAGAGTGTCAAAGACAACATGAGCAACGGTGGTTTTCTCAACATAGAAAAATCAGAACGCTCAAGTCAAAAGGATATTAGGAACCTTCATCCAATTTCTTCTCCCGGCTCAGAAAACAGGCAAATTGGTATGCACTGCTCCTCTAGCTGTGGGTGACTCTGAAGAGGCTGGTGCCAAGGCAGCCTTTTGAGTGGCAGGTATTAAGCAGGAGCAAGCTCTGTGGAATGGTTGGCCTCACAGCAGTATGAATAATGGGGTGAGGTGAACCAGGAAGGAATTGGAAGACTGAGCCTAGAAGGGGACTAAGGGGGTCAATTGAGGACACTGCTACAGTAATCCAAATAGAAGACAGAGACCAGGAATTTAATTAAGACACCAGTCATATCACCACCGTTGGTGAGAAAGATGTGCACATAGAGCCATGTCAAGGAAGTTTAACCTGTAATGATCGAGGACATATCTAGGAAGCTAGATCAAGAAAGTTAAAGTAATGGTCAGTGACAATTAGAAGTGAGAGATTGAGGTCAAGGAAACAGTGATTTCTAGATTCTTGGGTTCCTGAATGTGATGGCAGAATATATGCCATATAGTTGGAGCATGAAAGAAGAAGAAGAAATTCCATATTGAAGATATTCTTGTCTGACCCAAGTCAATGTAGCTAATAAAACTGTGCACACAAGACTGAGGTCCTAACAGATGCCTACACTACACATATATCCTTGAGAATTCGTCAATGGGAACTGCCTTCAAGCAGAGCCTGAGGTCATCCAAGACTGGCTTGTAGAGTAATCCAAGAAGAAAATCAGGCACAACGCCTGGGCAATTTCCAAAATCTAGAGTGCTAGACATATTGGAACATCCCAAAGAGAGTGAGTTGACATCCCAAAGGAGGAGAGGGAAGCTATCTAAAGAGGGAAGCTATCAGGGGAGAGGCTTTTCAATGGAAAATGTGCTCAAAGTCATCAAGGGTCACAGAGAGATGAGGAAACACATTAGAACAGAAGTGTGGTCAAGGGACAGAGGCCTAAGGCATGTAATCAGAGCCACTTGGGTGGGAAGGGGAAGGTTGAAGAAGTCAGGAGAGTTGTGTGGAAGAAGCACAGTACTGGGAAGTTGTGTTCTGTGGTGGTTGGTCTGGTCCAAGTGAGAGCTCCTAGTAGGGCACCTAGCAACACTGTCTCTCAAAGAAGGAGGCATCCTGTGAGCACCTGGCAACCACAGTGGTTCTCCGAAAGAGAGGAAAGCTGTGGGTGGTTCTATATGAGCTGGTTGTTTGCTTTTGTTTTTCATTTGTTTTCAGGAAATTGGGGATTTCTTTGTTTCCTGCTCAGTGTTGCTCCTGGGCCATGTTGGGTTCTCTTGCTAGTTCATTTTCGAATCAATGGCTTTCCTGGCCTGCCAGCTGGTTTACCTGGCATTCGAGATCTATTATTCATCACATGCTCAATCAGTCCTTCACGCTTGTCTCATTTTACAGCCGGAGCAGCTCAGGCATTGAGCCGTGGTTAATTGCTGTGCTCAAGTTTACACTGTAAGTCGGGGGTGACAGCACAATTAGAATTTGTGACCAACGCTTTTCCATGTAATCAACTTGTTCGCGACCTTGTCTGCCTCCTGCCACCTGCATCCTGATGTGACAGAACAATGAGGGATCTGCATTGAAACTGTACGATGCCTAGTGAAGATTCAAGAACTGCAAGAATCAAGGTAGTGCTGATACACTGAGTGTAAAATAATAATAATTATCTAGTCCTGGAATATTAGAAAAATCAAATGCCATCAGTGCAGAGTGTCAACACAGATAACCTTTAAAAAATACAACAAGATGGCCATTGAATAAATCGAGTTAGACACTATTTACTGAGAACTCAGAGAGACGACACAGATAAGGGGAGTGGAAAGGACATAAACAGAGCCAGACAGGGAACACGATGAGGGAAGAGGCAGATGGAAGGGGAAGCGAAGGCCAGTTCAGCAGTGACAAACAGAAAACAGAATTAAAAATTTAAGAGGTTTTAAATCTAATTTGTTCCAGCAAACATGCAAACATGTATTTTACAAATTGATTGTGACAGCCATCGTTGACAGATTTTTCTCTTAACTCTCCAATCAGCCATATCTTATTTTCGCCCCCTCAATCTTGTTTTTAATTGCCCTCACAGAAGAATGCATCTTGTTTTTGCTATTTGTATGGATACACTGATGTGCCTATAGGACTTTCCTTATGAAATCAAATTATTCCCTGAGTAGAGATGGTTTAGAATAATGTTAATTCCTTTGTAAAATCAATCACTATCCAGTCATATTTGCCTCATGTTGACCCCATGTGTTTCAGAGGAGAACTCTGTTGGAGAGGGTTTTAATGACTTTGGGGTGAGGTGTGGGAGGGACTAGACAAAAGACTCTTCTTTCAAGGGCCCTCTGGGTGGACTCAAACTGCCATCCTTTGGGTTAGCAGTTAAACACTTAGCAATTTGCACCACCACCAACCACCACTAGGATTAAAACTCACTCAATGGTAGTCGTCAATGCTGACTCACACCATAGAGGGCAGGGTAGAGCTGCCTCTGTGAGTTTCTAACATGGATTCTTTGCTGGAGTGAAAAACCTCATCTTTTTCCAGAGAAGCAACTGATATTTTCAAACTCCTTACCGTGGGGTGAGCAGACCAAGGTTTTCAAAATTCTGAACCATAAGAACATCGGAAAAGGAAGTCTTTTTGAACTGGTACAGCTGTATATAACCTGGCCATGTTCTTCATGAAAATTCACAATTTGGTAATTCATGTAAAGGTTTACACCGGTCCAAATAATAAACAGCTGCATAACTCAGACCCTTAAAGGTAATGCGATCCCTCTCCAGCGACTCTCAGTTAATAAGACTTGAAAGAAGGAAACGATCTCTTTTACAAGGGGAGATAGTAGAGAATGAGGGAGATGCTGAGTGCTCAGTCCTGCTTCTGTCCCTGAAGCCCTGACTAAATGACCTTCAGTAGCACAACTAATCCACAGCGTTGTCGTTCGTTACCTTAAGAGAATGATACTACCTTGTGTTCACAATTAATGAGCTTGTATTTTTTCTTAAGAATATGGCTGCTTAGTGCTAATTATTATTATTCTAAGCCAGTCTCAGAATAAAGCTTGAAAAAAAAATCTGGAGGAGGCAAGGAGCATGAGGGAACAATGAGGCAGCTGTAAGGGCGTTTCTTAGAGGAGCGAAGGTTAGAGTCAGCCACACTGTGGTTCTGAAAAATGTCAACTTTTTCTCTGATGAAGAGTCACACTTGAAGGGATTGGGACTTCTGGGTTATTTGTACCTAAACAGTAGAACCGAAAAGCGAAAAGGGAAGGGGAAAAGGGAGAGGCATGCCTCTTTAGTTTCATACCATATTTGGTTCAGGAATGCAAACACCTCCCATTTTCCCAAATGCTGAACTTACTCATGAAATTATACACTGGGCTCCGTATAATTAAACCTTCTTTTGTCAGTGAGCATCTTTGGGGACTCAGTACCATCTTCACCGACCAGCCCCGCGATCATAGGGCTTTTTTCTGACATTTGTGTTTCTAAGGAGTCGGGCTCAGGAATGCTGCACAAACTGACCTTGACTTGAAACCTTGACTTTTAAAATCTCTGGCCATCGAGTCTCTTCTGACATAAGGTGACCCAGGACAGTAGAGGAGAACTGCCCCATAGATTTCCCAAGGCCATGATCTTTTCCGAAGCAGAGTGTCAAATCTTTCCCTCTCAAAACTACTAATGGGTTTTGACCACTGGCCTTTTAGTTAGCAGCTGCATGCACAAACCCTACCCGACCAGGTCTCCTAGCTGTATTTTACTCGTGTAACATTCTGACTAGACCCATCAGCTCCTAAGAGAATACACTTCAAATGACCTTGCTCTCATTAACTCAAAATTCAATTGCCCCGGTTCACTTCCCTTCCCCTCCCAGTGGAGGATAGATTATAATTACAAACCCAGTCCCACTAATTATGGACTCTAAATGCTTGTTAAAATGTTCCTTCTTTGTTGTCCTCTAGATTTCTGCAGGCTAGCAGAACTGCATTTCGTAAACCAACAATGAATTGCAGAAAGGGCAACGAACATTTGAATAGAAAAATACTTTCGTGTCCATAACCCTTGGAAACAACATCAACCTGAAGTGATGTCAGAATGCATATAAAACTCAAGGCACACATCCAATTTGTCTTTTAATCTATTTTATTAATGATTTTTTAAGCTTCTGCCTACCATTTTCATCCAAATAGGTCAGCAGGATACAGCTTGATTCTGTGCCTTCTACAGCATAATCTAACGGTATATTCCCATTAACATCTTGAAGAAGGACATTGGCTCCAGCCTAGACAGAAATGAAAAGAAAAATAATTACATACTGTAAAATGAAAGAAAGCATGAAACAGTGTCACTTCATTCCTTTGTCTGGAAACTGAGTCTGAAAGCTTATATTAGATATTCAATGCCCAAGAGTCAAGTAGGAAGTGAGAATTGATGTTTAAGATAAATACATTAGATAACTTGTGAGAATAATGAAAGATGAACTGTGCTTCAGTAATACTTGCAAGGTGTGTATTGCAACTATTTCTCCCAACTCTTCTTGCTAAACCCAACTTAATGCCAAGGCACAACTCCTCTGCTGGCTGCCCTTAGAGCCCAAGCCCCTTCTAAGATACAAGCGGTGTCCTGTACCTTCCAAAGGTGGAAAGATGAGCGTGTCTAACCAACCTGAACTTTCACCGATTGCATGCTGTTCCTCTAATAAAATCTTCACGTTCCTCATTCTCCACAAAGCTCATCTTTGAGCCCTTACCATCCTGCTGCATGTTAATAAAGACTTCAAAATTGTTTCTTTTCAAAAATTATTTTCTAACAAAAACGTCAACCACAGAAGGTATTCGTAGAGTTGGCGTATCAAGTGTGGCGAGCCCACACCTTTGAAAGCCTTCAAAAAGCCCTTTCTGGGCTCAATGTCTCTGGGTACGCCTGTTGTCCATCTTGCCCGGACCCCGGGGAAGTCCAGTGAAAGCTGTGCGTTCAGCCCTACAGAGTTTGTCAAGTCATTGCCTCCAGTGAGCCTTATGGTTTAACGATCTGCATACCTTTTATTTTTAGATTTGCCTCCCATGATGAACACTTCTTCCATGGCCATGGTTTGACCATATACCTATTGTCTAAGACGTACCTCCCCATAGTGCAGAATGCTCTTCAACTCAGTTTACACAAATGAAATGTTCCCCTCTTGCCTTTACTGAAGAGCAGTCTGTGTGCCTACCTTGGCTTGAAATTGTCCTATTTATACATGTATATATTAAAGAGTTTGCATTTTATTTCTATTATACTATATATAAAAGTAGTTTTTCAATACATCAGCAAATTTACACAGATTTATAATGAATCTCTTTATATACTTTGCAAAAAATAAAACAAAAGGTAGATCAAAGCAATAAAAAATTCCATATCTTAATATTTGCCCTAAAAGGAGTTGTTTCATTTATGCAGCATGTTGAAAGTATCACACAAGGGTTTTCTATAATCACATAAATCTATTTTGTAATTTGATGAAAGCAGATCACATATATTCAGATTTCCACTCACCCAGGGAAACCATGTGACTATAAAATGCAAAAAACTTCTAATTATCTTCTTAATGCTTCTAATTTAGTTTTAGTTATCCAGAGTTTGAAAAAAAATCACTTTAGACACATTCTTAAATACACTCTGCTGATTATCCCCCACATCTCTACTTTTTTGGATTCTGATAACATGGATAAAAATCGTCATCTATACACATATATGAATTGTTAAAGAATCAATTAACAGGAGGCAGACTACAGGGGACCATTACTCATTTCAATATTAATTATAAAAGCTATTCAACTACCATAATAGGTAGGAGATAAATGAACCCTCCCTCCAATTATTAAATGTTTCAAATAGAATTCGATAAAAGAAACAAACAAATGCCCGGGCACAGGGTTAAATGAATATCATTAAGGATCACATGTTATCATTCACAAGAAGAATAAACAGTAATTGAATTTGGAAAGAATATCTTTATTCTTGAATAATTAATAAGGCTCTTTTAAAGAAAGCATGAAACTGAAAGGTGGTGTTTCAATATTGAAGCTGGGTTCTTTCGCTGCAGTTCCCATCACTCTTCTGTGCTGCTGAATCATCAGATGATTCCTCCGTTTGTCATACTGCGGTCCTGAAGAACATGGTGAATCTGCCCTTTTGGGTTTCAGGGGCTCTCGGCGCTCACAGGAGCAGACAGCCTCATCTTTCTCCCATGGAGCACATGGTGGTATCTTAATCATATACCACATTCTGAGAGAGTTGAATAGCCATCATCTATTGTTGGTATATCGAACAATAGATACATCATCTTTGATGCTACTCATACTGCTAAGTATTTTTTCCAATCTTTTTTCCCTTCAATGATTCAGCACGAGCTTCAGTGTTTTCTTCAGGTGCCTACTTTTATCCTTTCAATATGCCTCTTTTCTTCTTTTCCCTCTTTTTTTTAACTCCCTTGCCCTCGTGTAGCTTCTCTTTCACTCCTTTTCTGTTTCATTACAGAGGAGCAAATGTAGTGCAGTTGATTTTATTGCCCTTGATTTAGGACAAGACCCTTGACCATGTCAGTCTTCTTATGACTAATTTCTCTAACAGCCTATAAATGAAATCTTTCATAACCACTAAATAAGTTTTTAAAAATGTGAACAAAGATTTGCTTGCTATCTCTAGTGAGACAATATTTGTTCATGTGGATATTTCTTTTCTCAAAGTTTGAAGTTAAATCCATTGCTTTTTTCAATAATTAATAATATCAGGTTCATACTGGGCTTATTGTTGTTGTTGGCTTTGACTCGCCCCATGGTGCACTTAAACAAAAAGGAGCAATGGTTTTCCTCTCGCTTAATCAACTAGGTAATGCAGCCTTTCTCATGCATCGTATGGCAAGTGGACTAGAGGCACATTCCTCCCTCCCTGGAAGCAGAAGTGAGACCATGAACAGCAGAGATGGTGTTAGTTGTTGTGCTAATTATCCATTTACTATCAACTTCAAGTCTGTCTTTCTTTGTTCTACTCTGGCGATACCAGACGTCGGCTCAGTTGTTGGTGCGAATAAATGACATGAAATGGCCCTGGATCTTGTCCATGGCTTCTGGAGGGGGAAGATGGCAAGTGAATGAAAGACTTTGGCAAGTGCAACTTCTAATCAAGTTATCCTAAGAAGACACGGGACATCAGCCCCTGTGAGGCTCCAGGGAGGACAAGATCCATTTTCCCATGAGATGGTGGATACCTCGAGAATAAAGGACAGGGGACGGCGACCAGCAGAGGGACAGCAAATGCAAAAGGCGACACAGAGGCTTATTTATATCTTACATTCACATAGAAAAAGTCATTCTTCTCTTTTCATAATTTAATTTCATGACAAGAGTCCTAATTTTACTCCACATAATATTAATATGAACACCCATGATAACTTTCCTGACTTATTTTTTATTCATGGTATGAACCGTAGACGTGAATGTGTGGTCTTACTTGATAATGGATCCCATTGGAACTCTGGAACCGCTGAGTTGCCAGCCACGGCTTTTCTTCAAAATGTCCGAGGACTTAATGGCATGAGGAGGGTCCAGTTTCCGAATGCAGAGAGAAGCAGTGCCGGTGACCCACGGGGTCTTTCCTCAGTAGCATCTATCAGGCACTGAGTTAATTCTTGTTTGAACACACACATAACCACCCCTCACCCACCACATACACACACGCACATCTTCTGAATCACTTGGGAATACAAATTAATTTTCCTGAATTTTCAAAGTGGAAAACTAACAAATGAGTCAATTCAAAGAAAATATCACTCTAAGAACTGCTCGATCATAACATGAAGATTATAAAAACCTATCTGTTTTATAATATATCTTTTCACTTCCTAGGCATGAACGTGATATTTCAAAATATATTTCATTAATGATCTTCTAAACTGCAGCTTTCATATATCTGATTTAAGACTCCATGAACAATGTTTGGCCTATGAAAATAAAAGTCAGAGAAAAATGCTCCTGAACTGGCAAATATATAAATTATATTGTTTTCTTGGATACAAGGTGACTTCCTGCACAGAATTAGCAAGTTAACACTAAATAAGAACTTCAATGTGTGTGGTATTCGGTGCACACAGTTAATTGTATGAGTGGTTATTTTATTTCAGGATTTGGGAAGTAGAGGACTTAAGGCCTTTAGACTAGAGCTTCATAGAGGGTAAAGAACACTCAAACTTCAACTTATTTTAAGGTACAGTGAAAACACATTTAGCAATCACTATAAATTATCTAAATCCCAACTAATATTTTCAGTAAAGGAGTGCTGAACTTTATGAAAACATATGAATTAGGAAGTTAAGCCTTTGAGAAAACATTGAAAGTGAGATAGCAGAAAAATATATACTTAGTCATGATTGAATATAAGCAGTTTAGATGTGGTACCCATTTATTATGCCCTAAAGGAGTTTGTGTGTGTGTGTTTGAAATGTCTTCCTAATTTCTCGGTCCTACATCTAATCACCATACATAAAATTTCTTATAATGACATTAGTTATTATCTTTTGTATCAAGTAAAGAAATGAATCTCAAAATTAAAAAAAAAGAAAACAAGCTTCCTTTACTATGAACAGCACAATCCAATGGTAATTGTCTTTGTACAATGTAAACTGAAAGTCAAATCAGTTCTGCTTCAGGAGAATTAATCAATCACATCATGATTAGTTTTCATCAGGGATGTGTTTAATCAATGTTATTTATGCAAAGCAAAAAAATTCCTCAAATCCATTCTGCAACTGAGGACTGACAAATGTTTTAAACACACATGCACTTATATAGATGATATAGATATAGAAAGACTTTCTGACTTCAAAGCTCCATGAAAGGAAATATTGACATAGAGACTTTCAATTGGTCATTAACCAACAGGAGGAGCCCCTGGTTAACAGATGGCCTAGGTTCTCACAACCCAAAGCTAATATCATCGCAACACAATCTATAATCATTGCAATATGAAAAGAGATCTTTATGTTGGAATAATCGCCAACGTGGAAAGATTTTTTTTTTAATTTGCTTACTCGGGTTATCCATCATTAATCATTCCACTTACATAAATGCATCCCAATAAGAAGCCTTATAAATGTTTAACTTTTAGCCTCAAAAACAGGAAATGCAGGCAGTCACCATGCATAACTACATGTGACGTGTAGAAAAACACTGTTATTACAAGAAGTCAAGAAAAGTCTTCCACACTCAAAGAAACATGCTTGGGACATTACCAGGAGTAGAAAGGGAACAGGGAGTGGATCATTAACTAGATTGCAAAGTGTAAGGTAACATACATACACATACATACATACATACATACATACATACAGTGGTGTTAGGTGTTAAAAGTAAAATAAATTACACCATGCATTTTGGGAGACACGGTTCATGGGGGCCTCAGAGGTTATAAAACGAAATGCTCTGCCATCCAGGAAATTCGAATGCCCCGTAACTCTGTGGGGGCGCAGGAGAACTGCCCTTCTGCCTTTCTGAGGTTTAAATCTGTCGGCTAGCAGAAAGGCTCGGCTTTCTCCCCAGAACCTCAGATGGGTTCAAAGAGCCGACCTTGTAGTTGGTAAGCCAAGTTGCAGTCCCTACACTACAAGGGCACAGGTCTCCTATGCCACAGCCTCAGGTGCAACCTAAATAAATACAAGAAAGAAGAACAAAACTTAATACAGAAGCTACTTCTGGGGAGGAACATCTGGATTTTTTAACGATATGAATCCTTCATATTTTAGAACCATACAGATGATCAATTCAAGGATTTCATATATGTCTGGGAGATGAGGCCTTGCAGTTACTTTCATCCCCACACTACCGGGGTTCCTTTGTGTCTTATCAATCTCTCTCGGTTTTCTCGGTGACAGTTACTGCTCTTCAGGTTGCAGAGTGGACTCAACCATGAGTATTTAGTGTACATGTCTTTAAGTTTTGAGTATACATGTATACCTTCCCACTGCTTTGTGTATAATTGGCGCTTAATTAAAAGTAGTTAGATAAGAACAATACCATGCCAACACATATTACTAGGGAAAAATAACTCCACAAAGTGTGATATAAGAAGCCACACCTCCTTCTCCTCCAGCACAGTTACGCATGCCATTTAAGAATTCAAATCCTGGACAGAACAGGGACGATGAACTTGTGGTAAAGAAAGAGAGAGGAACATTCCACTAAGGGCTCCGTGGACTGTCACAGGTGGTAAATTCTATTTCTTTCCCTCCATTCTTCACGTCACACCTGGAATGTATGGAACAAATCGGAAATGCGGAAATAAAATAAATGGCTGGAGGTAAGCGTTCTTTGTGAAATGCCATTGTCAGCATACCAAGGACGAAAATTGAAAAAGCTTCTAGTGAAGCTCTTGTAACTTATCGGAATAAATACCCCGGTGTCCTCTATTACCACCAGGTTGAAATGAAACTGCAAACCACCCTGAGATCTAGCGGAGACCCCCTAAAGAAATCTGTTTCTAAAGCAACCCAATAGGGCAAACAGTACTTTTGAAAGTGTAAGGGGACACCTACAGTTCCCTTTGAATGAGGTCTCCAAAAAATGTATCCAATGGATATATTTCCAGTTTTGAGTTTTGACCCCGGGAAATATTATAGAGATTTCTCTATTGCTTACAACTGACACAGGAGAATGAAAATAAACTTTTTTAAAAGTGTTATCTTGTATTTTCAAGGGCATTATCTAAAGAACTGATAACTGCTAAAATTTATTAGCCTAACACCAGTAAACTGACTTCATTAAGAAGGCTCATAAATCCATGAACATCCTGAAAAATGAAACTAGCTGAAGATGAAGGATATTACACAATAGCTCCAAAGGCAAATAGATGAAACCAGCAACAATTAATCTATAAGGTATTGGGTAGTACCTCTGCCTACCCCACTCCACATCCGTTTTGTAAACTCTTTACACTTATTGAATACTATTGGCAGGAATACTCAAAAATGCATTGCCTTCATGTCTATGCCAACTCCTAGTAAACCTACAGGACAGAGCACAACTGCCTCAGTGTATTTCTCCTACTGTAGCTCTCTATGGAAGTAGGAAGCCTCACCTTTGTACGTGGGTGCATTTGGTGGCTTTGAACTACTAGCAGCCCAATACCTTGCCTACTGTGCCACCAGGGCCCTTGGAAGGTATGCTAGTTAATAAGAATTGTTCAGAAAGCAACCTTTCCAGTCATAATTTATAAATGAATGAATGAATGAATGGGTTTGTTTTGTTTTTTTTTTTTTTAAAAAGAAAGCAAGCCCTCTGTCTTTCTGAAATGTATTTAAGACACTCAAAGAAACTGGTGTGGTAACAAATGGGAATGTCACTACCCCAATATATAAATCCCAACCTCTCTCCAAAGTTCTGATTAAGATGCGCTAGCTAAAATCCCAAGGAGTCATGGAGAGAGGCTGTCGGATAGGATGCAGACAGCCTGAAAGGGTGAATTATCATCGACAAACATGTGTCTTGGCACACAGCTCTCCCTTTTGTAGAGTCTGTGCACCCAGAATACTGCTGAGGATCAATCTGCCATCTATCACGAGAATTCTCGGAAGAACAGAAGAATCCTAAGTCTCTGGAGGGAAGTGGGGAATTCTCTTGGGTCTCCATTGTTGAGACAGGGAAAAAAAATAAACCCATAATTTTTCTACATGTAAATCCTTGGTAGATAAGGGAAAACATGACACAGTTGGGAATTCATTTATTTTTTAAAGGAACTATATATTAAGCCCTTATTATGGTTAAAGTCTACCAGGAGATTTTAATGATTGTAAATTTTTATGGTAATAAAAATTTAAACCTTCATTACAAACGTCTAAAATTTTATTACAGTTGAAATTATATTTGAGCACATTTTTACAGCTCCCTTTGTAAACTTAAGTCCGCAATTATTCCTTTGAGCCTATGCAAATGTTTCTGTGTAGTACAGATGCTGCCGCAATAATTCAGAAAACAAATATCGAAGAAAGTAAGAGTACCTGAACTTCAAATGACAGGGCATGGATCACATCCATGCAATCATGCTATTGGAATCATTACATGCTAGTCTGTATGAGTTTGATATGCTGATATAGGGAGAATGAGCATCTATGCTAAGTGCGTGTGTCTAATGAGCATCGGGAGTGTTTAACTAGTATGTAATCCTTCAACTCTCATACTGAGGTGACCAAAGTGCAGCAGGATGAATATTGTTACTTAGAATGATGGGAATATAAATATAAGAACCATCTAAAAGAGTTGAAAATGGTTACATTTAGGAACATAAATTGGAACTGAAAAGCTGAAGGAAATATATTGTTTTGTTTTTTCCCCCCAACAAACCTAGTGTAATTATGTTTTCAAGATAATGGTTGTGTATGACTCATATAAATTTAAAGTGAAAAATATATAAGCATATACATACATAATCACTTATATAAAATATTTATGAAGTGAAATACATATTGCCATTATACTATAGCAAATGTTGGGATAAAATAGAGAGAACTTGCATAAAATGTGTAAAGTAAGAGAATATTCCATGATATTTATATGATGTAACTGTACATAATTTCAAGCCATGCTGTAGAAGAAAACTTTAGAGATTGGATAAGTTTTGAAACTGAACATAAAATGTAGAATGCTAAACTATATTTATGGTATCACATAAATTATTGTAAGATTTTTATATGCATGGAGAGAGGGAGAGTAGAGGGATATTGAATTAATAACCCACCACCATCTAATAAATTCTGCCCCATGGGGACCCTGTAAGACAGAGTGGAGCTGCACCTTAGGGTTCCCTAGACTGTACATCTTTACAAAAGAAGGTCTCCTCAATTTTACTTAGAGTAACTGGTGGATTTGAACCACTGACTTTGTAGCTTGCAGTCCAATGTTTACCTCGCAATACCACTAAGCTTTTGATTGAGTAAATAAATATATAAAAACATCCAGTGAGTAGCCCCAAATGTGGGATTGCTAGCCATTTTTTCGTTTTAAAATTTATGTCATTCATCACATTTCTACAAGGAATATATTTAGATTAAGACAATTAGTTTGTTTTAATATGAAAACGTAACTATGAAACATGCTGAACAAACATGCCTAGTTTTCTGGTACAAGATGTTCCAAATTTACTAAATTTCGAGATGAACAGTAAATCTTTCGACAACATGTAAGAACTGTCTGAAGAGCGCACTTGGGTGTGCTTTGTGTCAACTAGATCAGAATATAACGAAAAGGTACTAAGAGTAGAAATCAGCCCCCAGTGACAACAGCTGTGGTCCATCGCCTTCCCGGGCATCATCGCTCCAGGCCATCCTATGTGTGTAGAGTAGAATGTGGTTTTCAAGGCGGTGACCTGGTGGGTTATGTGTTGAGCTGCTAACCATGAGGTCAGCAGTTCTAAACCACTCTTCAGAAGAAAAATGAAGCTTTCTGCTCTTGTAAGATCTATAGTCTCTGAAACCCACACGGGAAATTCCACACTGTCCTATAGAGGTCGCTACTCATCTGAATTGGCTCCAGAGCAGTGCGTTTGAGACCTTTCAGAAGCAGAATTCTAAACTTGTCCTCAGAGAAGTTTCTGCCTAAGTTTGATCCAACAACCTTTCAACTATTAGTCAAGTGCTTAATAACTATTCGCAATACTCAGGGACACATGGATAAAAGAAGTTAAGATCATTTGAGCCCAATGTAAAAGTCACTTTTATTATCTTTCCTCCGAAGCCCCTCATTGATTCTTGCGTGGTGGTTATATGTGCCACACATGACTCAATGGATCTTCCTTGGCAGCAGTCAGCCATGCAGGTCCCGAGTCAATGATTTACTGACTGACGCCTGGAACGAAAAGAGCCAGCGACCTCCTGATTAATCATTCACTAAGGCATTCTCCAAGATTAGTCCATTTATCCTGCTCTTTCAAAAGCATATTTTGTGAAACTGAACATCCCATAACTATTCTGAGACAATACATTCTCTTTAGGTCTGCTTACCAACGGAAACAAAACAGAAAAAGAAAGCTGTTTTTTTCTGTTTTAGTGTCTGGTGCTAACTGTCCTCATGTTTAATTGAACTCAAGTGCCTTAGGTTACCATCAACCGTATTTCTTTTACTCTATTTATTATAGAAAGTGTTATTCCAATGTACTACGTATGCACCTTGTAAAATTTGTATCCATGGGATGGGGAGACCCCAGAAAGTGTCATCCATTTTGACATTTGAAGTGGACAGTGGTTTGCCACCTCCTTCCGAGTGTTTGCTTTTCCATGTTTTCTTGCTCAGTGAGATGCTTCTCATGTCAATTATAAGGCTCCAATGGCCCCAAGGAAACTCTTCAAGGACCTCCCTGCACTCCACACACACCATAACCCCCACCCCACTCTCCTCAACTTTCATGCAAATGCAAGCTTCTGGCTTCCTTCTAAATCTGGCATTTTCTTTATGGGTCTTCACTGCAGCCTCCTGTCTCTTTAATTCTCTCAATTACTTTACTTTGGGCTTTCTTTCAAATGCACTGTCGTCGTCTTTCAATTTTTTTTTTGCTTCTTCACAGGTTGACTTGCTCCCACTTCAGGGCTTCTGCTGCCTTACTTATGCAAATGTGACTTTTTCTTCGCTTGTTTTCTTTGCAGCACCCAGTGTCTGACAGGCATTCCCAGTTGGCTGTCTCCTCCTATTCTTGCCCTTTGTAAGTCTCACATGGAGCTCCGGACCCTCCCACAAACACATGGCTCCATTAGCGTTTGCTCTCTTGTTAAATTACACCCCATCTCTAAATTCCTGAAAATGGGAAGCTGTATTCTGTTTACTTCTTTAACTCATTTTTTTAAAAGCAGCATTCTTACTGATTTTCCTTTCAAAATATCAGTGGAAAGAGTGGAAGCAGATGCTTCTTTTCAATGATAATAGAGAGAGATCCTCACATACCTGACATCCTGTCTTTATCTAGCCCCCTTAATGAGCTCTGTCAGGTTTAATGTATGTTCTGTGGATGCCAGATCAGAGGGACCTTTCAGGCAGGGGAGAACTGCTCTGGGGGTGTCTGGGGGAACAGTTTATGGGAATAGAAAGCCCTATTTGTCTACCAGTTCTATAAGAAAGTTTTAAAACATAAGTGTTAATGCTGAAATATATTTGAGACATATCCTTCATTACATTCCACATGTAGTTATTAGTTGTTTCAAGGTGGTATTGACAGGTACTGATTCACAGCAACACGTGTTGAACAGTAGGAATCACTGCCAGGCTTGCACCATCTTTAATTATGTTTAAGCTCGTTGTTACAACCAATGTGTCAGTTCATCTATTTGAGGGGTTTTTTGTGGTGTGATTTTGGATTTACTTATTTACTTTTAATTTACCTTCTGAGCTCCACATTCTTTCTCTAGGTATGCCCTGACTTGTTTATGTATATATCGCCACCTGACTTACAGTATCCAAAGTTTTAACTCATACTACCTATTACAAGTCATTTGTTACTAAATTATACATATGCATTTTTATCTGCCAACTTGACCACAGGTTAAGCTCCAATGCATTATTTATGTATCTTCTTTCTAGGTTCCCTTGAGTCCTTGCTGACCCATAGCGACCCTGTCTGCACAGCAGGAATGAGCCCTGCACTATCTTCACGAATGCTGTCCTGCTTCTCCCTTTGGGCTGCCCTTCCACTTCACCAAGAATGGCCTCCTTCTCCAGAGACTGGTCTCTCCAGATGACATGTCCAAAGTTCATGAGACAGAGTCTCACCATATGCACATATGAGGAGAATTCTGTCTGTCCTTCTTCCCAGACAGATGTGTTTCTTCTATTGTCAGTCCATGGTACTTTCAATATTCTTCACAATACCATACTTCACATGCATAGGCACTTCTTAGATCTTCCTTATTCAATGTCCAACTTTCACATTCCTCTGAGGCAACTGAAAATATCATGGCTTGCATTTGGTCCATCTTATTCCTCAAAGTATCATTCTTATTTTTCAACACTTGCTTTTCAGCACTTTAAAGAGGTCATTTGCAGCAAATTTACCCAATACGATTCTCTTTTGATCTCTTGACTCCTGCTACCATGAGCGTTGATTGCGGATCCAAGCAAGACAAAACCCTGGACAACTTCAATCTGTTTCCATTTATTGTGATGCTACCTGTCGGTCCGGTTGTGTGAATTTTTGCTCTGTTGATATGAAGCTGTAATCCATATTGGAGTGAGCTGTCCTTGATCTTCATCAGCAAGAATGTCTAGTCCTCTTTCTACAAGCAAGTTTGGGTCCTGTATATTACAGGTTGTTAATCAGCCTCCCCAATCCTGATGTCGCCTTATTTTTCATATAGTCCAGTTTCTTGGATTATCAGCTCAGCATATGACACCTTTCTGTGTGTCTAGACCTGCTAAGGGAATTTAAGTCAACTATGCCTTACCACACCTTTCATGTGGCATTGCCTCATTCCATACACAACTTTACTGCTAAGTGTTGGTGCTCTTCTCCTTTAAATTGTCGGTGATATATTAAATCTACCTGGTAATATATTCCTAGGAGAAATTATAACAGAGTCAGGGAAGTGGTAGTAAATATACAGCTACACTGTGTGTTTTTTATTTAATTAAAAGTATTCTTTCCAGCTACATGAAAGAAATTAATAACTGGTCACACTGTAACACAGCATTCTAAATGTGTGATATAATATGTGCTGTAGTTGCACATTTCAAAGTAGAATTATTCATAAAGCTTAACTGATATTTTTAATTTTTTAAAAGACTACAATCATTAAAAGAACATAGTATACAAATCTGTCAAACAGTTATTTTCATGTGGCACATCCTGACTTGAGTTTTCAAAAATGAATTATTGTTCAAAATATTGTGATATGTAGGTTTATTGTGCTAAATTGGCCAATAGGAACATGTGGGATTAATAAAGTTGCAGTTTGATTGGAGGGCAAAGATATAAATGGCTCGGCAAGGCCCACCCCTCCCTCTCTCTTGCTCTCTGGTGATCAGACCAGCATGTGGCTACTTGTGAGATACACTACTTGTGGGACAGCCAACCGATGGACGGTGTCACTAGAGCTTGAGGTTCCTTTGAGATCTACTTTTTCAAGCTGCCGGTGCATACTTCGCTTAAGCTTGAGGATGGTGGATTGTGTCGCCTTGCATTGCTTGAGTTGGATATTCCATCTGGCCTACCCAGCTGTTTGTTGCCTGCGGCCAGACTGCCTGCCTTGCCGAGGGAAGAGTCAGCTGTCTGCTTCCTTGACCTTGGATCCAGCAGCCCTCATGAGTTGAAGGACCTTCAGTATATTAACTGTTCCATGGAAGTGAGCTGCACTGAACCCTCTGTACTGCTGTGTGGACTAATTAGCTGTTATATTCCTTTGTACTATCTATCTATCTATTTCTATCTGTCTATAATAATAAGTGTTCTGGTTTTGTTTCTCTAGAGAGCCCTAACACAAGCATAATATTATAAGGTATTTGTGCACAAAACACAGTATAAAGCAATAAAAAAACAAACTCACTGCTATCGAGTTAATGCCAGCTCATAGCAGCTCCACAAAATGGGATACACCTACTCCTGTGAGTGTCCAAGACTGGAACTCTATGGGAAAAGAAAGTCCTCTCTTTCCCCAATGGAGAGGCTGGTGGATTCAAACCACAGACCTTGCAGTTAGCAGCCCAATGTATAACCCACAAGGCTACCAAAGTTCAGTATAGTTCCTTTGATATTAAAATATCCAAATCTAGCAGCTAAGAAATGTAATATAGAAAAAGAAATAAAGTGGATCTAGAACTTAAAAGCATGAAAAATATTTTGTGTTATAATATAAATTGGGGTTTGTTTGTTTTTTACTACTGGGGTCTGAAATTTATGAGTTCCCAAAATATAAGTGTTTAGTTTGCAATATCCTCATATAATAAAACAATTTTCAAATATAGTTAGTAGAAGATTATTTGTTTTAATTTATGTCAAAATAATTTCTATTTCTGTGGAGCTTTGATTTATTAGCAAACAGCCCACTCAGTCCCCTGAGAAAGATTCTGAGTTGAACAAAAAATATATATATGTTGTCATCCAAAACTAACCATTTGACTGACACCCAGGTCTGTTCTAATGGTGTCAAAAGATGAATGAGTGAACACCAATGACTGAAATGGAAAGCTCGACATTTCTCCATCTGCAGATACACATGGGAATACGTTGATCTGTTCCTCTTGTATTTGGCTGAAGACAATGTATGAAAGTAAATATGAGAAACAAGCATCTCTGAAAACCGTGATCTTTTACACAATGTTCGGATAATAAAATCACTGGCATTTTAAATAAAATGTACATTAAAAACTCTTCTGAGAACGATGTGCTTGGGTGGGGCTGGTGGTACACATCTGAATTTCTCTGACTGCACAAGAGCAAGGAGACTCAACCATCATACCAAGGCCCATGCCTAAGATGCAGAAGTCCGCCATGCCTCCACCCTCCAATCTTTTTCACCAATTCTTACACCAACTGTCCATCCCAAGAACTCTCTGCTCAGCTGGGTTAAAATTTCATTGTAATGTCCACACATGCTCAACTAACTGATACTCTCAACACATCCCTAGACACCTCATTTGCATGGACCCACCTTTGACATTGAATAAGGGAAATCGTAGAAATTTCTATTTGAATTATGGCACTGTGAAGAATATTGAAAGTACCACAGATTGCGGAAAGAACAAACAAATATGTTTGTTGGAATAAGGACAGCTAGCGTGTTCCTTAAGGCAATGGGAAGACTTCATCTCATCTCACATGCTGTAGACATGTTATCAGGAGTGCCAAGTCCAGGGAAAAAGACATTAGGCTTGGTAAAGTAGAAGGGCAGTGAAAAGGGGACCCTTAACAAGGCAAGATGGATTGACACAGTGGCTGCAATAAAGGGCTCCAACATGACACACCTGGGAGACTAGTACACCAGGTTGAGTTTTGCTTGGCTGTGCATAGGGTGGCTCTGATTGGGTTCTACTTGTTTCTTATTCTTATTTCTTATCATGCTCTCTCCTCCTCTCTCCATGTCTATAAGCCCACAATCACCTTCTCTCAGACTTGCTCTTCCTACAAGAGCTGCTCAGTTGCCTGGAAGTCTCTTCTTCCGCTTGGGTGACAGCACCTTCTACTCTGTTAGCTCTCATCCCAGTGATTCACTCTTGGAGGACTGTTTGGGAAGCATCATATCTGTCCACATCATGCCACCTTACATCACCTATGCCACTTTGTGCAAAACCCTGTAACTCTTCTTTCAGTTGAGATTGCATTCTACAGTGAACAATCACGCTGATAACACTGCGCTATTACGCTCAGTGTACTGCTGATTAGGATACTAATCAGTCACTTCCTGAGAGTGCACATTTAGCCAGTCAGCCAAGAGAAATCAAATACTTCCTACAACTGCTCCTTCTTTACGTCAAGTCATCGTCATGCTGTCACTGAACATGGAGGACACGAATCCACTCATCAATATCATAAAGTTCACTTTCTATCTGTGGTATACTTGTAAGTCCAAACTCGATGGTTCCCCACCTAATCAGAACCTTCTGCTCTGACTTCCACAGCATTTAATTAGTTGTCTTAATTTTATATTTAGGAAAGTTAGCCCTCCTGACTTTTAAATGAGGCTACTTTCAATCCATCATTACTTTATACTTACATACCACCCTGCTTTTGTCTCAGAGTGTACTTCATCTTCTCTATGCTACAAATTCTCAGCAGCTTACTGCTTTTTGGATATAGAGCTTTCGTGGGTTGATTTTTGAAAAGTAGACCATCAGATTCTTCTTCCTGTATTTGCGAAATTAGAGACATTCTTTCCAGTAACATCCAACACACAAGCCAGCACGGTATGATTCATGGGGAATGGTAGTCTTGGATGATGTGCTATCAATTTTGTTCTTTGATTTGCTCATTCTGCTGGGGCACCTTTCTCTGGAACTGGTAAAAATATGAGTCCCTTCTGGTCAGTTGGCCAAGTAACTGTCTTCCAAATTTCTTGGCATAGAATCGCGAGTGCTTCCAGTGCTTCAGTAGCTTGTTGAATCATTTAAATTGGTAGTCAGTCAATTCCTGGAGCCTTGCTTTTGGCTACTGCTTTCTGTGCGTATTGGTCCTCTTCATCCAGTATCATGGATGAAGTTGTGTTCTTGATCACACATTATTATTTGAAATTGGGGAATGGTGACTTGTTCTTTTTGATACAATGGACCTGCGTGTTCTTTCCAATGTCTTTTGATGTTTTTGGCGTCATTCAATATTTTGTCAATAAAATCTTTCAATACTGAAACTTGAGTCTTAATTTTTCTTTCAGTTTAAGATATGCTGAGCCTCTTGTTCCTTTTTGATTTTCTCCAGGTCATTGCATATTTCATTGTAATATTCTACTGTGTCTACCCAAAGTGCCCTTTCCAATTTTCTGTTCATCCCTTTGATTTTATCATGTCATGCCCCTTTGCTTTCCTCATGAATAATGTCCTTAATGTTCTCCCACACCTCTTCTGGTCTTCTGTCATTTTTACCCAATGCATAAAATCGGTTTTTGTGACGTTCTTGAAATCCAGGTAGGATAGACTCAGTGTTGTATTTTGGCTCTCCTGGACTTGTTTTAATTTTCTTCATCCTCAATCAATTTTTATCAATTCACCTTGATTGCATTGTTTGATCAATTTCAGACTGGTGACATTGGTAAAATTCTTCAATTTCATCATCACTAGCTTTAATGTTGGTGCACAAATGAAATAATATTAGTATTAACTGGATTTCCTTGTATGTTGATAGATATTATATCACAGAAAGAATTGAACTTCAACATAGGTCTTGACATGTCGTTTTGGATGATGAGTCTAACACCATCCCTCTTGAATCTGTCATTCGTGAAATAGTAAACCATAAGATTGTCTGATTCAAAGTAGTCAAGACCAGTTCATTTCAGCTACTAATGTCTAAAGTATAAATCTTTTGTAATCCATTCTACTTTGACTACTTCTCATTGTCCTCAATTCATATGTCATGCATTTCCACTAATCAATGTTGGCAGTTACCTTCTCCCCTGAAGCTTTCAGAAGCTGAGCTCCTACACACTGTTCTTCATCCACATGGTCAATTCTACTTTGAGAAGGTGATTCTTACTCAATCATAGTTAGGATGCCTTCCAATATGACAGGTTCATCTTCTGCCACTACCTCTGACAATGTTCTGGTGCTATTTATTATATTTTCAGTATCTGACAGTGCTTCACTGCTATCCATAGAGTTCTCCATGGTGACTACCTCTGTTTCTATTAGCTATTTTCAAAATATATGCTTTTCTCTGTTCTTCAAAAGAAAAATTTTAACATATGAAATATTTTGAAAGATTCTATTTTTATGTAATATATTTGAACTTAAAATATAATTGTTTTTCTATAGCAAGAATGTTAAAATGAAATTTTAATAATCATCAGTGGAAATCCTTTAAAATGTTGACTGATATTTATATATTTGGTCACTAAAGTCAAGATAATGAATTGGTATATGTATATCATATAACATGGCATTAATTATTTTCTGGGTCTAGTATTGTCTCTCTCAGTGCAGGCACCATGGATCCAGAGATGCTTATTAAGAAAATTCATGCAGACAGGTATTCAAAGGAGACAGAGGTCTTTCTCCAGAGGTGACAAAGGAAGAAAATCTTCCTCTGTAGATAACAGTCTGAAATTGGATATTTATGCTAGTGAATCTGTGGGCAAAGCATTGGGCTGCTAACCACAAGGTCATCGGTTCATACCCAATACCCATTATGAAGGAAAAGACGAGGCTATCAATGTATATAGTTTATGCATGTAAAAACCAAATAATTGTGGTAGATAACTAAGACAGGTAGGATCCTTGACATTCACCTCATATTTGCCTGTAGGTACCCTAAGATAGACCATAAAGTACATGCACCAACAACTTATCAAGATGGTAAACGTTTTGGGGGCAAAATCAATTTGAGGAGCTAGAATGGACAGGATCAGGATTTCTGGATTGAAAATGAACAATGAACACTGGATTGGGGAAAGTCAAGTCAATCATATTGTTCTTTAACGTGGATATGAAAAGTGAACACGTGGGTAATAATTAGAGAGGATGCATTTGGTAAAGCCTTCTTTGTTTGCTAGTGGAAGAGACTGAGACATATTACCTCCATCAAGGAAATGGTGGCTAGAATGACTACAAGAATAATGTAAGGAAAATTAAATGAGTAGGGACAGATCTTTGGAAATGGGGCCATGAGGAGACTCCAAAGAGGAGATGAAGAATTTAGCTATTATTTATAAATCATTTTGTTAGGGGCTTCTTACAGCTCTTACATAATAATCCATACATCCATTGTATCAACTATATATATTTGTACGTTTGTTGCCATCATTATTTCCAAAACATTTTATTTGTACTTTAAGCCCTTGGTATCAGCTCCTTTTTATGCACTCCTTCCTCCACCCTCCCAGCCTGGTGAACCCTTGATAATTTATAAATTACTTTGTTTTCATATTTTTATTCTGTCCGCTGGGCTGTGAACCATAAAATTTAGCTTTTAAATGAGAACAAAAACCCCTTAAAGTGGAAAAAGAGCAGCTGCATAAATGGAGAAGAAGTTGATAGTTTTCAGGAGGAAGTTGAAAGCATTCGAGCCTGAAGACTTCAATTTTCTCAGGGAAGTAGAAGTTAAGCTCAACTCTTGGGAAAGAGATTGAGGATTATATGTATGATTATTTACATTAAAAGTTGATGACCAGTCTCCTGGCTTACGTCTATCATCTGCCACAGTTCTGACTGGAAAATGAGACTGAATTTGAATCATTCCAATTTTTAGTTCATGTTTTATGAATATAACTTTCTGAAATAGCAAAGGCAGCCAGTGTCCATAACTTTAACAAATCAATATAATGAAGAGGGTCATTTATAACCCAATAATTACATGTTTTATGCAATAATATGTAACCCAGGTGTAGTCAAGCAGCTAATGGATAGTTTTGAGATGATTTCATTTTAATCTGTCCAACTAAGTCATTAAATACATGGATGTTATATGTTTATGTCATTTACAACAGAATCTCTGGGATCCTTGAAGCTGCCTCCAGCATTCATCAATCCGATGTGATGCCACATTTCCCATTAACGGTAGTCCACGACACCGTCCAGCCTCCAGGCTAACAAATTACTCACATCCGATGTTCAAGCAAAAAGACCCAGGACGTTTCCAGCATCAGGGCAGTTTCCAATAATAATCTCATTGTGCTGGCGTGAAAGAGGGGTAAAGATACTGCCATGCTGCACTTAGCAGATGGCTCTGAATTTGCTAGCTTGACACCTCTGAGGTCAAGGAACACAACTGTCTTCAAAGACCTCCTGGTAGCCTATAACAGGAATAATGTAATGATCGTTTAGTGTCTATTATTCTTTTTAAAAATAAAGAAATGAAAATAGCTTACCCTAGATTGTATTGACCATCTCTAGAATCTATGCATAATAGATACACGTTAGTGTAACATCTATTAAATGATTCCAGGGCACATTAGACATCAAACCATTCTTTGTACATTTTTATCAATACCAAATAGCAAAAGTATAATTCTACACACAGGTAGCAACACAGGTAATTGTTTTACTGACCATGGGCTTCAGCCAGTGCTTGCACTCACTCTGTCCAACTCTTTCCCGTTCAAAATAATGAACACCAAAACACGTGTCATGTGTTCCTCCTGGCCCACAATGCAGGGAGCTGTTTCAATGTACATATTGGCCGGCTTTAGCACTGCTACATCACGGGTAGCTTAGCAACGGCAGCCCCCTCAACACTGAATTGAACCTTCCCGTGGAGCAAGCTGCCAATAAAAGCAAATCTTTAGTGTGAAGGCAAGCCAGTAAAAAGAGTGAGAACTGAGCCATACTCTTAGAGATCATTCAGATCCCATGAAACTGCACAGCTCAAAACAGCAGAGGAAAGTCTATTGTTCTTCTTTCCGTAGCAACTGATTGATTCTGAGGCTATTGTACAGCATGGATTCCGGGCCTGGATATTCTGATCAAAATTGTTATATGGATGTTCCTACTTGTATGTTTTTTGCTTCTGTTTCTCTCTCTCTCTCTCTCTCTCCATACACAAGTAGTAAAGGAAAACAGAAATACCTCTAGAAATAAATAAACTCGGTGTGTGTGTGTATTGGAAATCAAGGTTTTCAATGACATAAAACATGGCATGAGTTAGTCACTTTTTGCCATCTTGATTTGTTTTCTTGAATAACACAAAGCCTTCCCCAAACCTGGAAAATAACACATTGTCCTGAAGTTATTGGCGAAAAATATTTGAAAAAATGTTGCGTTATAGAATAATAGGCTTGGAAGATCATACAAATTAAAAATATGCAGAATATTTGATTTATATAGATTGGAAACAGTAATCATGTAAGTGAGATGCTCAAATAAAAAGTACAACTGCAAATTCTCAGTTGGGTACATGTACACTCTCAGCAATTATGAATGTTGGACATAAAAAGTATGATGTATTAAAATATTTTATTGAAAGGTAAGAGGTTTAGGTTTCAGAATTCATTGTACTAACTGACCTCTCGGGTATTTTAATCTTTATGTCACAATAAGTTATATATTAAGTCATTGGCTACATCATGGAAATGCCTTAAGTGTCTGCAATGATAATATATATGAAACGACATAGCTATTTGCCATTCAATTTGCGCTAACCCGTGGCAACCACACGCATGACAAAATTAAACAGGCTGTTCCTGCGCCACATTTAAAACGGGTGGACTCTAGAGTCCATTGTCACGGCCCTTGCTTAGTACCTTCCAATCTAGTTGTCTTACGATCAGCACCAAATCGAACAGTATTATTTTGTATCCCTAGTAGTTTCGTCTAGTTTTGTAATCCCTAGTATTCTTTTGTATCCCATTGGCTAATCTTCAGAAGTAGATTGCGAAGCTCTTCTTTCTGACTAATCACAGGCTGGAAGCTCCCCTGAAACGTACCCACCGGGGGCGAACCTGGAGTATTTGCCACACTGGCGGTGGAGCTTTTGGGATTACAGCAGCACACAGCACACATCGACAAAGGGATTGGCTAAAACTGCAGAGACACTGCAAAACCATATTGAAATGTATGATAGACATTGTTTGAATAATCACTCTATCATCCCTTCCTTAAATATTGAAAGAACTCATCATTTTGAAGAACTCATCATTTCTTGACTCTCCGCTCCTAATATATTCTCCCTCTGGATTATTTCACATATAAACTTTTGAAACAAAGAGAAAATTGGTATTGAAACGTTTTTGTTTAGTAACACATATGCATAATGCTTTTTAATTCACATTCTAACTTCTAAATAACCAATTTAAACACTGTGTTTGAAAAGAAACTGTAGGATACAGCAACGGGAATCACGATGTTGTTAGTCCACCTTGGGAATGTTTGCGCTGCGTGAACTATATTGTAAGCACTATAGCAGCAATGCAGAGGGCCAGAGCTCCAGCTTCTGAAGGTAGTCTCTACGAGGTCAAATCCTGATTCTATCACTTAGTAGCTGGGCTTCCATATGTGCGTGAATTTGTCTTTGCTTCAATTGCCTCACCAATAAAATGAACAGACTGCTGGCATCTACAGAACAGAGTTTTTGAGAATTAAGTAAATTGACAAAAGTATATCATGTAGAAAAATGCGTGACACATTGTGAAGGCTAAGTAAACTCAATTATTAGTATCTGTTAGAGTTTTGTGGATCATTTGGCAATGAATTGACAACAATTACAGTAGTTAAGCCACTCCAAAGCATTAAACAGTTTTGATTCACCTAAATAGCAATGTTCTAATGTTGTTAAGTATATGCTGGTAATACACATACACGTACACATATCTGTATTTACAAATAATTTATGATAAATATTTATCTCAAAAATCAATGAAGACAATCTTAAAGATAACAATTTCCTGGATAATTTAAAACTGCTACTCAAAAGACATTTTTATTCACTTAAATGCTAATTCTATGTTTCACACAGAATTAGAAACATTTCCATTTTAGTAAACAAAAATTCTGATCGTAACTCCTCAAGTCTCTCGCCCAAACGTGGAAGTCATCCTTCAGCCCTTTTCTCTTCTCACATAATTCCCAAGGAAAAGCAGGAGGAATCACGCATTTGTTTTTGAACCCTAAGACCGTCAATCTCAATCTCTCATCAAATCCAACCTCCCACCAAATACCTACAATCTGCCCTCATAATATACCAGATGTCAGCCATGGAAATCTTACTCCTTTCTTCTGGCTCTTTTCAAAATTTCTTACTACTAAAGTCACTCAACTTTTGGCATGACATCAGACTATGTTAAGCTCTGTTGCTCATTAGATTTTCAGAAGTGGACGTATTGTGGAATTAGGCTGAAACCTTACTATTCTGGAACCTTACTTTGCTGAAACCTATCTACCATAGGTGACCATGGTGACATTGGATACACCGGTGGTACAGCTTCCACCACAGAACCACAAACTGAGAGATGAGTGGTTGAGCAGGCAATGTTGAATTGTGTCCAAAAGGTAAACTTAATTCTTAAACTCATTTATATGTATCGGAATACAGGGTATTTACAGATGTAATCAAGCTAAAATGATGTCATATGGCATTAGCATGGAACCTGAATCCACAATGACTGGTATATTCTAAGGAAGGAAGAGGGAGATTCCGGCACATAGTAGATGACAGAGGAAGATCTTATACTGATGCAGCTACAAACCAAGGCTGGTTGGTCTTGCCAGAAGAAGGCAGAGTTAAGGAAGATTTCCTCCCGAGAGGTTTCAGAGGGAGCAGGACCCTGCCCCCGCTTGATTTCTGACTTGTTCCCAGCCAGATGTGCGAGAGAAATAACTGTTGTTTGTTTGCTGCCACCAAGATACTGGTAATGTAGCAGAGCCCTAAAAGTGAATCCAGGCAGCTTAACCCCGAAGAATCAGGATGAACCGTGGGGATTGTGACCTTCATGTCAAATCTAGACTTTGTTGTTTGTGTTCTTTTGGTTGGAGGCAGGTTTTTTTTCATATTATTTGAACATCAATTCTTTTGCTTATCAAGTATTGAGGGCTATTTAAAACACTGCATGTTAAAAAGCAAGCACATCATAGAAATCCTTTAAAATTAGGTTATTCTTATTTGTAATAAAAAATAATATTTTTATAATTATCTTCAGATCTCTAAATGCTTTCTCAAACTCACATGTACTCTCTTAACGTTTCTACAAATAAATGAAGCAAAACAAAAATTCCAAAACAATTGAAATGTGTGGGTAGATCATTGTTAAGGATCCACGTTATAAGTGAAAATTTAAAATCGAAGACCTGCAATGTTTTTGACATTTAACATTTTCCTTTCTATGTCACCAAGTGTAGACTTTGTATTTCTTGATGTATCAAAAGATCAAAGTTCAATATAAGCTTCATGTCAATATAATTTTATCTCTATTGAATGAAAAATAGAATGTGAATGGAAGTTAAAGAATAATAGAAGAAAAAGCTCACACTTTGGTAGCAATGATACACTTGCCAATTATGAAGGGGTATAACTTCCAAAGACAGACAGGTGCAATACAGCGAGGTGCGCCCCCTACATAATCTGTTTTAAGAACTGTGTGACCTAAAACCTTAATCTCTAATTATCTTGTACTCTAGGAAAATCACCTAAATAAATGTACCATATTTTTTCAATTAAACAATTATAAATATTATAGTTCAGTATAAAACATTTTATATGCTGTCTTTAGTGGTTCTATAAGCCAAATATCAGACATGGGAGGTTTTAAGAAACATCTGTTTTCTCACAGTTTGGGATGCTGGAAGTTCAAATTCGGGTGCCAGTTTAATTTAGGAAGATTCTTCCCTGCCCCCCGGAGAAAGTTCTTCGTCTTCCTGAGTTTCTGCTCCTGGAAGATGTTCACTTAGCTCGGCTTCTCTTTTTCCTCATCTTTGCTTCTCCTGCCTCCTTGCCTGTTTAAAGACTTTCTTATTTGAAACTTTTATTTGAGTGATGACCTTCACTAATCTTGTTTCATTAGCAGAGTAAAGACAACCCATTCCCAAGTAGGATTCTGACCACACAGGCATCAGGCTGAGAATGTCAACATTTGTGGGTGGGGGTAGGGGGTGGGAAGGGTGACACAATTTAATCTATAACATATACATCAAGTTTTATAACAGTCAATAGGAAGAATTCATCTACTTACTAATACAAGCAGCAAAACAATATCAGCATTATCACATGCACAGGCAATGTGCATGGGTGTCCAAAAATCTTCATCTTGCTGGTTGACGTTGACCCCCCTGTCAATGAGGACCTCCGTAATGAAGGCATTATCATACCGGGCACACTGAAACATAAATCAGAAGTCAAGTCAAACAATGGACTCTATAATACGGTTCCAGCCAAATTTCTCAGGAACTGCAATTTTAAATGATGGTTTTGAAATTTGAGAGGTGGAATCAAACTGACAAAAGTTCATGTTTCTAATTAACAAATAGACAATAGAAACGCTCTTTCAAAGGAAAGAAGTATTCCACTCCTCAGGCTGTCTTCACCAGCTCACCGGGGAATATTAGAAGAGCTGAGATGATTTGTCTAGGCGGCTATATGTCTCTACCACAGATAAGGGCAACTTCTTTCAAACAGCATGTTCTATTATTGTAAAACATAATAAATTTAACCATGACATGGCACCCAAGGAAGACCTTTTGCAGATTTGCTTTATTTCTCATCATTCTTATATGTATTCTTCCCAGCTCCTAATTATAATAAAATATAATTATGGAATTTGATAACATAAAATTTAATGGTTGAATAATATTTTATAGTTCTCAATAATCTACCAAATCAAACTCTCAAGAACACTTTTATTTTCAGATTAATACACTACTAACAGCTAAATTAAAGGCAGTGAGTATTAATGGCTAAAAAGAGCCTGTTGGCATAATGGGTTACAAGCTGGTCTGCTAACCGCAGTGTCAGTTGTTCAAAACCACCAGCCACTCCTCAGGAAAAAGACGAGGCTTTCCAGTCCTGTTTGAAGTACAGTCTCAGAAACTCACAGGGTTCAAGAGCAGAATTCTAGAGTCATGAGTGGGAATGCATACAATGGCAGAGAGTTTTTTTGTATTTTAAATGTTATTTATTTTCTTTTGAGCTATAATTAACATATATAATTTGATCATTCACTCATATGAAGGAGGGCTATGTGGTCATCATTGACAATCAAGTTTGGAATCTTTTCTACCTTCTGTTACATACTGTTAGTGACTCCTCATTTCCCCTACCCTCCCCTTTAGTGGCCCCAGCCAAATCATCCATTTTACTATCTTCCTAATCCCACACACCCCATTTTCCCTATACAGATAAATATACCATATTAGATCTGAAAACAAACAAGGATCCATCAACAATAGGCATATAGATTGAGGAGAAAACAGAGATATATTAACACATAGAGTCACTTCACATTGAGTCGATAAGGAGATCAGGTTACAAAGTATTACATTCCAGGCCAAGCACGCGTGCTAAAATCCACTTTAAAAAGTTCTTTGTCTGTTGGGGGGCTGTTGACATCCCTGCACTAGGTGCACTGAGGATTCACCAGAGGCTCCTCCCACATAGAGACTCTGCAAATGGATTTTGGGCTGTTGCTCTCACAATCATCCACAGCACTTTGCAAATAGGATATTTAGGATTTAGACCCTGGCACCATTCCCTTCTCCATGTTCGGATCTTATTATTAGCTATCTTTGGATCACATGGGCTGGTGTCCTTCCTCTACAACTTGGATTCAAGCCATACCTATCAGTCAATGCTAGCTTCTTAGACGTATGACCTATGCAGTTGTGATTGAACTCCGCATTGAGTCCAACGCTTTGTCTATTAGAGTTTTAATAAAAATTGACGAGGAACTGCACTAGTTTGTGCTCTGCCCTGCAAATTATGTAGCCAGTCTTTATTTGTCTTTTTAATAGCACTATACATTATCTTAGGTCAACTTCGTACCACTAAATTCCTCTCCTGTAAGATGTGTTTCCAGATTACTGGTAGTGCAGTGGCTAACTAGTCAGATGCTCAGGTTTAAATCCATCAATTACTCTGTGGGGGGAAGAAAAGGAAGTCTGCTTCCATAAAGAGTGATAGTCTTGGAAATCCTCCTGGGAAGTTCTATTCTGTCCTACTTTGAGTTGGAATCAATTTGATGGCAATGGATTTAGTTTTTCTAAATATGTTTCTTTTATAGGATTTAGATGAACAGACAGACTGTCTTAACAAAATGAAGTACCAATCAATATTCCCACAAGTAGTATTGTTGATCAAATTCACCTACCTGTTATTGAATTATTACAGAATATGAATATGTGAATTGAATCATAGGCATATCATAAGAGATACTTTGTATACTGCCATGGACAACTACACTTTCCACAAAGCAATATATGTGATCTGAAGATGGATTGAGAGTAGTTAAAAATGTATATTGCTGTGAAAATGGGATGGGGAGAGTGACTGACCTATTCTAATTTCCCAATGAAGGAAAAAATTAAAAATCAACTCCATCAGCTAACCAAAGCTAAGTCAGAGATGCCTACACCGTCCAATTGTCTTTACTTATTCTGACAGCACCCATGCCACCATGGCATTCTACTCTGTTGTTGTGTTTGATAATTCATTGTCAGGGCCACAAAGAGCTCACAGACAATACATATAATTATAGGGTTTATTAGAGAATGGACATGTTACAATTCAGTATTAGAAATAAGGCTATAATACTTTCATCAGGATAGGCTGCAAACACATTACTCTCTGGTCCCTGGTTTCTCAACCATGTGGCCTCTGTTTTACTCCAGCAAGTGTTACAAAGCTCTTTTAGTTATCAATGAATGCTCATCAGAGGTGTCTCATCCCACAGGTAAACCTCAGTCCAAAGTGACTTAGCTCTTGTTCTTTGGGTCAATAAACTCAACTCTCCAGACAAATGCTCTGGATATATGCCACATGACCAGCAAGCTTCTGCCTGAAGGCACTCAGCTTTCCCCCTCTGTGGTCAAGGAAAGTCCAAATTCCCTCTCCTGGCACCTCCCTGCGTCTGCTGCCTAAGCTGCCATCACTTCTCTGCAGCTGATTCCTGTACCTTGTCATCTCTAGTATCACCGTTCTACCTCTTGGATCTAGCAGGATCACCATAGAGGGATTATGTCCAAAGGATGTGCTCTGCTCTGAGTCTTTATTCTTGATGGCAGTGTGAGCCTCAATTCCACTTCTGGGATGATACATTTTATAGAAATATTGGGAATGCAAAACTGATTCAATTCCACGCACCTTATTTGTATAGTCTCACTCAAGCATGAGAAGTATGTCATTTGCTTTACTAACAAGCCATTCAACCCCTGGCTCATTCATAGCTGTGTCGAGTCATTTGGTGAGAGCTATAAAGACCATAACTAGAAGGACTTTATTAAGCAATTCACTGCACTATAATTGCAAACTATGGAGATGGGGGTGGGGAGTGAAAGACAACAAAGGGATACAAAGACAAGGAAAGGTGCATTTAGAGAGTGGCTCTAAATACGGTGGCTATATATCTATATATACTTATCATTTTAAATGTGAAGACTCTAAATACCTCAAATGAAAGAAAGAAAATCTTAAAGTGCATTTAAAAGAAAAACCTCAAATATATGCTGATGATGTTTATACTACTTATTTACATAATATATTTCCTTAACTTAAATTCCTTTAAATATAAAGAAGACTCTCCACAAGAAGGCTTGGCAAGTTAAATATACAGTGATGCGGAAATACTCCTTGCTAATAATGTTCATTGAAAGAAAGCTGTAGTAACCAGATTCATTTCTCAGGAGGAAAACTTCAGATGAATGAAAATGGTGAGGAAGGAGAAGATACAAGCAATCTTCCACATGGGTGCACCGACAATTAAAAATTGCAACATTCCGCACATCTACAATTTAGTGGCATTACTTTTGCTTAGCATGCCAATCAATCGTTGTTGTTGTTGTTCTTAGGTGCCATAGAGTCGACTCCAACTATAGCAACACTGTGTATAACAGAAGGAAACACTGCCCTATCCTGTGACATTCCTACAATTGTTAGTGTTTAAGCCCATTGCTGAAGCCGCAGTGTCAATCCATCTTCTCCTGTCATTCTCATTTCCACTGCCCTCCACTTTGCCAACCGTGATGTCCTTCCCTAGCGACTGCTCTCTCCTGGTAAAATCTTTCACCTGTTGCAGATGCAGACCACCAACAATGTACGCTTGATATGCCATTAAAATATTCCGGCAGTGATAGATATGGTGGGGCAGTTTTACTTTTGCCTGCAGTTAATACATTCTACTTAAGTGTGTGAGTTAGTTAGTTTATTGTGTCAACCTGGCCAATAAACACATGTGGGATTAATTGAAGGGTGGAAGGATAAATGGTTCAGTGAGCCTTGTTTTTTGAGTTCTCAGGTCTCTTGCTTTGTGATGATCAGACCAGGGTGCAGCTGCCTCAGCTTGCAAGGCTCACTTCCTGCAAGACATCCCCAAGGAGAAGCCACATGGACCTACACTGATGCAGCCCTGGGTGCTGGAGCAGCTGTGTGGAGATCCCTGCCAATGCTGAGATGTTGACACATTCACTGATTCAGCTTTCCTCCTGTACCAGTATCATTACCACTGTTTTGTGAGATGGAGGAGGACTTTGTGGATTGGTATTGGACATATGGGTTTTTGGGTTAATGTTGGACTTGTGAGTTTGGGCAGCACTGGGTTGGGGTATTTTCTTGATGCACACTTAACCTTTACATGAAACTCTCTCTTATACATGAGTTTCTGTGTACTTGTTTCTCTAAAGTACCCAGACTAATACAGTGTGTCCAATTTAGTATCAGCCCTTTGCTAACAACATTTCACCTCTGGCTCCATATGTGGGCCTCGGATTGTGCTTAATAGCCATAGGCATGTAATTGCAATAAAGATCCGAAGGGAAAAAGTTGTCCAGAGGTTGAAAAGTGGCTCATTGTTTCTTATTTTTCAATCTGCTTATTTTATGTATATGAGTCTGTATCCTACCTTCTTTCTGTCATCAATCTGAAAAGATAGCAGAAATTATTTGTCACACTGAATCATTAAGACAATTAATTCTTTTTAAAATTGTTTTATTAGGTGCTCATGCAACTCTTATCACAATCTATACATACATCAATTGTGTAAAGCACATTAGTACATTCATTGCCCTCATCAGTCTCAAAACATTTGCTCTCCACCCAAGCCCCTGGCATCAGCTCCTCATGTTTCCGCTCCCTCCCTGCTCCCCTCTCCCTCATGAAGCCTTTATAATTTACAAATTATTATTTTCTCCTATCTTACCCTGTCCAACATCTCCCTTCACCCACTTTTCTGTTGCTCTTTCCCCAGGAAGGAGATCACATGTAGATCCTTGTAAGCGGTTCCCCCTTTAAAACCCACCCTCTCACTACCCTCCCAGTATCGCCACACACACCACTGGTCCTGAAGGGATCATCTGCCCTGGATTCCCTGTGTTTCCAGGTCCTATCTGTACCAGTGTACATCCTCTGGTCTAGCCAGATTTGTAAGGTAGAATTGGGATCATGATGGGGGTGGCGGGAGAGGGGAGAAAGGAAGCATGTAGGAATTAGAGGAAAGTTGTATGTTTCATCATTGCTACATTGTACCCTAACTGACCTAACTGGTTAATCTCCTCCCCAAGACTTTTCTGTAAGGGGATATCCAGTGGTCTACAAATGGGCTTTGGGTCTCTACTCCACATCTCCCCCCCCACCCCCATTCACAATGATATGACTTTTTGTTCTGATAATGCCTGATACCTATCCCTTCAACACCTCCTGATCACACAGGCTGGTGTGCTTCTTCCATGTGGACTTTGTTGCATCTGAGCTAGATGGTCGCTTCTTTACCTTCAAGCCTTTAAGACCTCAGACACTATATCTTTTGATAGCAATGCATCATCATCATTCTTCGCCACAATTACTTATATATCCATTTGTCTTCAGTGATTGTATCAGGGAGGTGAGCACACAATGATATGATTTTTTGTTCTTTCATGCCTGATAACTGATCACTTTGGCACCTTGAGATCACGAAGGCTGGTGTGCTTCTTCCATGTGGGCTTTGTTGCTTCTGAGCTACATTGCCGCATGTTTACCTTCAAGCCTTTAAGACCCCAGATGCTATATCTTTTGATAGCCGGGCATCATCAGCTTTCTTCACCACATTTGCTTATTCACCTGCTTTGTCTTCAGCAGTTGTGTCAAGAAGGTGAGCATCATAAAATGCCAATGTAATAGAACCAAGGATTCATGCATTGAAGGAGTAATTCATTCTTGAAGGGAGAGTCCTTCAAGTGGCCAGGAGCGTATTCTAAGCTATATTTTTAAATTTTTTTTGCTTCCACTGAAGAATCATTATGGCAGCAATTAATTTTAAATGCAAATGTGTCTCACTGTTTTGTTTTAAATAGCCACTGTCGAACTTAATCCATTGTATGTATAGTACAAAAATTCATAATCTGCATTGTCGTGAAATGGTCAGTATCTGAGATCTTCAAAAACTAACTCAGAGTGGATCATAAACCTAAATACAAAAAATAGAAAACCTATGTTTACCATAGATTTGGTCCTGAGTATTTAGGTGGAATATCAAATGAATACTATAAAGAAAATAATACTAATTTGGACTTGTTATTAAAGTTTAGACATGTCAGTCCATTGACAAGGACATTGTACTCAATAAAGTATAGAGGCAGTGAAAAAGAAAATCCTTAACAGGAAGTGTGACACAGTGACTGCAACAATGTGCTTAATTTAAAGACAAGTGTGAAGATGTGCAGGACTGGGGTGGGGGTGGATAATTCTGTTGTACCTAGGATCAGGATGAGTCGGAATTCCCTTGAGAGCATCCAACACAGCCAAGTTGAAAGCCAGTGTACTATGAAACGCTCTTCAGAGAATAACAAGACAACCCTCTTGCTTGGAGAAAATATTTATAAGTCACATTTATGACACAGGACTTGTTCACCCAATATATGGAGAATTCTTAAAACTTAATCAGAAAAAAAAACTTAATCAGAAAACCATCTGGTTTAAAATGGGCAATAAAGCAAACCACTAAAGGTATGCAGCAGAGCAACCATGGGAGCAGAGCAGGGAGTCCCTGAGAGAGTACAAAAGATAGACTCTGGGGCCAGAGCGTGGCACCCCATCAGACCTGACTGAAGGACACGCCTAGAGATCAAAATTCAGACCTTGATCTATTTACAGTTTTTCTTTCCTTTTAAATAATTGTTTCCTTTTAATTAATTTATTCTTTTATGGGTCATTGATTTTCTTTTATGTTATCATCACTGTGTTCTCATTTGTTGCCTATCTTGCTATGACTTGATTTTTGGTGCATATTATTATCTCTACAGGTCTATCTAGATAAGATTGGCTGGATGAATAGTCTGGAGGAGAAAACAATGGAACCAATGGTTCCGAGGGGACACGGGAGAGGGGGAGGCAGGGGTAAGGAGGATATGCTGACCAACCCAGGGACAAGAGAGCAACAAGTGACCCAGAATCAGTGAAAAGGAGGGTGTGAGGGACCTGGTAGGGATTCAGAAAGGGAAATGTAACCGAGAGAAATTACTGAAACCCAAATGAAGGCTGAGCATGATAGTGGGACAAGAGAAAAGTAAAAGGAAATAGAGAAAAGAACTAGGTAACAAAGGGTATTTATAGAGGTCTAAATACTGGCATGTACATATGTAAATATATCTATATAGTAGGTGGAAAATAGATCTATGTGCATATATTATAGCATATATTTATAGGTTCAGTATTAAGGCAGCAGATGGACATTGGGCCTCCACTCAAGTACTAACTCAATGCAAGAACACGTTGTTCTATTAAATTGGCACTCCATGATGTACACCTGCCTGACATGATTACTGAAGACAAATGGGTGCATAAGCAAATGTGGTGAAGAAAGCTGATGGTGCCCGGCTATCAAAAGATATAGCATCTGGGGTCTTAAAAGCTTCAAGATAACCAAGAGGCTATCTAGCTGAGAAGCATCAAAGCCCACATGGAAGAAGCAAACCAGTCTGTTTGATGAGGAGGTATAGAAAGGACCATTTACCAAACATCAAAGAACAAAAAAATCATATCAGTGGGTGCCCACCTTCCCGATATGATCACTGAAGACAAATGTGTGCATAAGCAAGTGTGGTGAAGTAAGCTGATGTCGCCTGGCTATCAAAAGATATAGTGTCTGGGGTCTTAAATGCTTGAAAATAAACAAGCGGCCATCTAGCTCAGAAACAACAAAGCCCACATGGGAGAAGCACAACCACCTGTGTGACCACAAGCTGTCAAAGGGATCAGGTATAAAAGAACAAAAAATAAATCATATCATTGTAAATGAGGGTGAGTGCAGACTGGAGACTCAAAGCCCATCGGTAGGCAACTGGACACCCCTTACTGAAGGGTTGTGGGGAGGATATTTAGGGTGCAGGGTAGCAACGATGAAACATGTAACTTTCCTTTAGTTCTTAAATGCTTCCTCCCGCCTCCACCCCCACTATCATGCTCCCAATTTTGCCTTACAAATCTGGCTAGACCAGAGGATGTACATGGGTACAGATAGCAACTGGAAATACAGGGAATCCATGCAGATAACCCCTTCAGGACGAGTGATGGGTGTGGCAATACCTAGAGGGTGGAGGGAATGTGGGGTGAAAAGTTTGAACCGATTACAAGAATCTACGTATAGCCCCCTCCCTGGGGGATGGACAGCAGAGAAGAGTGCGGGGAGAGACGTAGGACAATGTAACATATGACAAACTAATAGTAATTTGCAAATTATCAAGGGTTCATGAGGGGGGTGTGTGGAGAGGGAGTGGGAAAATGAGGAGCAGATAGTAAGTGCTGAAGTAGAAGGCAAGTGTTTTGAGAATAATGATGGCAACAAATGTACATATGTGATTGACACAATGGATGTCAGTATGTATTGTGATAAGAATTGTACAAGCCCCTAATAAAATGATTGATAAATAAATAAATAAAGGCTCTCCATTAAATTCAAGTTGAAAATAAAATAAAATGGGCAAAATATCCTGAAAAGACCTTTCAATAAAAAAGCTACACAGATGGCACGGAAGCAGGTGAGGCTGTGTTCAGCATCACGTGTCATTAACACTCCTGGTCACGGAGCTCCCTCTGACCACAGAGACCCTCTTAGACAGTCCAGCTGCCCTTGTGTGTTTCCACGAGTCAACAGCATCCTCTCTCTTCCAAGGAGTAACTGATGGTTTTGGACAACTGACTTTGTGGTTAGTGGTCCAAAACATAACCCACAACACCACCATGATCCCCCATATATCATTAGAAGATTACAAAATAAAATAGCAATGTTGACACAACCACACCTCCATTAAAAAGTCTAAAATTTAACACTGACAACCACAAATGCTGGTGAGGATTTGGTATGACAAAAACACTCATTCATTGTTCGTGAGAATACACTGGCTTTGGAAGACAGTTTGGAATTTCTTATAAATAAACATTGCTTTATTATGTGATTTAGTATTCATTTCCTAGGCATTTCTCCAAAGGCAATAAAAAATTATGGCCTCATAAAACCTGAATACAACTGTTTATAGCTGCTCTGTTCATATTTGAAGAGAATAAAGGCTGTCAATAAGATGTCCTTCATGGTGAGAATAGAAAACCTTGAGTGAATCTGAACGATGGAATAGTATTCCAGATAAAAACACAAACCCTCTCAGCCATGAAAAGACAGCGAGGAACTTTAAGTGTTTCTTAAGTGAATGAAGTCAATCTGTAAAGATACAGTCCCTGATTCCAACTCCCTAATGTACTACAAAGACAAAGCTAAGGAGACAGGCAAAGGCAGTGGTGGCTACAGTCTCTGAGGGAGGCTTGATGAAGAGGAGACAGATGCAGCACTGGAGAGTGGACTCTCTTCTGTGTGATACTTCACAGGTGGAAACAAAGTATCATGCACTTCTCAAAAATCCATGGAAATGCACAAGAGCGACTCCTAAATTAAACCGTCGCTTTTTAGATAATAATATATCCCTATTGGTTCATCACTTGTATGTGTGTATATGTGTGCATCTGTATAAAGAAGTACACACAAATGTTTATTTCCAAAAGTTGACAGGAAAATTCAATTATCTTTTAATTGCATTTTTCCACGACCATTGTGAAGACTCCTTGTATATAAATTAAGAATAGAAAGCATCATGGATTGCCAAAAGAACAAACAAATCTGTCTTGGAAGAAGTAGGACCAGAAAGCTCCTTAGAGGCATGGATGGTGAGACTTCGTCTCACATCCTGTGGACATGTTGTCAGGACAGCGCAGTCCCTGAAGCAGGAGGCCGGGCTTGGTAAAGTCCAGAGGTCATGAAAGAGAGGGAGGCCCCCAATGGAGAGGATTGCAGCTGCAGCAAGGGGTTCAGGCATAGGGACAGTTGTGTATTGGGTCATTATGGGTCAGAACTGACTTGTTGGTACCTAACAACAACTACAACCTACTAGTGTGATTGGCAAGGAGACATGAAAATAATACTGTTACCCATACAGGGTGGAGGTACATAAACACACTAAAAATACTAAAACCGAAACCCAATCCCACAAAGTTGATTCTGAAGCGTAGTGAACGTCTCTGAGTTTTCTTAGAAAGAAAATCTTTAGGGTAATAGACGACCTCTTCTTTCTCCTGCAGAGCTGTGAGTGGATTAGAAATGCTAACCTTGCAATTAGCACCTCAAAAGTGTTACCGCAGATAATGCATCAAAGTAAAGAAAGAAAAGAAAGACTTGAATCATAAAAATGTACCTAAGTACAAAGAATTTAGGGGCAAAAAAGGGAGGGGAGCAACAG